>NC_132781.1:14864035-15471414 GCF_048418805.1 Vulpes vulpes | reverse complement strand
TGTTTGTGTTACCTTTTAGGTAAACCTTCCTTATGTCAGTTATCTCCCTTTTTGTCTTTTAATTTCATTCTTTTTTTTCCCTAAAGATTTTATTTATCTGAGAGAAAGAGAGCAAGAGAGCACAAGTGGGAGAGACGGGCAGAGGGAGAGGAAAAAAGCAGGTTCTTCGTTAAGTAGGGAGCCTGACTTGGGGCTCAATCCCAGGACCCTGGGTTCATGACTTGAGCTGAAGGCAGATGTTTAACTAGCTGAGCTACCTAGGTGTCCCTCATTCTTTTTTTTAATGATTGTTTTCAGTCCCTGTTTTATGAAAACTATATCTTACTGTACTATCTTTTGGATTTGAATTCTTTTAAAGAACATCCCTTTCCTTTGGTTAGCTAGATCATAAACTCCATGAGGAAACAGACTACTGTTTTGTTCATTGTTGTATCATTAGCACCTAGGACAGTGCTGGAGCTTGGTAGCATGAAAATGAATGTTTGCTGAGTAAATGAATGGATACATGCCCCCTTTATTCTGCAGTGTTTTAGAAAATATACCTCATATTGATTTATGATATTTAAATATGTATATCACCAGATGTAGGGTATGGCTTAGCCTTGATTTTGCCATTCATTTATTCATGATTTATTGAGCCTCTAGTATATACCAGTCAGTGTGTAAGTATAGAGGTGGCAGTGAACATGACAAGCATGGTCTGTTGCTTCATGGGACATACATATGTTTAGTGTGGAAGTCAAACACTAAGTTATTAGTGTTATAAAAGATCAAGAACAAGGTGTTTAAGTTTTGGGAGTTATGATTGCCAGAGGTAATCTAGTCTGGGATATGAGTGAAGATGTATGCTGACTGGTTAGAAAAATTAGATGAGTGAGAAAGAATAAAGGATGATTGAAGAAATTAATGGTGATGCTAATGAACTGGGCTAGAAAGTACTAACTAAAATCAGAGGAGCGTGAGATTTGGTTATTGAGATAATAGATGACAGAGTCATGGTAATGAATGAACTAGAGAGGGAGGGCGTTGAGAAAGGATGTTTTTATTTTTTTAAGATGGGAGTATTTTGAGTGTAGAGAAATGCTGATGGAAGGAGCCATTAAAAGAAGAAGTTCAAAATCTAGAAGTCAAATATAAAAGATCCTAGGAAGAATGGAAGGGAGTGGGATGCAGGGCAAAGGTAGAGAATTTGACAGTAATACATTTATCTGTCTGTCTGTTTTTAGTGTTAGTGAGAGTGATACATTTATTTTTATCTTATTTAGATTGATAACACATTTCCTTCTGGAATGAATTTATATGCTTTTCTTTTTTAAAAATTTTAATTCCAGTATAGTTAACATACAGTGTTGTATTAGTTTCAGGTGTATGGTATAGTGAGTCAGAAATTCTATACATTATTCAGTGCTTATCAAGACAAGTATACTCTTAATCCTCTTCATCTAAGTAATACACTTATTTTAATAGGAGGAGAAGCTATGTGTTGATGGGCTTAAATTTGTATGTTTATTGGTAGGTAGTTGAAGTTCTTTCTGATAATTTTGAAGACATGTAATTTTCTTACTGTTTTAGGAGCCAAACATTGGCTGAGTGTGATAGAAATGGAAAGTCAAACAATGTTCAGAAGGAATTGACTAGAGAAAAATAGTAGATTACTGAACAAGTAAAAAGGGTCCATGAAATTTGCAACCATGGATTTCTAGTGTATCAGTCCAGTCTGGCTAATTATGTAACTTTCTGCAGTAGTGGTTAGTGGCCTTGGTAGAACGAATCAACTTGAATTTTGATTTTTGTCTGGTGTGTGGAACCAGAGAACAAAGGTGCTAGGGAGTTTTGGGATTTTGGTAGAAGAGTGATTGAAATGGTAGATCCAGTATTCTCATTTGGAGATTGAGAACTAAAGACCAGAGGAGACTGATTCCTAGGACTCAAAAGCCTTCATTTATATCTCCATATTTGTTGAAACCACTTCCTAAAATCTTGGGGGGTGGGGGGAAGTTCTGTGTATATTTTCTTGTGTTATTGCATGCCACATTTTCATTCATGTGCTCCTCTTTTTCTTTGGTAGTCTAACTAGAAAACTTTAACATTTTATAAGTTGATAGCAAGATTTGAGGCTAAGATTTAGGTTTCTGTACACCTTACATGTCCATGTCATACACCAGTGCTCTTGTTATGTGGTATGAGACTCTGGTGTCTGTGAACTCTTTAAGTACAGTGTAAACATTTTTTTAAGATTTTATTTATTTATTAGAGGCGGGGAGGAGCAGGGGAAGGGGCAGAGGGACAAGCAGACTCCCTGCTGACCAGGGAGCTTATCCTGGGGCTTGATCCCAGGGCCCTGAGATCATGACTTGAGCTGAAGTCAGACTGAGCTACCCAGTGCCCCAGATATGGTGTAAATTTTTAATCAGTGTGTGAGGTTTATTTTTGTCACAATTGTGTATTACTAGTTCATTGTCTTTCAGTTTGACTGTTAATCTGAGTTATAAATGATGTGGAATAACTTGCTATAAGAAGTATAAAATCATTTTAAACTGGTGACACCTCCCCTCCAAAAAAATCCAGTGTTTTTACTGAGAACTGAAAACTTTGCTCTTGCATATAAAAAGATAGACCTGTAGAGTAGTACAGTAAACAGTTTTTAAATAACACAGCATTTGGACAGCCACATTAATAGTGTAGTGACCCTGCATGCTTTCTTTCTTTTTTTTTTTTTTTTTAATTTATTTATTTACGATAGTCACAGAGAGAGAGAGAGAGAGGCAGAGACACAGGCAGAGGGAGAAGCAGGCTCCATGCACCGGGAGCCCGATGTGGGATTCGATCCCGGGTCTCCAGGATCGCGCCCTGGGCCAAAGGCAGGCGCTAAACCGCTGCACCACCCAGGGATCCCCCCTGCATGCTTTCATAGGTGTTTGAGAGGTTGTTGTAACAGTAACTATGTTATACATGTTGGTTGCCATTATGATTGTATTCGGTTCCTATTGCTCTTGTAACAAATAACATAAATATAGTGGCTTATTTCTTACAGTTCTGGAGATCAGAAGGTTGAAATGGGTCAGATACGGTTTTAGCATAGTTGCGCTCCTTCTGGAGGTACTACCAGAGAATCTCTTCCTTGTCTTTTCCAGTGCCTGGTAGCCACCTACATTTTTTGGCTTATGGCCACACCACTTTGATCTGTCTTCTGTCATTACACCTTCTGAGATTCTCCTGCAGTCTTTTCCTGTTTTAAGGACTCTTGTGATTATATTGGGCTCATCTAGATAAAATCTAGGATAATCTCCCTTTATTAAATTCCTTAACTTAATCACATCTACAGAGTCCCTTTTGCTGTGTAAGGTAATAAATCCTAGAGATTAGAATTTGGATACCTTTGGGGGGGTGTGCTTTACTGACTTTGTTCTTTTTAAAGAGTGTTTTGGCTCTTTTGGGTTCCTTGTATTTCCATATGAATTCTAGGATTGACTTATCAATTTCTGCAAAGAAGGTACCTTGAATTTGTTAGGTTATTGCATTGAATCTGTAGATCAATTTGAGGATTATTGCTGTCTTAACAATATTAGGCTTTCTAATCCATGAACACGGGGTGTCTTCTGTAAGTCTTTTTTAAAGTTTTTTTTCAATGTACAAGTCTTACGCTTTTTTGTTTTATAAATTCCCAATTTTTTAAATAATGTTTTTGATGCTATTGCAAATGGAATTATTTTCTTGATTTCATTTTTGTATTGTTCATTGCTAGTGTATAGAATACAAATGATTTTTGTTGCAAGTTTGTTGAATTCTTTTATTAGCTCTACTACTGTTTTGGTGGATTCTTTAGACTTATATAAGGTCATGTTATCTGTGAATTTAGACAAATTTACCTCTTCCTTTCCTCTTTGGATACTTTTCTTTCTTTCTTTCTTTCTTTCTTTCTTTCTTTCTTTCTTTCTTTCTTTCTTTCTTCTTTCTTTCTTTCTTTCTTTCTTTTCTTCTTTTCTTTCTTTCTTTTCTTTCTTTCTTTCTTTTTTTCTTTTCTTTTCTTTTCTTTTCTTCTTTTCTTTTCTTTTCTTTTCTTTTCTTTTCTTTTCTTTTCTTTTCTTTTCTTTTCTTTTCTTTTCTTTTCTTTTCTTTTCTTTTCTTTTCTTTTTTTCTCATCTAATTGTCCTGGCTAGAACTTTTATAATGATGTTGAATGGGAGTGATAAGAGCAGTTACCTTTGTCTTAATCTTGGGAAAATAGTGTCTTTTAGCGTTAAGGATGATGTTAGCTGTGGGTTTTTCATAGGTGCTCTTTATCAGATTGAGGAAGTTTCCATCTATTCCAAGTGTGTTGGGTGTTTTTGTCATGGAAGAATATAATCTTTTGTCAAATGATTTTTCTTTTTCTATTGAGGTGATTATTAGGGTTTTGTCCTTCATTAGTATGGTGTATTACATTGATTTTTCAGTATATTGATGATTTATTTCTATCAATGACCTTACATTTCTAGAATTTACTTATTGATTATTGAATTGAATGTGAGAAAATTCATCTGTTATATGGTGATCTCAAGACTCACAGTCTGAAATTTCCATTACATGATCAATTTCATCTTCAACAGAGTTTGGGCACTGTCATCTGTTTTTTTTTTTTTTTTTTTTTTGCATTCATCCTCTCATTTAATAATTTTTTTTAAAAATTTATGATAGTCACACAGAGAGAGAGAGAGAGAGAGAGAGAGAGAGAGTCAGAGACATAGGCAGAGGGAGAAGCAGGCTCCATGCACCGGGAGCCCGATGTGGGATTCGATCCCGGGTCTCCAGGATCGCACCCTGGGCCAAAGGCAGGCGCCAAACCGCTGCGCCACCCAGGGATCCCTCTCTCATTTAATAATTGTAAAACATCTTGCTTTGACAGTATTCTTTTTTCTTTGATATTTTTGGCAGAAAATGAAAATTCCTGTATTCTCAAATATATTCTGTGAAAACTTAAAAAAAAAAGTCTTTGTAGACTTTGTAGCTGGTGTCTCCAAGCTTTTATTGAAAGTTGATGCAGCACTTTTCAGCAAAGTGATGAGACCAAAGGAAGATTAATAGTGATAATTTATTTCATTGTTGAATCATTCTTTTTGAAAAGAATGGTTCAACATTCTTTTCTAGCATACTTTTTTTAAAAGAAATTTTATGATTTTTTAAAGATTTTATTTAGCTATTTGAGAGAGTGTGAGAGAAAGGAAGGAGCAGAAGGAAGGGACGAGCCGACTCCCCATTGAGCTTGGAGCCTGACATGGAGCTTGATCCCACCATCCTGAGATCAAGACCTGAGCTGAAATCAAGATTCGGATGCTCAACCAATTGAGCTACCCAAGCACCTCCAGCATGTTTCTGTTTTCTTCTTTCATCCCCCGTCTTTTATTTTTTTTAAGATTTAATTAATTAATATATTTATTTAGAGCACAAGCAGCAGAAGGAGAAGAGGGAGAGAGAATCTCAAGCAGACTCTGTGCTGAGTGTGGAGCCTGTTGTGGGGCTTAGTCTCATGACCCTGAGATCATGACCTGAGCTGAAATCAAGAGTCTGATCCTTAACTGACTGAGCCACCAAGTACTCCATTGTTTTTCCTATCTTTAACAGTGAACAGACATTATATAATAATAAAGCAATTTTTTTCCCTCAACACCACTCTAAATATTACTATCTTATCTGCCTATGTCACATTGTTTTTTAGGCAGTGCAGCCTGCAGGGGCTCAGATGATGCTGGTAGCTGTGTTTGGGTAGGAGTGGCAAACTGGGGACTTACTGATCTTTGGCCCATGATATAAAGATTCAGAATCTGGGATGAGTTGAGAGTTCACTCATTTGTAAATCTTCTGGACAGACTACTTGATAAAATATTTGATTGAGTTGAAATTTAGAAGTTAGGCAGCTTAGCCTAATGGGGAGAAATCTGGGGAGGGTGTTGATACACATACATACATATATGTGTGTGTGTGTGTGTGTGTGTGTGTGTGTGTACAGAATTATACTGTCTTTTAGATATTTAAAAAATACGTGTTTTTAAATTCAAGGATATGTATTGTTTGGTATCTCTTTCATTAAAACTGTGTACTATAAAATATTACCCATTTGTTCCATTTCCATCATGTCTTCATCATTAACTACAGCATCCTTTCACATAATGTTTAAAAGTTTTCTTGAAATTTTGTAAATGTGTGTGTTTTGTTGCGTTACAAAATTTCTCAGAAGGAAGCTCTAAATTGAAATATGCTTGAAAATGGGTAGCATTTACTTTAAAGATACTTAGTTTATTTTTTGTAGGTTTTTTTTTTTTTTAAGATTTTAAAAATTTATTCATTCATGAGAGACAGAGAGGCAGAGACAGGCAGAGGGAGAAGCAGGCTCCATGCAGGAAGCCTGACATGGGACTGGATCCTGAGTCTCAGGATCACACCCTGGACCGAAGGTGGCGCTAAACCACTGAGCCACCCTGGCTGCCCTATTTTTTGTAGTTTTAACAGGTTGTTTTCAAGGGGATTCTAAAGGCAATATCCAAATTAATATTGTAGAGAAAACCATAAAAGGAGATTTTTGTTGGTTGCCTGAGTAAGGAAAGACAATACTTAATCCGTCATTTGAATCAGTATGCATTCTTGTTTTTGTAATTAGTGTTCTACAGACAAAATCTTCCTTCTTACTTTTCCTTGCTTTTTATTTTCTTACTATATGCAATATTTTCTTCAGATCTTATGAACTTTAAAAGCACTTCAGTGGTATAGTTTTATCCATTAGGCATAGTTCTAATGTTGAGAAACTTGTTTCTAGAATTGGAAAACAAAAAATAAGAATAAACCCATCCATCACAAAGTCAAAAATGAGAAAAAAAATATCATCCATTCAGAATAGAGAAGGATATAGAAAAAAATATATATTTGTAAAAAGCTTATAGAGTAAAAACAGCCCTGCGTGGAAAAGCTAAGGGGAATACCATGATTATTTAGCCTGAATAGTACAGAAGTGCTTTATACTTTTATTTCATTATTATTACATAAGCATTTTTATGAAGGGGGATATTGTTCTCCTTTTTTTGAATAAAAGGGTAAGAAAAGGTCTTTATGAAGGAGGGATGAACACTGAAAATGAAAATTGATCATCCACTAATAAAAATAGTGCAAGAATATATTGAGTAATATTTTGAATATCCAGCCTTGGTGGACCAATTAGAGGAGAATGGTCAATACTTTCCTTCAATGGTTTAGATCAGGTGTTGTAATCATAAAAGCTTAGGGACTATGTAGATAACATAAGGTTTGAATCAGTTAAGTATAAGACAATTAGAAATGATTGGGGGCCTGTGAATGGCTTCTTTGTTACCTTCTGCCAGAAATTTTTCACTTGCCAGGAGTTTATTTGTTGATTTCTCTTGAGAGAGTTAACCATTTTAAAATTTGGTTATATAATTTGGAAAAGTCAGATGAAATTTAGCCATATATTACTATCATAAATCCAATTAGATGAAACTGCCATTTCCCACTTAGCTTCAATTTTGTGGAGTTTCTGTATTAATATTTTATTACAATAAATTTTCTGGTGGTGTGTTAACTTGAATAAGAAAGTCATTTTATCAAAGTGTAACTGAGATGGATAATTAGTTTTAAATAAGTATTTTATGTTTCATTTCATTCTTTATACACTTGAGTCAATTTTTAGAAAATATTTTAGGACAGGCAAGGAAAAAACCTATATACTTCAAAAAGTGATTATTGTAATTATTTTATTGCACCTATCATCCGTTTTTTACTTAGGTTAACTTTATTGTCTTGGTTTATTTTTAGACATGAGATTTTAAATTTATTTTTGGCTCCTAGTCTTAGTAAGTTTTAAATATTGGTTCTAATAATCTGTGCTGTTAAAAAAAAAAAACAAAAAAAAATAATCTGTGCTGTTACTTTTTTTCTTTTGAAACTTTGAAGAACTGAACATATATAGGTAGGTTTGAGGCAGAAGTTTGAAATATGACTAGAATTTCTTGTTTTTTTTTTTTTTTTCTCATGTAAAAATTTAAACTTGCCTAGAATAGTAGTTTCCCTGACAGTTCCTGGTATAATATGACCCTAGGTAGTGCCCATTGTTACAGTTAATTCATAACCTGTTCTTGTCTTTTGAAATTTACATTGTGCCCGCTTACCTCTTTAACAGGTTAGTACTCTGATGAATCAAGTCTTTGCTCAATTTTTCATTCATTTATTTATTCATGCAAGAAGTGTTGAGAGCCTCCCATGAACTAGGCATTGAGGATAAAAAGAGTAAGACCAGGTTTCCCTCAGGGAATTTGATTTAGAAATATAATTGATTAATTTAATTAATGACACCTCTGTTTACCAGGCGTTATTCTTCAGTTTGCAGCAATTAATTAAGCAAGCAGTTTC
Source organism: Vulpes vulpes (assembly GCF_048418805.1). Taxonomy (NCBI): domain Eukaryota; kingdom Metazoa; phylum Chordata; class Mammalia; order Carnivora; family Canidae; genus Vulpes; species Vulpes vulpes. The sequence goes on along the minus strand of NC_132781.1, from coordinate 15,463,020 downwards.
CATGTCTTCATGGCAATAAACAGGTATATATCATTTACAGATTAGAATTTGAAGAAAAGTAAAGCATAGGAAGAGATGGGTGAGGGCTTTGGGGAATAATTCATGCCACAAAAAATTGGTCCCCCTTGAGTTAAAGGAGCTGTTCTTTTGTACCCCTGTATTAGTAAGTCATTGGTGGCTATATTGAGCTTAGATCAGTTCTCTGAGGCTGGGAGCAGCTCTGAGCCATTAACACCTGAGGAATGAGTGCTCTGATCTTATAGTGGGGATCTGGATAGGACATCATAGAGTCCACTAATGCAGGATATCTTTTCTTTTCCTCCTCAGTGTGTTTTGTCATAATTTTTCTTGGATTTGTGAAGACTAATGCCAGCCTATAACACTGCTACTACTACTATTTTTTTTAATACATTAGATTAAGGTAAAATAAGTTAAAGTATGTGCTGGTGCTACACAAAATAAAAAGCGTTATTTCAGAAATGGGACTCAAATGGGGTGATACTTCTGAGACTTAATTTGGATCACTAGATTTAGATATTTATAGTTTCAGTTAATGTTTTAAATAGATTTATTGTATTCCTTATATAAGCATAGGCATTGAGGAAGAAGACAAAAAGCATGGGTTCAAATATTAGCTGTATAACTGTGAGCATGCTATTTCACTTTTCTTTACCTCAAATTTTTCTTTAAAATAAAGCAAATACCACCCATCTTAAGGGGGTTTTGATGAGGGTTAAATGAGATCATATATGTAGAGTATTTTACATATTTTGTTTATACTTGGATACACAGAAAATCATGTATATAAAAAATAATTGTTCATTCTCTTTCAAGAAAATACAAATTGAAGAGTTAAAAGACTTGCTGTTTAAATGTTATAATATATTTTAAAACATGAAGTATATATAAAATTGTAAAATATAATTTTTTCAGGTTTTTCAGTTTTTAGTGAAATATAAATATCAAACTTAGAATTTCTACATCCCAGTCTCTTATTTATTTTTTAAAAATATTTTATTTATTTATTCATGATAGACACTGAGAGAGAGACAGAGACACAGGCAGAGGGAGAAGCAGGCTCCTTGGCAGGGAGCCTGATGGGGCTCTGTCCCTGACCCCAGGATGATTCCCTGAGCCAAATGTGCAACCGCTGAGCCACCCAGGTGTCCATCATGTAGTCTCTTAAATAGGGGGCAAAAGTAACTAAGCATAGCTCTTAAGATGAATATATTTCTTAAATGCTTGAAACATTTTTTTTTTAGAATTCATCACCTTATTTATCTTCAGTGATTAAAAGGGTAAGTCATTTACTGGTGTTCACCTGTTTATGTTTTTTTTTTTCTTTTTCACCTGTTTATGTTTTACACCGTATTGGCGACCTTACTAAGCTCACTTATTCTAATAGTTTATAAGTTCTCTTAGATTTTCTAAGTATATGATCATATTGTCTGTGAAAGTAGCATTTTTTTAAAAAGACTTTATTTATTCATAAGAGACACACACACAGAGAGAGGCAGAGATACAGGCAGAGGGAGAAGAAGCAGACTCCATGCAGGGAGCCCGATGTGGGATTCAATCCTGGGACTCCAGGACCACACCCTGGGCTGAAGGGAGGCACTAAACCACTGAGCCACCCAGGGATCCCTGAAAGTAGCATTTTTAGGGCACCTGGGTGGTCATTTGGTTAAGAAGTCTGCCTTCTCTTCTACTCAGGTCATGATCCCAGAGTCCTGGAATTGAGCCCTACATCAGGCTTCCTGCTCAGTAGGGAGTCTGCTTTCCCCTTTCTCTCTACCTACACCCTTGCTCATGCTCTCTCTCTCTCCGCTCTCTCTCTCTCCACTCTCGCTCTCAAATAAATAAATACACTCCTAAAAAGATAGTAGCATTTTTATTTCTACTTTTCCATTCTTTGTATTTCATATTCAGAATGATATTGAGTGTAACTGGTGATAAGAAGTGGTCATATCATTTATCTCAGGCAGAATATTTTTATTCATTCGCCATTAAATAATGTTTACTACAGGTTTTTAAAAAGGCATACTTTTATAATATAAAGAATTTCTCTTATTTCTAGTTTTGTACAAGTTTTTTTAGGTCATGAATGAGTATTTCATCAATTACTTTTGCTTTATCTATTGATAGTATGATTTATTTCTCTTGTTAATGTGGTAAGTTATATTGATTTTCATATGTCCAATCACTTTTGTATTTCTGGATTAAACTCACACTTGGTCCTGATCAGTGTATTGATAGATTTCATTTTGCCAATATTTTGTTAGAGTTTTTGCATTTATGTCAAAAGAGAGGTCTGTAATTTCTTTCTTTTTTTTTTAAGATTTTATTTATTCATAGAGACACACACACACAGAGAGAGAGAGAGAGAGGCAGAGACACAGGCAAAAGGAGAAGCAGGCAACATGCAGAGAGCCTGATGTGAGACTCCAGGGTCTCCAGGATCATGCCCTGGGCTGCAGGCGGCGCTAAACCCCTGCGCCACTGGGGCTGCCCTGTAATTTCTTTTTTGTAACTTATTTCTTGTAATAACCATATTGATGTATGTTATTAAGCTTATGCTGTCTTTGGAAAACTAGTTTGGAAGTGTTCTTTGTTTTTACTCTCTGGAACAGTTTGTGTAAGATTGGTATTGGTATTCTCTCTTAAATGCTGATAGGATTCATTGTTGAAATGATCTGGACTTAGAGATTTTTTTGTGGGTGTGTGTTTTTACTGTACATAACAAATTTCAGATATATAGAAAATTTAACATAATTTTGCAGTTAACATGTGTATACCCACTACTTAGAATCTACTGTTAACATTTTGCTGTAATTGCTTTATTATATATCTGCCTTACCATCATCTCTCTATCCATCATTTCATCTTATTTTTTTTTAAGATTTTATTTATTTATTCATGAGAGAGAGAGAGAGAGAGACAGGCAGAGGAAGAAGCAGGCTCCGTGCAGGGAGCCCAACATGGGACTCGATCCCGGGTCTTTAGGATCATACCCAGGGCTGAAGGCGGCGCTAAACTGCGGGTCCACCAGGGCTGCTATCATCTTATTTTTTGATGCATTTCAAGGAATTGGAGATGTCAGTATGCTTCTTCTAAATATTTAAGCATGAATGTCATAACTAGAGTTCAGTTTTTACTCTTTTTTTTGAGGTAAAGTACATAGGCAGTTTCATTCACAAATCTTATGTGAACATTTGCTGAATTTTGACAAATGCATACATCTGTGTATTCCAAACTTCTTTTTTTTTTTAAAAGATTTTATTTATTTATTCTTGAGAGACACACACACAGAGAGAGAGAGAGAGAGAGAGGCAAAGACACAGGTAGAGGGAGAAGCAGGCTCCGTGCAGAGAGCCCGACACGGGACTCGATTCCGGGTCTCCAGGATCATGCCCTGGGCCAAAGGCGGCGCTAAACTGCTGTGCCACCCAGGCTGCCTTATATAGGGTTCTTTTATTCAGCATATTATATTTTTAGATTTATATTGTTAAATATGCAAATAGTTCATATCTTCTTATTGTTGAGTATCATACTATATGAAAATCCCACAGTTTATCCATTTTCCCATGGACACCTAGGCTATTTTTGGGCTGTTATGAATAAAGCTGCTATGAAAATTGTTATACTAGTTTTTTTATGCACATGTTTTATTTTTTTTTATTTTTATTTATTTATTTATTTTTTAAATTTTTTATTTATGATAGTCACAGAGAGAGAGAGAGAGAGAGAGAGAGAGAGAGGCAGAGACACAGGTAGAGGGAGAAGCAGGCTTCATGCACCGGGAGCCTGATGTGGGATTTGATCCCGGGTCTCCAGGATCGCGCCCTGGGCCAAAGGCAGGCGCTAAACCGCTGCGCCACCCAGGGATCCCCTGCACATATGTTTTAATTCCTCCTCGGTAAATATGTAATGTGTGGAGTCATATGTTAGGAATATGCTTAGTTTTAATAAACTTCTAAACTTCTGTCTAAAGCAATTGTACTATTTACTTCTGAAACAATGTATTAAGAGTTTCAGTTGCTCTTTATCCTGGTCACTATTTGATATTATCAGTCTTTCAAAAGTTTGCTCTTCTGGCAGAGCATAGTGGTAGCTATGTGTTTTCCCAATGACAAATTGTGTTAATCTCTTTCAATATATGTATTGGCCATTCATATATCTTCTTTTTAAAAGTGTTCAAATCTTTCACCCATTGGAAACTTTGATTGTCTCTTTATTGGATTGCAGGTGTTCTTTATATATCTTGGATATCAGTCTCTGTTAGAAACATGTTTTGTGAATAATTTCTCCCAGTTTGTAACTTGCCTCTTCATTTGGTGATATTTTTTATGTGCAGATGTTTTTAAAATTTTTAATGAATCCCAAATGTATCTTTTTCTCTTTTATGGTTATTACTTTCTGTGCTCTAAGAATCTTTTGCCTATCTCTAAATAATAAGGATGTTCTCCTGAGTTTTCTTCTAAAAACTTTATGATTTTAGTGTTTGTGTGATGTTTGATGCTTGATATATTTTGACTTAATTTTCATGTATAGTGTGAAGCACAGATCAATGTTAATTTTTTAAAGAATGGATATCTGTTTGTTCCACTACCACTTGTTGAAAAGACTTCTCTTTACTCAATAATGACTTGGTCAAAAAAAAAAAAAAGCATATCAGTGTAGGTCTTTTTCTGGACTACATATTCAGTGTTGTTTATCTTCTGATGATACTTAGGAGAGTACTATACTGTCATGATTTCTGGAGCTATAGAGTAAGTATTGAATTCGGATCCTATAAATACTCCAGCTTTTTTGTTAGTTTCCATGATTGCTTTGGGTGTTCTAGGCTCCTTGTATTAGTGTATATGTTTTAGAATGAGCTTCTCAATTTTCTATGAAAAAAAAAATGCCTACTGGAACTTGAAGTTTTGTTACCTCTTTAGGACATTATGGAGAGAAACAACATTTTGACAATATTGAACTTTCCAATCTATGAACATGGTATATCTTGTTTTATTCTTTCTTTCTTTCTTTCTTTCTTTCTTTCTTTCTTTCTTTCTTTCTTTCTTTCTTTCATTATTTTATTTTTTATTATTTTTAATTTTTAAAAATTTATTTATGATAGTCACAGAGAGAGAGAGAGAGAGAGGCAGAGACACAGGCAGAGGGAGAAGCAGGCTCCATGCACCGGGAGCCCGACGTGGGATTTGATCCCGGGTCTCCAGGATCGTGCCCTGGGCCAAAGGCAGGTGCCAAACCGCTGCACCACCCAGGGATCCCTATTCTTTATTTTTTTTAAAGCAACCTTTTATAGTTTTCAGTGTCTTTTATTTTTTTATTTTTTTAAAGATTTATTTATTTATTTATGATAGACATATAGAGAGAGAGAGAGGCAGAGACACAGGCAGAGGGAGAAGCAGGCTCCATGCAGGGAGCCTGATGTGGGACTCGATCCCGGGACTCCAGGATCGCGCCCTGGGCCAAAGGCAGGCTCTAAACCACTGAGCCACCCAGGGATCCCCTTCAGTGTCTTTTATTAAGGATATTTTAGTCTATGTTCATGTGGTATATGGTCTATAATTTTTCATAATTTCTGTTAGGTTTTGGGATTATGGTTATACTGCCTCATAAAATATATTTGGAAGTATTCCTTCTATTTCCTTAAGGAAACTATAAAAATTGATACTGTTATACCTTAAATGTTCAGGAGACTTCAGTAATGAAATAATCTGGCCCTGTAGTTTTCTTTCTGGGAGGAGTTTTGATAAGTTCAATTTCTTTAATAGAGATACAGCTGCCTCAGATTTTTTGATCAGTTTTGTGTCAGCTTTGGTAATTTGTATTTTTCAAAAAACCTGTTTTGTATAAAACATTAAGTTTGGTGTAAAGTTGGTATAGTATCTTCTTATTTTAAAAAGCCTTTAGTATCTGAAATGAAGTCCCCTATTTCCTTTCTCATATTGGCAATTTCTTTCTCTCTCTCTCTCTCTCTTTTTGATTAGTTTTGCTAGGGATTTTTTTTTTTTTGGATTTATTAATTTTACTACTTTTCAGAAATCCAGTGTTTTGCTTCATTGATTTTATCTGTTTTGGATTTGTTTTCTATATCATTCATTTCTACTCTTTACTCTTCTGTTTTCTTTGATTTGCTGTTTGTTTTTGAACTTTTTAAAATAGAAGCCTAGATATTGATTTCATCCTTTTCTAATTATGTGCATTCTTCTCTACAATTATTTACAAGCATTGTTTTAGTTTCATTCTCTGTGTTTTTATAATTTATATTTTCATTATAATTTATTGCAAATATTTTAAAATTTCCATTGTTATTTATATACTTTATTTTGACTCATATATTATTTAGAAGTATGTCACTTAATATTCAAGTAGTAGGGGAGTTTCTCAATTAAAAATTACTCACTTTTAGCTTAATTGCCTTGTAGCTCGAAAATATATTCTTGAAGACTTAAGATCTTTGAAATTTGTTGAGACTTGTTTTATGTAAGTCTGTGATCCATTTTGTTACGTATTTTGTGTATAATTTGTATATTCTGTTTTTATTTGGAAGGATATACTATGTATATGAAATCTAGTTGGTTAATCATGTATCAAACCTTATCTTAGTAATTTTTTTCTTCCTCTTGTAGCTGTTGACAAAGATGCGTTAGTTTCCCATGTGATTATGGATTTGTCCATAACCTCTGTTAGTCTTGTATATTTTTGCTTTATATATTTTTAAGCTTTGTTATTGGGTTCATTCATACTTAGAAATATATCTTTTTGTTGGTTTGACTTTTTAATTATTAAGAAATGTGTCTCTTTATTTTTAGTAGTATTTATTACCTTAAGCTGACTTTGCCTGATATTAGCATAGCTATAACAGCTTCCTTTTAATTGTTTTTTGGATGAAATGCTTTTCCCCATTATCTTATATTTAATCTTTCTATGATAATAAGTAGTCTTATAGTGGAGTGAATATTTAACATAATAACTATAATTTGAATTTAAAGCTACCATCTATATTTTTATATTTTATTGGTGTGCACTATGCTTTTTCTCTCACTTTATACCTTCTTTGGTTCAATTAAATATTTTAATTATTCTTTTTCTCACTTCAGTTAACCTTAATGGTTATCCTAGAAATTACTACATTAATTTTGAGTTATTGCAGTCTGATGCAGATTATTAGTTTTATCACTTCCTGCATAATGCAGATATCTTAGAAACTTTAACTCTATTTATCTCAGTTCTAACCATTTTTTTTGTTATTGTTATGCATTTTAAATCTACATAAAATGTAAACTTAACGAGCTGGTAATATAATTATTTTTATGGGTTTTTTGTGTGTATTTTTTATTGGAGTTCAATTTGCCAGCATATAGCATAACACCCAGTGCTGGTTTTTTTTTTTTTTTTAAGGTTTTATTTATTTATTCATGAGAGAGACAGAGAGAGAGGCAGAGACTGATGGGGAGGAGCAGGCTCCCTCTGGGGAACCTGATACGGAACTCCATCCCGGAACCCCGGGATCACTCTCTGAGCCAAAGGCAGACTCTCAACCACTGAACCACCCAGGCGTCCCTATAGTCATTGTTCATCCATGTTTCCCAACATTTACCTTTTTTATGACTCTTCCTTTTTGCATTTCTATGCTTTTTTTTCTAGTATCATTTTGTGTCTGTTGCTAGAACCCTCTTTTAGTATTTCTTTTACTAATAAATTCTTGTTTGTTTTTCTGAAATCACCTTTATTTCATTTTCATTTTTCAAACATATTTTAAGTTGTGAATAGATTTCTTGATTGGCACCTATTTTCTTTCAGAATTTTTAGGAAGTCATTCCATTGTCTTCTGCCATTCTTAATTTCTGTTGAAAGTTATTTCTGTGTGTTGACTGTGGCTTATTTAAATTATTTTTTTTCCTCCAGCTCTTTAAAGATTTGACTTTATGTCTATCATTAATGTTAAGAAATTCTTTGTTGTTATTACTTCAGATATTACTTGTTATTTTCTCTCTCCTTTCTTCTGAGATTTCAATGATAAGTGTGGTAGAACCTTTCATTGGGTTCCAAAGGCCTCTTATTCTCTCTTACATTTTTCAACCTTTATTTTTCAGTGTTTTGGTTTGGATATTTTTTGTTAACCTCCGTTTTAGTTCATGTGTATTTTGTTCAATCTGCTGGAGGCACCAAATACAACACTTTCTGGAAATTTTGCCATGAAGTCTAGGGATAGGAGCAATAATTGGACCATGTGGGAATAAAGAGAAGGGCTTACTTACTTGTTTTTGGTTAGGACATACTGGCATGTTTATGTTATAATGGGAATGATTTCAGTAGAGAGAAAAAATTAAAGCTGTGTGGGAAAGAAAAGGCAGATGTTTTTTGGCTAAAAATCCTTGAGGAGGTGAGAGAGGACATAATCTAAAGCACAACTGGAAGAATTTTCCTTTGATAGAACTGGGATATAAGGAGGTTAGGCACTCATTCATGTATATATTGGTCTTTGAGGTGGGATTCTGGCTTGACCAATGGAAAATATGCACCTGCCGTAAGTTTCTAGACTCTTAAACTTTGGGATGTGTGTATTGGGCATATGGGAAAATTGTCCAAGAAAAGAAGAGTCAGGTGGAAGCGGAAGGGAAGACTGTATGGCTACTTAATTCTTTCATCTATTTCTGTGTACCCTTAGTGATATCTACTTTTATCTCTTAGGATACTCAAAGTATTAGAGTATATTTTTAAGGAAATACTAAGTTGTTTAAGTTAGATTAATTAAATGTTTTTGTCATATTGTTAATATTTCTGTAGTATATGCTTAAACATAGTTAATTCCTTATAGTGCATTTAAAATTAATTATTAATAGTGTTTTGAATAGAAAATCAAGTTTTCTAATGTATCTTCCCATATTTTCTTTTACAGTTTTGTGAGTACTAGAATAGCACAACCATGTTTCGGAATAGTCTCAAGATGCTTCTTACTGGAGGGAAATCAAGTCGTAAAAACAGATCAAGTGGTAAGTGACTATGTTACATTTATTCTGTGTGATACTTTAGAAAGAGAAGTTCTTTTAGGGGTCTGAATTGATGCTACAACTTCATATATTTATTTATTGGATGGTTTATTTAATTTAGAAAAAAAAGTTTACATTCCATTAGGCTGCCATACTTTTTTTTTTTTTTTTTTAAGATTTTATTTATTTATTCATGAGAGACACGGAGAGGGAGGCAGAGACATAGACAGAGGGAGAGGCAGACTGCCTGTTGGGGAGCCTGATGTAGGACTCAATCCCAGGACCCTGGGCTCATGACCTGACCCAAAGGCAGATGCTCAACCACTGAGCCACCCAGGTGCCCCTTCCCTCCCCACCCCACCCCCTTTTTGAAAAATACTTTTATTTATTTGAGAGAGGGAGAGCACATGAGCAAGATAGAGCAGAAGCAGGGGCAGAGGGAGAGAGAAAGCAGGCTCCCTGCTGAGTAGGGAGCCCAATAAGGGGCTCAATGCCAGGAATCTGAGATCATGACCTGAGCTGAAAGCAGACATTAACCATCTGAGGCAGCCAGGCACCCCAAGGCCGCCATACTCTTAATTAAGAGGTAGGAACACTTGAATACTTATCAGGAAGAGTTAGGTAAAGGGAAGTTGGTAGAAGAAACATTAATTTAAAATATAGGAGAGAGTAATGCTTCTGTGCATTACTTATTACAAACTTTCTAGACCTAAATTTAGCTTTTTTTATTTTTTAAAGATTTTATTTATTTGAGAGAGAGGATGAGAGAGAGCATGAGCCAGGCGTAGGGGAGAAGCAGGCTCCTCACTGAGTGTGGAGCCTGACATCGGGCTCCATCCCAGGACCCTGAGATGATGACCCAAGCCAAAGGCAGACCCTCAACCAGCTGAGCCACACAGGTGCCCCTAGACCTAAATTTACTTTTTGAATTAACATGTGAAATTATTTCAGTCCTAGGCACTCTTTGGAGAATGAGACTGTAAAAATAGAAACCGTCCTCAGAGAGTTTTATGGAAAGTGAAATATAAATTTTAGATTTTTATAGTCATTAAAATAAAGTTTATAAAGGTTGGTTTAAGAATAGGAGATAATTCTCAGGCTTTTAAGGTAAAAACAAGCTGAAACTGTATACTTTTTTTGAGAAATGTTGAGAGATGTACTAAATCTTTGTTTTCTGCTAATGAGTTGTAGATATTATATCCTTTTAATCATTTCAGTTTCCTAATTTTTCTACATTTTACAAGTTAACTTTATTTTTTTTAATAGTTTTTGAGGTTTGCCTTATAGCTCAGCATATGATCAATTTTGGTGAATGTTTTGGATGCACCTGAAAATAATGTGGATTCTGCAGTTATTGGGTGCAGTGTAGTTAATGGTGGTACTCAAATATTTTAGATTCTTACTCATTTTAAAGAAATTATTTACTGAGAAAGCTATGATTAAATCTCACATTATGGTTGTTGAATTGTCTGTTTTTCTACTTCTTGTTCCTGACAGCTTTTGTTTTATATATTTGGAAGCTATTTTATTAGATACATTGAAATTTAGAATTCTGCTATCTTCCTGGTGAATTTGGTGGTTTCACCATAATGAAATATCCTCTTTATTTCTAATAATGTCTTTTGTTTGAAAGCTGACTTGTCTAATATTACTATAGCTGTCCTAGCCTTTTCTTGATTCGTGTTTGCATAGTATGATTTGCTCTATTCTTTTTACTTTCAGCATTTCTATATGGTTATACTGTTAATAGAATATAGTTGGATTTTCTTCTTTTATTCATTCAGACAGGTTTTTTTTCTTACAAAAGATGTTGGTTAAGCCACATTAATTCAACCAATGATACATTTGAGTGTAAATATAACTTATTACAATGTGCTTTCTCCTTGTCCTACCTGTTCTTTGTTCTTTCTCCTTTCTTGCTTTATTTTAGATGGATCAAAAACATTTTTTATTATTCCATATCTCTTCCTTTTGACTTGGAAAGTACATATTCTTGTAATTCTTTCTGTGGTTATCTTAAAGACTAAAATATCAAAGTTTGATGTTGATTCAAACAACTTTTACTTTCTTCTTGGACAATGCAAGAGCCTTAGATTCTTTTCACCTGTATGTATCTTAAACTCCATAAGACGGGATCCCTGGGTGGCGCAGCGGTTTGGCGCCTGCCTTTGGCCCAGGGCGCGATCCTGGAGACCCGGGATCGAATCCCACATCAGGCTCCCGGTGCATGGAGCCTGCTTCTCCCTCTGCCTGTGTCTCTGCCTCTCTCTCTCTCTCTTTCTGTGACTATCATAAATAAATAAAGAATTAAAAAAAAAAAAAAAACTCCATAAGACAATTGTTGTCTTATGTAGTCACCATTATTTAGGTTTACCTACATACTTGATTGTTACATTGATTTTCTTTTCTTTTCTTTTTTTTTAGATTTATTTATTTATTTATGAGAGAGAGAGAGAGAGAGAGAGAGAGAGAGAGAGAGAGGCAGAGACACAGGAGGGAGAAGCAGGCTCCATGCCGAGAGCCGGACACGGGACTCGATCCCGGGACTCCAGGATTGCGCCCCGGGCCAAAGGCAGGTGCCAAACCGCCGAGCCACCCAGGGATCCCTTGATTTTCATTCATTCCTTCCTTCATCCCTCACTTTTTTCTAGATGAGATCATTTTTCTTTTTGTCTGGAGAAGACTATCATTTCCTTCCTTTGGCAAATTTACTTTGCTTTTCTTTATGTGAAAATGTCCTTATTTTGCCTTTATTTTTTCTGGGATATTTTTGCTGGGAGTAGAATTCTAGGTTAGCAGTTATCTTCTTTCATGACTTTCAAATATAGTTCATTGTCTTCTGGCTCCTTGAATTATTTCTGGTGAGAAATCCATTGTTAGTCTAATTGCTGCCTCTTTAAAGGTGATCTTTTTTCTCCTTGTTTTTAGTTTTCTGGATTTACACTGATGTGCCTAGGAGTGATTTTCTCTTTTCTTCTTTTTTTATTATTATGGTTGACATACAATTTCATATTAGTTTCAGATATGCAACATACTCATTGCTCACTATGGTAAGTGTAGTCACCATCTGTTGCCATACATTATTACAGTATTATTGACTATATTCCCTATACTGTACGTTTTATTTCCGTGACTTATTTATTTTATAACTGATAGTATGTACTTAGTCTCCTTTACCTATTTTGCCCATCTCCAACCCCCCCCCTTTTGGCAGCCACCAATTGATTTTCTGTATTTATGAATTTGTTTCTGTTGGTTGGTTGGTTGGTTTTGTTTTGGTTTTTAGACTCCACATATAATTGAAAATAAATGGTACTTGTTTTTCTCTCTTTCTCTGACTCATTAAGCTTAGCATAATACCCTCTTCCATCTTTTTTTTTTCTTTTTTTAAGGTTTTGTTTATTTATTTGACAGAGAGCATAAGCAGGTGGGTAGTTGCAGTGGAGGGAGAAACAGGTGCTCTGGGGAGCATAGAGCCAGATTCAAGGCTCGATCCGGGACACTGGGATAATGTTCTGAGCGGAAGGCAGATGCTTAACTGAGCCACTCAGGCGCTCATTTCAGTATCTCTTAAAGACAAGGAGATTCTTTTATATAACCACAGTATACTTATCAGTCTCAAACAGTTTAACATTGATACAGTACTTTAATCTACCATTTATTTTCCAAATTTTGTCAATTTACCCAGTAATTTCCTTTGTAGAATTTTACCCCTTGTTTTTAAAATCTAATTAGGATAAGGCATTGCATTACTTGTCATGCCTTTTTACTCCTACTCAATTTGAAATAGTTTTTCTGCCTTTCTGGACATTTTTAAAGAATAAAGACTCTCTCTCCCTTTAAAAATAAGCAGAATGCCCCTAATTTTGTGTGTTTTTTTTTTTTGTTTTTTTAAATAATCAAGAGTCAGGATTTGGTCTGAATGTTACTTAAATGTATGTGTTTTCTTTTTGGGGCATCACAGCTGGAAGCACACAATGTCTGTCATTCATTAGTGATTTTGATGACCAAATCAAGATATTCTCCAGGTTTTTCTGCTATATGGATACTGATTTTCCTCTTTCAATTTAAAAACAATCGAGAGATGGACACCATTTTATTCTTCTTATGGTTTCCAATTCTTGGTCAGTATTCTTAATTTTGTCTCTTATCTCCCCAAGTGTAGTAAATGTATATTTATATTTATATCTATATTTATCTGTCTTAAAATCTATGTCTTGGGACGCCTGGGTGGTCAGTGGTTGGGCACCTGCCTTCGGCTCAGGTCGTGATCCCAGGATCCGGGATCAAGTACTGCATCGGGCTCCCTGTGAGAAGCCTCTGCCTGTGTCTCCCTCTGCCTGTGTCTCTGCGTCTCTCTCTGTGTGTTTCTTATGAATAAATAAATCAATCTTAAAAAAAAAAAGAAATCTGTGTCTGATAACTAAATGTGTCTGTTTTTGTTGTCTCTTTTGGTTTTTACTACTGTTATTTCATTTCCTCGTGTGTCTAGTTAATTTTTTGGAGTAAGCATTTTATTTTGGATTAAATTTAGACTTATAGAAAAGTTATAAAGATAGTACAGACAATTCTCATGTACCCCTTACCCACTTTTACCCGTTGTGACATCTTACATTATTATGGTACATTGTCTAAAGTAAGATACCAGCATTGGTACACTACTCTACCAGATTTTTACTTGGATCTCATTAGTTTTTCCATTCATGTCCTTAATTCTGCTTCAGAATCCAATCCAGAGAACTATATTGCGTTTAGTTGTTTTGTTTCCCCAGTTTGATTGAATTTGGCAGAAACAATAATTGGCATCATTCCACTGGTCACTTTTTGATTACACACACACACACACACACACACACACACACACACACCCTCCTCATATATGTTGGAGATTTAAGCTGCCTCCAAATTTGACATTTAAAGAAATGATTTGTCCAAAATTTGTTTTCTGGCCTAGAGCCATGATTTTCTTAGACACCTTTAGTTCACTTTTGACAACAGCACTAGCATTTTCTCTCACTTCATAACTATCATTTCATATACTACTAGATGACTAGTAGAAATCAATAAGGCATAATAGGATGCAGTTATGGATAGTCTTTTTGACCTGGGTACCAGATAAGTAATATGTGTCATACTATCCTTACTAATGGTAGGCTTCCTATTTGTACTTTAGCAAAATTACAAATTATTACATGCTAGGCTTCTAAGTACTGCTCTAGTAGAAATATTATTAAATTCATACATGTGAAGTTTCTACTGTAGTATTAAAGCTAATTCCTTTGATTTACTAGGTATTTAATTATGTCAGTAATGATTTTGGGGGGTCTTATTTTAGTATTTATTCTCCATGGTTTTTCATGTAAAATGTTTATAATTTAGAGTAGTTATAAGTTAGAGTAGTTATAAAAACAGTGGTTTGTATTCTGTATGAAAAGAACCCTATTTGTAGAGAAGCAGTACTTTTTTTCAAACGTTTTCCAAGGCAGGAAATTCTAGAGCAAGGATGCATCTTATACATATATTTTTAAAGTGTACTTATGGAATGATATCATTAGTGTTTTCATCATTACTTCTCTTTCTTTTATTGTTAAAGAATAATTGGGTGGACTTGATTCTTTATATTAACTTTTGTTCATAGCTTATTTTTAAGATTAAAAAGGTGAGTTTTCATATATGCATAATTATTTGTTTTGTATTAGGAAACCAACTTAGTATTAGTTTAAAAAGAATTTGTAATAAAGGGACATTGTTATAATTTGTCTTTTAAATAGCTGATCTGAACTTTTATGTGGCCACTAGATAAATATTTCACAGATAGCGATTTTATATCATATAATAACAAATGAATTTTCTCAGGCAATGTTTTTTCCCTAAGGACATGTGAATATCAGGTTTCAATTTTATAACTTAACTCTATTTTCTGTATAAAAATTGTTCTTGATGAGTGTAGGACTAGGTACTCCTAAGTTTTACAAAAAAACAATTGTGTGACTGTTTTGAATTATGAGTTTCAAAGGAAATATATGTGTTTCTATGCTATTTAAAAATTATATGTTTATATCGTTTCTATCTTTTCTTAACCTTATTACTTAAAATCATGCAAGTATGCTTCATTAGTATGTGTTAACGCTATTACTTGATATCATTGTAATGGTAAACTATCATTCAAGTATGCGCAGGGAAAATAACTGCTAATTTCAGATATTCAAGGACTCAGTAAGTATAACACTCTAAGTGTAACAAAGCTGTTGGGAGAAAAAAACTTGAGGCTGTCTCCTAGCAAAGTAAAAAGTAAAGGTGAAGAAGGCAGGAAGTATAGAAAGAAAAGTCAGCCAAAGTAAGTGAGTAAAACTTATAGTTAAATGTAAATAATCAGGCAGCCCTGGTGGCACAGCAGTTTGGCACCGCCTGCGGCCCAGGGCGTGATCCTGGACACCCTGGATCCAGTACCACGTTGGACTCTCTGCGTGGAGCATGCTTCTCCCTCTGCCTGTGTCTCTGCCTCTCTCTCTCTCTCTCTCTCTGTGTATCTCTATGAATAAATAAATAAAAAATCTTTAAAAAAAATAAATGTAAATAATCACCAGGGGCACGTGTGTGGCTCAGTCAGGTAAGCATCTGCCTTCAGCTTAGGTCATGATCTCTGGGTTTCTGGGCTCGAGCCCTGCGTCAGGCTCCCTGCTCAGCAGAGAATCTGCTTTGCTTTGCCACCTCCATCTGCCCCTCTTCTCCCCCACCTCATCCCTGTTCGTGCACTCTCTCTCTCAAATAAATAAATAATTACTGATAATGTACTACAATAAGTAGAATTTATGCCAGGAATGCAAAGATGTTTGTATATCAGAAAGTCAACAGAAGTTTTTAACTTAGAAAACATTTAAGAAACCGCATTGTTTTATCATTATATTCTAAAATAGCATTTTATAAAACTGAGCAGCCATTAAAAACATCATCAAATAGGAAAAAAAGTTACTTTAATAGACTAGTCTCCAAATCCAGCATCTGAACAAAGAAATACAGCAGTCATTTTTAATTAGAACAGAAACATGATAGTGATTTATCCTGTTACCACTCTTTTTGACAGTTATTTGGAAAGTTCTTGTATATATAAAGACATGAAACTAAAATTATTAGTACGAATATTGGAAAAGACAGTGTCATCACTGTATTAAAAGCATTTACTAATTACCGTTTTTTTCCTTTCCTTTTTCTTTTCTTCTTTTTTTTTGTTCACAAGCCATTGAAATTATTTTTTAAAAAATTTTTTATTTATTTATGATAGTTACGCACAGAGAGAGAGAGAGAGGCAGAGACACAGGCAGAGGGAGAAGCAGGTTCCATGCACCAGGAGCCCGACATGGGATTCGATCCCGGGTCTCCAGGATCGTGCCCTGGGCCAAAGGCAGGCGCCAAACCGCTGCGCCACCCAGGGATCCCAAGCCATTGAAATTAATTAAAATCTTCATTGCTCTTTGAATAATGAATACTCATAATAAACTATAAATAAATATATACAATAGTATTTAATGCATATATATTTATACTGTAAAAATATCTTTTCCCTTCCTGGGACATTATGCTTTATTTCACTGATAAGCCATGAAATTACAACATAAAGTTTTTCAAGCGTTCTTACCTCTTCTGTTATCGTTCTAACAAAATTTGGTTAAAAAACATACTGCCATTTAATATAAGGAAAGGATTTTGCTTTTTTAATTTAGAACTGTAAAATCTTTTGTAATACAACCTAAACCTGTCATTTTTTTTGTTCTCTGCTTTCTGCTTCTCTGCTCATCAATTTGTCCAATTTATGGTTGGCTGTTGAGATACTTCTTATGAAATTCATTTGTCCTTGCCAATTAAGATAGATTGGCATGGTACTTGAGGTGAAAAGTCATTAGAGGAAGTGACAGAATTTGGTCATACAAAAGAGAATGAGGATTCTTATTTGGTGATTAGAGGACAGTGAGCTATAAAAATAAATTTAGCTGGAGAATGAAAAAAGTGGTGAGAACCTTGAAATTGCATCTTGAAACAAGTCTGATTTGAGTGGTTTTGTTTATATTTCTGCATCTGGTAGCAGTTCAGTAGTTAATGACACTTCTCACCAGATAAACACACACTCATGTTTTCACATTTATTCCTAGTTTAGTTTTCATCCTCTTTTTTTCAGAGTTGTTTTAGAGTTATGCTAACTTCACAAGATGAATTGTCATGGTTTCAGTCTTTCAGTGTGCTTTATGTATCCAGGATCATGCATGCCCTGGGCTGCCGAAGGCAGACTCTCAACTGCTGAGCCACCCAGTAGTCCCTTGACAGTATTTTGTATTTTATTGTCATTCATAGAATTAGTTTTTCTTTAGGCAGTTTGGATAGTTTGTTATTTTTCTAAAAAATCTTCATTTCAGGGGATCCCTGGGTGGCTCAGTGGTTTCGCGCCTGCCTTTGGCCCAGGGCGCGATCCTGGGGTCCCGGGATCGAGTCCTGTGTTGGGCTCCTGGCATGGAGCCTGCTTCTCCCTCTGCCTGTGTCTCTGCCTCTCTCTCTCTCTCTCTCTCTCTCTCTCTCTCTGTGTCTATCATAAATAAATAAATCTTTAAAAAAAAAAAAAAGTCTTCATTTCAGGGACGCCTGGGTGGCTCAGCAGTTGAGCATCTGCTTTCAGCTCAGGGTATGATCCTAGAATGCTGGAATTGAGTCCTACATTGGGCTCCCTGCATGGAGCCTGCTTCTCTCTCTGCCTGTGTCTCTGCCTCTCTCTCTCTGTGTCTCTCATGAATAGATAAATAAAATCTTAAAAAATTTTTTTTCCATTTCATTGAGGTTTTAAAATTTATCTGAGTAAAGTTATGTATATTATGGCCATTTGAAATTAATTCAGTTTCTCCTTATATTGAATATTTTCATATTTCTTATCTCTTTGCTTCGAGGCATATCTTTATTTGGTTTTTCAAAAGATGCAGCTCTTTGATTTACTAATTTTATTTTTTTCTTGTGTACATTATGAATTTTCCTGATACAGCTTTTACCATATCCCATTAACTTTGATATGTAATCTTCTCATTACTAACTTTTTACATAGTCTGTAATTGTTGATTTTCTTTTTGACCCTGTAATTTAATCAGCTTAGTATTTCCCAAGTGATTGATTTTTGGTTTGTTAACCCTCTGTTACAATTTTCTCACTTAATGCACAGTGGTTAGAAAATGTGGCCTGATCATTTGCTTCTCTTTAAAGTAGTGATTGGTGAACTGCCTCCTGCAAATAAACCATCCATATTTATAAATAAAGTTTTGTTGGAACATAGCAACACATTTGTGATAGATACTGTACAGTCCACAGTTTGGAAATATTTGTAGCCTGCCCCAATAAGAACAAGCTTGCTTTGCTTTGAAATATTGGAATTTATTTTTCTTGTCTGAGTCTTGATCAGATTTTATAACTTGTGGGTTCTGGAAAACAAAATGTGTTTTCTGTTAACAGGACAAAGTTGATTATATTTATTATAAACTAATTTCTTAACTGCTAATTCTTAAACTAGTAATTTCATAACTCCTATGTGGTTTTCTTTTTCTTAGTTGAGTGTCCAGTACTTCTTTGCCTTAAGTCTATCTGGATCTTGTATTTAAGGTGTATTTCTTGTAAATATCATGTATTTTTTTGTCTTAAATCCAATTTGCTTTTCCATTTCTAAACAGTATAATTAGTCCATTTACATTGATTGTATAACTTGATATGATTTGGTTTTAGTATCTCACCTTGCTGTTTGTTTTGCATTCCATATGTTCCTTATTTTTCCCCTACTTCCTATCTTTAAGATTTACCAAAATTTTTTTTATATTTTTTCCATTTTCTTGGCCTTTTATGTATATCTTCTTGGGACTTTTTAAAAGAGATTATATAAGGGATTACAACATGCATCTTTAACTTATTATGGTTTAACTTGAATTTTTATTTTACTACTTTGTTAGTGTAATGACCTTAACGGTATTTTATTCTATTTATATCCAACTCTTCTTTTTTTTTTTATGATTTTAAAAAATTTATTTATTCATGAGAGATACAGAGAGAGAGGCAGAGACATAGGCAGAGGGAGAAGCAGGCCTCCTGCAGAGAGCCTGATGTGGGACTGGATCCCAGGACCCCAGGATCTGAGCCAAAGGCAGACAATTACTGAGCCACCCAGGTGTCCCCACTCTTCGTTGTCTTATATTTTATTTATATATGATATATGTTACAATACGTTGTATTACTTTTGCTTTAAGTAGTCTGTAGTCTTTAAGATGTTTTATAAAATGTGTTGTATATTTACTCATATTTACCTCTTCTAGTATACTTCATTCCTTCTTACAAAATGATGTTTTACCTGGGATTCTTCACCCTGCAGAATTCCCTGTGCATTTCTTAAAGTGTAGATCTGCCAGCAGTGAATTATCTCAGTTCTTGTATTCCCATGATGTTTTTATTTTGCCTTCATGTTTGAAGGATATTTTCCCTGGGAATGAAATTTCAGATTGGTAATTTTTTCTTTCAACAGTTTAAAGATGTTATTCTATTATCTTTTGATTCTTACTGTTTCTGATGGAAAGTCAGCCATCATTTGCATTGTTTTCCCCCACTCCAGACTTGGAATTTAATGACCTATTATTTAATTTGGTTGGGTTGCTTTAAATGTTTTTCTTCATTTTGGCTTTTAGCATTGAGCTATGATATTGCCTAGGTATATAATTTTCTTCCTGTTACCTTTTTTGGGTTTTGGAGAGGTTTAGTTTATGTGTTGATGTCTCATCAATTGTGGAAAACCTTAGCCATTATTTCTCTAAGTATTTCTTCTTTTTTTTTTTTTTCCATCTGTGTTTTGGAGCTTTAGTTTGTATACATTAGATTCTTTGATACTATCCCTAATGTACATCACACTGTGTTTTGTTTGTTTGTTTTGTTTTGTTTTTGTTTGTTTTTGTTGTTTTGACTTTTTTCCCTTTTTGGTTAACTTATGTTGGCCTGTCTTCACATTTATTGGTACTTTTCTTCTGCTGCATTCAGTCAGCCTGTAAGCCCAGTTAATCAATTGTGATTTACATAGCAGTTTTTGGTTATAGAATGTTCACTTAGTTCTTCTAAACATAATTACAGGACACCCAGGTGGCTCAGCCATTGAGCATCTGCCTTTGGCTCAGGTCGTGATTCTGGCATCCTGGGATCAAGTCCCACATTGGGCTCCTTGTATGGAGCCTGCTTCTCCCTCTGCCAGTGTCTCTTCCTCTCTCTCTTTGTGTCTCTCATGAATAAATAAATAAAATCTTTTAAAAAAGATAATTATTTCTTTATTAAAATTTTTAATCAATTTTTTCTGTTTTTAACCTCTTTTTTCTTATACATAATAGCTAAAAGTAATAGTTTAATAGCTGAAGTCTCTGCTAAGACATGTAGGTCATATATGTATCTGCTTCTATTAATTATTTTGCCACTTGCTTATGGATAATGCTTTCCCACTTCTTTATACATCTCAGCATTTTTCTTTTGTTTGCCAGATATTATGTTTAAAAAGAACTGTAGTGTCTGGAGTAAATCATATTTTTCCCTAGAGAAGGAAAGACTTTTCCTATGTAAGGCATCTGTGATGAGAGTCTGATCCTTTGGGTTTGATGGACTAGTGAAGTGGATAAGGGTTAAGTTATAGATTAGTTTGTTTCAGTTCACATGTATTCCATATGTCTAGGGTGAGCTCTCCTCTGTGTGTATGTCAGTTCTTACCTTTTAGCAGGACTCTGGCTATTTCCATCTGATTATGAAATTGTGATCAACTCTATTGTCAGGGTTCTAGTCCTCCATGTTGTTGCTACCATGAACATGGTAGAAATCCTGTGTGGAGAATCAGTGGGTATGGAGACCTAGCTTTGAATAAAGGATTCCTTCATCTTCTATATCATGAGTTGGTGAACTGTGGCCTGCCGGCTAAATCTGGCCTACCACCTATGTTTGTAAATAAGATTTTATCGGGACATAGCCATACTCACTTGCTTATGTATTGTCTATGTCTGCTTTCATGTTATAAGAACAGAAACTAAAATGTTTAATATCTAGCTCATTACAGAAAATTTTGCTAACCCCTGTTTTATACCATTATAAATGTGTAGGGTTCTCTGCTCAATTCAGCATGGAATCTGCTTGGGATTCTTTTCCTCCCTCATCCCCTTCCCCTGCTTGCACATGTGTGCTAAATAAATTAAAAAAAAAAAAACTTTTAAAAACTAGACTTTAGGGGTACTTGGGAGGTATAGTTCATTAAACCTTCACCTCTTGGTTCCAGCTCAGGTAGTGATCTCAGGGTTGTGAGATTGAGCCCTACATATCAGGCCCCATGCTCAGTACAGAATCTGCTTGAGAGTCTCTCTCCTCCTGCCCCTACTGTTCATGC
Source organism: Vulpes vulpes (assembly GCF_048418805.1). Lineage (NCBI taxonomy): Eukaryota > Metazoa > Chordata > Mammalia > Carnivora > Canidae > Vulpes > Vulpes vulpes. Next base: position 15,441,597 of record NC_132781.1, on the reverse strand, counting down.
TCTCTCTCTCTCTGTTTCTCTAAAATGAAGAAATAAATCTTTTAAAAAATTGACTTAAAAAAAATTGACTTTATTTTTTAGTTTAGAGCACTTTTAGGTTCATGTCACGATGAAGGGAAAATACAGAGATTTGCCATAAACCTCTGCCACCACACATGTGTATAATACTCACCAGCCTTTCCTCTCAGTATCTCACAGGTCTTCCTTTTTAGGCCTACCATGTTCAGACTCCATCCAATTACCATTTCTGTCCTGAGAGTAGATACCTTTTTTTGAGATATTTTACTTTGTTTGGTTTAGATTATTGTCTGTTTTCCTTGATAAATGTAAGCCCTACAGATTCACTGTCTTATTTCTAGCATCTAGAATATGCCTAGAAATTAGTAGATCTACAAATATTTGTTGAATGAATGAACAAATATACTATTTTCTCTGACTCACCATCATCTGCCCTCACTCTCATCCTGCTACCATATTAATTTTCTTAGGGTGCTAATTTTACCTAAGAAAATTCTTAGCTTGGCTGGACCTGACCTTACCTAATTTCTCAAGCCTCATTCCCTGTAATTCTTATTGAGAAACTTTCTACTTTATCTAAATCAGACTTCTTAATGCTATATATTATTAATGCTGGACCCCTTTGATCATGACATTCACCCTGTCTGGAATAAACCTTCCACTTATCTTCCAGTTACCTCTTTAATCCTATCTAATTAATCATTAAAGTCCAGCTCATGTCTCATTTTGGTTCACAGTTGTCAGTCTTCTGCCTCATGTACTATATATGCTTATTGCCTGTATTCCTAATATGAAACTTTTATTGTTTATGAACTTTCTAGAAGTATTTTCCTAAAGAGTTTAACTGTCTTAAGTGTAAGATAGTTTCTGTCCTCCCATCAGTTCAGACTGTCACTGTATTTACATTTACATATCCATATTTCATTGAAAGTGAATTTAAGGGGTCCTGTAAAGTTATTGTCCTTGATGAAGCATGTATTGACTGATGGTTACCTTATATTTGCATATGGTCTCTTTCACAAAGGCAGGTGACTTTAACATATTTAACTTTAACATATTCTGTATAGCAAATGCCATGTCATTTTACAGGTGAGAGAAAAAAGATTTACCCAAGACAAAAAGACTTTCTTATGTGTCTACAGCTAGTAGATAGCTGTAGTAGAAATTGTTGAATTTTAACTCTTCATATATTGCTGTCACTGAATAAATGAGACTGTTAGTAATGGAATTAAGTATAACTGAGATCTGCAAACTATGTCTTTTCTTTGAAGTAGCAAATTGGATGTTATGAGATCTTAAACTACTAAGGATTCTATCAAAGTAACAAGTAGGCAAGAGTTTAGTGGTTTCTTGTGGTAGTTGAGAGAGATTTTTTAAGTTGTGGGCATTTTTGCTCTTTGATGTTTTCCCCTTGTTTTTTTGTGGAAACGTTACAAATGCATACCAGTTATGCTGTGAGTTGACTTGTCAGTTTCATGTATGTTTATTGTTTGAAAAATCGCCTTATATGTAAACTAATATTAGCATTGCTCTATGTCTTTCCTGATTGTTTTATTTTATTTGTTAGAGAGAAAGAGTGTGAGCAGGAGAGAGGGGTATCGGGAGAGGGAGTGAGAGAATCTTAAGCTGACTCCATGCCCAATGTAGAGCCCAATGCGGGACTCCTCACAACCCTGAAACCATGACTTGAGCTGAAATCAAGAGTCAGATGCTTAACTGACTGAGCCACTCGGGTACTCTGGCTTTCCTGATTATTAAATGTACAGTAATACAGTTGATGTTAATTAAAAACATTTTTTTTCATGCAACAGAATATTGGTCTCATTTTTCTGCTCATACATTCCTGTAATATTTACTGAAAGTATTAGGAATTTTCAACTAGAGTGGCAAATATGAAGATTAGAATTGGATGAGTTAGGTTAGATTATGCTTTCCTTCCAATTGTGGATGTTTTCTTCTCCATTCTTACTGGCTTAAGGTAGAGTATTTGGGAATGGGCAAATGGGGGAGAGGGTTGGAAGGCAGAATGAAATGATAAATAGTGAAGGCTGTAGTGAGGAATTATAGCATGGAGGCACCCTGTACCCCTTTTTTATGTCCCTCTGCTTATTTTGTACCTGTTTTATATTTAATCTGTGTTGTAATTACCACTTTTTACTTTATTATATATCTTGTTTCTCTGTTTTATTATCTGTCTTTCCTTTTTTTTTTTTAATTTTTATTTATTTATGATAGTCACAGAGACAGAGAGAGAGGCAGAGACACAGGCAGAGGGAGAAGCAGGCTCCATGCACCGGGAGCCTGACGTGGGATTCGATCCCGGGTCTCCAGGATCACGCCCTGGGCCAAAGGCAGGCGCCAAACCGCTGCGCCACCCAGGGATCCCTATTATCTGTCTTTCCTAATGGAAAACAATTTTCATTACAAGTTCATACTCTTTTCCACTGCTGTATCCTTAGTATAGCCTTGGTACCTAGTAAGCACTCAGTGTACTTGTTTTATGCATGAATAACATTTTCAGGAAGATAACTCTGGGGTTAGTGCATAAAATGGACTACAGTGAGGAGCTATATTAGTTGGGAGATGATAACAAGAGTAAAGAAGTGCCAGTAGGACTAATGAGGTTACGCAAGGAAGACATTTTTGAGGTAAAATAAAAAGGACTTGGTTATTAGAGTATCTGGGAAAGGAAAAGAATGAGCAGAAATAATTTGTTCTGAAATTCCTGGCTAGGGAGACCAGCTAACTAGTGACATTGCATCATTTCAGTCTCATATTATGCACACAGTGATCATATATTAAATGAATAACTGTCAAGAGAAAAGCTTTTACCTTTTGCACGGAATTTTACTTTTAAATGTAATTTATTTAACTCCATGACTTATTTCTATTCTTCTGGGTCTCTTTGTAGTTTACCCTCATTTGAGCTTTGGGATTATGCTTCCCCTGGACTTTAGGAAAAATTAATGTTATAAGCCCTTTTAGCGCTGCACTGCAATACATCAGCCCCAAAATTTGTTTCCAAGCTTGTCTACTTTCACAATATACTGTTTCCATCCTTGTTGCTGAGGAAGGAAACTACAGAAAGCTATGTAGGGTTTTGCTGTCAGCAGAAGTCATTTTGTGACTAATTCTTTAAAGGAAGTAAGTTTTAATTCTTCTAATTAGTTTGTGCCTGTCCTCCAGGTATTCATTCTCTGCCTGTTGCACAAGGTGCTTGAAATTTAAAATACTGATTGAAGTTCCTCTGATGACACTATCTTCAGTTATTAACCCAATCATATATTTTAAGCAACAATTTTTTAAAAGATTAAATCATTTAAACTGGTTTTAATTTGGATGTTTTTCCTGTAGATCAGTTACTTTAAAAAGCCAGGTATATTTCAAATATGCCACTTATAATCCTCCATTAATCAGAATGTGCAATGAAGAAAAATATTTAAGAAATAGATTGTCATTTCTGATTTTAAAAAGGATTTAAATAGTGTTAAAATACATAATTTTCTTTTGAATGCTTTTTTTCATATAGCATATTTTGATATACAGTAATGCTTTCAAGCAAGTTAAATAATAAATTATTTTAACACTCAAATTTTCATCTAAATATATCTAATTTTTTGTTTTCTTAGAAAACTTTAAATATTTCATATAAAACCTCTAGGTTATAGATTTGTGCTTTTACAAATTTGTGATATTCAATATTACCTCATGGTTTCCTCATATATAATATAATCATTCTTATTTGTGGTATATGGTAGGGTTTTTGTGGGCGGGGGGGGGGGGGCAGGTGGAGCGAGAGAGAGAGAGAACATCTTAAGCAGTCTCCAAACCCAGCATGGAGCCAGCCACAAGGCTTGATCCCAATAGTCCTCAGATCATGACCTGAACTGAAACCAAGAGTCCAGTGCTTAACTGACTGAGCCACCCAGGTGCCCCTATATGGCAAGTTTAATAAAAATACATACCATATACTCATGATAGTAGAAGGTTAATGATAGAGCCATGAGATTAGTGAGATGCTGAAAGGAGAAAATATCTTAAATCGCTCTGAGAATACTTTCATAGACTCTTGTCCTGACTTTTGTCTTGTCTCTGAAATACACTTCTGAAAAGGATCATTTTTGGTGTAAATTGTATGTCTTTAAAGAAACTCAGTAATTGGGGTGCCTGAGTGACTCAATTAAATGTCCAACTCTTGCTTTTGGCTCAGGTCATTATTTTGGGGTTGTGGTATCAAGCCCAGTGTCAGGCTCCATGCTCAGCACAGTCTGCTTGAGATTCTCTCCCTCTCTCTCTCCCTCTGCCCCTCCACTTGTGCATGGGTGCGTGTGTGCTCTCAAATAAATAAATAAGAAACCTCAAAAACAAAAAATTTAACATTACATTATATCATTATATTCAAGTTTTATTTGACTTCCTGGAGAAAATAGGTTACCTTAATTTTCTCCAGAATCAGAGTATTCTAAGAGTCATGATTTTTTTAAAAAAATTTTACTTATTGGGATCCCTGGGTGGCGCAGCGGTTTGGCGCCTGCCTTTGGCCCAGGGCGCGATCCTGGAGACTCGGGATCGAATCCCACGTCAGGCTCCCGGTGCATGGAGCCTGCTTCTCCCTCTGGCTGTGTCTCTGCCTCTCTCTCTCTCTCTCTCACTGTGTGCCTATCATAAATAAATAAAATAAAATTAAAAAAAAAAGAAAAAAATTTTTACTTATTTATTAGAGAGCATGAGTAGGGGAAGGGGCTGAGAGGGAGGGATAAGCAGACTTCCCACTGAGCAGAGAGCCGGACAGGGACTCAGGGCTGGATCCATGACCTTGAGATCACAACCTGAGCCTAAAGCAGGTGCACTTAACCGACTGAGCTACCCAGATGCCCCAAAAGTCATAATTCTCTTTCATTCATCCCTACGTATCTTCCATTAAATATCCTGGTGCTTTAAAGAAGCTTCATAAGGATCTTTCATGTCTTACCAAGATATAAAGTAAACTGGTCATGTTTTTAAGCTAAAGATGAACAGGCTGGGTTTTGTTTTGTTTTGCTTCTTCCTAAATCACCATAAGTTTTTTAATAAGTTGAAGGAACAAGTAACATTGAAAATGTCATCTTTACTATTAGAATGATGGAAATTCTTGTGTGGTAGCTCCATGGTTCAACAGTTTTCAAATGAAGTGTCTTTTGTAGAATTACTTCATATTATTAAGAGGATTTATTGGTAATTAATAGGTTACTTCAGATATATTAGACTATACCTGATAGGATATATAGGATATATACATATATATATATATAAAACTATATATGGTAAAGATACAGCTATAACACTAATTCTATTTCTATAACAAAATGGTTTTACTATCCTCAGATAAGTCTGTGGTATTGAAATGTGGTGGTATTGTCAGGGAGCAAAACTTCCTGTCCCCATCAAGATCCTTTTTCCCAGTTTAAGAGTCAAATTGACAGGAGACAAATTAACAGGAGAAGATCAAATTTAATAAACTAAGTGGGCTCCCTGCATGGAGCCTGCTTCTCCCTTCTGCCTGTGTCTCTGCCCCTCCCGCCCCCCCCCCCCCCCCGTGTGTCTCTCATGAATAAATTAACAATCTTCTAAAACATTTAATAAACTAAGTATGGAAAATCCATATAGATATGGATATTCCAAAGACAGGCATCATAAGGTATATATGACATTCTGAACTAAAGAGTAGAGAAAGGGGTTTGGGGCTTCAAAGGGAAGGAATGCACTTCACAGGAAGATGAAAAAGAGTAAATGTTTAGTAAACAAATGTTTCCTGGGCCACTCAGGCACAGTGGGACATAGAGAACTTTCATCAAACAGGTCTTGCTAGGTTCCTCCCTGTATATCATACTTAGCTTAAATAATGTAGTTATCTATGGGGATAGCTTTCTTCCTGTAGTAGATTCTCTGTCTAAATTCTTTTTAGGGGCATCTGGGTGGCTCAGTCAGTTAAGCATTTGCCTTCAGCTCAGGTCATGATCCTGGTCCCTGGGCGATTGAGTCTCAGGTAGGGCTCCTACTTAGTGGGAAATCTGCTTCTCCCTCGCCCTCTGTTCCTCTCCTTGCTTGTGCATACTCAATTTCTCTCTCTCTCTCTCTCTCTCTCTCTCTCTCTCTCTCTCATTCTCTCTTTCTTAAATACAGTAAATAAATAAAAATAAGTCTTTTTTTTTTTTAAGGTAGTGTATGTGTAGGGGGGGGGGCGGGGGGAGAAAAGGAATTTTCCTGAATTTACTGGGTTTTGATTGCTTTTTAACTCAAAATGATCTTTATGCTAAAGTGGTCCGTCTTGGGTCAGCCTGCCTTTGGCTCTTACAATATATGAAGATATAAAACTTGGAATAATACTTTGTTCATCTGCATACAATAGATTCAGATTCAGCATACATTTATTGAATATTATGTGCCTTGTACTCTATTAAATACTTAAACTAAAATTATACTCATGTATTAGTCTACATTAACTTGAAATATGCGTAAAAATTTGAAAATTGTGGGATGATTTCCTTATCCTTTTGCTTTTCCTTTTGCTTATTTTAGGAAGCTTATCATTTTAATTAGGAAAGAACTTGGTGTAAATATTATTGTGGGTTGTTGTAAAGCATTTAGGTAGTAGTCTGTGCTCACACCAAGAATGTTATGGGGACAGAGCTTTGTATCCTTGGTCCAGGTTGTTTAGTAAATATTTGTCATGTAGCATGAATTTTTCTGAAAAAGCCATAATATCATTTTGTCTTACATTGAAACTTAGTGACCCTTTAGAGTAATGCTATGCTGTTCAATAGAACTTTCTGTGATGATGGATATGTTTTTATAAGTTTGTATCCAATATTGTAATGGAAAGAACTTAGGACTGCCCCCCCACCCCCCGTGTGGTTAATTAAATCATAAAGATTCTTTTTTTTTTTCTTTTTTAGTGTTTACTTTGTATTAAGCATTGTGATACATGTTGGGGATCTTCCTATTCTCAGGGAGCTCAGTTTAATACAGGATAAAAATTCCTAACCTAGCAGTGATAATACAGTTGGAGGATAGGCAGGAAGGAGAGGAGAATTCAAGTTGGACACTGAAGGATAAGTGTGTGTTAGGGGTCCACATGGAGAAAGTAGCATTTGTCAGTAGATGAAGATAGGAGACTATATGATGCATTCTAGCAACTGTAAGAATTCTTTATTCTTAGAACCTATGGTGATTTAGAAAGTTGCTAAAAAAAAAAAAGGGCAGTTAATCACTCATCAGCTAATGAAGTATTTTGTGTGCCCTGCTAATGAGTTTGGGTTATATCTTTAAAGCCACAGAGGGGGGCACCTGGGTGCTCCGTCAGTTGTGTCTGCCTTAGGCTCAGATCATGATCTCACGGTCCTGGGATTGAGTCCCACATTGGGCTCCTTGCTCAGCAGGAAGTCTGCTTCTCCTTCTACACCTCTCCCCTACTTGTGCACTCTCTCCCCCTCTCTCATGCTTGTTTGCTCTCTCCCTCTACCCCCCCCCCCAAATAAATAAAATGTAAAAATCTTAAAAAAAAAATAAAGCCACAAGGGGAATCCTGTGCTAAAAAAAAGATTTTATCATCTAAATTCAGTATCCCTGTCCCAGAGTTATTAAATTTAAAATTTCTGGAGAAAATGAGAATTTTCTGCTAAAATTTGCATTTGATTAGATCTCATGTAATCTTTTCCCTGGTCAGTTTTATTTGCTGTTGTAGTAGTTAGAATGGTTAGAATTACCAAAGATCCAATTTAGAATGACTGAGATATGAAGGGAATTTATAATTTCACATAATAAAGAATTCTGGAGGTATGATGATTATAGATAAGTTAATTCTGAGGCTCAACAGCATCACTAAGGACTCAATTTCCTTCCATTTTTCTGTTTTGCCATTTTCAGCATATTGGTGGTGGTTTTCCAACTTGTCCATACATAACTGCAAGAGAACTACCATACCTTCCACTTGTATATCTGCATGCATCGTTGTTCAGAGACGGGTGGAATAACTGACTTTCTTGGGTCCATTTTTAAGATTGAGGAAAACTTTACTGAAATCCCTCTCTCTCTCACTCCTATTCACATTCCATTGGCCAAAGAACATAGCTTTTCTTTAACCAATTAATAGAATTGCAACTGTTAAGATTCATTTAGTAGTTAAGGTTCACATCCTAAGGCTAGGGAGAGAACCAGTCTAAAATACCTAAAGTAAAATTAGGGTTCTATTATTGTGAAAGAAGGGATTGAATGGGCATCAGTAGAGCCTCCCACTTTGGTTTACTAATCTAGCTATGGGTTTTTCTGTTCGTTTTTAAAATTAGTAATCTTTTCCATACCAGGAGTTAGAAGGACAGCCCATATTTACCCCTAAATAGGAAAGACAAGACCTCCTTATGTTTGTCAATAATGTCAATAACTTTGCTATGAAGTTTGTCAGGTGACATAGAGCTATAGTGGCAAAAGTCAATCTCTTTGCGTCTTAATTCACTTTGAAGATGTATCTTCTTTAAAGACTTGGTTTCTGACCTGCAGAACTGAAGATTGGGCCCTGAGTCATAGGATTTTTCTGTATGAGAGGCCTTGGGGGAAACAAAACAGCTGATCATACTAGAATATAGATTTCTTTATTGTTATTGACTAGGGTAATTCTTTTCTAGTGTAGAGTAGGAGTACATGGGTGATTTTCTCTTACTTTTTTCTCCTGCATATGTATTTTTTAATTAAAATTTTTAAAAAAGATTTTATTATTCATGAGAGAGACAGAGAGAAGGCAGAGACATAGGCACAGGGAGAAGCAGGCTCCCTGCAGGGAGTCTGATGTGGGACTTGATCCTGGAACTCCAGGATCACGCCCTGAGCCAAAGGCAGACGCTCAACCACTGAGCCACCCAGGTGTCCCTGAATATGTATTTTTTTTAAAAGACTTTACTTATTTATTCATGAGAGGCACAGAGAGAAAGAGGCAGAGACCCAGGCAGAGGGAGAAGCAGGCTCCACACAGGGAGCCCTATGTGGGACTTGATCCCTGAACTCCAGGATCGTGCCTGAGCCAAAGGCGGACAGACACCCAACCGCTGAGCCACCCAGGCATCCCTGAATATGTGTTCTTAATGGTATGAATCCTTTGTGTGTCTTTGTTAAGGGTCCAGATTTTCCAAACTCAAATATTTGAAACATATTTGCTTTTTTCTGTCACTTCCCATCCTAACCACAAGATTTTGCTTGAATGTTGACAGGAGAAAGATAATATTGAAGAAAAAATTAATTTTTTCAAAATAATGCCTAGTTGTACTTTTTTGCTCTAAAAATTTACTTCGTGCCTCTTTCTGTTACCTCTGATATTCATGTGTGAGTTAGTGCAATCGTTACTCAGAATATTGTGTTGACTTGTGATTATTCTTTGTTACCGTCTTAAAGACTGAACTGATGGCCAGACTAGTAATAAGTCTCCTGTTAACCTTCTAATCACTTTATACTCTGAGGCTGAAGTACTGTTAGATACTGTTTAGATATTTCTTTACCTCCTGTCTGTGTTCTCTTTTCATCCTTGATTATATTGTGAGCACCTACTATGGGTCAGGTAAAATACTGAGGGATATAGTTTACTTAGAGATATAAGACATAATCCCTACCAGATTATACTCGATGGTATAAGTAAACCATTAATATTAAAATATTGTGTGAGCAGTATTATGCTGAAGTTCCACCAGGATACTATTGGAGTATAGAGGGAGAATATCTCAAATTTGAGGAAGATGGAACAGTTCTTGGAGGAGGTAGTGACTATCATTGTTCCAGGCAAGGGATACAGAAATTATAAAGCTTAAAGTTGTGAGGGATTTTGATACATTTAGGGAATTACATAGAGGTAGTTTGGTACTTTGGTTGGCTTCCATTTTATATCTGCTGCTTTCTGCATGTCTCTTTTATTCTTTTCAGACCTAAAACTTTAGTTTCCTCTATTATTCAGTACAAATAATGAAATATACCTAATAACAACATTGGAGTTATATATCTTGTAGTTCAGGCTGTCCTAATTTAGGTCTGGTATCCATACCTGAACAAATCATTTATACTGTGGAGCAGGGTTTGGGTAATGTTTGTCATCATGTCAGCTTGGGTTAGATAATTTACCCTAGTGGAAAACAACCATGGCAGAAGGAGTAAATCAGTAGATGTAATGAAGGTTAGTAAAGGGCAGTTCCCAAAAATGGTTATGTATGAAGGTGGATAGGGCAAAACAACACATGTCCTTGTTAGGAGCAGTGGCAGCAGTGTTCAGGTGAGACATTATGAGGGCTTGAAATAAGAGGATGGCAGTGGAGATGGAGAGATACCAAGAAAGAATCAACTAGACTTGATTGATTGAGTTTCGGCTTAAATGAAGGAGGTGCTGTAGTTTGGTTTATTCATTCAACAAAAATATTTGCTGAGTGCTTCCTCTATACTAGCTACAGTTAGAGGTACTGGAAATATAGCAGTGTTATATATCAAGTTATGGTCCTAGTTATGTAGTAATTTACAAAATTTATTCAAAGATGATGCTTATGTTTCTGGCTTAGATGATTGGGTGAATGGCAGGTTCCATTCACTTTAAGTTTGAAGGGGAATGTAATGAATTAATTTTTGGAGATATTAAGTTCGAGATGATAATGGTATATTGAGGAGAAGTTAGATATACGGGCAAGAGGTTTAGGAGAGGGTGGAACAAGGGGTCTAGAATTGGAAGTCACAACCACATGGTGGTGGCAGAAGTTTTAAAAACTTACGTAAGATAAAATTCGCTTTGTATGTGTGTATGTGTAAGTTAGTGAATTTTTAAAAAAATTATTTGAGAAAGAGAAAGCATGGGTAGGGGGAGGAGCTGAAGAAGGGAGGGGGGAGAGAGAGAGAGAGAGAGAGAGAGAGAGAGAGAGAGAGAGAAAATCTCAAGTAGTTTTGGTGCTGAGCACAAGCCTGACAGAAGACTTGATCCCATGACCCTGAGATTATGACCCAAGCTGAAACCAAGAGCTGGATGCCCAACTGATTGAGCCACCCAGGCGTCCCTATATAATTCAGTGAATTTTAACATGCATATGGTTGTATGTTGCTGCCACCACAATTAGTATACATGATGGTACAAGTTATATTATGATACCCTTTTCTAGTTACACCCTAATCCTACCCCTCATCCTGAAAAGCAGGGAACTCTTTTTCTCTGTCTCTATAGTTTTTGTTTTAAGAATGTGATATAAATGGAAAATGGAATAATACAGCTCTTAAGACTGGCTTCTTTTTACTTAGCATAATATCTTTGGGATTCATTCAAGTTGTATCCAGCAATAGTTTGTTGCTTTTTATTGCTGAGTGGTATACCATTGTATGGATGTGCCATAGTTTCTTTATTCATTTCACCCACTGAAAAACGTTTGAGTTGTTTCCAATGTGGGGCAGTTAGGAATAAAGCCACTTAAAAACACTCTTGTATAGATTTTTGTGTGATTGTGAGCTTTCATTTTTCCGGGGTCAGTGGCTAGGAGAGAGATTATTGGATTATATGGGAGGTATATATTTAGCTATAAGAAACCGCCAAACTACTTTTCAGACTGGCTGTACCATTTTCATTCCAACCAGCAAAATTGAGAGTTTTGATTGTTCCATATCTCTGCTAGCACTTGGTATTATCAATAAACTATATCTTTTAATTTTAGCTATACTTTTAAATGAGTTGTGGTATCTTGTAGAGTAATATGCATTTCTCTAATGGCTAATGATACTGGACATATTCATATATCTTATATGGTCAAGTGTCTGTTTAGATTTTTTGTACAGTTTAAAAAAAAGAAAAAAATTTTTTTGTACAGAGCTTAATTTTGTGGTTTTCTTACCATTGAGTTTTGAGGTTTGTTATATATTCTAGATACAAATCTTGATGCTCAACCACTGAACCACTCAGGCGTCCCTTGATTTTTGTTTTTAGAGATTGTACTGTGACCTTGCTAAACCCAGCTCTTAGTTCTAAGGGGTGTTGTGGGGGGTTTTGTTTGTTTTGGTAGAGTACTTTGAATTTTTAAGTGGACAGTAATGTCTTCTGAGAATATAGTTTTATTTCTTCTTTTCCAGTCTGTATTGCAATGACTAATACCTCCAGTATGATGGTAGCTAAGAGTGGTAAGAGTGTGTGTTCTTGCCTTGTTCCTGATCTTAAGTGCGAAGCATTTAGTCTCTGCCACTAAGTATGATGTTGCTATAGGTTTTTTTTTGTAGGTGTTCTTTATCAAGTTGAGGAAATTCCCCTGTATTCCTAATTCTCTAATTTTTTCATGAATGAATATTAGATTTTGTTACTTTCTTGCATCAAATGATATGATCCATGTGGTTTTTCTTCTTTGAATCATTAATGTGATAGATTACACTGAGTGAGTTCCAAATATTAAACTGTTGAGCATGCCCAGTATAAGCCCCTCTTGGTTATTGTGTATGTTTGTTTCTACACTACTGTAGTTGATCTGCTAATATTTGTTGAGGATTTTTGTTCTGTGTTCAAGAGGGATACTGATCTATAGTTTTGATCTGCTTTGATATCAGAGTAATTTTGTTCTCATAAAATGAGGTGTTTCCTTTGGGAAGAGATAGCGTAGAACTGGTGTGTTCTTTATTTAAGCGCTTGGTAAAATTCACCTGTGAAACTATCTGGGCCTAGAGATTTCTTTTTTGTAGAAGTTTTTTTAACCACAAGATTTATTTAATAGTTACAGAAATATTCAGGTTACTATTTAATTTTGGGTGAGTTTTAGTAGTTACTAACTATTTATTAAAAGATGTATTTTGAAGACAAAGTTTTGCTGCTAACTGGCTATGTGACCTTGGGAGAGGTATCTTAGTGTTAACCTCTCTGGTCCTTAATTCGTTCATCTGAAAAATTAAAAAGATTTTTTCGATTTCTTTAAGGTTTCACAAAGTTTTTAAATTCTGTAATTAGGGTAGGATAAGAGTGTATATGTTTGAAGTTTATGTGAAAGGATTGTGAGCCTCTGTTTCGTGTTTCATCTGTTAGTGTTTGAACATTGTTTTAACCTTGATTCACTTAGCCTCTTAACAGATAAGTTCTGTATTTTCTTCTTATCAGTGGATTATTTGGTGATGAAAAGGTATGGTCAGAGGCAGGCCTTTTTTTGCATTTATACGTGATATACTTAAGGTGTATGAAAAATTACTTTTATAAGCTAATTATATAGGAAGATGTAAGGTATGTCGTATGCTAGTTTTTAATGTTATATTTTTTGAATAATTAAATTACCAGTTTAGAATTTATACAGTGTTAGAAATGCATTTCTCTTTTGGTGATTATCCTTCTGAATCTTCATAATTTGGTGATTATCCTTCTGATTTAAAGTCATTCATTTTTAGCCACTTGATGGAGACAGTGTCTATTTAAATATTTTATGAAAATTTCATTTTTAAAAGGTGCACACTCCTGTGCATCCTGTCCATTTATTGGGTTAAAGCAAAGTGAAAATAGCATACAGATCTGCTGCCGAAGAAAACATTAAGTTGCAGGCTGCAGCTGGAGGATTTTACGTAGGCACCTGTGGGTTTGAGTGCGTTCAATATACAGACTGCAGTAGGAGGCTGGCACTGCCTCTGCTGACTCCAGTACACTCCTTCACTGCTGTCTGCCGATTTCTCCACTGTCCAGAAGACAAACAAAATGGTGCAGCACGTAGAGGGCATGGGAAAAAAATAACCGTCAATATGATTCAAAGGTGGGTTTGCTGCATTGAATAGTAGAGAAAATTGTTTATCAAGATTAAAAGCTTGGATATAGTTCAGTATGTCAGAAATCCTTAGCTGTTTTAATGTTTGTGACCATTTAAGAATGAAAATGTATAGTTCTGAAATCTGCATGCCACCTATATATAGTGGTTTCAGATATATTGCATGTGTGACATTAATAAATATATCCATGGTGATTATAAACAGATTTATATTTGTGTCAAATATGTGGAATGTGTGTGTGTCTATATATATAGACATGAATGCATGAAGGGTTTTTTTTACTATTAATACTAGGTTGTTAAAAAAGTAAGAACTTAAAGGTTTAATATTTTCTCTGTTGCTTATTTGTCGCAGCTCCTACCAATGTCTTTTTCCTTATATTGTTCATTTTATAATAGTAGAGAGCATTAGTAGATCATTCTCTGGTGAGATGGAAAATAAGTAGAATGAACACTGGAGTTGGCACTTCATATTTTATTGATGACTGTAATGCAGTGTGAGTTCGCATTGCACATAGTCATGATTTAAACGATTACCTCTTTTATGAAAGCAAAATGTTTGTAAGAACGGCCATGTTGAGGACAGTGAGTATAAAATAAGGAGAGGAAGTAGGACAAGTAAAATTTCTGTCCTTGGTTTCTTGAGCAATGTTTAGCATTGACTCAAGACACTGTCTTTTTAGAAGGACAGTATAGAAACAATTGAACATCAAGCATTAAAAAAAAAAAAATGGAGGTTTAGTTTCCCACCTCCTCCCGGAAGCGCTTTACTTATGTACTCATATATTTTGGGTTTCAGTGGCTGCATGTTACTGGGGGAGAGCTGTCCAGTTGAGACAAGATATATTTACTTAAGCCACACCCAACAGATTGAGCTTTTTTATGCTTGGGCACTATTTTAATCCTGTGCTGATTTGTAACCGTCATATGTGGGATGCCTTTGAGTTGTGAAAAAAAAAAAAGAAGAAACTACTAGATTCACAGGTTCCAGCTTAATGTGTTCTTGAATATCTGAGTTGTTATATTAATAGCACAGAAGAGCGTATTTAAGTTATGTAGCATTATCTCTATCTGAGAGAGAGAGAGATATTGAGAGAGGAAATATTTGTATGGTGCCAGTACAAGTGCACTGCAAGTATTCTGATCATATAGGGAACAGGGCTGCTGGCATACTATTTTTTAGTTAATATTGTAGGTGTTAAATTGAGGGTTGACATTTAGAGTTCAGATTTTCTTCTTTGAGAGAATATTTGGCCAAGTGTTTTAAATATTTCACTTAATTTTTCTGTGCCTTAAAAAATTACAAAAGATTAAGCCTAGTTTATAAAATCTACTTATAATATTTTATTCTATACCAATGACATGTTGTATGTGATAAGAATTAACAACTGTATGGCTGTTTGCCACTGTTGGATTACCTCACCCACTTTACTATAAACAGAAATAAAAAGGATCAACATTCATTTTAGTGGTCTGTGGAGTGCCCATATTCTGTATTTTCACAAACTCCTTCTTTTAGACAAAGCAAATTCACTCTTTTTCCCAAAAAGAAAAATAACCCTCTTGTCTGTACTATATTCCTTTGATTTTATTGAGTAACATAGAAGAACAATACAGGATTTTTATATGCTAGATTTACAATAAATAGCTAAATGTAAATTGAAATATATTATATTATTAGAGTGTTTCATGTATCTAAAATGTTATATAACCCTGATGGAATGTTGCAGATGAAACAAAGAAATCTGATTGGTTCCTTACAAGACACAGCAGCCTTGAAATCTGTTCTAACCAGAGGCTTTTACAGCAGACTGGATGGCTAGTTAGTATCACAGTGAAAATATAAAAAAAATGCTGTGGTGACAAGGAAGGGTTTGGAGGAGAACTGAAGTTATTAAAGCACTTCAGTAATTCCTGTCTTCTGAGCATTTTATTTCCTTGCAGGGCACCACCCCACCTTTTTTTTTTTTTCTCGCTTTGCTTATTGTTACTTCAAGGGTGTTATATTCTATTAGGTTAACAAACTTTCTAAATAGTATTATTTAATCAACTAGAAGAGCCTGTCTAAAAAGTTTCACATTAAATGATAGGGTTGGTTAATGAGTAATATAATTTCAGAACATTTATTAAATATAGATGAGTGGGACTTGTTGGGAAGGAGGGAGGATATGATAGATAAGAGTTCTGAACTCTTTCTCCGTACCCTTCCCCATTCTATTAAATTTGTATTAGATGATTTGTCATCTAAGACTTAAGTGATGCTTGGTGAGGGCATATTGTTATTGACATTCAAACAGCAGCCTATTGCAAGTCAAAACAGGTGGAGAATTGTTTGCTGTCTGCTGGCTATTAGAAACACCCTTGAGATGTGAGAACAATATATGTTAGCTTTTATGTACTTATTATTCTTGGCTAGATGGTCTGCTGGAATATAGTTGTAAATTATAGTACCAAATATCCAATCCTTTTATCCTATTACAGAAAATATTCGAAATATATGTGTGGTTTATTTTATTAAAATTTGAAATTCTTATATTTAAATAGTAGTAGGTCAACTTCATAGGATCTGGGGAGGGAAAAATTAGTGTGAACAGGAAGTAAGCATTTAAATTAAGAAAATTAATTATATTGAAAGGAATTAGAGAAGCATCATAAAGCATAAAGAGTAGTATCTAATATATAGATATATTCTGATAAAAACCGACTATATCTTTTAGGTTCCATTTCTGTGCTCATTTTCTAAATTATCCGATATGCTAATAAAGTCAGGCTAAAGGCAGCTGGCTGCTCGTGTTACAAGCTGAAAACAAAATGGCTGGCAAGGATTAGTACTGTAAATTTGTAATAGAGAGCTGGATGCAATTAAGCTATCTTTTGTTGAAGGAGATTGTTACAAAGTAAGTTGATGAGGGAATGACTTGCAGTAGATATTTCGGATAATAAAGAAACATCTTTTTATTAAAGAAAATGTAAAAATTGTCTATTACAGCATAAAAACAAAAGATTTTATGCTGTAAATAGAGAGTAATTCGTTTTAAACTAAGCAATAAAAAACTCTTATTAATATTCATTTAACCATCATTGTCTTTGTAATTCTAAGATCCAGGTAGTTTCTGGGTGTATTATTTATGAATCTTTCAGATTCACAGTATGTTTATGGGTAAAAGAAATAAGTGAATACATTCTTAAAGTGAGGGGGGAATTTAGAGTTAAGTTTCTGGGAGTTTTATAAATTAATGAGTCTTTTAGATTAACATTAGATTTATTTATTTATGAATCTTTTAGAAGGATAAAAGAGAATAACAGGAAACTTTAGAGACAATGAAAATAGGAGTTAGAAAATGACTTCATCCATAGGTTTGTGTATTAGTAAGCATTTTTCTGTGTAACTCTAAGCCTTTTCTCTTGATATTTAGCAATTGTCGAAAGATTAAATGACACTGAAATGGTTAATAGGCTTCAAAAGATTGAGAAATAGCTTCAGGAATTCCTAGTTACTTAGGTCAAAGACCATACATTAGCTCTCACATGTCTGTCTCTCACAGTGTCATGGCTATGTACTGTGAGAGGGCAGACAATATAAATTTGTCATCTCTGCTTCTTCAGGACGTAATGCAATGCCCCAGCACTTACTGGGTGCCTAGTAACTGATGAAGAAGTGTAAGAGCACTTTGTGTGTGCATATAGAGACACAGATACATGTAAATACATATGTAATTATACTCAAGTTTTAGAACCTTATGAAATCAATTCTATTACAGTTGGCCTTTGAACAATTTAGGGGATGGGGTACTGACTCCTGCACAGTTGAAAATCTACAAATAACATTTGACTGCCCCAGAACTTAATTATCAATAGCCAACTGTTGACCAGAAGCCTTACAGATAACACAATTGATTAACACATGGTTTATATGTTACATATTGTATTCTTATATATGAAGTAAGCTAGTGGAAAGAAAATGCTACCAAAGTCATAAGAGAAAAAAAAAAAGAAAGTCATAAGAGAATATATATAGTACTATATTAATTTTAAAAACTCATCTATACATGGGCCTACACAATACAAATCCATGTTGTTAAGGATCAGCTGTACTTTATTTTACTCATTTAGCAGATAAAGAAACAGGCAGAGAAAAAAAAGAAGAGACCTGGCCAAAGTTTTACAGTAAGTGTGGGAGCCAGTATTTGTACTTGTATGGACCCAAAGCCTTTTATTGTCTCTTCCTCCAGTAACTGAAGATTGAGATGTTAGTATTCAACAGGATCCTTTACCCTCAGGAGGATGCATTGTGCATATAATCTGGCAGAAACTGCAAGCAGAGAAAACCTTCCCTACATCTCTTTCAAATTGCTTTTAGCTGATACTTTGTTTTCTAAAGTCCTTTTCTATAGCTATAGTTGATGGCCCATTATCATCACTGCTAATGGAGATGTCATTTCTAAAAGCTGCTTAAAAGCACAAAGCGGGTGTATTCAGGAAGCAGTTGGAAAATACATGAAGCTTTCTGCATTCCCAAAATGGCCGCCAACATCTAACCCGTTTTCATGTCCAGTTGATTAGAACTTCTGAATTATCTTCAACTTTGTTTTCTCTTGTCCTCTTCCATTCTCACTTCCTAATTTAGAATTTCCTTTTTTCCTACTTAAATTATGATGTCTCCAGGCTCAGTACCCTTAGGTCCATTCTCTATTTTGCTATAATAATGAATTTTCATAAATGTAATTTCCTATAACTTTCAAAACAAAATATAATATGTCTTTTCACTAGTTCTCATTGTTATAACCATATCCTAACAGATACACACAGATGTAGATAATATACAGACTCCTACATACAAATATAGAATTTGGTTAAAAAAAAAAAGTTGATGTTTGAATCTCCTTTATCAGAGATGAAAAATTCCTAATATAAATATATCCATGAACAATTTTCAGTATTGTATGTGTTCTAAAATTTACTAAGTGTGGGCAGCCCGGGTGGCTCAGCGGTTTAGCGCCACATTCGGCCCAGGGCATGATTGTGGAGATCCAGGACTGAGTTCCATGTCAGGCTCCCTGCATGGAGCCTGCTTCTCCCTCTGCCTGTGTCTCTGCCTCTCTCTCTCTGTGTCTCTCATGAATAAATAAATAAAATCTTAAAAAAATAAAATAAAATAAAATTTACTAAGTGGTATTATGGTCTCTGTAGAATTCTGTATCTTGCTTTTGTTTGGTATGTATGGATTTGGTTTATTTCTTGTATGTGTTGTGTAGTATTCAATTTTATGAGCACATTTCTTTTACTCATTTCTTTCCTAATAGAAATCTGAATTTATTTCAGTGTTTGTTTTGTTCTGTGTTATTACAAAAAATGCTGCAGTGAATATCCTTATACACCTTATCTGAATTTTTCTAGGGGCTATACCTGAAAGCGGATGTAGATTATTTGCATTTCACTTTTGCTAGATAATCCTGTGCTTAGTCACTGTATCAGTTTATAATCTTCTCAAAAATGTTTGAGAGTTCCTGTTTCGCAGTATCTTTGCCAACATTCATATGGTCAGACTTCTTCATTTTCCTAAACTGGTATATAAAAGGTAATATCCTTCTGATTTAATTTTTATTTCCTTAATTTCTAGTAAAGCCAGATATGCTTTGATGTGTTTTGGCTTTTCAGATGACCTCTTTTCTTAATAGCTTCCTTATATTCTTTATACATTTTTTTCTTGGATTATTTATCTTTGTCTTTTTGGTTTATGGATATTTATATATTCTAGACAGGGTTCAGCAAACTATAGCCCATGGATCAAATCTAGTCCACCACCTGTTCCTATACAACCTGTGAGCTGAGGATAGTTTTTACAATTATTTTATGATTCAGAAAAAACAGAATAGAATGTTACATGTAAAAATTATATGAAATCCAAATTTCAGTTCTATAAAGAAGAAAGTTTTATTGTGGAATACAGCCATACTTGTTTATTTACATATTGTCTGTGGCTGTTTTTGTCCTACAATGGTGGAGTTAAGTAGTTGTAACAGAGAACATATGGTCTGCAAAGCCTAAAATATTTATTCTCTTTACAGAAGTTCATAGATCCCTTTTGTAGATTGATCTTTAGTCTGTGACATTTATTGCAAATATCTTTTCTCAGTCTCTATTCTGTCTTAAGACTTTGCTTTTGGTTATAAGACTAAAACTCTAAACCTCAATTGAATGTAAGTTTAAAATTTTAATGTATTCATATTAATCATTCTTTATTCCTCCTATATTGTTTCAGAAAATTTTCTTTAATGGTTAGAGTTTTGATTTTTACTTCTGGATTTTTTACTACATTTTAATTTTTTTCCCTCTTAATTTTTTGGTAGTGAGATTATAGTATGACAAGGGGATCTAGTTATTTTTTTCTCATATGGAAAAAGTTAATTTCTGTACCCTTTTTGTTGTTGAATTTAGCCTTTCCTTTCTCCAGTGCTATATATTGCTATTTTCTCATATATGAAATTCCTTTATTTACATGTGAGTCTATTTTCTTGATTCCTTATTCAGTTACTTCTTTATTTTTTGATTAAATATTTCTTTTTTTTTTTTTAAATATATTTATTTTAGAGAGAGAGCATGCATAGGTAGGGGTAGGATGGGGAGAGGGAGAAAGAGAATCCCAAGCAGACTCCCTGCTGAGATCGAGACCTGAGCCAAAGTCAAGAGTCCAATGCTCAAGAGACCAAGCCACCCAGGTGCCCTGATTAAATATTTCTATATTCTACTAGATCCTAATGACTCCTGTTATTCAACCAGTTAATCATTATTGTATTTATGTTTCCTCGTAACTTAGGAGAAAAATATAAAACAGTAATACTCTAGTAAGGACCTTACTAATGACAAGTT
Organism: Vulpes vulpes; assembly: GCF_048418805.1. Taxonomy (NCBI): domain Eukaryota; kingdom Metazoa; phylum Chordata; class Mammalia; order Carnivora; family Canidae; genus Vulpes; species Vulpes vulpes. The sequence continues at coordinate 15,420,946 of NC_132781.1, read as the reverse complement.
TAGAGAAGGCAGTATTTTTCTTGAATTTTATATATTATATATACCAAGGTGTTTCAATTGAAAAACTATTTTCCTTAAAACATTTTGATCTTAAATTTTTTATTTTCATTGCTATCATTGTAATCAAATAATATAGGTGTGTGGGATAAATTAAAATTTGTGAAAAAAATTGAAGCATAGTTAGATTATATATATATAGGTTTTTTATTATTTTATTTTTTCAGTGAGTGTCAATACATTTAAATATACTTCTCAAAACAGAAAGATGTACCTTTTTTGTGGGGTGAGGTGAGGGGGGGAAGATTTTTAATCTGTCAATAGCTATCATTCTATCTTTTTAAGGCATAAGAGGAATAAATATAAGGGTTTATTTTATTATGAACATATGACATAAAATACAAATTTTCTCTTACTTGTGCTTTTGAACTTATCCTCATATATGAAGGTAGGAATTTGGGGTCAAGATCATACTTTATCCTGGCTCCTTAGGTATATAGTGGTTGTTTCGCAGGTTTCCACTCTAGATATCCTGAGGGTAGAGATTAAAAAGTGAACAAAAGCCAATATTAGGAAAATAAAGGGAGATCTAACAAGAAATGAAGCTGGAAAAGTAGAATCTTATAGACCATGTTAAGAATTTGTATCTCTTCTTGGGCACCTGGGTGGCTCAGTCAGTTAAGTGTCTGCCTTCAGCTCAGGTTATGATCCTGTAGTCCCAGGGATCTAGTTCTCACTTGCTCACTCTCAAATAAATAAATAAATAAAATCTTGAAAAAAAAAAAAGAATTTTGATACGTTCTGAGGGGGATTGCTTTAACATTTTAAACATTAAATGAGAAAACTAATACATCTGCATTTCTAAATGATTACTCATTTTGTGGATAAACATTTAGAAGAGAATGGGTATAGGAATTGGAGACAGGTTAGGTATGGATTCAGGGACATTTAAGGAGAAGAATCAACAGTATTTGGTGATGAATTCATTGAGATGAGAAGCTCTGATAGAGTATCAGGTTTGAAAGAGTCAGGGGAAAGTAAAATTTCCTGTTCAGATATTTTGAGTTTGAGCTATATAGGAGACATTCAAGTAGAGATTTCAAAAGGACAATTAATAATTAATAGATGGACCTCTCCAGTTTTTACACAAAGATGAATAAAAGGAGCTCCTTTTACATTAGAATACATTAGAATCATGTATTTAAAAGTAAAACACAAGCATTTGTGTTGAGAATTGAGAATCATTACAGAGTTCCTGATTGAGAATTACCTGTTTGGTTTAGAAAAAAATCAAGGGATTAAATAATTTCATTTTTGGCTGTCTGTGTTTCCCTCCTTCTAGTCCTAGATCTGGAATTGATGAGGCACTAAATAGAGGTTAAGATTAAATCAGATTGTAAATTAAATCCTTGATTTAAAATAACTTCCTATTTCTCCATCCCAGTCTCACAGCTTCTGTTTCTTTATCTTGGTTAATGGAATTATAAGAAGTCCAATGAAATTCTATTCTTTATCTTGGTTAATGGAATTATAATAAATCCAATGAAATTCCCAAGTTAAGAATTCTAAGGCATCCAGAATTCCCTTCTTTCACTCATTTCACTCATGCAAATTAATTAATTCAACAGCTATCTTTTGAGCAACTACTACCTATCAGCTGTTGCCCTAGACATGGGGAATGGAACAGTGAATACAAAATTATTTGCCTTTATGGAACTTACATTCTAATAGAGAAGATGGCCAAAGTTAAAATAAATAAGTAAAATATAGACTATGTTAGTGATAACTACTAAGGGGAAACAAGCAAGGAAGGGAGAAGAAAGTATGTCTATGTAAATCTGGTATCTAGGGGGAGTATGATTTTAGATAGGGTACTGAGGGAAGATGTCCTTGAGGGGACACTTAGATACCTATCTGAAGGAAATGAAAGAATAGGCCTTACTGATAATCTGTGAGAGAAATATTCCAGGCAGATGCCTTGATACAGGTATATTTTTGGTGTGTTTATTTACTTATTTATTTTATTTTACAATATTTTATTTATTTGAGAGAAAGCGAGAGAGAAAGAGCACAGGCAGGGGGAAGGGCAAAGGAAGAGGGAGAAGCAGACTCCTCTGCTGAGTAAAGGAACCCAAAACGTAATCACAACATGGGGCTGGATCTCAGGACTCTAGAATGATGATCTTAGCCGAAGGCAGACACTTAAGCAGCTGAGCCACTCAAGCACCCCTCTTAAATATATATATATATATGTGTGTGTGTGTGTGTATTTATCTATTTATTTAAGATTTTATTTATTTATTCATGAGAGACACATACACACAGAGAGACAGAGACATAAGCAGAGGGAGAAGCAGGCTTCCTGCGGAGAGCCTGAGGCGGAACTTGATCCCAGGACCCCAGGATCACGACCTGAGCCAGAGGCAGACGCTCAACCACTGAGCCACCCGGGTGCCCCTCTTTGGCATGTTTAGAACATGACAGGAACCAGTATGCTTCAGTGAAGTCAGAGGCGCAAGAGTAGTAGGAGATGATGTCAGAGAGGTAATGGGGGCCAGATCAAGTTGTGCTTTGATCTAAGTACTTTGACTTTTACTAAGATGGGGAATCTTTGAGGAGAGAAGTGTCATGATGTGATTTGTGTTTTAACAGAACCATTCTAATTGATGGGTTGAGATTAAACTCAAGTCCGGCCAAGACAGAGCAGAGAAACCAGGTGATAGATAAAGGTGGTTGGGACCAGGGTGGCAGGAGCAAAGAGTGAGAAGTAGTTTGGATAGGTACAGCTGACAGTTTACTGTTGGAATGAACGTGCAGTGTGAGCGAAAGAGAAGAGTTAAGGGTAACTCCCAGGTTTTTGACTCGAGTAACTAAAAGAATGGAGATGCTGTCCACAGATATGAGGAAGACTGTGAGAGGGGAAATGTTAGGCTGTGTCAAATTTTGAGATGCCTGCTTGATGTTCAAAGTTGAGATGTAGGGTGGTCAATTCTGGAAGTACTGTGCTTTTGTTCACAAGGTTCAGGCTGGACATACAAATTTGGGAATCGTCAGCATCTAGATGAAACATAAAACCAAGAGTCTGTTTGAGATAAACAAAGGAATGTACATAGCAAAGAGTACAGATTAGAGAAATGAGCCCTGGGCACTGGGCCATATAGGGACTGCGGAGAAGAGACAGAACAAGCCAGGGGGAGCCACAGAGGTAAGAAGGGGTAGGGTTTTGGAAGTTAAGTGAAAAGAAAGTTTCAAGGAAAAGAGAATGATGAATTGCATCAAATGTTGTTATAATAAGGCAAAAAATAAGAGAACAGAACTGACCACTGAAGTTAGTGGACTTTATAGGAGATCTTGGTAAATGTGAATTTGCTGGAGTGGTGTGGTTGAAAGCCTGATGAGAGTGGATTCAAGGAAGAAAGGAGAAATGATCATCATTAGAGCACCTCTTTCAAAAGGATACAGAGTCTTTGGAGTTCTCAGTCCCAAATATGCCACGAACCTGTGCTTCCTTCTGTGTTCTCAGCGTTAGTGCATTTAGTCAGGCTTTCCTTTCATCTGGGCTTATTGCAGTGATCTCTTTATCTCTGTGACCCCATGGTGACAACTATAGATGCTTGCCAGATTTGTCTTTGCAAATACTGTTCAGATCATGCTACTCTCCTGCTCAGTGTCCCTCATTTTCTTCCCCACACTTAGAAGATGAAGTCTAATCATGAATAATGATTATGCCTTTTGTTGTGATTATGCTTCTGCCAACTTTTCGACTTTCATAATCTTGTGTCTTCCCCATACTTTCTGTGCTCTAGTATATCAAACTCTTTGGATTTTCCTAAGTACACCATGGTCTTTTATTCCTGTCTGTTTTTATAAATAAAATCTGCTACTGTTCCTGAACATCCCTTCTTATATTTTAGGGAAGTGGCTTTCCTTAGACCAGGTTAATGTGAAGAGGCAGAGGCTATTCTAGTTTTAAGAATCTTAGGAAGCGGGCAGCCCCAGTGGCTCAGCCTTCAGCCCAGGGCATGATCATGGAGACCTGGGATCGAGTCCCACATCAGGCACCCTGCATGGAGCCTATTTCTCCCTCTGCCTGTGTCTCTGCCTCTCTCTCTCTCTGTCTTTCATGAATAAATAAATAAAATCTTAAAAAAAAAAAAAAGGATCTTAGGAAACTTTACATCTAGGTGACATCATCATCTTAGTAGCATAACTTCTCAAGCCCAGCTCAAAAGAGTAATATTTAGTCATATTTAGTCTAGTTAACGATAGGTTAAAACCTTCTTTGCTTTATACAATATTATCCCAGTTTGGTCCAAAAATCCCCCAAGTCACCAAAATCAGCAGTAAACAAGGAGTGAGTGTAACCTTCGTCTTCAGTTTAGGGATCATATCTTTCTGTACAATTAGTACTTCTTACCTATAGTATCTGTCTCTGTTAGCACTGGGAACTTACAGATGGATCCAGTTCATTTCTGTATCAAAGCAGCGCATAATCTCTGTGAATGTTTCTCAACTTTGGCTGCAGGCTGAATCATCCAGGGAGTTTCAAAGAACTAGTCATGCTTGGGTCTCACTCAGTATTCTCATTTCATTGATCTGGGGAAGAGGGGTAGCTTGAGCATAAGCCGTTTTTTAAAAAAAATACCTGGATTTCTAGATCAATCTGGTATATGGCCAAGATTGAGACTCCTATGTATCCTCCTCAGCATCCAGTTGCAACAGATAAGAACATCAAAAATAAAGTGTGTATATGTGCATATATAATACACCTATTGTTGACATTGTTTTATATATATATATTTTTTTTAAAGATTTTATTTATTTATTCATGAGAGACAGAGAGAGACAGAGAGAGAGAGAAACAGAGACACAGGCAGAGGGAGAAGCAGGCTTCATGTAGGGAGCTTGATGTGGGACTCCATACTGGAACTCCAGGATTATGCTCTGAGCCAAAGGCAGACACTCAACTGCTGAGCGGCCCAGGCATTCACATTGTTATATTTTTAACTGTTGTTAAGTTCCTTTGTTGGGCTTTTTTTTTTTTTCCAAAGCTTCAACCTCACAAAATGTTTAAAAAGTATAAATTGACAAAAATAAACTCAAAATTCTTTCTTAGCTCTATCATTCTGTGAATCTAAGAAGTTCTTATTTGTAGAGATATCTGTGCTTACTAACAACTCCAAGCAAACTGTTAAACTCAAGAATTCGAGTGAGCTATACTAAGTACCCGATTTGAGGGGAAAAAGTTTGAAATCAGAGATTATTTCAAATTTACCTTGGAATTTTTTCTTTCTTTTCTTTTTTTTTTTTCTTTTTTCTTTTGGTCTCCTACCAGCTGTACTGTTGAGTTTTCTAACATGTCATGATAGGTTTTTTGTATAGATAGAAAATGGTGGAGAAGAGAAGGGCTTTAGAATTAGGCCTAATTTTAGATTCTGGATCCTGCAGTTATGACCTACAACTGTGGCCATGTTTGCTTGAATCTCAATTCCTGTTTCCTGATGTATCAAAAATAAAAATGATATTTATATTATAAGGTTTTATTGAGGATTGAATGACATAAATTTGTAAGACATTTAGCACAGTGACTGTGCCTGACACATAGTAAGAACCAAATAGGTAATGTCTGTTTTCATTAATGTTGGCACAGCTGAAGAAGAACTTCAGTTTTCTTTTTCAGTTATATAGAATATGTAAACATATATACCTATTTATTTAGTTTCAATATAATGATACTATGCATTCTTGAAATTAAATAATGAAGATGGCAATTTGCCTCTTGGTCTTCCTCCTCTAAACCTATAACCCAAGTCTAATCTGAGAAAAACATTAGACAAACCCCACTGAGTGCATTCTACAAAATTCCTGACCAGTACTCCTCAAAACTGTCAAAGTTAAAACAAAAATTCCTGAGGAACTAGTCTAAGGAGTCTAAGAATGCATCATGACTAAATGTAAGTGGTATCATGGGATGGAAAATAGACATTAAATAAAAATAAGGAAATCTAAAGTGGACTTTAGTTAATAATGTATCAATATTGATTCATTAGTTTTTGGCAAATGACTAATCTAAGGGGGAAACTAGGTGTAGGGTTTATGGAATCTCCCTGTACTATCTCAGCAACTTTTCTGTAAATCTAAAACTATTCTAAAATAAAAGTTTATTAATTAAAAAAAAAAAAAAGAAGGGATGCCTGCGTGGCTCAGTGGTTGGGTGTCTGCCTTTGGCTCAGGGCATGATCCCGTGGTCCTGGGATCGACTCCCACATCGGGCTCCTGCATTGAGCTTGCTTCTTCCTCTGCCTCTTTCTCTGTGTCTCTCGTGAATAAATAAAATCTTAAAAAAAAAAAAAATCTTAAAAAAAATAAAAAAATATGTAATTGAAGATACCTTGATTTTTAACAGTTGCTCTATTTAATTCTGTGTTTGGGTTGACATTTTATATATTCATTGTACACCTTGAAAGCACAGTCATCAGGCTTAAAAATACTGACATTATTACTGGTGATTGCTCCATTTACAATTAGCAAGTCTATTTGTTTTCCTTTTATTACTCATCATCGTTGATGCATAGCTCCATCATGAGAATCAAAGTGTTCTGTGTTTAGAACTTTTCTCGAGCTACAGATCAGACTTTCTGGGATACTTTAGGCAATGTTGGATACCTTAGGCAAATATAAATTGATAACTCATCATAGGGAAGTTGATTTTTGTACTTAGAGTATATGAGCTAGATCTATGAGAATCTGAAAAGTATTAGCTACAATATTGGTGGCATTGTTAAATCCTTTTTATTTGGGATAGCATGCTTCCTTTTTTCTTTAGAGGAAGAGACACTATAGATGTTTTCTTAAGAACGAAATAACTTTTAGGTGGGTCTGGACTTACCTATGAAAAATAATTAAGATCATTGAGATTGTTGTGGAGGTTAAAGTCTTTGTGCTTTAGAATAATGCCACTTTTCTTATTATAGTAATAGTTTAGATAAGAAAAGTAAAAACATTGAACTTCTTAAACTGTGTCTCAAGCCACATCAGGACCACTTGTTTTTCCCTTGAACTTGGTTTGGTTTTATGAATGCATTAATTTTAGAGCTGGCTCTTGGCAAAATTAATTCAACAGTGTTTTGTTTTGTTTTTGAGAATACCCATGCCACTTTGAACCTTAGCCCAAAGATAGTCATGTAAATAATTAATCTTTATGTAGTATGTTAGTACTATAAAAACAGATATCCATAATGTGTTGTGCCCAAGATTGCGAATCCGAGAAACCACCAAGGAGCCAACACCGATGCAAGCGCACGAGGGTTTATTAGCAAGCTCCAGCTCGGGTCCAAGTATACCCAACACAGCGGAGCAGGGACTTGGACCCCGAAGTGGGTTACAGCTGGGTTTTTTATAGGCTGGTCTAGGGGATTTCCAGAAGGGATGGAAGAATTCTAAGATGGTACTTTCTACTACGGGCGTGGGCTCTGTTGTCTTTCTGATATGGGATTGCCTGCCAAGGACATTGAGGACATTCTGCAGTTTTTTTCCCTTTAAAGTTCAGCTCTTATTCACAGCCTAAGATGGCTGTACTTGTGCTAATGCTGAACTTTAGGTGGGATGGCCTTAATTTTTCTCGGCCTCCACAAATGTACTATAGAAGCTCAGAAGTGGGAACAATTAATTCTTAATGGGAGTCATCCCAAAAATCTTATAGACAAGATAAGAAAATGATATATATTTTTTAAAGATTTTATTTATTTATTCATGAGAGACACAGAGCAAGAGAGGCACAGACATAGGCAGAGGGAGAAACAGGCTTCATGCAGGGAGCCTGACATGGGACTCGATCCCGAGACTCTGGGATCATACCCTGAGCCAAAGGCAGACGCTCAACTGCTGAGCCACCCAAGGTCCCAAGAAAATGATATTTAAGCCATCTTTTGGTGAACGGATGTTGTTACTGATCATGATGATGATAGATAAAGATTCCAATTATCATTTAATAAGTGTTTACTTAGTGCCAGATGGCATGCTGTGTTTTATATACATTACCACATTTGTTTTTCACTGCAACTCCATAGAGATTACTAATATCAGCTTTACAGATAAAGAAATTGAGGTTCAGGGAAGTTAATTAAATTTCCTAAGGTCTTAAATTGAGTCCAGCTTAGTTGTGCTAGACACCAAGCCCCGTTAATATGTATTGGATATGATTTCCTTATATTGTTAAGTAGAGGCAACTGCATTTTAGGTAGATGAGTTAATGTGAGTAAATTGATAGTGTTAATAAATTAATGAGGAGGCCTCATTAATCCATTTCCCCTTTGAATATCATCAAGTAGTTTGGTGCTGCCAGAGTATAGGAGAATGGCTGCAGGTAATAGAATATTTGTCTTAGAATTGCTTATATCAGGGGTTAGCAGACTTTCTCTAAAGGGCTAGATAACAAATATGTTAGGTGTTGCAGGCCATAATAGTTGCAACTACTGAACCCTGTCATTATAGTGTAAAAGACACCATCAACTGCATATAAATGAGTGATCATGACTCTGTGCTAATAAAACTTTATGGACATTCAAATTTAAATTTCATATACTTTTTATGTCACAAAATATTAATCTTTTAATTTTCAGTCATTTAAAAATGTAAAAACTATTCTTACTTAGCTCATTGGCTATCCAAAAGTAAGTGGCAGGCCAGATTTGACCTCTGGTTTATATGATAATAAGGATTTATTGGTTTATATAACTGTAAACCAGAAATAGGATAGTTTTCTTCAGTAATCCAGTGTTAATAAGGACCTTAGTGTCTCCCTCTGTCTTAATTTTCATAGTGTTAACTTTATCCTAGTGTTTATTCCCCTTGTTTTTCAAGATGCCACCCAGAATATCCAAGGTCTCCATGGTTTGTCTTCCATGTCTAGAGAGAGATAAGACTTTTTCAGGAAACTCTTTCTAATCTCTCTTGAGCTTAATCCCATCAAATTTCATATCTACCACTCCACAGGAACCATGTTAAATCATCTACATTGACTACATTTACTGGTCAATTCTCAATCTTCATGTTACTTGACCTATCAACATTTGATCTTTTCCCTTTGATGAAATGCTGGTGCTGCTTCTTTTTCTTTTTTAAAGTAGGCTCCACGCTTAGCATGAAGTTCAACATGGGGCTTGAACTCGCACCCTGAGATCAAGACTTGAACTGAGATCAAGAGTTGGGTACTTAACTGACTGAACCACCCAGGCTCCCTCATGAATCTCTTTCTTTACTTGACTTCTGTATTCTTCTAGTCTTGTCCCTGTTCTCTGGTTGCTACTTCTTATTGTCTGCAGTTTTTTTCTCATACCACCAGCTTCTGCATGTTGGATTCAGGCCCAAGGTTTAGTCTTTTGACTTCTCTCTTTCCCTCTCCCCTTATCTATACTCCCTTCTGTGGAGATGTCATACAGTTTAAAAGTGGTTTATGAAAAAAAATAAAATAAAATAAAGGGGTTTATGTACTGGTGGCATATGTACGTTCATGTCTGCTTTAATACGAAATGCGCATTGCAAGATTAGTATGTCCAGACCTGACTTCCAGATACTCTCCTCATCGCCGAACCTATTCTTTCACAATTTTTCCTATCTCAGTAAATTGCACATCCATTGTTTGGACCCAAAATATTGGAATTACTCTTGATTATTTCTTTATTTTTCTCTTCTGACAGCAGATTCTCTCTGCTGTACCTTCAAAATATATCCAGAATCTGACCTCTTCTCTCCACCTCCACTGCTCCCTTGCTCCAAGTGTTCATTCTTCTGGATTTTTGTAGTGGCCTCTGAATTGAATTCTGTCCACTTTTGCTCCCTTTCCCCCTCATGGTGCCCTACCACCATCTTAATGACTTCTTTGTTACAGTAGAGAGCAGCAGAGATTTTTGAAACTAGACAATTTGAATTATAGGACTACAGTGTGATTTGGAGGGAGTCACTTTACTTCCCTGAATCTCAGTCTTACATTTAAAATGGGCATCATACTTGTTTCATAGAATTGTTATTAGTATTGAATGAGATAATGTTGTAAATATCTTTCTGATACTGTAGATATCAGAGAATAGATATTGGGACAAATAAATTGTGGTTCCTTTTCCCTTTTCTACCCCAGACAGATGAGCTGCTTTTCATCTTTTGTCGTTATTAATGTGCTTATGTAGCCAGGAAGCATCTTATCTATGTACCTATTCATAAGTGACTTTTGGCTAATAAATAAATCTAGCTTATGTTCCTGGTCCTTCTTTTGCATATTTATTTATTTATTTATTTATTTATTTATTTATTTATTTATTTATTTATTTATTTAAAATTTTTGTTTATTTATGATAGTCACACACAGAGAGAGAGACAGAGACATAGGCAGAGGGAGAAGCAGGCTCCATGCACCGGGAGCCGGATGTGGGATTCGATCCCAGGTCTCTAGGATTGCGCCCTGGGCCAAAGGCCCTTGCGAAACTGCTGCGCCACCCAGGGATCCCCTTCTTTTGCATTTTAAAAAGATCCCACTCATACCTTCCAGTTACATCTGCCTTTGTTGGCACTAAGTGTATACAGTTCTTACAGATTCATGCCTGACTAGTAAAAGGCACCAGAGTTTACACCTGAATAGTAAAACTTTAATCTATTTGAATTGTATTCCTTACAGCTTTAATACCCCTCCCATGCCTTCTATTAGGGTTGTATATTTAAGTTACCAAATGAGGATTGAAGGCAACCAACTTCAAAATCTTAATTCATAAAATCTAATCTGTTATTTATTCTAGCGCAGTATTTAGCTGAGAACACTCAAGATGAGCTTGGCTTACCAGATTCAGGGTTACTTAAATTGCTAATTTTTCAACTCTAATATTTTGATCCTGGGTTGAGAAGAAGAATCATTTAAAGTATCCCCTTCTTATAGGAAAGAAAAAGTTTTTCTTGGAATTATTTAGGCGCATTGCTACTAGACTTTCTCTAACTTTAAAGTTCCTTCATAGAAATCACTACATATTGAATATCCCTATATGGTTAGTATTTCTTTAGGAGGACTATTTTGCTGCTTTAATACACCTCATTTGAAAGACATCTACCCTATGAGGTAAATTCTCCAGTGGCATTTTCCTCTTTGAAATAATGGGCATAGCAAATCCATTATTGTTTCTTAGTATTAAAAGTATATTGTTGCATATTATTTGCTGGATTTAACTCAGTATGCAGATAAAAAAACACAAATGTTCTTTGCTGACTATCTCAGAACCAGGAAAATTAAGCTCTGATTTTAAAGGCTAGCACTTGAGTTGCAGTGAGGTCTTTTTATTTCTGTACCTGTTACATCAGGGTGTTTTCCTCTGCAAAATTCATAGTATATCTGAAGTAAGTCTTTAACTCAAGTTTGATGAGTAAATTCTTACTTCATAGACACAGCCTAGTCCTACCTTCTACACTCAGGTATGAGGTAATCAGTCTTATGCAAATTACTTGATTTGCTTGACAACTGAAGGTCTTCTGTTTTGTCCATAAATGTAGATACAAATGTCTTGTGTGGGAGGTCTTCTCTGCACTGAAGGAATTGTGTGTTAAGCAAAGCAAAAACATTTAAAGTACTATGTGTCATTGTAGTCTTGCTATATTGTATAATGGATTCTTGGTTCCATAAGCATACCACAGGCACTTTTTTTAAAAGAGGTTGAAATTATTTTCCTACATCATGTTGGGGAAGAGATGAGTTTCTTCTTAAACAATCTTTAACTCTTTACTTTCACCTAAGAGTTAATCTCAACTCTTATGCTTAGTTTCCACTGGAGTAAGACACTGTTGGTTATAGGGTTTCAGTCTTAGGGGAGTGAATTGCTCAAATTTATTGCAATGTATTTCTCACTTAATTTTGAAAATTTAGGCAGTTAAAACATTTTAGATTATGATGGCATCAAATTGGTGATTTTTTTTTGGTCTTGTTTTCTACTGGCGTGCTCACTCAAAACTATGTCTTAAACCATTTCTTGCCTATATTTCTCCTGTGAATTGTTTTATTGATACCCTGACATTCCACAGATCATGCAGATTTAATACTATTTGAAGCCTAAGTTTTATTTATTTTTTGCCTCTTATTGTTTAGGAAGACAGTGCTGGGGCACCTGGGTGGCTCAATGGTTGAGCATCTGCCTTTGGCTCAGGTCTTGATCCTGGAGTCCAGTGACCGGAATCAGAGTCCTGCATCAGGCTCCCTAAAAGAGAGCCTTCTTCTCCCTCTGCATATGTCTCTACCTCTCTCTCTGTGTCTCTCATGAATAGATAAATACAACCAAAAAAAAAAAAAAAAAAAAAAAGGAAGACAGTGCTGATAAGAGGAAATGTCTGTGTTTTATTCATATTACTTTCTCTCATACTTTGAGCATGTTTTGATGTTAAAACAAACAAATTATATGTATAAAATTTTACCCACATAGAAAAAATAAAAATAATGAAAATTTAAGACCTGCCTAAATATGAATGTTGTTCATTGTAATTGATTTCCAAGTAAAGGAAAAGAAAGATACTTGCATTTAAAAATTAAATAATTACTAGGAAGGAAAAATGACTAGTACTGTATTCATACATCCTGATTTAAGATGCCACAGATTTCTGGTACAGTTTTGTATTTTGATAAAATGAATGTTTATTCCACAATAATTTAGGACTGCATAATACTTTTTTTTTTAATCTGTTGAAAGACCTAGGTTATTTGACCTGTAAAAATTTCCACAGTCTAATTTTTATTGATTGTGCGCTCAGAAACAATTCAACATTTTCCTCTGTCCTTCATTTTTCTTGAAAAGTAGTGACAGCTACATTCAGAGGTTTGACCAGACTTAAGTTTGATTGAAAACTAGTTGTTATGCTCCTATCATCAAGAGGTATGTAATGTTTGGGTTTTATTTACTCTTTTTTTTTTTTTTTTTTTTTGGTTGTTAGTCATTGGTACCTCGTGCCTCTGGAGCTATTAATTCATTGTGAAATGGTGATATTCTGATTTTTTTTCTTTTATTTCCCATTTATTGTCTGGAATGATTTTATAGAAGATCTCTGTTATATACTCATTGGCTACCAGTATAGTTTATGGTGGAAATGTAGGACAAATTGCTTAATTCTTTCCTTTTTCCCAGATTTCAAAATAACAAACTGGGTTCCTGTTATCCTTAGAAAGTGACCGGTTAGTGTAGTGTTGTTTTTTAAACATCATTGTGATCTCATGACCAGTGAGTGCTTCTTCACTGAGTCTTTTTGGTATGACCCTATTTGTCTATTGTCTTTCATAGCTTCCTTACAACTAAATTTGTCAGGATAGTCCAGGTTCACCTAATACATTTCCTTTGCTAAACCAGCTTTCTTTTTTTTTATAACATTTAAAAAGCCCAAACATTAGAGTATCCCATAATTAATCATTTGCTTTATCCCTCTTTATAAAGACAATGGCTTCAGAACATCTTTGCCACCAATTTTGTTTACTGAAATCAATTAATTTTTTGTTTTTTTTTAATGCTTCTTCAGTCTCCTCCCATTTGTTAAATGATTGTCCTGCTTCTACATTGTCAGACTTTATAGCCTTTATATTCTGTAATCTCTCTCTTTAAAAACTGTTTATTCTTTTAGTCTTAATTCTATGATCAGCTGTATGTTTAATGCTCACTACCTGCCCTTATTTTGATGTCTCTCCTGTCACTTTGATTGCCTGTAGCTAGTTGTCTAGTAGAGCTAGGAGGAGCTCACAGGAAGAGTATCTTCTGAGTTTTTGCATGTTGATAGCAGTTTGTCTTTGCTCTTTATACGGACAGGTAAGTTTTACTGGATATAAAATCTTTGGCTCAAGTTTTCTTTGTGTATTTTAAATATACTATTTCATTTTTTTCTGTTATTTTCTCTTATGAATCATGTGATGCTTTTACCTAAATGGCCAAAGGATTTGTTTTTTCTTTGAAGTCCAATAATTTTAGTAAAAAATGTCTTGGTGCATTGCTCTAAGTTGATTATCTCAAGTACACAAGATACCCTTGCAATATGTGGTTTCAAATATACTGTAGATACATATATATGTGAGAATGTATATATGTATTTACACACATATATAACTATATCATACATACATATACACATTTTTTTTCTGGAAAGCTTTCTTGTATTATAGATTTTTTAAGTTATTTATTTATTTATTTGACAGGGAGAGAGAGAGAGAGAGAACAAGAGCGAGCACACAAGCAGGGGGAGCAGCAGGCAGAGGGAGAGGTTGAAGCCGACTCTCCACTGTGCAGAGAGCCCGATGTTAGGCTTGAACCCAGGACCTTGGGATCATGAGCTGAGCTGAAAGCAGGCTCTTAACCAACTGAGCCACCCAGGCACTCCTTGTATTACAGTTTTTAATATTTGGTTTGTTCTGTCATTTTGGTTTTCTCCTTCAGGAACTTCTTTTTTTCCCCTTATTTTCTTTCATATGCCAAATCTTTACCTGTCCTTGATATTTGTCACCTTCTTGAAAATCCTTTTTAATTTCTCTCTTTCAAATTTGTTAAAGATTTCTTTCCTTTCTTTTTTTTTTTTTTTAAAGATTTTATCTATTCATTTATTTAGAGATCATGAGTGGGGCAGTGGGGTGGGCAGAAGGAAAGGGAGAGAGAGCATCTTAAGCATACTGTGCGAAGGGCAGAGCCTGATCTGGGGCTCAGTCTCAAAATCGTGAGATCATGACCTGAGCTGAAATCAAGAGTCAGCACTCAACCAACTGGGCCAGCTGGATGCCCCAATTTTCTGTTTCTTTTAAGATCTCTTGTTATGTTTATTTACCCTTGTTTTCTAAGCTGTCTTCAGAACTGAAATGATTGTTTTATTTCTAGTATTTTCTTGGTTTCTGTCTCCTCATTTCTGAGTTTTTCTGATTCTGATTTATATTGCTCTTTCATGTATTATATAATTTTCTTATTATCTCTCATGAGGCATATAAATGTAGTTTTTATTAGTAAAACATACAGCCTGGGGGATTACTTGACCTACTTTAAACAAATAAGCAGCTGTAATTAATTTAGACATTGTTGTAGATCTTTAAATCAAGGCTTCTATACTGGAATGTGTGAGTGAACTTCAGAGTTGATAACATTATTCATTACATGCGAAGTAGAGTGTATATGTTTGGGGGTAGGGAAAAAGAACACCTTGACTTTCTCTACGCTTCCAGAGAAGAGTGTAAACTGTCCTCACAATAATATGGATAAGAACTTCTGATTTATATAGGAAAAAATCCTCAAATATTTTAATGATTAAGATAATAAGAAATGAAAACAAATGATAAATATAGTTTTTTTAAAATTTATTTATTTTAGGGATGCCTGGGTGGTTCAGTGGTTAAGCACCTGCCTTCAGCCCAGGGTGTGATCTTGGAGTTCCAGAATCAAGTCCCACATCAGGCTCCCTGCATGGAGTCTCTCTCTGCCTGTGTCTCTGCCTTTCTCTTTCTGTGTGTCTCTCATAAATAAATAAATAAAAATCTTAAAATTTTTAAAATTTATTTTAGAGAGGAGGGCAGAGCTTG
The DNA here is from genome assembly GCF_048418805.1 of Vulpes vulpes. Taxonomy (NCBI): domain Eukaryota; kingdom Metazoa; phylum Chordata; class Mammalia; order Carnivora; family Canidae; genus Vulpes; species Vulpes vulpes. The sequence continues at coordinate 15,405,390 of NC_132781.1, read as the reverse complement.
TGCCAGGTGGGGGAAGGCAGAAAAGGGAGAAAAATCCAAGCAGACTCCTCACTGAGTGCAGAACCTGGTGCAAGGTTTGATCTCAGAACCCTGAGATCATGACCTCAGCCAAAATCAAGAGTTGGACGCATAACCGACTGAGCCACCCAGGCACCCCTAGGTATTATAGTTTTAAGATACAGATGGTACCATAGGAGATACTACATCAATTCCATGATCTATTTGCTTATGCCCTTTCTACTTTTATACAGATGGAGGGAGCGAGGAACCACCGGATCGAAGACAGTCAAGTGTAGACTCTCGCCAAAGCCGCTCTGGGCAAGGTAAGTTTTCGTTAAATTTATTATTAGATTTAAAAGAAAAGATATCAGCTATTCCTTTCTAGTACTTAATCTGAAGTTTGAGATTTTCCCTGGGTCTAGTTTAGATATTCTAGTTTCTCCTTTAGGGCTTTAAGTGTAGCATTCTAAAAGTTATAGGATATCATTTATTTAAGATAAAATGAAAATTTTTCTCATGTCATTTTTTAAATGGTAATACCTTAATAAGGTTTAAAGTAATTTTGGAGCATTGTGATATATATTTGGATATCACTTTTGGAATATAACCAAAAGTAAATTTTTAACAGTAACATTCATATCAACACACTGGCTTTTAAAAATTTCATCAATACAATATTTGTTGTCTTAGCTCTCTCAGAAGAAATTATTTTTGTTTATATTGCTATCTTCAGTTAGGATCTTATTTTTTCCTTCTGTTTGAAATTTAATATGTGCTTTCAACTGTTTTTTTGAAATAACTTTTAAACTAGGTAAAAACATCCTGTATTAGTGAAATAGGCCTTCCCTAATTATCTTATTTAAAATTGTATGACTAGTTCCCCCACATTCCTTTTTCTTCATAGTACTTATCATCTTTGTATTTATTTTATTTACAATCACGTTTCATAATTGTAGAGATTTTTGTCTGTTTTGTTCATTACTGTTATTTCCACTGCCAAGAATAAGTACCAGGCATATAGGAGTTACTAAATAAATATTGCTGAATGAATGAAATGATCTCTGAGAGAAAGTGAATTGAGAACCCAAATTGATGAATATATTACAAAATTTCAGGCAGTCATTTTGACTGATTTATGATTTTTAGAGAATCTTTACTTATAAATAAAAGAAAGCTTTGATTTACAAATGTTATGGTGTTTTAATCCTGTAAAAGTTCCTGGTTCATTTATCCCATAATCCTATTACCTTTTTTCTCCAAGTTTGCTCTTCCCAAGTTTTAGATTGTGCTATATTTATAAAGTTGTTGGAGAATGAAAAGAGTAATAATATATGCAGGTTGGAAATTTTAACTTTTACTAGTACTTACTCATTTTTAAATAATGTACATGGTATTATATCAGGAATTTGTCTGATTTTTCTCCTTAAACATATTTTTATATGAAAAAACTTAAAATGAATTATAGATTATATCAAGTCAAGCTTAAACTTTCATAATGTTGTGTCAGTTATATCTCAATAAACCTGGGGGGGGGGGAGAAAGAAAATAAGCTCACGTATGAGAGACCTTAAAAATAATATTAGTAGAAATTAATAGAAAAATTATACTAATTTTTATTAAATATCATCATTTATATTAAATGTCATAGAGATGTGGGCAATTATTCATTTATCATATGGCCTCTGGGCTGTGTCAGTTAAAATATTTTTCAAATCAATAAGTGTAGTTGAGTTTTAATAACAAAAGCTGAACTTAACATCAAAATCAGTGATCTCCATGACCTTGAACACAGCTACCTGATCTCAATTAGAAATTACTGGGAATTGAATCATCATCAGAGTTAACTAATAGTTAAAACGTGTTTCTTACCTTCTCGGAGATTTTGTTTGTAGTATCTCTTTACTTAAAAGACAGAAATAAATAGAAAGCCATCTATATTGAGCTGAATGAGCATCTGTACTAAAGGAGTAAAGAGATGGGATAAACACAGACTTGTGCTTTTGCTCCTTCCAGAAACCTGCTAAAAGATCAGTAAAGGGGGATTGGTGAAAAGCCAACATCAACACAATTTTAGAAACTGGAGAGTATATAAATAATTAAAAACTGAACCCTAAGCTCAATAGCAGAGGAAATCAAGAAAACAACGTGATTTACCCTCCAGAAGCCGCAAAAAACCCTCAAGAATGGTAGCATATGGAAATGGAGATGAAGGGAAGATTGGCTGAAAGTCAGTTGAGGAAGCACTTGATTCCTGAGACCTCTTCCTCAAAATTAGGTAACTAGTCAGCTGGGCAAGTGCCCAACTCCCCACTCTAAACCTTGGCAAAACCCAGCAATTTATTCTTTGGAATAAAATAGAGATTCTAGACTGGGAGACATCTACCAGGCATAGTTGAGGGCAGTCCTGTACTGAAAATAAGACAATTGGATTCCAGTTGTCTTTATCCTACTGACACTAGAATATTGGCAGTTAGGCCTTCATATTTCAGGCAGGAGGTTGGCACAGTCTTTTCTGAAAAATCTGACTGAAAAGAAAGACACAAAATGTAACCATCAGAGATTCCTTAAAAAAACAGCCCAGCTAGATAACTCTATGTATCAAAGCTCTCAGTCTCTAGTTCTCTTCTTTTAAATATTAGCAACTAACCAAGGGTTACTTTAGATATTTGAGGAAACCCTCTATTGTATGAAGATAGGGATTAAAATAAATAGAATAAAGCAACTTGGAGAGAATAGAAATTTTGCAGAGAAAAATAATGGAACCATTATTAACATCCTTAAAGAAATAAAAGAAACTAATACAGTTTTATAAGACATATAAGGTTTTGCTTGTTTGTTTTGTTTTGCCTGCCTTGTACCCTTTCTTAGGAATATGTAGGCTATGATCCATCAAAAATGAGAAATGAGTTGTAGGAAATAGGAAATTCAACAAAGGAGAAAAGTAAAGAAATCTTTAGGATAACAATGAGAGGTGGGGTGGGGGAGGCAATCAAACCAGATTGGATTTAGGTTAGAAACCTCCGGAAGAGTTGTCTCAATGAAAATGAGATTGATAGAAACCTGATGCGTTTAATTATCTTCAGAAAAAATTTAAACAATTGGCAAAAAGTTTAGGGTTGGTGACAAATATATGAAATAATAAGTAAAAAACAGTTCTAAATTCAGGGGAAAACAAATAATGTGTAGGAAAGGAGATATTCTTTAGAATAAGTGCTCAGTCCTTGGGGCAGGGTCTGGGGTAGCTGATGCCCATGCCCGTCTTATCACTTTACTCCAGTGTGGTACAAATATTTCCAGTATTTGATTTGGGCCATTATAGTTGGGAAACAGTACTCTAGAGCCCAGTGAGCAAATCAGGTGTATGTGGCCTCTTTTTGTGCAGTTGATGGATTTGATTTGCTTAAGCAATTTTTATTATTTTTGTATCTATGGTCAAGTGGGATATTGACCTTTAGTTTTCTTGCCGCACAATGCCTTTATCTGATTTTGGTATTTGAGTAATGCTGGCCTGCTAGAACCAGCTGAAAGTTGAGAAGTTTTTTTTTTTTTTTAAAGATTTTATTTATTCATGAGAGACACACACACACACAGAGAGAGAGAGAGAGAGAGAGAGAGAGAGAGAGAGAAGCAGAGACACAGGCAGAGGGAGAAGCAGAGGGAGAAGCAGGCTCCCTCAATACAGGGAGCCCGACACGGGACTCGATCCCAGGTCTCCAGGATCAGGCCCTGGGCTGAAGGTGGCGCCAAACCGCTGAGCCACCGGGCTGCCCCGAGAAGTATTTCTTCAATTTTCCTAGAATATTTTGTGTAGAACTGGTGTTATCTCATCCTTAAATGTTTGATAGAATTTCTCGGAGAAGCCGTCTGGGCCTGGAATTTTCTTTATGGGAAAGTTTTAGGATACAAATTAAATTTCTTGAATAGAATATGACTATTTCAATTATCCTTTTTTTTTTTTTCAATTATCCTTGAGTAACTTTTAAAAATGGGTAGAATCTTCAGTGATGTCTCCTCTTTCATTCCATTTTTCTTTTTTAAAGATTTTATTTATTCGTGAGAGACAGAGAGAGAGGGAGAGGCAGAGATACAGGCAGAGAGAGAAGCAGGCTCCATGCAGGGAGCCCGGTGTGGAACTCCCTGGGACTCCAGGATCACGCCCTGGGCTGAAGGCAGACTCCCAACCACTGAGCCACCCACACTGCCCACTTATATTGATTTCTAATTTAATTTCGTTGTTGTCAAAGAACACACTCTTTGAATTGAATTACTTTTTATTGAAACTTGTTTTATGCTCCTGGAAATGATCTATCTTATTATGTTCAGTATGCACTTAAAAAAGGTGTATTATATTCTTTTGGGGTGGAAGGTTCTATAAATATCAGTCTGGTCAAGTTGATTAATAGTGTTGTTCAAGTCTTCTCTACTTTTGATGATTTTCTGTCTGCTCATTCTTTCACATATTAGGAAAGGAATATTGAAATCTCAAACTCTAAGTGTGGATTTATCTATTTTATCTATTTCTCCTTTCAGTTCTGTCGTACTCCTTATAGCACTGTTCTGGTCCCATCCCTCAGAGAGAAAGCAGCCAATAGTGAAATAGGTTTTGGGGGTTGGGGGTGGTGCGGAAGAGCTGGAAGCAAAAGGTAAAACAAACAAACAAAAAAAAAAGCCAAGGAATTTTCCGTCAGTCCCATATGGAGCCGCCCTCACTCCCTTCATTCATCCTGCCTAACCAGGTAGAGACTTGTCTTGCATCTTTCTTTCCATCCCTGCTCTGCTGTTCCAGGATTTGGATTTCCTTTGAATTTGAGCTGGGAGTTTGGGGACATAAAAAAACATTAGGAAATGTGCCACTGAATTGGTTGTCCTACAGATTAGTTACCCTTCAGATTCTGGTTTCTTCCACAGTTTGCCTGCTACTATTTATTTTTCACAGTCTTCAGATTGCTGTTCTACTTTCCAAGGTTTTTATTTACATTCAGGGGTTTTAGTTACATTCAATTAAGGTGGAGTGTGCTTATTCCATCCTAACCCAGAACTAGCACTCTTCCATTATATTACATTTTGTGTTTGCCTGTCAGGAGGGATGGTACTCAAATTATTTAACAGTTAATATACCATAGATATCAATGAGTCAGAAGAGATGGCAGTCTGTTCAGAACAAACACTAACTTTAAACAACTGTTGTGCCTCTATAGGTACATAATACTTGATAATCTGCCCTGCCTGATTGTGGATTCAGTTTCTATTTAGTATCTTCTCCAATAATAATAGCAGACATGTAAGGAAAGGTGTCTGGTGAGATGTCTTTTCTTTGTGTGATAGCTCTCTCCTCTGTGTTAACTTTAGGCATGGAGGGCTCTCTCCTGTGTGTTAACTAGCTAGCTTGGCCTCTGATCTGTCTCTCAGGTACAGTGGATTCTGACTCAAACATAACCACACTTCCTGCTCTAGCTTGGGTCAGAGACTTATGATGTTTTTTGCTTATAAAATGGAGATGGGAGATGCCTGTTTGCAGTGAGTCCGGTCCTACTGTACTCATTCAGATTGCCACCCCTGGGCACTTCCTGCTCTTTGCATCTCTTGCTTCTGTGCCTAAAACAGACCTGGAAACACGCTCATCTTTCACAGTTATCCTCCTACACATGCGCTGGGCTATAATTTCCTCACTCCAATTGCATCTAGTTTCTGTCTTCCATGGATTTCTTAACATTTCTCCTCTATTATTGGCTTTTTGTTTTATTTTATAATGCTTTAAGAATTTACTCTTTTTAAAATACTTTTGTGTCATTCTGCGCCACCTGTGTTGTTGCCATTTTAGTCTGAACTATCGTTATTTCTTTCCTTTACTACTGTAATAGTGTCTTAGTTGCCTTGCCAACTTATAGTCTATTATCCATGTGATAGCTAGAGTGCGCTATTAAAATAAATTAAATCACATATTTCCCCAGACTTGAAATAAAATTCCTCAGTAGCCTCCTATCACATTGCCTTTATCATTCCCTATAGGATGCTACCTGAATTGCCCTTTTCCTAGTACTCTGACTCTGTGCCCTCCCACTCCCTCCATTGTCTACTTTGTTTCCTCTATGCTGGCCTTTTTGTTTAAACAGTTAAGAGTGTTTTCTTTTTAAGGCCTGTAAACTTGTCTTTCTTGAATAAAGGGCCATAGATTTCTGTTTAGGTCAAGGAGGCCTTCTGTGACCAAATACCCAACCCTAACCTTCATAGTATTTATCACTACTTGAAAATAATTATTTATACATTTACTTATATATGTGTTTTTTCTTTTTTAGTCTCAGTTACTAGAAAATAGGTTTCATTTGAGCAGACTTTGTCTTGTTTGCCACTCTTGCCCTAGAACACTTATATATATGAATTTGTCAGTACTTGTTGAATGAAAGAATGAGCAAGAGGCACTTAAGGTGTTTGGGAAGGAATGTGGATATGCCCAGGTCGCATACTGATTCAGTATTCACTTCTGTTACTTAATGTAACTTAAAAAAAGTAAAGCAGTGTAAGGAATTTTGTTGAATGTAGAAAGCTTACCAGAATATCAACTATCTATTGATTTGTGAAATGAGGCTCTTGGCATATGATTTTTTTTTTCTTGGCATATGATTGTAAGACTGATTGTGCTAGTTAAGCTTCTTCTAAGTTAAGGTCTTCTGAGGTTGAGTGATTATTTTCTGCTTTCCAGTATAGCATATTGTATATAACTGAGATGTATTATTTATTGCATTTAGTCTTGTCTGTTGAATCTCTATTTTTCCTGGTAATTTAGGAGTTTGTTAACAGTAGGATTTTTGCATCTAGCACAGTGCTACTGTCTTACAATTAGGCTATCAAATTGACTAAGGAAGCTTATCAATTCTAGGAATGCAGGTTCTGTATTTAATGTGTTGCTTCATCAGAATTGGTTTTGATGTACTAGCTCCATATTATGCAGCAAATGAGTTTTCATTAGAGTTCCTCCATATATAAACAGAACTTACTTGGTTCTAGATATTAAGTAAATGCATGAGCCAATGTGATATGATTGAAACCCAATTTTTATTTACTTTTGCAAGGATAGCATTATGCAGACATTAGGCTTTGATATACAAAATGTGTATTGGTATAGTAATGTTCCAGTAGTAATGACCAGTTCCAGGGTAATGACCAGCTTGTGCTGGAGACTGAGAAACTGTATAGTGTTTGACTTTGCATGATTCCCATTATCTGTAGCCAGTTTTATTTGATTAGTACATGCTGGTGCATTTATAGTAAATAATACACTAAATTGTCAAATGTGATGTCTTCTGATTATTTTTCTTTCCTTGCTAATAAGTAAAATATTTAGTAGAAATGAGATGTTCATGCTCTTAAAACATATACAAATTATTTTTGTTTGATAAGTTACAAAGGTACCTTTATTAAACCAACAGTGTTTTATTATATAAAATAGTAAGGAAAATTATTTCAGTATTTAGTGTGTCATTTGTGTATCATTGTAAGAGTATATCTGGTTAGGTGGCATCACTAATGAACAAAATTTTGTATTGTGTTAGTAGTTTATCATTGTGATAAAAAATTTACTTAGTTTTCAACATATATTGCTTTGAAAATTAAAAAAAATAATAATAATACATATGTGCCAGGCTCTGGGTGAGGTGCTTTCACATAATCCTCATTTAATTCTCAGAATAATGCTATGAAGTAGGTATTATTTTCAGTAGGAAAATATTTCAGGCTTTATACTAATCTATACCAAAAGTTTCAAGTCAGCTTTGTTGGTATCATGTACTTAGAACCTTTCTGTTCTGATGTTTAAAATACAAATTTATTAATGGTTGGATAAGGCCTGGAAGAAAAGATCTGACCTTAAATGATAAATCCCTCTGAAGTGCCTTTATTCTAGTCCTATATTTCTTCTGAGATTTAACTTCATGTTGATTATTCTTTGTATAACACTCATTTTTCATAGAATTAAACTTGAAATTGAACTTTTAGCCAACAATTTTTTATTATCTTGAACTTCTAGGGATGTATCAGAATGTGTTTACATACACTTCAGTCATTTTTTTAAATGTGAGTTATAATAATTTTACTAATTAAAAGATTACTTTTTACCAACAACGTACACATTTAAAAAGAACATGTTAAGTAAGGCTTCTTTCCCTTCCACTATCCTAATGTAACCAAGTCTATATCCTTTCATGCTTTTCCCCTGAGCTCATATTGGCATATGCAGCAGTATGTGTGAAGGTGTATGTGTGTGTGTACTGAAAGACTTAAAAAATAAAATGCAGGCAGCCCCAGTAGCCCAGCGATTTAGTGCTGCCTTCAGCCTGGGACCTGATCCTGGAGACCTGGGATCAAGTCCCACGTCAGGCTCCCTGCATGGAACCTACTTCTCCCTCTGCCTGTGTCTTTGCCTCTCTCTCTTTCTCTCTGTGTTTCTCATGAATAAACAAATAAAATCTTAAAAAATAAAAAAAAATAAAAATAAAAATAAAATGCAATTTTTAGTTCTGTTACCCCCTGTTAACAGTATAGCATGGCCATCCCTCCAGGAGCATACTTAAATTCTAATTTTAAAAAATCTGTACAATGTTTCACAGCATAAGCAACCCATAATTTATTTCACCATTTCCTCATATATGAGTGTTCAGATTTTCAAAATGATTCATAATCATTTATCTAGTAACATCTTAAAATCTTGGAATTTGCAACCCCAAGCACATTTTGTGTCAGAACATACTAAGTATCCTACTTAGTTAGCATTATGATAATTGGCCTAGTTAACACTAGAAACATTGTAGAAGCTTCTCCTTGCTTATCCATATTTATGAAAGAAAAGGAATAAAAGCAGGACAGTGAAAAAGGTTGGAAAAGGTTATCTTCCCAAACATCTAGAAAGATTTTGATTAAAATATTCTTTTTTTTTTTTTAATGGAAACTTACTTTTTATTTTAATTTTTTTTTTTAATTTTTATTTATGATAGTCACAGAGAGAGAGAGAGAGGCAGAGACACAGACAGAGGGAGAAGCAGGCTCCATGCACCGGGAGGCTGACGTGGGATTCGATCCCGGGTCTCCAGGATCGCGCCCTGGGCCAAAGGCAGGCGCTAAACCGCTGCGCCACCCAGGGATCCCCCTGATTAAAATATTCTTAACTAAGTTTTTCTGGCAAGAGATTAAAAATCATAAAACCTCTTTGATAAACTTCGTGATCTTTCATGAAAGGCCATAAAAGTTAAAAAAGAGTGAAGAAGAAACGTGTTAGTAAAGTCTCGGATAAAGTTATTATTGAGTAAATACATTTTTTTTGTTTAGTCATGTTGGATGTAGTAAGTCTTTTTCCTAGTGAGAGATTAAAGACCTGGTTCCCACAAGGGGGCAGAGTAAGACTACCTGAAAACCTTGATATTATAAAGAATATTTATTTTAAATCTGTAGTTGATTTATTAAAGAAGGAAGAGGAAATTACTAGGGCTAGAAATGACCATCCTGTGAACAGAACCATATATTGAGGGCATCCACCCACCTCATCCCCAGTGCAAGCATGGACTCTTGACATGTTGGACACTCAACTGTGGCTCTGGTCATATTGGCCTTGGTGAGTGGAAGTCCATATTGCTGAACCCATGTATAAATTCCATCCCTGCTACCATGGCAGCTTTGTTAATGAGCTCTTTGAGCAAGGTTAGAGTGGCTGGGTAGAAAGATGGACTGTGTCCCCCAAATAGATCATCTAACCTGCTGTGTTGTTAAGCACCTTCTCTGCAGTTTGTTCTTTGGTAAGCATTCACATGGGACATAAATTGCTCCATATTCTGTGCCCTTTCAAGTGGTCTATTCACATACCTCATCCCCAGATTTCCTTGTCACTAGTTTCCTAATTATTCCTTTCAAATCTCTGAATATCCATTAAATACTCTCCACGAGTGAGTTCCTCTGTCATCTCTTTTCCTAGGCAAAGTGAACAACAGGGTACCCTGTTCAAATTTCTGCCACTAGAAAGGTTTCCCTTCCCTAATGCCTTCAAGACTACCACAAAGTGGGGCTGTAGTGTTGTCATCTGTAGTGTGTTGTTGTCTTACAGAGCTATCAGTAAATAAGCCTGACTTCTTTCTTGTCTTTCTTTCTTTTCAGTGAGAGGGTACTAGAGAATTTACCAGATTAAGATCTTTTAAGTGAAAAGAAACTATAGCAGGAGTAGAAACTTTGGGCATCTTAGGTCACTTGCTCATGTGAATTATTTGTGCCTTTAGGACCTGTTCAAGCCTAATCTCATGTACACTTTTTGCTTTTGCTGATGAAGTGCTGCAATATACACCCAAGCATATTGATTTGTTGGTTCAACAATACTTAGTTCATGATGGCCTGCCAAGGGTCACATGCATTTATTCTAAGGTCCTATGGTAAGCCAAAAGCTAATTTTCAAGAAAGATAGTAGTTCTTACATAAGATAGCATACGTTTTGTTTCTTTTATAAAATAGTAGAGGTCTACCCTGAGATTTAACTAAAGTTCTACAATAATGATGCAAGAGCCCTGTCTACCACAGAAACCTCAATTAACATTGGATCTGGTGGGTTATATAACCCAAGAGGCAGGGCGCCGCCTGCAGCCCAGGGTGACATCCTGGAGACCTGGGATCGAGTCCCACGTCTGGCTGTCTGAATGGAGCCTGCTTCTCCCTCTGCCTATTCTCTGCCTCTCGCTCTCTCTGTGTGTCTCTCATGAATAAATAAATAAAATCTTTAAAAAAAATAAATAACCCAAGAGGCAAAGTAGCCCATATTTGTTGCAAAGCCCCTGTTCTGGGCCTCTCTCACATCCAGCAGTGTTGGTAAATGGTTCACACAGTAGCATGACCAAATGAGGTACAGGTTGCTTAAAAAAAATCAAGGAGGTCTACTAGGCATTGTACCTCTTTCTCAGTAGTAAGGGAGAGTAGATGCAGCATTCCTTGGAAGGGATATTTTGAATCGCTCAAGACCATAGGGCTTAAAGAAATTTCACAGTGTGGAAGATCTCTGATTTTTTGTGGGGTTTATTTCCCACTCTCTGGCATGCATGTTTTACCACAATATCTAGATCAGTTGCTGCTTCCTGTTCAAGTTTAATCATCATGAATTTATCCGTATAATAGAACAGTAAAGGTGTCCTATGAAATTGAGGGACAGTTAAGGTAGGACAGTGAAAATATATAGCTGATCCTGACAACTGAATGCATACTGCATATGATTATCTCTTTCTTTGGTCAATAACTGCAAACCGGGTGTCAGGGATATGGTAATTTGCTTTAGCGAGAAAACCACATCTAAAATTGTAGTAGCAGTGGGAGTCACAACCTGAATAAGTTACAGAAACACACTGTCATTCTTCAAGATTTGTCTATCTTCTGTATAGGCCATATAGATAAGTTGAATGGGGATGTGGTAAGAGTTATTACCTTTGGATCTTTCCAATGTTTACTGATTGGATCACACTTTTACCTTATCTCTAGAGACTGAACTTAGTTATGATATAGTTATAGAACTTCACTTGTATAGTACAGTAGTCACTGGCCACATGTGGCTATTGAATACCTGAAGTGTAGCTGGTCAGAAGGGAGATGGCTGGTCAGAAGGGAGATGTGTTGTATATGTAAAATATACACCAGATTTGAGACTTTCTTTTTTCTGTACATTTCAAGAATATTTGCCTTTACTTACTGAAGCATTGTTATAATAGTTGCTTTAAGGTCTTTGATTTTGATTCTGACATCTGTGTAATCTCAGGAATGCTGTTTAAGGACTTTTTTTTCTCAGCTGAGCTTTTCGTGTTTCTTCATATGCCATATGATTTTGGATTATATTCTGAACATTTTGAATATGAGTGTGGGTTTTATTTAAGGCTTAAGGAGAATGTTGATTTTTTTTGGTGTGGTCAGTGGCAGTCAACCAGAATTTGTTCAGGACACAGGTTCCTGCCTGCCTTCTGGGGGCTGTAGTTCCATTGTCAATTCTGTTTTCTAAGCATCTGCAGTACTATTTAGATGGGTCTCATAAATGTGATCCAGTGTCCCTTCTGGGATCAAAGTAGTGGTACATCTTGTTCAGAGCTCAGATGAGCCCAGAAGTTCTTGTACAACCTGATGGGATTTTTTTCTTGATATCCCTTCTCGCCTCAATCTCATGAACAATTTCCAGCTTCCTTTCTCCTCAGCACTCTTGCTAAAACACAGACTCTAGTTTTCCCATTCTGCTGTTCAATTCCTATTTAACTGTTTGTATCTAGATCAAGAGATAAAAGGACATAGAAAGGGAAGAAAGCAGTAAGGATTCACCTCAGACTTGTGGGATCACAATTTTTGGGGTCAGAGAACAGGGTTCCTTCTCCCAGGTTGTTAGGTATCTGCCCAGTCACCATCTCTGTGTTGCTGCTGAATAGAATTGCCTGGACACTGTGATAGAAGATGAGGGGGGGAAGAGGAATTTCCCTAGTCTCTCAAACCAATAAGGGCCCCCTTTCCTACTCCTTACCAACTAGGTAGAGATTTTCTTGGAGCTTTTTCTTTTCTTTTTTTTTTTTTTTAATTTTTATTTATTTATGATAGTCACAGAGAGAGAGAGAGAGAGAGGCAGAGACACAGGCAGAGGGAGAAGCAGGCTCCATGCACCGAGAGCCCGACATGGGATTCGATCCCGGGTCTCCAGGATCGCGCCCTGGGCCAAAGGCAGGCGCTAAACCGCTGCGCCACCCAGGGATCCCTTTGGAGCTTTTTCTTACCTGGAATGTACTTCTGAGTTTTAGGTGTCCAGGTCAGGAGGTATCTGAGGAAATAACGCAGTATAAACTCATCACCACTTCAGTGGAACTTAATACTCTGCACTCTTTTCCCAATCCTCTGCTACTATTTATTTCAGTCCTCAGATAGCTACCTGAGGCATTCTTTTTATTTTATTTTTTTTTGTTTGTGCATTTAAATTTTTTTAAAAATAGATTTTATATTTTAGAGTAGTTTTAGGTTCACAGCAAAACTGAATGGAAAGTACAGAGTTTTCAGATGCCTCTTGGACCCACATGTACATAGCCTCCCTCATTATCAGCATCCCTCACCAGACTGGTACCTTTGTTTATAGTAGATGACCCTACCTTGGCATATCATTATCATCCGAAGTCCATAGTTTACAATAGGGTTTATTCTTGATGTTATACATATTATGGGTTTTGACAAATGTATAATGACATGTGTCTACCATTATAGTATCATAGTTTCACTGCCCTAAGAATCTTTTGTGCTCTATTTATCCCTCCCTCCCCCTAATCCCTGCAAACCTCTAATCTTTTCACTGTTTCCATAGTTTGGCTTTTTCCAGAATGTCAGACTATTGGAATCATATAGTATATACCCTTTTCCAGTTAGCTACTTTCACTTAGTAGTGTGCATGTAAGGTTCCTCACTGTCTTTTCATGACTTGATAGCTCATTTCATTTTATTATTTTTTTTAATTTTTTAAAAAATATTTTATTGATTTTTTCATGAGAGACACAGAGAGAGAGACAGAGAGACAGGCAGAGGGAGAAGCAGGCTCCATGCAGGGAGCCCGACATGGGACTCGATCCCAGGTCTCCAGGATCAGGTCCTGGGCCGAAGGCGGCACTAAACCGCTGAGCCACCCCGGCTGCCCACTCATTTCTTTTTAGTGCTGAATAATATTCTCTTTCCTGGATCTACCACAGTTTATTTAACATTCACCTACTGAAGGACATTTTGGTTGCTATCAACTTTTGACAATTATGAATAAAACTGCTATAAACATCCATGTGCAAATTTTTGTGTGAATATACTTTTAACTCATTTGGGTATATATGAAAGAGAGTATGTTTAAGTTTAAGTTTTAAGAGTATGTTTAGTTTTATAAGAAACTGCCACACTGTCTTCCAAAGTGGCTGCATCGTTTTGTATTCCCATCAGCTCTGAATAAGAGTTCCTGTTTCCCCATATCCATGTCAGCATTTGGTGGTGTCAGTGTTTTGGATTTTGACTATTTTAGTAGATGTGTAGAGATACCTTACTGTTTTAATTTGTAGTAACATATAATGTTGAACATCTTTTCATGTGCTTATTTTCCATCTAGATATCTTCTTTAGTGAGGTGTCTATTCAGATCCTTTGTCCTTGTTTTAACTATGTTTTTCATCTTCTTGTTGAATTTATTTATTTTGGATAATGGCCCTTTATTACACATGTCTTTTGTAGAGCTGCAGTTTAAAATGTTAATGAAGTCTAGCTTATTAAGTCTTTCATGGATCATGTTTTTGGGGTTATATCTTAAAAAGTCAGTGCCATAACCAAGGTCATCTAGTTTTTCTTCTATGTTATCCTCCAGGAATTTTATATTTTTACATACTACATTTAGGTGTATAATCCTTTTTGGGTTAATTTTTTGTGATGAGTGTATGGTCTTTGTCTAGAGTTTTTTTTTTTTTTTAATTGTGGATGTCTAGATCTCCTAGTATCATTTGTTGAAAAGACTATCTTTTCTCCAGTGTTTTGGCTTTGTTCCTTTGTCAAAGATCAGTTGACTGTAGTTTTGTGGGTCTCTTTCTGGGCTCTCCATTTTCTTACATGGACTTGTTCTTTTACCACTATGACACTGCCTTGATTACTGTAGCTCTCCCTCTTTTTTTCTTAAGATTTTATTTATTCATGAGAGACACACAGGCAGAGACATAGGCAGAGGAAGAAGCAGGTTCTCTGTGGGGAGTCTGATGCAGACTTGATCCCAGACCCCAGGATCATGACCTGAGCCAAAGGCACTCAACCACTGAGCCACCCAAGCATTCTGATTACTGTAGCTTTATAGTAAGTTTTGAAGTTCAATAATGTCTGTTCCCTAGCTTTATTCTTCTTCAAATATTGAGTTGGCTTTTTGGGTCTTTTGCCTTCCCGTTTAAACTTCAGAATCAGTTTGCTAATATCAACAAAAATAACTTCCTGGGATTTGATTGGGATTGCTTTGACTCTGTCAGCTCAGTTTGGGAAAAACTGACATTTTGACAGTATTGATTCTTTCTATCCATGAACGTGGAATATTTTTCGATCTATTTAGATCTTTTAAAATTCCTTTCATCAGATTTCTTGTAGTTTTCCTCATATAGTTCTTGTATATTTTTGTAGAATTACATCTAAGTATTTCACTTTTTAAATTCACAGTTTGATAATTCTAGCACCCTGCCATATCTGGGTCTAGTTTGATGCATTTTCTGTCTCTTCAAATTGTATATTTTTGCCTTTTAGCATGCCTTTTAAGTTTATGCTGAAAGGTAGATACGACACTCTTGGTAAAATGAGCTGTAGTAAATAGTAGGGTAATGGTAAGGTATGGGGAGGAGAAGTGCTCTGTAGTTCTATTAAGGAAGCTGGAAGTGAGCTCTCTGCATTCTTTCAAGGATTTAAAGTTACATTCAGTAGAAAAGTAAAGGTAGAATGTGCTTATTCCATCTTTCCTGGAACTGGAACCTTACTGATACTTGTAAAACACTCATATGATTTGTTTCCTTGTATTTATTCTCTTACATAGAACAGAGGAAAATTGGGATTGAAGGCTTTCCCACAGGGTATATATTCATGGATTTCTCTCTAGGGTGAATTCTTATGTCTGTAAAGGCAAAAGGGATCATTGAGTATATAAGGCTTCTCTAATATATATGTGCTCACATTTTTCCCATGGCATAAGTGACTTCTAAAAACTTTTTACAATCCATTGCATTTATAGACTTTCTTCCCAGGATGTACTTACATGTGTTCAGTAAGTTTAAAGTTTCTATAGAATGCTGTTCTGAATTCATCATAGTCATGTTGTTTCTCTTCTGTGTCTATTCGCATAGGCCTTCTGAGCTTACCGTTTCTACTGAAGGCTTTTTCTCTGTCATTTGTGTTTGTAGAGTTTCTCCTCAGTGTGGATGCTCTGGTAAGAAGTAAAATGAGTGATCCTGCTGAAAACTCTCTCCTAGTCTTTCTGTTCATAGAGTTTCCGCCCAGTATGTATTCTCTTGTGCACCACTAGACTAGAGATGTTTCTGAAGAATTTTCCACACTGTTTACATTAATAAAGTTTGTCTCCAATGTGAATTCTTATGTATATTTTGGAGATGACTATAGACCAGATGCTTTTCTACTCTGAAATTATTTGAAGAGTTTCTCTTCATTTTAATTCTCCCATGTCTCTGAAGAAAATAATGATTACTGGAGGCTTTCTTAGAATTCTTACATTCATGATTTGTTTTTCCTTTATGATTTCTCCTGCACAATAAGATTAGTGCTCCTTCTGAAGGCTTTTCCACATAGACTACATTCAGAGAGTTTATCTCATTAAGATTCCCTTCTATTTGCATCTCATTTATGCAGTGTAGTGAAAAGCTGAAAGCATTCCTTCTAATGTCTGCTATCACTGCTTTTCTTCAACTGTATCTGTGGATTCTAGTCAGTGCAGTAAAGCCTCTGTATGGAGAGATGTTCTTTCTGTACTAAGATCAGAACAGTAAGAAGAAAAAATTGACAAGAAACCTTAGGGCAGAGTACCCCAGGCAGATGGAAGGGCCAGACTGGGCCCCCACAGAAAACTGGGAGCCTGAGTCAGGTATGCCACCCAAGGGTGATCCTAGTACACAGGTCTCAACCAGACCAAAGGGCAGGAACAATAAATAAGGCAAAGAACATTTCTACTGTTATGATGCTTTCATTCTAGAGGAGTGAGACAAATAGCCAGATAATTTCAGGTCATGATAAGTGCTATCAAGAAAATAAAATAGGATTGTGTGATATAGAATGAGAAGTGGTAGAAAAAGTGAATGGTAACTTTAGGGTTAGTCCTGATAGACCTCTCTGAGGAGGGAATATTTAAGCTAGGATCTTTCAGACAAAGGAAAACCAGCTTTGCAGAGGTACTGGGACTCAGCAATTTGGGCAAAAGAAACAGGCAGAGGCCTGAAGTTGAGAATAAATTTGGCCAGAGCAAGGAATTGGAAGGCCAGTTGACTGAAGCGTTGTGAACTGGGGGGAGAAGTGGAAAGTGATGGCATCAGAAAATTAAGTAGGTGGGGCCAGATGTGGGGGGTGGGGCTTATAACTCTGGTAAGGATTTTGAGTTCTAATTGTTTGCTAATTGACTACATGATTCTGTATTAGTTATTAAATTTCCTGTATCTCCTTTCTGATTAATACACGAACATGTGAGAATATTGAGACGCACAGTGATATAAATCTTGCCTTGAAAGGTCCTTAGGAGTAATTTAGGCCAAATCCCTTTGTTGTAGAAAGTATATGAAAGCCCTTTGACAAATTATGCATTGTTATTATGTATATAATCTTTTATATGTCTATAAGTGTTGTAGGGGCTAGTTTATCACCTATGTTATTTTTTCTGTATACTTTTGAAAAATAGTCTTTAGTGAAATAAAGCATGCAATCAGAAAAGTTTATAACTTATAACTATATACAGTCAGTATATTATCACAAAGTACTATAGGGTTTTTTTTAAGTCAGCTTATTGAAGTTTAATTTATATGTAATAAAATTTGCCTCTCTTAAATTTACAATACCATGAATTTTTGCAAACATATGGTCATGTAACTATCACTAAAATCAAATATAGCTCATTTCCACCATCATGTAAAAGTTGTATCATACCCTTTTGTAGCCAATCCCTTTCCTCTACCCCAATCCCTGTAAGCTGTTGATCTGCTTCCTGTTACTGTAGTATTTTCAAAATATTCTATAAATGAAACCATACAGTATGTATCCTTTTGACTCTGACTTCTTATATTTTAATGCTTTTGAGATTCATCTATTTTTTGGGTTTCTTTTTTCATTTTACATATGTATTTTATTGCTGAATAATGTTCATTTGTAGGTATATCCTATAATTTGTTTATCCATTCACTAGTTGGTGGACATATGGGTAGTTTCCAGTTTTTGAAGATTATGAATAGGTCTGCTATTTGTGTGCTTGTGTGGTGATGGTGTGTGGGTAGGGTCAGTGTGTCTTCTTTTGGGTAGATTTCTAGGTATTGGATTCCTGGGTTGTGTGGTAAGTTTATATTTAAGCTACCAGAATGTTTCCCAGCATTATATACCATTTTATCTTTTCACCACCAATATATAAGTGTTCTAGTTCATTCTTCCCAGCACTTGATTTGTCAGCATTTTGTTTTTAATTTTAGCCATTCCGCTAGGTGACATCTCTAATTTGTATTTCCCTAATGATTAGTGATGTTGAGTATCTTTTCATGTGTTTATTAGATATCCATATCTCTTACTTGATGAAATGTCTATTCAAATCTTTTCCAACTTTTTAAATTGGAGTAGTTTCTAGTTGTGAGTTAAAAGAGTTCTACTTAGGGATGCCTGGGTGGCTCAGCAGTTGAGCGTCTGACTTGGGCTCAGGCCGTGATCCTGGAGTGCAGGATCAAGTCCTGCATCAGGCTCCCTGCAAGGAGCCTGCTTCCTCCTCTGCCTATGTCTCTGCCTCTCTCTGTGTATTTCTCATGAATAAATAAAATCTTAAAAAAAAAGTTTTACTTACGTTCTAAATACCAGTCCTTTATCATATATGTGTTTTGCAAATGTATTCTCTCACTTGGTATTATTTTTATTCATTTTGTAACAGTGTCTTTTTGAAGAGTAGAAATTTTAAATATGTATAAATTCCAATTTACCAATTCTTTTTATGTAAATCTTTCCTTGACACAAGTTCATCCAGATTTTCTCTTATCATTTCTTCTAGAAGTTTTATAGTTTTCGGTTTTACAATAAGGTCTATGATCCATTTCAACCTGATTTTTGTATATAGTAAAGATTTAGGTCTAAGTTTGTTTTTTGCATATGGATAGTCAGTTGTTCCAAAGCTTTCTGTTGAAAGGAGTATCTTTTAAACATTGGATTGCCCATACACTTTTGTCAAAATTTAGTTGACTGGGGTGACTGGGTGACTCAGTCGGTTAATTGTCTGACTCTTGATTTTAGCTCGGGTAGTGATCTCAGGATATTAGATTGAGCTCTGTTTTGGGCTCTACACTGGGCATGGAGAGCCTGCTTGGGACTCTGTCTTTACCTCTCCCTCTCAAAAAAAAAAAAAAATGTTGACTATATTTGCATGAGCCTTTTTCTGGACTCTATAGTCTGTTCCATTGATTTTGTGTCCATGCTTTTGTCAGTACTACATCCTCCGGATTACTATAGTTTTACAGTTAATCTTGGAATTAGGTACTGTGAGACTTCAAAGTTTGCTTTTCCTTGTTCAAAATTGTTTTGTCTGTCTTAGTTTTTAAAAATTTTTACACACAAAGTTTAAAATCAGGTGCATAGCTGGCTCAGTTGGTAGAGCATGTGACTCTTAATCTTGGGGTTGTGAGTTCAAGCCCCATGTTGGGTGTAGAGATTACTTAAAATCTTTATTTTTTATTTATTTATTTTTTTAACTTAAAAATCTTTAAAATAAATAAATAAATAATTTAAAAAAGTAAAATCGGCTTGTTGATTTTCACCAAAATACTGCCTGCTGGATTTTCATTGGAGTTGCTTCAAACCTGCTTTGAGGAGAATTGCCATCATAATGATGGGAATCTTGAGATCCATGAACACATTATATCTCTCCATTTAAGTCTTTGATTTTTCATCAGTGTTTTACAGCTTTTATCATATAAATATTGTCTGTGTATTTATTTTGTCAGATTCATTCCTGATTAATTTCATTGTTTCTAATGATGCTATTTTGATGCTATGGTTTTTAAATTTTTTATTTTCCAAGTGCTTACTGCTAGAATGTACAAATACACTTGCTTTTTGTACTTTGACTCTTTAGCCTTTGAATTTGCCTAACCCACTTATTTTATTCTAGCAGGTTTTGTGTGTGTGTGTGTGTGTGTAGATTCTTTAGAATTCTCTACAGAGGCAATCATGGTGTCTGACTACATGATCCTGTTCTAGTTATTGTATTTCTTTATGCTGGTTTTCTGCCTAATGTATGGATCTGTTGTGAGAATATTGCCAAGTTGCAGAGTGATTATAAGCTTTGAGATAAAAGGATGTTTGAAGTAACTTAGGCAAACACCCTTTGTTTCTAAAATATGTAAATAGGGGCTATTTTTTCACTATGCTTTTTAAAGATAAACATTTATAAAAGTATAATATGTAAACTGAAAAATTCACAAATCATGTGTATAGTTCAATGAAGTATCATGCTAGAGGTTTTGATTTGTAAGTTTTATTTGTGGTTATTCATGTAACTTGAAATATTAGAAGGCTGTTCTGTAGTATAAATACTGCATTTGGCTAAAGAATTTATTATTAACTTGAACTTTAATATCTATTAATCATCCATATTAAATATAAGACTTAATAGCGACTGAAATTTTTATTGAATTATAATTACTCCTAACACTTCTTTAGTGTCCACCTACTTGATATCCTTGTGCTTTCTTAGTTTAGCTTTTGAACATTTAATCACCAGGTATCCAACATAACTGAATTTTTTTAGCAGTTTATTTTATTCTGCCATATTTTCATCACATTATTTCAGTAACTTTTATTTGGTTGAATGAAGCAGGAAAAGTGGTAGGAAAAAAAAAAGTAGAGGATGAAGGTGAATAATTTGGAATACCAGTAAATATCATCCTACATGCTTGGTAAATTGGACTCCCAATTTCACTTTATTCCTGTTACAAAATTAGATATCCATTCCTTTTGCTGTGCAACTTTTCAGTAGTTCCCACTGAAGTAGGCCAATTGGAATCAGTGAACAGAGGTCTTAAATCTGCTCCTCTGGTTTGACTTGGCCACTTAACACTCTTGTGATCTACCATAAGAGCAGCCCCACATACTCACTGCCTTTTTAGTGACTAGGCCCAATATTGAAGACTCATTAGAGTAGTTCTGAACCTGATAGCCCAGCTTAGATCAGCTGACCTATGGTGAATCTGCAGACTCATGAGAAAAGTAAATGTAAACTGCTGAGAGTTTTGAGGTTGCTAGTTACTCAAGAAAAACTGGCTCATATAGCCAAATTCTGTAAATGCTTACCAATACTTTTCTTTACTTGAAATATATATTTTTAGTTTTTTCTCTATAGCTACAATGAGTTCAAGCACAATTTATAGGACAGAGAAGATGGAAGAAAATATTTTTAAGCAGAAAAGTAAACTAGGACATCCAGACTGGGCTAATTGCAGTATTATTCCTTAAGGAGTATTATTAGATTCTAAAATTATCAGCCAAGTTTTAATATTGGAACAAGTGAAGAAGGAAGCTTCACTAAATCAAATGCATTCTTCTAGATATATTGCTTTTAAAAAATCTAATGCTGATTTTTCTCAACAAAAGGATTCCTCAGGTAGGAAATTATATTAATGGCTCTTTGTTTGTAAACCTATAAAATACCGTAGTTCCATATAAATCAGTCTTGAGTCTATTCAAGAATGACCAAAGATTAGAAATTATGAAAGAGACTTCAAAAATATGTCTAGGAGATGCAATATCCATCTGATCATAGTTCCAGAGAAAGAAAAAAAGGACAGTTGACAGAGAAGAATTAGTCAACATAGTAAAAGAAAGGACCCAGAGACTAATGAGAAGAAAAAAGGAAAATCTTGGTAAAATTTCTAAGCTCCAAGGATAAGGAATAAATTCTGTATTTCTACCAAGAAAAGTTTAGGGGAAAATAATAGTGATTTAGACTCTGGTAATGGTAGGAGAAATGGAAAAAGCATAGGTGATTTGAAATCTATTTATATTGATAGTCTGCAGAACTTCTAATGCATTTGTTGGGAAAGGGATGTGTCAGGAAGAAATTAACAATGATTTACTAGGCTTCCGTTGCTTTTTTTTTTTTTTTTTTTAGGCTTCTGGTTTTAATAAATATGTGAGTAGATGGTAAATATCTGCATAAATTTTATTAAGATTCATCATTAAAAAATGTATAATTCAGTGGCTTTTAATACATTTATAATGTTGTACAACCATTACTGCATTCATCACACCAAAAGTAAATCCTATATCTTGTAAGCAGTCACTTTTCGTTCCTTCTTCTTGTAGTCCCTGGCAATTGTTAGTCTACTTTTTCTCTATATTTGCCTGTTCTGAACATTTCATATAAATGGAATCTTACATGTGACCTCTCGTGGCTATTTTTTTTTTCTTTTCACTTAAACGTGGTGTTTTTAAGGTTTATCAATATGGTAGCATGAATCAGGCCTTGCTTTTTATTGCTAAACAATATTCGATCATATAAATATGCTACATTTTGTTTATCCATTCACCTGTTCATGACATTTTAGATATTGTGAATAATGCTGCTATGAGTATTCACGTTCAGGTTTTTGCTTGAAAACTTGTTTTCATTGCTCCTGGGTACACACAATAGTGGGATGGCTGGTTATTCTGTGTTTAACTTTTTGAGGAACAGCACACTGTTTTACACAGCAGTTGTACCATCTTATATTCCCACCAGCAATGTATTAGGATTCTAACTTCTTTACATCCTCACAAACACTTTTTTGTTGTCTGTTTTCTTTTTTAAAACAGCTACCCTACTGGGTGTAAAGTGATAGCTCATAGTGACTTTGATTTACATTTCCATAATGATTAATGATGCTGAGTACCTTTTCATGTGCTTGTTCATTTTTATATCTTCTTTGGAGAAATGTCTATTCATATCTTTTGCCTATTTTTAAATTGCATTGTCATTTTGTTCTTGAGTTGTAGGAGTTCTTTATATAGTCTGGATTCTAGACTCTTTTCAGATATGTGATTTGCACATATTTTCTGCCATTCTAGGTGTTGTCTTTTCACACTTTTTTTTTTTTTTTTGAGAGAGAGAGAGCAAGAGAGAGAGAGCACGTGTGCATGCATGCACAAGCTGGGGGAAGGGGCAGAGGGAGAAGCAGACTCCCCTGCTGCGCAGGGAGCCTGTTGGTGTGGGGCTTGATTTCAGAACCCTGAGATCATGACCTGAGCTAAAGGCAGACCCTTAACTGAATGAGCCACCCAGGCCCCCATTCACACTCTTGATACAATGTCTTTTGATGCCCAAACTTTTTACCTTCCAGTTTACTAATTATCTCTTCATATCTGTCTAATCTGTTTTTCTTTTTCTCTTTCTTTTTTTTAAAAAGATTTTATTTATTTATGAGAGACACACAGAGAAAGGCAGAGACATAGGCAGAGAGAGAAGCAGGCTCCCCTCGAGGAACCTGATGTGGGCGTCAATCTCAGGACCCCGGGAAAACACACTGAGCCAAAGGCAGACACTCAATCACTGAGCCACACAGGTGCCCCGATTTCTGTCTAATCTGCTTTTCAATTAATCTGTTGAGTTTTTATTTCCATAGTTTTAATTCTTTGCTAGAATTCTAAACTTTTATTTTCTCCAAGTACTAAGCATACTATTCCCCTGCTTTTTTTAATATGCAACATGAACAGACTTTTTTTTTTTTTAAGATTTATTTATCTATTTGAAAGGGAGAGTGAGAGAGATCGAATGAGTGGTGGGAGGGCAGAGTCTTCATGTAGACTCCCCATTGAGCACGGAGCCCCGCATTGGAACTCTATCTCATGAGCCGTGAGATCATGAAATGAGCTGAAACTAAGAGTTGGCCACTCAACCAACAGAGCCACCCAGGTGCCCCTACACAGACTTAATACAGCATTTAGTCAGTATTTCTCAGTAGAAACTCTCAGCACTTTGGCCCAATAATTCTATATGTATCATCTATAGAAATACTATAGAAAGAGCTGCATAAGTTGCCATTAATAAGATACTAGTTATGTTATAATGCATGATATAACACAGTAGTTTTTAAAATGAGTTGAAATTGCATATGATGAAATTACAACTGTCACACAATTGGGAACCTGAAGTGAGACACTGCTTTAATTTTACTTCTCAGTGTAGACCACATTATCATCATTTCAGGGAAGACCATATGCTTGCTTTTTAAAATTTTCTGCTCTTTTCCCCCAGGTCTATTGAAGTATGATTAACAAATACAAATTGTATGTATTTAAGGTATATAACATATCATTTTGATAAATGTATATATTGTGAACTGATTACCACCATCACACTAATTATCCATCACTTCACACAATTACCCATTTTGTACGTGTGTGAGAGAACACTTGAGATCTACTCACTTAGGAAATTTCAAGTATATAGTGTATTATTATTGTTAGCTGTAGTCACCATGCTGTACATTAGATCTCCAGAACTTATTTATCTAATTACTGAAGAGCATCTCTTTTTTTCCCTCTCCCCCTAGCCCAGGTAACCATCACTCACCTCTCTTTACAATGAATTTGACTTTGTTTTTTAGATTCTACATATACCTGAGATTATACAGTATTTGTCTTTCTGTGTCTGGCTTAGTTGACTTAGCATAATGTTTTCCATATTCATCCATGTTGTTATAAGTAGCAGGATTTCCTTCTCTTTTATGGCCAAATAACATTTATTCATGTGTATGTGTTTGTGTGTAAAATCACATATTCTTCTCTACCTGTTGACAGACACTGAGGTTGTTTCCAAATCATGGCTACTGTGAATAATGCATCAGTGAGCATGGGAGTGCAAATATCTTTTTGGGATGATAGTTTTATTTCCTTTTGATATGTACTCTGAAGTAGGATTGCTTATCATATGGTAGTTCTATTTTTAATTTTTTGAGGATCCTCCATGCTCTTTCACATAATGGCGTGTACAGGTTTATGTTGCTACTAACAGTGTACAAGGGATCCCTTTTCTCCACATCATTGCCCACACTTGTTATCTTTTGACTTTTTGATAATAGCTGTCCTCTCAAAGGTGTGAGGTGATGTCTCATAGTGGTTTTGATTTGCAGTTCCCTGATGGTTAGTGATGTTGAACACCTTTTTATGTACATGTTGCCTATTTATATCTCTTCCTTAGAAAATACTCATTCAGGGTTTTTGCCTTTTTTATAATTAGATTATTGTTGAGGGGGGGTTGCTACTGAGGATGAGTTCCTTATGTATTTTTGGATATTAATCCCTAAGGATGTGTGGTTTGCAAATATTTTCTCTGATTCCATAGGTTGCTTTTTCATTTTGCTGGTAGTTTACTTCGCTGTACAGAACCTTTTGGTTTGATGTAGTCTCACCTGCTTATTTTTTTTTTAAGATTTTATTTATTTATTCATGAGAGACACAGAGAGAGAGAGAGAGAGAGAGAGAGAGGGGCAGAGACACAGGCAGAGGGAGAAACATGCACAGAGCCCAACATGGGACTGGATCCCTGGTCTCCAGGATCACACCCTGGGCTGAAGGTGGCGCTAAACCGCTGAGCCACCCGGGCTGCCCCTCACCTGCTTATTTTTGCTTTTGTTATCTCTGCTTTTGGTATCAAATTCAAAAAATCATTGCCAAGTCTGGTTTCAGGGAGTTTTTCTCCTATGTTTTCATCTAGGAGTTTTATGTTATCAGGTCTTATGTTTTAAGTCTTTAACCCATTTTTCAGTTGATTTTTGTGGATGTGTAAGGTAGAGATCCAATTTCATTCTTTTGCATGTGACTATTCAGTTTTCCTGGCACTATTTATTGAAGAGACTGTCATTTCCCTATTATGTATCCTTGATGTCCTTGTCAAAGACTAGTTGACTATATATGTGTGGGTTTATTTCTAAGCTTTCTATTCTGTTCTCTTGTTCTGTGTGTTTGTTTTTATGCTACCATCAAACTCTTTTGATTACTATAGCTTTGTAATATACTTTGAAATTAGGAAGTTTGATGCCTTCCTTTTTTTTTTTTCTCAGAATTGCTATGGCGTTTTAGGGTCTTTTGTGATTTCATATACATTTTAGAATTGCTTTTTTCTACTTCTATAAAAAATGCTCTTGGAATCTTGATGGGGTTCCATTGAACGTATAGATGACTTTGGGTTGTATGGACATTTTAACAATATTAATTCTTCTAGTCCATGAACTTGGGATATCTTTCCACTTATTCTTCAGTTTCTTTTTCTTAGTTTTCAGTCTTACAGTTTTCACTGTGCCGATCTTTCACCTGCTTGGTTAAATTTATTTCAAATTATTTTAATCTTTCTGATGTTAAGTATACTATTCTAAATTCTATGCCATGAGGCATAGATTGCTCTGTAATCTCTATCCCTTGTGAGACTGTTTCTTTTAGGTGGTCTTTCTGATTTACTTTATTCATATCATTTTACCTCTTTGTTTTTGTTAATTAAGGGCTAGATATTGTGTATGAAAAATTGTGAAAGTAATTTGAGACTATGATGATATTGTGTCCCTCTAAGAAGATTTGTGTTAGTTTTTGGCAGGCATTAGCAATCCAGGATTGCCTTAATTTAATTTTGTGGTAGACATTTGGAACTGAGCTTTATTCCTGTAAAAGAACAGACTAGCTTTGGTTCATACTCCTAGAGTGTAGCCCTTCGGGCTTCTAAACAAAAGTGTTGGGAGTTTTACCAGCTTCCCTTCTGCATCTTGTTTTTTTCTGCATTTCATTATTTATCCTTTCTGTTCTTTAAAACTGTCAATACCTTCTTAGCCTCTCATGCCACTAAGTAAAAAGTAACCCCAAATGCCAGGCTTCAGCCTTTTCTTTTAACTTTATTTTTTTTAATTCTTTTTTTTAAAGATTTTATTTATTTATTCATGAGAGACAGAGAGAGAGAGAGAGAGGCAGAGACACAGGCAGAGGGAGAAGCAGGCTCCATGCAGGGAGCCCAACATGGGACTCGATCCTGGGTCTCCAGGATCACGTTCTGGGCTGCAGATGGCGCCAAACCGCTGAGCCACCCAGGCTGCCCTTTTTTAACTTTATAATCCTTCATCATGCTATTTACTTTTTAGTGCCTTCAGAAAGATTTTAAAACATATACGTTGTTCTAGTTTTTCTTAGGGAAAAGTTGGTTTGAAGTGTGTAACCTGCCATTATTGGAAGTAGAAGTCAGCAGTGTATAAGTAGAAATGAACAGCATATAACTTAATCTTTTTAAGGTCTTAAAGCAGATTTAAAAATCACCATATAATAATGTCAGTGTTACCTACTTGTATTTTCACATACTTTCTTGAGAAGGGGTAAGAAATAGAGTTACATTGATCGTACTAGCAATTCCACATATTAGATTATCAAGCAAGTGAATATCTTCTTTCATGTTTCTTATCAAGGAAAAAACTGAAAACCAGTGCTCTAATTGTAACACTTACTGCATTGTACCATAATTTTTTAAAAAAATATTTTATTTATTTATTTGACAGAGCCCAAGCGCGCACGTGCACATGAGCGGGGGTAGGGGTAGAAGGAGAAGCAGGCTCCCTGCTGAGCAGGGTGCCTGATGATGTGGGGCTCTATCCCAGGACCCCTGATAACATGAGTCGAGCTGAGGACA
Source organism: Vulpes vulpes (assembly GCF_048418805.1). Lineage (NCBI taxonomy): Eukaryota > Metazoa > Chordata > Mammalia > Carnivora > Canidae > Vulpes > Vulpes vulpes. Next base: position 15,377,988 of record NC_132781.1, on the reverse strand, counting down.
GACACTTAACTGAGTGAGCTACCCAGGCACCCCCCTAATTTTTTCTTTATTGGACTGTCGTTCATGAGGCAGTCGGCCCCTGACCAGGAAGAACCTTGTTTTACCTAGATTTAATTTCCTAGTGCTAAACCTGGTGTTGAGTGTCCAATAAGTACAGAAATGAATGTAGGTGTTGAAAAATACCTTATTTGACTTTTTACAGTGAAATTTAACATGGATATATGCTGTTCTGAACCATGTTAAAAGGTAAATTTTAACAGAGTAGGAAGAATCTTTTCTGACCAGCTCTTTTATTCTGTCCCTTTCTATTTTAACAGGTGGCATCTCCACAGAAAGCGACTGTGCTTTTGAGCCAGACTACGCCGTTCCACCACTTCCCGTGAGTGAAGGTATGCAGCACATTCGGATTATGGAGGGCATGTCTCGCTCTCTTCCATCCTCCCCCTTACTCACACATCAGTCTATCAGTGTTCGGCTCCAACCTGTGAAGAAGTTAACTGGTAAGGACTTTACCTAAATTTAGTATGTTTAACAGGAAACCTAACATGCCACTTTAGGTCATATCAGATATGTTTATATGCATCTCTAGGTTTTTCTGCTTTGGCCTTCCTAATGTCACAGACTCTTGGAAAGTGGAACTCCTACTGATTTTAATTCAGGGAATTAAAATAGTACTCCGTTTGACAGATTGATGTATTTATTTCCTAAGTGATCCATCTGTTGTGGACATATTTTTCTAGGCTTTCAGGAAACTTCTAGTTTTGCCAGAATACACTGTTGTTCTGATTTCATTTATCAGCTTGTTCATGTCAGATTAACAGATGAAGATATTGTAATTTTAAGAGAATAAGAGCTTCAGAGTTCATCAGTCATGTATTCTCTTTTTAATCCTAATCTATTTCATATCTATTTCTAAAAGTTGATTTAGATACTTTCCTCTCCCATTGTACATTCCTCCAACTTCTTAGGGTACTTAATATAATTCATAAGTTTGTGGATTGCATTGACTTTAGTATGATCTCACGATATATGTTACCCATTCAGATCAAGTGATTAGGTGTGAAACTGTGTCTTAATTATTAAATGAACTTTTGTCCTTTAAAGCTTTTCAGAGAATAAATTTTAATGTGTTGAATGATACTTACATGTGAAAATATATAAGCCTGGGTCGCTTTCTTAAGTTTCTTTTAACATTATCAGTATATATCTGGTGTCATTAAGTTGACTGAATATTGGTGGATTATGAGTGATTAGAGGTGAGAAACTAAGTCATTCTCAAAGGATACATTAACTGCTTCCTATATGTCTAGCACTGAGCTGAACAGGGGGGAGGATTGATTATTATATGACAATTCAAAAGAAAACAGGAGAGAAGGGAAAATGGAATTTTTAGACTTTTGTATCAGTGTTGAATGAAAAATTTACAATGTTCATAATTCTCATGAAAATAATAGTATTTCTTTATTCTTTAGTTTTACAAGGCATAAGTCATTCCTCTTATATTTATTGTTTTTAGGCTTCTTCAAATAATGAGTCAAAGTCTACTTTGATTCTTGGGTCATTTGATAAAAATCAGTAAAATAGCCTAGTAACATTTTACTGAAATATTTATTCCCTCTGATATCTAAAAATAGGATAAATTTTATGTGGTTGGACTTTAATAAAATTTCTTTGCATAGAAATGTCTCCCTTTTCTTACAGCTTAAGATATTATTGATTAGTGAAAATACAAATAACCAAATATGAGATGGCTATCAAGTGATGTGTTTCATTTAGCACACTTCGGAAGAGGTAGGAAGAAAAGTTCAATTTCCTTGCAGAAATAAACTGGATCACCGAAGTTTTGAAGATAACACTTTTTTTTATCCTATTGGCCTATCCCAGTTTAAGCTTCAACTTAAATAGGGAACTTTATTAAAAGATAAGTACATTTAATAACAAAGTCAATTACATGCCTGATATCACAGAGGTGAGACAGGGAAGTGGTAATAAGAGGCATACTTGGTTAATTACATGTGTGAACTATTCAGTTTTAATTTTTTAATATTTGAAGTATTTGCATGCTGTCAAATAGTTTTATTTGTCAAAGGATTGTCAAAGGCCTAAGAATTTGAAGATTGAGGATACACTGTAAAATTTCTGAATGAGAGAAATCTGTCTCCTGAAAAAGGATGCCATGAACATTTTCCTGTGGGCATTTTTCTGCCGAGTGAAGCAGATGATAGGAATTTTTTGGTTTAACCTAGAATGAAATTACTTTGAAATTTAAATTTAAAACCTTACTTAGTAGATTTATGAGTTATCTTTCCATTTTCAATTATATTTTGTTATGAACTAAAAAGAAAGTTGAATAGAGAAAGATTTGCTGACCATAAGTAAATGTCCTCCAGAGAATGTTTTTTTAGCAAAATGCATTAATTTAATCCAGCCATTAGGACTGCACTTACTGATTTACCCATTTCCATGCATTTAAACTTCCAATTACCTTATATTCCTTGTATTCATATTACCAACCAAACTGAGTAAATAGGGCCAGATTAGTCATCTTATTCTATTTTATTTCTGACTTTCTAACATTTATATCCTGTCTTTTCTATAGTCAAAGTAGTTTACTTATTATTTTTCTGTGCTTTTCACTTAATCGTTCAGCAAATATTTGTTTAGGACCCGTAATATGCCAAACACTGCTCTAGATGTACTTAACAGGGTGTTGAAAAATTTTAGATAGTGACAAGTAATATGAGGGTAATAAAATAGTAAATGGGAAGGAGAGAGAGTGGAGTGGAGGTAGGATTTCTTTCTGTGGAGTCATCAGGGAGAGTAAGAACAGGAGGTATTTGAACAGAGGTGTGAATTACAAAAAGAAGCCAGTTGTGGGAAGATCTGGAATCAGAGCCTTCTGAGCAGAGGGAACAGCCAGAACAAAAGTTCTAAAGCAGAAAGCGGCATTGGCATGTTCAAGGAATGGAAAGAAGGCAGGTTGGTTTCAGCAGAACAAGTCATAGGGAAGAGCAGTAGAAAATAGTTGAGGAGGCAGACAGAAACCAGAGTTTTTAGGTCATGGTAATGAACCTAACTCTGTAGGATTTTAAGCAGAGCCGGAATGGGAAGTAATATGATTTGATTTACCTTTTAATTAGATCTTGTTGGCAAACATGTAAAGAATGGCATATGACGGACTAGAGTATGTTATGTTTGTTGACCTTGTATCTGTGTTCTTCATCTTTAAATCTTTTTAACTTCTAATAAGTTAATAGAGTGGTAAGAAAAAATCTTTTTTTTTTTAATCTTTCGAGATGTAGTGAAGGGATAACTAACTTTTTCCTATCATTATTATAGAACCTTCGTATTCCTAACATATTTTTCTTAGTCCTTCACACAGGTATAGATAATGACTCATTTGGTGTATAAATTAAGACTTTTTTATTCCAAGTTACAGAAGATATATTACAAATGATTTAAGCAATAAAGGGAAACTGGAAAACCTAAGGTTGGGCAAGCCTCATTGTTCCTTTGACTTATTTGGATGTTGCTGTGCACTGGGGAGGTATGGAGGAGAGTACGCAGAGACACTATTGGCTCCTGTTACAGTGGTGATCGTATCGCCCCAGTTCTCTAGATTCTTGTTTAGTGCTTTCCAAGATGTTCTTGTTCGTAATATCCTAAAGCCCCTTAAGCATCCTTCTTAAAATATAGATAATTGAGAGTGCCAGTAGTTCATTCAACCTTATTGAGTTTATACTGTTTGCCTATTATATACACTATAAAGTTAGTAAAAGATAGATCATGAGTATTTGCAATTTTGGTAGGGTTATTAAATCATTGCAGCCTTTTTGTAGGGCAGTTTGATAGTATGTATCAAAATTGTAATACACAGGGGTGCATAGGTGGCTCAGTTGGTTAAGCCTCTCTTAATTTTAGCTCAGGTTGGGTGCACACACACACTCTCTCTCTCTCAAATAAAATCTTTTTTAAAAATTGTAACATACATACTCCTTGACAGAAATTTTATTGCACAGTTTATTTTAAAAATTAATTTGAACAAGTTTGAAACATGTATGTATGTGTATATATATGTATACTAAAAAACTAAAATCTAAATATTTATCACTAATAGTAATCCATTTGTATGGCACACAAACATACACAGATGCATATATATGATGGTGATGTGAAGATAGAATAACTCAATAGCTTGGGAGAGGGATGACATAAATTTTGTTGTGTACTCTTTTATGATGTTTATATTTTTTTTTTTTTGATGTTTATATTTTTTTACCACACATAAAATCTAAAATCTCACGAGGCACTAGAACAAAATGGGCCTGGACTGCTATTTCTTAACCGTATAAACTTAGGCAAATTTGCTGGAAGTCTTCTAAAATAAGGTTAATAGGACTGTTACAAGCATTGGATGATTTGGCACATATAAAGCTCATAAGACAGTGTCTGACAAAGAATAAGTAGTCAATAAATGTTAGCCACATTTATTATAATTCTAAAAGAAATTTGAATGACTTTCTATCAGCTATGTTAAATATGAGTTCTGAGCTTTTGGAAGGTGATCTTCAAGAAATTTGTTTAATTACTGTAGATAAGCCCTTTTTCTTTTCAGAAGAGTAACCCTCAAGTACTGATATTCAATTGTACTTGAATATCAAATTGCAGTATTTACTCATGCTACAGAATCATGAGTACATTGCAATAAATCAGCTACAAAGACTAACATAATCTCTGTGGTCTTGTATTTTTAAATTGGCTTTTCAATAATTTTATCAAGACTGTGTTTCTATTTTATCCAAGACAATAAATGAGAAGAAAAGTAACATTTATTCAATGTATTATATTGTAAGTTTAAGAAATCTTATTCAATCGTCACAGGAACCTTGAATTTTTTTCTAACGATAAAATTCACTAAAGTATATCTTGAATTCGAGTGCTTCCAAAAACTGCAAGTAAATTATCATGTGAAAAATGTACCATAAGTACACTAAAATATATCAGAATATGTAGAGTTGGTTAAGCCTCTCTTAATTTTAGCTCAGGTTGGGTGCACACACACACTCTCTCTCTCTCTCAAATAAAATCTTTTTTAAAAATTGTAACATACATACTCCTTGACAGAAATTTTATTGGACTATTACAAGCATTGGATGATTTGGCACATATAAAGCTCATAAGACAGTGTCTGACAAAGAATAAGTAGTCAATAAATGTTAGCCACATTTATTATAATTCTAAAAGAAATTTGAATGACTTTCTATCAGCTATGTTAAATATGAGTTCTAGTATTATCTAGTTTGGGAAATTTTTTTTGACCTGATTTAAAAAGTATTTGCTACATAGATTGGAATGACTATGTGGTAGTACAATTTAGATTGTAAATAAATCCTAATATCTCATCTGATCATACTGCAGCCTAGTTACTTTAGATGCTAACTGTGGCCAAAATATTATTTTCATCATGGATAAAAAGGGAGATTTTCCCTTTCTTCCCTGCTATAAGGGAATCATTGACTTGTTTATGAGACATCCTGGGGAAAAGATTTAAAGCTATTTTGACATTAAAAACAGCCTTATGGCAGCCCGGGTGGCTCGGCGGTTTGGCGCTGCCTTCAGCCCAGGGCCTGATCCTGGAGACCCGGGATTGAGTCCTGCGTCCGGCTCTCTGCATGGAGCCTGCTTCTCCTTCTGCCTGTGTCTCTGTCTCTCTTTCTCTCTGGGTCTCTCATGAATAAATTAAAAAAAAAATCTTTAAAAAAAAAAAAAACAGCCTTATGTGATATTAGCCTACGTATTCTGATATATTTTAGTGTACTTATGGTACATTTTTCACATGATAATTTACTTGCAGTTTTTGGAAGCACTCGAATTCAAGATATACTTTAGTGAATTTTATCGTTAGAAAAAAATTCAAGGTTCCTGTGATGATTGAATAAGATTTCTTAAACTTACAATATAATACATTGAATAAATGTTACTTTTCTTCTCATTTATTGTCTTGGATAAAATAGAAACACAGTCTTGATAAAATTATTGAAAAGCCAATTTAAAAATACAAGACCACAGAGATTATGTTAGTCTTTGTAGCTGATTTATTGCAATGTACTCATGATTCTGTAGCATGAGTAAATACTGCAATTTTAGGAAAAATATTAGAATTCAAGATCTATTAGTGAATTTTATTAGATTAAAAAATATAGTAGATATATATGATAGTCTAAGCTCCATCATTGCTAATGTTAAATATTTCTATTTTAATTTCCATATGGATAAAGTATCTTACCAAATATATTACTGTGTGGTCCCTAGACCACTCACATTAGAAATACTAGAAGTTCTTTCAAAAATGCATATCCCTAAGTATCCAGGTTTACCTAATCAACTTCACATCGGAGATTCTGTCTCATTAAGTCTGGAGCCCCAGAATCTGTTTTTTTTTTTTTAAGGTTAAATGAGAAAATGTATATGAAGACTTTTAAGCTCTTTGGAATGATAGTACTAATTAAACTAGGTCTGGACCTCATTACTGTTTCTAATTCAAATTCTCTAGTTTTATGGGTTAAAGATTATGCTGTTTAAAATTCCAGGGTTTACTCAGTGGCAGGAGTAGAGAAAAGAGGGCCCTTACTTCCCTTACTGTCCCTGTAGTCTTCCAGACCAAAAGTAGAGAATGTTAAGGGGTTGTTACTTAATTCAATTTAGATAATTTCAGTTTTCCTTAGTCAGTATTGTAAAAATCAGAGCTGCCCAGTAGTTAATATTCAGAAACTATTGCAATGGAGAAAAGAGACCTTAGTGCAGACCTGGGCTCAATGCTAAATATAGTAAAGAAAGCTAAGGACTTATAAGCCAAGGATCAAGGTGAGGTGGGCAGCAAGGTGGATGGAAAATTCCTAAGAGGAAGACATCAAGGATAGGGGGATTTTTGCTAAAACCAGTTTAACAGGACTCTTGCTAGATAGGCCAGGGTGATCAGAGGTGGATGGAAGGATTCTTACTAAATGGACTTACCAGGATCCTTGCTGATGCTGATCTAGTCAGTAGAAAGGAGCTCAGAAGAGCCTTGATAAAGTAAAGTTTAGTCAAGGAGAGAGTCCTTGTCAGTATGCATATTTTGAACAACTAAAAGTCAACATGTATTATCAAATAAAGAATCCTTTGTGATATTTACACATGCTGGATTTGCAATATAATTAAGTCTCTTTTTAGATTTTATAAGAACATAACCTAAGAATTTGTATGTAAGAAAATAATTTTATTCTACTAATTATTTTCATAATTGAATGGAAGTCACTCATATAGAGTAGAACTATTATTTATAGTATTGTATTTATAGTAAGATTATTTATAGCAGCTGTAGTATTGTATATATTTTATTGAAATATAGTAGTCCTGTCTTCCTACCCTTTTTCAACCACTAGTATGGAAAGTTTGCAAATACCACAGTGTTCCTTAATGGAGAAGGGGCCAAAATAACAAATTATTTATATTTTTCTTATGAAATGGTGTTGTTTCTATCAGGTTAGATGATTTATTTATGGAGACTTTCTCACGCACAAAACTTACACCTTATTATAGAAAAAGCAAATGAGGAGTGCCTAGAGGGCTTAGTGGGTTAAGCATTTGACTCTTGGTTTCAGCATGGGTTGTGATCTCAGGGTCATGGAGTAGAGCCCTACATCGGACTCTGTGCTGAGCACAGAACCTGCTTGTCCCTCTTCTTCTGCTCCTCCCCCTGCTCCTGTTCTCTCTCTCTCTCTCCATCTCTAGAGTGAATAAATGAAATCTTAAAAAAAAGAAAAGAAAATGAATTTGACACTTGGAAGAGTGGTATGTTGGAACGCACACGCAGTGGTGGTTTTGTAGAATTGAAACAAGTGCGAAAAGCCCAGAGGTCTACCTTTAGAAACTCTTCATCCATTCCTCACATATAAGAACCACAAGTATAATGGAAATAAATCGGCTTTGCTCCTAAACTAAGCTGAATCCTAGCATTGCCTCTTTCTGGTTGTGTTGTACAAAGTATGTTAATTAATTTATGCTTTCTTTGCTTTCTTCTGATACAAAAACATGGTAACTTACCTTCACACAGTTGCTGTTAAAATTAAGTAAGATACCTGTACACACAGCCTGGCATATAGACATTGAATAATTGATACTTCTCTTCTAATTTTATATACCTTCTCCAATACCCACGCATACACACACACATACACACACATAGAAAAAAAGAGAAAGATCAAATTTGTGACTATAATACTATATATAGTAAAACCTTTACCTATGTAAAATGCTTATGGACAGTGTTTCTCACTGTGTGGTTCCCTAGACCCCTTGCATTAGAAATACCAGGAGGACTTCTTTGAAAAATATAAATTCTTGAGTATCCAAATTTACCTAATCAGCCACACTTTCACGGATTCTGTGTTATTAAATCTGGAGCTCAAGGATCTCTATTTTTCACAGTCTGTTTTGCTCACTAAAGTTTGAGAAATACTGCCCTGAGGAGTTACTTCAGATGTTTTATTCTTTTTTTTATTTTTTTTATTTTTTTTTAAATTTTTATTTATTTATGATAGTCACACAGAGAGAGAGAGAGGCAGAGACACAGGCAGAGGGAGAAGCAGGCTCCATGCACCAGGAGCCCGACATGGGATTCGATCCCGGGTCTCCAGGATCACGCCCTGGGCCAAAGGCAGGCGCCAAACCGCTGTGCCACCCAGGGATCCCCAGATGTTTTATTCTTATATTGAGTTGTCTCTTCAGTCTTTTTCACTAAAAAAATCCCAAAAAACCAGAACAAAACAAAACATATTTTCGAAGAGTTTCTTTTAAAAATGTGTTTAGTTAAATGCTGAATTTAACCTTTTCTTGATGATTAAGAGTTGTTACTATGAACATGAAAAGCTGAACTAGACTCTAATATATCTTAGGTGACCTATTGGAGATGTAACACTTTGCTCCTACACCGTGTACCCAAACCCATTATAGTTTTTCTGTTCTCTTCTTTAATCACATACTCGTTTGTCAGCTTTCACAACTCTGTTTTTACCATTACAGTTCTTCATCTCCTTCTAGTTTGAACTTAATGACGTGGACTTAGAAATCACATCTGTTAAAAAAAAAAAAAAGAAAGAAAGAAATCACGTCCGTTGACCTGGTTGTGGAATTTACCAGGATGTTCTTTTTATATGCTACTTTGGTATCTCTCAGCAGAGTAAGGGAGTACCTGGACCCAGATACTCATATTTCAGAGGCCGAATTGACTTAGCCATGTCTGTGCAAGGTTATAAGAAATAGTGATGGTACTTTCCAATAGAGCTTTTTCTTCTCCTTTGTTTCCCATTTCCTTGTAGCTCCTGAAATGATTGTTACCTCCTACAATGTATTTCTGTTTCATTTGAGGACTAATATTTTCTAGAGGAAAATAGAATCTTCCTGGGAAAATTATAGCATCTGCTACAAATGAGGATAATTCTCAGGAAGGTTTTTCTATAATTTTCCTGTGAAATGGTTATTAGTAGGCCTCATCTGTATAAAAAATTCCTATTATGTGTTCTTTGAAGTACAATTTAACTGGTAAGCTAATGAGCTGACCCTCTAGTTTCTTTTTCTTAGTAGTTGTTTTTGTTAGGATCTCAATCATAGAAAACAGTTATCTAAACAGAAAGACATGTAGTGAAGGGTTATGATAGCTTTCAGAATCTCCAAGAGGGCCTGAACAATGCAACCAGAAACTCCTACCACCCTGCATACCTGAAGGAACACCACTGCCTTCTTTATCTCTGTTGCCTCCAAGGAATCAGGTGCCTTGACTTTAGGGATTTCCAGAGAGGTAATCTCTCCACATACAGCATTCTCTTTCTTTGTCATTGAAGGCATGGGAGGTAGGATGCCTGGGTGGCTCAGTGGTTGAACATCTGCCTTTGGCTCAGGTCATGATCCCGGCATCCTGGGATCAAGTCCTACATCGGGCTTCCTGCATGGAGCCTGCTTCTCCCTCTCTGCCTGTGTCTCTGCTTCTCTCTCTGTGTCTCTCATGAATAAATAAATAAAATCTTAAAAAAAAAAAAAGAAAAGAAAAGAAGGCATGAGAGGGCAGGTCTATCCTACTGGTAAAATCCTAGGCTGTATATCTGTACCTTAACTCAAGGGAATCTGAGAAATCTAGATTTTTGGCTTTCTAACCATGGTAGTATAGGAACACAAATTGGAAGAGGCTGAGTAAACCAGCTTATAGTGTCTGCTTCACTTTGCTCTTGAACTTAATAGTTTCATTTTTTCTACTCTGTTAATGAATGAATGCACCATCACCCGCCCCCCCCCCCCCCCGAAGGATAACACATCTAATCAGAATGGTATTTAGGAAAAAAAAAAACCCAATCAGTGAGTCTTTATGAGCTGTTATGAATATATCAGTGGTGACTTAGTCTATTTAAATTTAAAATCTTTTCATATTTCTCGTAGATCTTCTCAGTGATGTGAGTGGTGTTAACTAATAAGTAATAATCTTTTTTATTCTTAATGTACTTACAGCTGCTCTGGTACTTAGGGATTAATAATTGGTTTCTATTGGTGATTTGAAGTATTTCATAGTTTAAAAGTTGATGTAATTTTTACCAATCTAATTAGCACAAATATAGTTTTGTAGATGATTTTACTTTATCATTCAAGTAACTTTTAAACTATCATAGTACAGATTATTTTTAGCAATTACTTTATAATGATTTATTATTAGGATAGTGGTAATGTAATGCTGAAATGAATTTCTTTAAGAGTAGCCCTTTTGAGAGGGATCCCTGGGTGGCTCAGCAGTTTGGTGCCTGCCTTTGGCCCAGGGCGCAATCCTGGAGTCCTGAGATTGAGTCCTACGTCGGGCTCCCGGCATGGAGCCTGCTTCTCCCTCTGCCTATGTCTCTCTCTCTCTCTCTCTCTCTCTATGTCTATCATGAATAAATAAATAAAATCTTAAAAAAAAGAAAAAAAAAAGAGTAGCCCTTTTGAAATCATCCATCCAAAGGTAATAGTAACATATTTTTACTTCTATATTTGCCTTCATTTGTAAATTGCAGATACAGAATATTATTTTTTCTAACAAATATTTAATAACATTTTTCTATTATAAAATTTTGGCAATTCATATTATTTTTGATGTGTTTAATTATCAGAATATTCTAATTATAGTCGATTTTTTAAATTAAAATATAGTTGACGCACAATGTTACATTAGTTTCAGGTATATAACATAGCGGTTTGACAAGTCTACATTATACTGTGCTCATCACAACTGTAGCTACCATCTGTCACCATAATTTTTACTATAGTACCATTTACTGTGTTCCCTATGCATAATAGGAGTATGTTTAGTTTTCAGAGCAATGTTAGTGGATAGTCAACAGCTTCTGGGCGAAAACTTTCAATGAGGATAAACTTTCGACTTTGTAGCATAGCCTATTCCTTTGTTGAACAGTTTTAACTATCAGTATTCTAATTTACATGGATGGAAATCTCCTCTGTTGCTCCCATCCGTTAGTCCTAGTACTGCCTGTTAAGCTGTGTGACATAAATGAACCTCCCCTTTCCCATGGCAGTCCTTTATGTCCTGGAAAGCAACTATCAGATTGGCCTTTCTTTAGCTTACAGAACTTTATTTAAGACCTGTCCAATATCAAGATGACACTACATCTGTGTTTTTCCCTCATGTTCTGTATCAAAATGGACATGAGGTTATTTTGAAATTACTTTTCCTTTTGATCCCTTACTGTCTCTTAGTGTTTCTCCCTTTGTAAAGATTTTATAGAAACTGTCTCATATCCATATTTTGCCACTGTCTAGTCCTATAGCCCTCCTAGTTTTCTGTATGGTTTTGCAAAGACTGCTATTAGTATTTTTATGTTCCTATTCTCATGTTCTTTTTTTTTTTTAAAGATTTTATTTATTTATTCATGATAGTCACACAGAGAGAGAGAGAGAGGCAGAGACACAGGCAGAGGGAGAAGTAGGCTCCATGCAGGGAGCCCGACGGTGGGGCTCGATCCCGGGTCTCCAGGATCGCGCCCTGGGCCAAAGGCAGGCGCCAAACCGCTGTGCCACCCAGGGATCCCCCTATTCTCATGTTCTTTTAGAATATTCCTATTCTCAAGTTCTTTTAGAACTCAAATGTCAATTGTGTGGGCCTGGATTTTGAGTATATGTTTTTTTATAACTTATCTTCATAAGTCATAACTTACAACTTCAGTAATTCTTAACAATATTTATTCTACCCTTTCTGGTTTAGATATATTTTCCTTGATGGGGAAGATTAAAGGAAATTGAGGGTTGAGTAATTAATTGTTCTATGAGTGGAGGTAGGATGTTGTTAAACATGGCAAACTTTGGAGTCAGTTATACTTGAATTCAAGCCCTGACTCTGCCACCCATTAGCTGTATGACTTGGGCAAGTCACTTATTTACTCTTAATAAGTTTGCTTATCTGTATTATTACTATTTTTTTTAATTCTGCCTCACAGGGTATTGTATGGATTGAATAATATGTATGCAAGAACATATAGTTTAGCTCATAGCAGCTGATTCATAAGTGGAAGCTTATAACAGAATCATTTCTTTTGTTCTCTTTCTCATGCACTGGATCTGGCCTTTCCTTGTCCATCTTTTTATTCTAACAATATCCAAACAATCCTTTATGCTGTTTTAGCAACATAGCTCTTCTCAGCTTGGGCTCTGTTCTTCCTTGACAATATAGTTAGAGGGTTTTCCACTCTTCATCTTTGATTATGTCCTTGTCTCTTTGTATGTTTCTTTTTTGGACACAAATCTGTCTTTATCAGAAAATTCCTGGTATGTCCATATTTATTTATTTATATTTTTCCATACATTTGTGATTGTATAAATTACTTATTAATTTTTAATCTGTACCCTTAAGCTATATTTCCTCTTAGAACGAAATTACCAATCATTGGCTCATAGCTTCTTTTCTCTGCATTTTTTAAAAAGAAATCTGTTGCCTAAAATATGAAGTGAAAATTTGACTTTATCCAGCATTCCTGTTAGAGTGGTGGCCCACAGGAGGGTCACACCAGGGACGCCTAAGATCTGGGGTGGAGGAAGCAATTCAGTAAGATGCAGTCTGGTAGCTATCACTAAGTGAAGACCTATCAGACCCTAAATACTAGGGTGATCAACAATAAATAATTGTGTGTCACAGGAAGGGGATGGAGCCTGTTAATCCAAGGGAAGGGAATCTAGGAGCAGATGACAGGCAGAGTTCTAGGAGGGCAGGTGGCCAACATCAGGAAGGATGTTTAACAAGGACAACACACCGTAAAGTAATGTTTTCGACAGATCTTTATGGAATAGAGGTATAGATGTATCTATAAAATGGCAGAATTAACACTCAGAACTCTAGGCCCTAAAGAACTGATAGTGCCATACTGGTCAAGAGCCAGGTTCTCTTGGACAAAGAGGTTAAAATTCCATGCTCATTCATTTGTAAATTGTATACCTGAATAGATGAACACTTTTTGAACTTTTATTTCCTCATATGTACAGTAATTATAATAATGCCGTAGGGCTGAGAGGAATACAGAAATGTTTGTAGAATTTCTCTGTGTGCCTAGCCCCTACTGTTATAAGATGTCAGTATGCATTGACAGTTACTTTTTATGTATTTTGAAAGATTTTATTATTTAGCACAGTATGGGGAGGGGCAGAAGAAGAGGGGGAGGGAGAGACAGAATCCCAAGCAGAGTCCCCAGTCAGTGTGGAGCCTAAGGTGGGGCCTCATCCCAGGACCCTGAGATCATGACCTGAGCTGAAATCAAGAGTTGGATATGTGACTGAACCACCAAGGCACCCCAATTACTTACTTTTTAAATATCATTATCCTTACCACCATTGAGCTCTGTAACATTCAGTATCATATTCTGCATATAATCCTCAATATTTAAAAAAGCCTCAAAGAAAATACATGTTTACTTATCATAAAATTACATGGGCTAGCTTACTTTGCTTTGGATGAAATGATAGCACGTTATTGTGATCAGTTCGTATTTATTTGAAACTTCAGAAAAAATAAAAAATAAAAAATAAATAACAAAAAATTAAAAAAAAAAGAAACTTCAGTTAATGGTTATTGTCTCTGTTTAATAAATAAAATTTTTGATACATAAAATCTTTCAAACTGTTAAGTCTGTATAAATGGAGAAAATAATAAAAGGAATCCTAATAGGGTGGAAAGGTTGGCAATCACTTGGTTTAATAATCTCTGACATCCTTTTTATCTGGTATGTGGTGGTTCTAAAAGTTGTGTATCACTTTCATTTTTTTTTTTAAGATTTTATTTTATTTTATTTTATTTTATTTTTAATTTTATTTATTTATGATAGGCACACAGTGAGAGAGAGAGAAGCAGAGACATAGGCAGAGGGAGAAGCAGGCTCCATGCACCGGGAGCCCGACGTGGGATTCGATCCCGGGTCTCCAGGATCGCGCCCCGGGCCAAAGGCAGGCGCCAAACCGCTGCGCCACACAGGGATCCCTTAAGATTTTATTTTTAAGTAATCTCTATACTCTACACCCAACATGGGGCTCAAACTCACAACCCTGAGATCAAGAGTTGCACACTATAGCTGAGCCAGCCAGGTATCCCAGATATCACTTTTAAATGTGGCAAATACCATAGACGTTACAGGAAAAAATACAGGAAAAAAAATTATTGTCCATACTTTCTGTTATCTTCCCCAGAAAACTCACCACAGTTTTATGCCACAGTTCCTAGAAAGTCTTAAGTTTATGCTTAATTGACCCCTTTTTCTTACTTGTTTATCTGCCTACCTGCTGTGGAATGTAAGCAGTTCAAAAACTGTCAAATGTTGAATGTAAATACTGAATAGTATTGGTCATCAGTCATACTTCTCAGTCACAAAGCACTGTAAAAGGCAAAAGGTAAATATCCATGCTCTTAGTGACTCAGTGCTCTTAGTGACTCTCCAAACAGGAAGTAAATTATAGTATGGGATAATAGAAGGCTCAGCCCAGAATATATGTTGCCATTATAATAACAGAACTTATAATACTCAACCATGTTTTTTTCTCATTATAGAAAATTATGTGCCCAAATTGATGGATTTAGCCCACAAAAGTAATAAACATACGGCTTGACAAAGTACTCCCTCTCTGATGAACATTTTAAACAGCAGAGGGCAGAATGTTCCAAAGGACATTTTTTTTTATTATAAATATATCATCTTATTGTCATCTTTTCTTTCATGTCACTGGCTACATTAAAAATAAGAAATATGACCATTTTGGAATTGTCTATGTGTATGAATGGTTTGGTTTTGTTTAGATGACATAATGAACAGTGTTCTGATATATATCAGAGTTGATTCAACATCTGTGTTTTCCTTCCTTTCTGCTTAACGTCAATATTTCTGGCTTCTAAAAGGATTAAATTTAAAAATTACATATAAATATATTTATATCATTTAGTGAATTTCACAAGTTCACTTAGTGAATTAAGTAAAGTGAGAGGACAGAGGTTTGATATGTATATCTTATAGCTCAGTATGCTCTTTTATGTTCTACTAATCAATAAAAAAATTCTGAAAGAGCCACCTGCCATGAAATGATCTTTTTCAAATGTTGAGATTATAATTTAGAAGTAGCATCACACATTTGGGAAATTTTACTCAGGGGTTAGGTAATAGAGTCAACATATCAAGTAAAAACTGTATATAATGAAAATAATTCTCAGATATCTTTTAAATACCATTCATGGCATCCATTAAACAAATGCTGCTTCTTGATATGTCCAACCTGACAGTTTATCTTACTCTTTTATTACCCACCAAATGAATAGTTATCTTATGTGTAGAGGCCACATTATATGGTGTTTAGGAATATATTTCTTTCTCTTTGCTTAGTCACCACTCTGCTTTTGCAAACTGTAGTTCTAAGCTGAAGCGGTAGTCGTTCCTAGGAAAGGAAATTAGAAATCTGGCCAGTGATTGGAAAGGGTGCCTAAGTGACCCAGTTGGTTAAGCAATCCAACTCTTGATCTCAACTCAGGTCTTGACTTCAGGGTCATGAGTTCAAGCCCTGTGTTAAGCTCCATGCAGGGCGTGGAACCTACCTGAAAAAAAGAAAGAAATCTGACCAAAGCCTGAATTGCTATAACAAGTAGGATGGCTATTTCTTACTTCTGTGAGAAAGAGGATTTCATATACTCACCTCTTCATAAGTATTACCCTACCTTTAAATGCTGCAGAATTTAGCGCTGATATTTACTCCTTAGAGGAAGCTTATAAAGAGGGAAGATTTAAAAAAGAATACAAATAATATAAAACTCTTTATAAGTTTTAGAATGGTTTACCTAAATTAAGTATAAGGGAAATTAAAGATTAATAGCCAAGTAGCACCTTAAATCAATCTCTCCCTTTAAATGAAACCCTCTTTTATAAAAGCAAAATGAAACCTATGTATTTTGTTTCTTAAAGTATCTCAACCATGTCCACTTCCCAATCAGCTCCTTTAGAGGCATAAACAATGATAAAATGAATGTTGGTGGAAAAATGATTATTTCTCAAATTTCACTTTTTTTTTTTTTTTACAAAATTATTTTGGAATCCTTTTAATGTGTATCAGCTCAGCTTGATTTGGGACAGACATGGACTTGCCCTCTTTTTTCTAAAGGTATCGAGTTCTTGGTAGTCTAAAAGTAACAACTAAAGAGAATTTGCCTCAAAAATAACCATTGGGCAAGACAATATTTGATTTTAAAACTACTAGAGAGAAGAGGTTATCAAGGAATGGAATTTTAAAATCTAAGATAAATGCTTATTTTTAAGTTTGTCCTACAGTTTTCTGTTATGTGAGATAAAAACTAGTTGAAAGTAATTTGAAAGAATTTCTTTGCACGTTGTTTAGTATTATCATCCTATCAAAATTGCTTATTCTTTATTTCCAAGTTATAATTTTCTAAAGACATGAAGAAATCGTATTGGGGTAGTGGAATATTAATTACTTTAACATAATTATCTTAAGTAATCTGTTAACATTAGTCCACAGCATCTCTGTTTACAGTAATCTTAAAATGAAATGGCTCCTTGCAACAAATACGTGCATTGCAATGAGACCATACATTCAATCAAACATAAAAAACTAGCCTGAAATATATTTTTTCTTAGGGGACATTTTCTGTCTGTTGACTTCTATGGAAATCTATTTTCCCTTTTTGTCTTCACTGTTTTGCTTAATTAGGTATTTTTAAATAAGATAACAGATTTTTAGAATTTCAAGACTTTACATTATTTTATTTCTACAGTTTCTTTAGGAAGAAGTAGAAGATATGTTATTACTCAGATTTTACTGCTGATGAGTTTGAGGATTGGAATTAAGTGACTTACCAGGGTTATGTCTCATAATCAACTAAGCCATTATTACAACTACAATCTGAAGACAAGTCAAGGGTGTGTCCTTTCTATTAAATTGCAGTCCTTTTCATTCACATTGTACTGAGGTTGTCATCATTTATGAAGATTAAAGTATCATAAATCCATACCTAACAAATATATAGTTATACCAGAATTATTATAATAGTCCCAGTGCTACCCACATAAGAGAATATTGCAATAAATGATTTACCTAATTGTTTTTTGCTTTATTCGTATCTTAACATTTCATTAAATACGCTGTGCTAGGAAGGAAGCATACATCGATATAACACAGAACGATTTCATGTAGAATTGCCTTATCTAAATAGATAGCACCAGTGGATCATGCTTCCAGCAAGCCTAATGAAATTTGGCTCAGAGCTACATCTGGAGTACCTCAAGGAGAGTACCATAACCACTGCTCAATTCATGCATTGACACTTTTCCTAGTTTTCTCTTCTCCCATGATTCTTTTTTTGACACTGCCTTGCTGTCTACAAGAAGGGTAGGGCTTCTTCTGGATTCCTGGATTCTCACAGGAGAAACTGACATGAGAAAGGTTCTCTAGGGCCAGTAGGGAAAGAAAGGCCTTCAGAAGCATGGGGTGGGACAGTAACCCTGTCTCACAGTGATTGACACAAGGAATTTCCTTGATCATAAGTAAAGGCTATGGGCATTTTCAGGGAAGTTAATGTCTTTTGAATCTTTCTACTTCTAGAAGGAATACAGCAGGTAGTTTGCCTATCTTTGAAATTAATATCATTTTTACTATATCAGTCAATTGATGGTTATCTAGGTTTGGTGTATCTGAAGCTTACCATCTGAATAAAAGACATTTAGTCTGGTTTTTAATATCTCTAAGCGTTTAAAAATAAATTTTCTGCTATCACATTCTTGACAGTTTTTTACTTGTCACTGTCTAATTTTACCATTTAACCCAATAAATTATGAAGCTACCACAAGTATGTCTTAGCTTGCTAAAGTGTTATTAATCTTTTTAGTTACCTTGGTATGTGTGTGTGTGTTTTTTTTGTTGTTGTTAATTTACTTAGTTACTGTATTTTGCAATATTTATTTACACACTTCTGGTTTAGGAATTCAGAACAGAAAAATCTGAGGAGGAATTAGTAAGAGAGGAATTTATAGCTTTAAGGCATGAAGAGCTTACAGCTTTTTAATATAAATTGTTCCCAGAATCCATGTCACTGTTCCTTATATGGCGCTGCTTTTTTTTTTTTTTTTCCTCTCGGTTGCTATGACAACAGCAGCACTGCACCATTCATCAGCTCTGGACCTGGGCTGCATTGCTAGCCTTCCGTGATACTCCTGAATGTTAAGAACATCCGTGAATCATTCACTATGTTAATGCTGCGCCATTAGAAACCTAAGAACCAGTTTTTCCAGCAGTTTGCTTTAACAAGGGTAAACTAAACTGCGCCATAGAGAAAAATTATATAAAAATATTTCTTTTTTTTCCTAAGGTAATCATACAATCTATATTTGCTGCAGTATTCTGAAAGGATAAGCTTCTGTCAGGCAATCTCATGAAAAGAGCTCGTCTGTGTAATCTTTCTTGAAATCCTTAGCTGTTCAAAACAAATATCATGTTGCATCTCTGGATATAAAAAGAAGCAGGTGATGTTGTTAGGGGTTCTAAGCTCCTTTGGGAGCATCACTTGTGCTTTGGGACTGTAATCAACATCTGCTGTAAGAAGTATCACCTGTAACGCACAGTAAGTTCTGGGCAGTGTGAAGAGCTGGCTGGAGAAGATTAAAGTGTGGATCATTACTGACGTCAGATCTGATAACATCATGACCATTGAGTAAGAAGAAGCCTTTCAGGTTTCCAGGAGAAAAGCCTATATAGTATTGACTAATGAGGAAGAAAAACTAAAGCCTGTGAGTATGATGAGTAGAGTATTTGTGTGTTACGTGGATTTCTGAACTCTAATAAGGCCTACTTTGAGATTTGTAAAAAAAAGAAACGCAACCTAAGAGAATTTGACACTTAGTTTTTAGGGAAGCCATTAAGAAATATTATTAGGCACATTTATTTAATTTTTAATTGTGTGTTATTTTACTCTGTGTATATATGAATCTTTTAAAATAGCTTCATATTTTAAAAAATATTTCGTTGTGAAGAAAGATACTAATTTTTTAGTGTAAATGTGACAGTTAGGTTGCTTTTTTTGTTAGATCGTGATTCCAGAATAGATTTCTACTTCTTACTGCAATATCCTTATAAGTGAAATACATTAAAAAAAAAAAAAAAAGTAACAGTATGAGAACCTAGAATTGTTTAAGCCTGCTTCCTTAATAAATCACATCTTCCTTATTTCATTAATGGGGTGCTTACAAATGGATGTTCTTGCACAGTTTAAGGAATTTTTTTTTAAACTTGACATTATTTGCTAGTTATGTTGATTTATATTGTCTATTTTCCCAATTGAGAAAAGTAAATTATTTAACATTCCTGTGTTTTTAGACCATTTAGTAATTATCAATTTAAGGTAAATTGGATTTATAGATTGAATCTTCTCATAAGACTCGGATCTCTTTTCTGGCTCTTAATTATTTTCTCTTTTTAGTTCTTCAGCTAACCATGGTAACTTAGAAATGTACTAAAAGTAGGAACTTTGGTTTTTCAAAATTAGAATATTTAAACTAATGTTCAGCTGCCTCACAAAAGAAAAAGGCATTTCATCTGGGCTTATACTTTCAGTTAGTTATCTTCCTGAATTACTCTTCTTAAATGCACGTTGTTCACACAAGATATACTATAGGGAAATAACTGTGTTCCTTTAATTTGCACAATTAAGGGGGGAAAAAGATTTTTGGTTCTTTGTTGTTACTTCATTTTGATTTATATTCCTTCTTCCATTTTTGAAATTTTTGCCTATTGGCCTACACATATGACTTTGCCCAATGTTTAAGAAACCTTTAAATAGGGAGAATTGATATATTAAAGAATAATAAAAGTACTAATCACTTATACTTACTGTTATATCTGTCTTTAATGAAAGGATTTTACATTTATTTGAAAGCCTGTAATTAATAAAGTAAATTGAATATTCACACCTTAACCATTGCCTTGTAAGAAAATAGGAATTTTAAATTATATGTATATTTAGTAACTTGTACATTGTAAGTTGATACTCTTTTGACTCCTTACAAGCGTATAAATACAAAAGATTTTGTATTGTATTATCTCTGAAACCATAATTCCTATTAATAATAACAAAGATTAACTTGACCACTTTTTTTTTTAAAACAAAGATAGTATTTTTAATAACATATTTATTTATTTTAAAGTAATCTTTCGTGGCATATCCTGTGATGTTTTTGTATTTGAGGCCTTGCCCAATGGGTACATTCCAGAGAGGTTGTATATAAGCATATTTGTTCGTTTGTATATTGTCTAAATTAAAATATACCCTTGAAGCTCCCTACTTTGAGGGATTCTGCAGTAAGTTAATTTGGTGAATCTATATATCATCTGTAAGAGCCATCTGTTTTTTTCAGTATATAAAGATTAAAATTACAGATTTAACTGGCAGCATGCTATGAAAAAAAATTAAACCTCATGCTTTGGATTTATAGTTTAACCCCTCAGTTTCAAAATCTTCAGGTTTAGTTTCTGAAATCCTTTGATATCTTTTCAGTATTTTTTTAAAAGATTTTATTTATTTATTTATTCATGAGAGACACAGAGGTAGAAGCAGAAGGAGAAGCAGGCTCCTCACAGGGAGCCCAATATGGGACTCAATCCCTGGACCCAGGATCATGCCCTGAGCCAAAGGACTCAACCACTGAGCCACCCAGGCGTCCCAACATCTTTTCAGTATTATTCATATAACAGCTGCCTAAAATCCTAATTGATAGTAGGCATTGCTTTTATTTGGGAAGAAATGTGCTAGTAAATAACTAATATATAAAATTTATAAATATAAAAGGCTTAAGTTTCTTCCCTAATTTCTACTGACTAAAACTTAAACATGTCATTCAAATAACACTTGTGAATATTCGTTAGTACCACTAATAAGGTTTTACAAGGAAATAGGTGCTTCATTTATGTCCAGATCTACATTAAAACTTAAAATCTCACATTGGCGGTTATTTTAAAAGAATGATTCCTAGTTATTTTATTATTATGGGAGTCAACAGTCATAGTATTTCTGTGATAAACATGTCTTCATTATCACTTCACATTATCTAGTAAAACCTTTTAACCACTTGTCAGTGTTGCACCTTAGGACATATTAACGTCTCCGAAGTCTCCTTTCTCTACAATGAATGAAATAATGCCTTTTTGCAGTATCATTGCAGACATTGAGAAAGATAATATATGTAAAGGATTCAGTATAGGACTTAACACAAAGAAAACATTTTCTAAGTAATTCTCTTCTCTACTTTCCTCTCCATTGACCTACTTCAGTGGTTCTTGGGCTTTTCCTTGGGAGTGGCTTTAAGACAGAGGAATTTGAATGCATATCAGGGGGGTGCGGGATGTAGCTTGAAGGGCATCCAAAAGCAAATGTGGAGGGTTGCCTGGGTGGCATAGTTGTTTGAGCATCTTGGTTTCAGCTCAGGTTGTAGTCTCAGGGTGGTGAGATTGGATTTGAGATTGGACCATTCGGCCACATGCTCAGGGGATTTTCTCTCCCTCTCCCTCTACCTGTCCTGCTTGTTCTCTATCTCTAAAAATAAATAGATAAATCTTTAAAAACAAGCAAAAGCAAATGTGGAAATTTCCTGAAACTCCTTTTTTTTTTTCCTTTTAAAATAGTGTACATTCTACATTTTTTATCATAGAAAATATTTTCCAAAAATGTCATAAACTCACTTTTCAGGAAAACATGCTACATTTCTTCCTATTAATGTGCATGTCCCAACATACTACTTCCTGTCTCTATGGATTTCTAAATGTAAAACATACTACTTAGATCTCTTGGTCTGGGTATCATTTTTAGGAAATAAAGATCGTGAAATAAAATAAGCATGTATTTCTGAAGAAATAGATTGAGAATCAACAGACAGGGATGAAAAATAAATCTGGTTAAAGCTGAAAACTGGGATCCCTGGGTGGCGCAGCGGTTTGGCGCCTGCCTTTGGCCCAGGGCGCGATCCTGGAGACCCGGGATCGAATCCCACGTCAGGCTCCCGGTGCATGGAGCCTGCTTCTCCCTCTGCCTGTGTCTCTGCCTCTCTCTCTCTCTCTCTCTCTCTGTATGACTATGATAAATAAATAAAAATTAAAAAAAAAAAAAAGCTGAAAACTTACTTAGTTCAAAGGAATGAGTGGTGGTATGGAGCTAGGTCAAGCGGTAGTGAGATGAGAAAGGAACCTTCAAGCCAGAAATAAAGAAAAATGATAATGGAGAAACTAATAGTTTAGCATTTTTAAAGCTGTGAGAAGTCCTGCAATAAAGGGACCTATTTACCTGTTTAATCTTGCACCTCTCAAGCTTATTTTGACAACAGATCCTTTTTTTTCTTACACAAGTCCAGCAAAATCATGACAAGTAAGTGTTCCAAGGAGCATACTTAGGGAAATAAATGACTGAAGGAAGTTATGTTATTCAGAAGGAAAGAAGAGGGGATCCCTGGGTGACGCAGCGGTTTGGCACCTGCCTTTGGCCCAGGGCGCGATCCTGGAAACCTGGGATCGAATCCCACCTCGGGCTTCCGGTGCATGGAGCCTGCTTCTCCCTCTGCCTGTGTCTCTGCCTCTCTCTCTCTCTCTCTCTCTGTGACTATCATAAATAAATAAGTTGAAAAAAAATTAAAAATATTAAAAAAAAAAAGGAAAGAAGAATTGGTAACTGTACAGAACAAAGTTTGGCAGGAATCATTTCTGCACTGCAGAAGATTATGGAAGAGTGACATTTTACTCCTATTCCTCCCCAAAAATTGTGCTTTAATATGTTAGAGATTAGTTTTTTTTGTTGTTATTGTTTTTTAACGGGAGGAAAGATGGTCATGTGGATTAGCAAATGGAATGAGAAAGTGACTTGAATAAATACTTGAAACAAGAGTGTATAGGACACATTCAACTGTTAGACAAGTAAGTTTGTCTGGAACGAGGATTTCATGAAGGATGCTATGGAAGAGGATATTAGGACCACATTGAAGAGGCCTTTAGGGTGATGGTAAGCTAAGATGGTAGCAGTGGGAAAGGAACAAGGAGAGAAAGGCTTTAAGAAATAAAGATATTGGTGACTGACCAGTTCTAAGATCCAGGAATGTGGGAGGTTTGTTAAAGGTGATGACAAGTCTTTAAGAATGGGACTTGATGACCTCATCAATAGGAATAGAGGGACTAAGACAACTGATTCTGGAAGAATGAGGCACTTTGAGTGAGTTCAAGGTGACTGCAGGGTATGAGTAGAAATTGTGATTCCAACACTTAAAAAAGGTTTTAAGATATAAATTTGTAAGTTATAGAGAGTAGTTAAAACTGTTAGAGTAGGTAAAAAAAATCTCTTGAAAATGAAAGTAGAACATATAAACAGAAAACGTGGGAAAACAGTATTTCATGAGCATTTACTAGACATTTCACCTTAATTTATTTGATTTTTTTTTCTGTAGCAGTTTAAATTATTATGGCCCTGATTTTATAGATAAAGGGGAAAAAAAAAACCTAAGCAGGTTAACCATTAAGTAATTTAAGCATAAGAGATCAGGATTCCAACTGAGGTCTTTCTCTAACTTCAGTACCTACTCTCACGGGTCAAGAAGTAAATCTTAAGGAATATCCACTTATGGGAAAATCCATCTTAAAAGACAGATAAGGGGATCCCTGGGTGGCTTAGCGGTTTGGTGCCTGCCTTTGGTCCAGGGCGCGATCCTGGAGTCCCTGGATTGAGTCCTGCGTCAGGCTCCCGGTATGAAGCCTGCTTCTCCCTCTGCCTATGTCTCTGCCTCTCTCTCTCATAAATAAATAAATAAGTAAAATCTTAAAAAAAAAAAAAAAGATGAGATGAATAAGGAGCAGTCTGAAAGATCCTGGGAGAACCACGGAGGTATTACGGAAGCTGAAGTTTGAGGGGGTTTCTAGAGAACATTTAATCACCATTTTCAAATTCACTTAGAGGTCAAGAATACAAATTCATATGGGACCATCAATCTATTGTAGTTAAGTGATTCAGCTTTTTGTTTTCTGAAACTGTGGTCCAGACTCTTAGCTGTAGTGATCTGCATTAGACAAATAATTGTATTATCTTTCTTTGAAGAGGAGAAAGGGATAGAAGCTACCCTAAAACAGGTGGGAGTGGAGATGGGAGAAGAAAGCATCTAATGAAAAATGCACAGCCAAATATGCTTCTTGGAGTTCTAGTTGTTATTCTGGTGTCTATAATATATAGTTGCAAAAAGGACTCTTCGAGACTCTTGAAGATAAAATAAGTTTCTCTTCATTTAACATCACCCCAGTGAATTTCCCATTTTTATTTTAACATAGTTAAAGCAAGATGACTATTTTACGTTAATTCTGCAGTATGGTGTAGTAGTTCACATTCTGCCACTTACTAGCTTTGTGATACTGGATATGTTCTATAACCTATCTGTTTCATTTCCCTCATCTGTGAAGTAAGTACAACAGTCGCCATAGGGTTTGTAAGGATTAGATGTGTTTTTACAAGCAAATGCTTTAAACAGCCTTTAGTACATAGTAAGTTACTCAGTAGAAATAATTGATGATGATATTACTTTATTGGCGATTCCAACACCCCATTTATTTCTCCCTGTACCTTTCTTTACTTTTCCAGTTTTTCCTTTGGTAATAAGGGAAACTTTTTACTGTTTCTAATTAGGTCATTAAAGTGATTGGAGAGTAGTTAAAGCTCTGATCAGAAGGTTTAGAGCATGCTTGGATTTAGAAAACATCTTGCTGTCTGTAGTGGTGGGTACTAGTATGGGCTTTTTCTCTGGAACACTGTTAAAGTAATCACTAATGTTCAGAATATTTCAGTGTGAATTTATGTTACTTCCAGTAGAAATTAGTTTCATGTTCAAACTAAAACAATTGATAAATGTTTTCCTTCTCTTTGAAAGAACCTCCTATCCCAAAAGTCTGAACAAACAAATATATTGTCATTTTAATATATAATGAGAAGCTTAGAATCATGGTAAAATTGTACATTCGGTACAGAGTTGGCTTTTGATGTTAGCATTTATGAGAGATAGAAGTTTTAATTATTTAGTAGTATAGATTAGCATAAAAGGCTATAAAACATAGTTTGTGGACTCTGTTACCAGACTGCTTGGATTTGAATCCTGACTGACATTCATTAGTTTTGTATCCTTGGGCAAGTAATTGAACCTCCCTGTGCCTCAGTTTCCTCATCTATAAAAAAATAGGTAATAATAATATCTACTTCATACAGTTGTTGTGAGGACTAAATGAGTAAAATACTTTGTACAATTTCAGATCAAAATTGCCCAATCATTGTTAACTTTTATTATGATTTAGTATGTATGTAATTTAGGGCTTGTTTCCTTAAAAGGCAGAAATGGTATCTTCTTTATTATTATATTCCCAGTCTTTAGCACAATGCCTAGAATACAACAGATATTCATAGTAGATGTTCAGTACACATTTGTTGAATAAATCACAAAACATTCTGACCTTACATAGCGCTTCAATAACATTCTTAGCTTGAATACTTTCAGCAAAGCAGGCCAAAGCAGATAACCCTTGTATAATGTAATATGCTTTTGCTCACTAAGGTTTTAAGTGAAGTCTTGAAAGTGCCTGACCTACCATTTTGTTTATTCAGCAGATGGATGATGGTAAACACTTATAAACTGAGGTTAGAATAAGTATGACAACTCAGGGTCTTCCTCCTCACCCTGATTCTCAGGATTCTCTGAAGTTCTTATAGTGCCTAGAAAAGAAGAAATAGCATTCTTTATGCCAATTTTGACCGGGTTTAAGAACTTCCTATTGAAAAGTTGCTCTGATGTATGAGGTCAGCTTACTTAAGTTCAAGGCAGGGGGCATGCTACAGTTCTAAATCTCTCATTTTTAAGTACCAGAAAAGGTCACGTTTAGTTTGGCAAAGCTGAGGTTAAAAATTACTGGTTTTTTTTTTTTTTTCCCCTCACCACTAGGTCTTCTCTTTTGTTGTGTAATTCTCCTTATTATACCAAATTTCTGATATTTTCGGCTCTTCCTCTTTCTGGGGATAAATCCTTGCCTTAATGAACAGTCTTTAGAGCTATGTTAGTATCTAATCTGTTTAGCTTAGATTCTAAACTATGAGCTACCTCTTCTAACTTAATTTTATTTTGATTTTAATTATATAATTTTTCCTAAATTATGCCTTGGATTTTTAAAAGACTTTTTTTTTTTTTTTTGGTTAATGTTAACTATCTGAAGTAGTTTTGTTTTATATTTATATTTCTAGTATTGCTTTTGACACTTTGCTTCTCAAATAGTTTATTGTTGTGAATATAGTTAGTAGAGCACCAGGTATTGTTTGGAAGTGTTGAATCACTAAATAGTACATGTGAAACTAATATTGTACTGTATGTTAACTAATTGGAATTTAAGCAAAAATGTAAAAAAAAAAAAAAGAATATAGTCTGTAGAATGTCAGTAACTCCCTTTTATGGAAATCTTTTCATGTATTCATTTCCTATTCCATCACTGTTGAGGTCATCTCTGTCCTTTTAAATATGGACACTGGCTCTCATCAGTCACCATAGTAGATTGACAGGATTTTATACTCTGTGTTTTATTTCCAAATCTAAATCTTGATAAATTGTTGCCTTGGAGGCATTTTGATATCTGAGGATGTTCAGTTAGGATTCTGAGTCCAGTCTTACATTCTCATCTGCATTCTACATTTAACTGTGCTCTAAGCAAGATGTGTTAGCTCTGCTAGTAACAGGAGAAGCTTTATTAATAACCTTCTCTTAACCACTTGCATGATTAATTAATATTCTCCATTCCTTTTTTGACACCCCTTGACTGTTGGGATAAGGTGGATATTACAAGCCAGTTGGCTACCTTCTGATTTACCCACGTACTTCTGTTATCCTATGGTGACATGTACTTATTGAGAGGCAGTTAAATTAATGCCATTGTACTTCTTATTATGATCATATAACTAAATCTTATATATATTAACTAATGAGATATAAATGCAACAAAGAGGGACAGCCCTGGTAGCTCAGCGGTTTAGCGCCACCTTCAGTCCAGGGTGTGATCCTG
The DNA here is from genome assembly GCF_048418805.1 of Vulpes vulpes. Lineage (NCBI taxonomy): Eukaryota > Metazoa > Chordata > Mammalia > Carnivora > Canidae > Vulpes > Vulpes vulpes. The sequence goes on along the minus strand of NC_132781.1, from coordinate 15,350,337 downwards.
GAGACCTGGGATCGAGTCCCATGTCCGGCTCCCTGCGTGGAGCTTGCTTCTCCCTCTGCCTGTGTCCCTGCCTCTTTCTCTTTCTCTCTCTCTCTCTCTCTCTCTCTCTGTCTCTCATGAATAAATAAATAAAATTAAAAACAATAAATACAACAAAGAGGACATTTATAAGGGTACTATTTCTGGAAAACTATATTAAAAGACTTGGAAAAAATCAATTAAAATGTCAGCAAAGGTAATTTGCTTAAAAAAGTGCCTTAATGAATTTGGGTAAAAATGCTGAGGGGGATAAGATTGATGGTGTTTAAGAGTACAAACGTGTAAAGAGTGGTAAATACGCCATAGATATCTAATGCATAGTATAACGAATATCAACAATAATAGATTAATTATGTGACAAATATTGCTACATCAACAATCAGAATATATAAATGTATCAATAACACACTAGAAATTTTAAATTTATACAGTGTTACATGTCAAATTTATTCAATTAAAAATACTTTAAAAATTCATCTGTACTAAGGTTGTCTAAATTTGTTTTATCTTGTTTTTTAATTTTTTTTAAAGATTTTATTTACTTGTTCATGAGAGACACAGAGTGATGGAGACATAGACACACGGAGAGAAGTAGGCTCCCTGCGGGGAGCCTGATGTGGGACTCAGTCCCAGGACTCTGGGATCACAACCTGAGCCAAAGGCACACGCTCAACCACTAAACCACCCAGGCGCCCCTAAATTTGTTTTATTTTAAAGAAAATGTATACATTAAACATTTTAGCATAGTTTATGCCAGAAAGAAAAACTATAATTCATGTTCAAACAGAAAGGCCTTGGCTTTACATCAGAAGTTTGGTGAATAAATGTACATTTATATTTTAAGTTAAAGTTTCATATATATATATATATATATATATTGTTTGCAAATAGTTTGTTCAAAAATTTTTTTTAAACTGATCAGCTACTAGTTCCTATCACTGTAGGATCAGAGGACTTCTAGTATATATTACCATTATATATTTCAATAGCTCTGACCACATTTGGGAGAATCATGAGAAGAGCCAAAAATTAGTGTGGAACAGACCTGTGAATTCTGGTCTTATCTGTATAGGACTTAGGCCCACATTTAACTGTGAGTGGGGATTTGTGCTTAGTAAAACGTCACCCCTATCCTTTGAGCCTAAATGCCATAAGTCAAAATAGAGAGCTATGTAAAAAGAATATTCTGTTCCTTTCGGTAGAAGTGCATACTTTAAGGTAGTTTACAGAAGTAGTTAAGTTCCTGGACTTTATAGTCAAACATACAAAGTTCCGTTTCCAGCATTACCACTCATCAGCTGTGGACTTTTTACAAGTTATTCATACTCTTCTAATTTCAATTTCATTGTTTATGAAATGTACGTAATAAGAGTAACTGCCTCATAAGAATGTTATGAAGATGAGCAAACAATGTATGTAAAATGCCTGACATTTTATATAGTGAGCACCATGTAATACCTATGCTTAGACCATTAGTATATGCTCACATACACACTTTTCAATGATCTTTATTATTAAGTGTAATTAATTTTGAAAGCTCATAGGAAAATAAGTGATAAAACTACTAAATCTGAAGTAGACCTATGTACAGAAACACATAGCAGCAGCTAGCAACAAGAGAGTTAGTGTTGTATCTACTTGTTTTAAGTCCAATTAAATTGAAAAAATAAATTATAGTTACCATCTTCTATTTCCCTTATAGTAATTGACGTCTACACAATTACAAAATAGGAAATAAAATCTAGAAAGCTATTTATATTTCTCCTTCAGTATTAAAGAGAATTATTTTTTCATCTTAACCAAATATTTTTCTCATTAATTAGTGCTGTAAAAGATTTATTATATTTTGTTAGCTGTTTTGTTAATTCTTTTTTTTTTTTAAGGTTTTATTTATTCATGAGAGACACAGAGAGAAAGAGAGGCAGAGACACAGAGAGAGGGAGAAGCAGGCTCCTCACGGGGAGCCCGACGTGGGACTCGATCCCAGGTCCCCAGGGTCCCAGGCCCTGGGCCAAAGGCAGCACTAAACTGCTGAGCCACCCAGGCTGCCCTGTTAATTCTTTTCTTAAAAGAAGTCCATACTTGACAAGTACTTTATAAATCTGTTAATTTACTGCTTACAATTCAGGGGGCATGGCCTAATCTAACTTATAATTGAATCTATATAATAATAAAATGTTTTCTTAGGGGTATTATTACCAAGCAATTCTACATATCTTTATTAAGAGCAAAATTCGTTTTTCTGCCATGAGGCTTCCTTGAGAATTTAAAGTGCTGATGTAGTACACTTGAAATTATATTAAAACACTAAATTCAGAACCACTTGTAATATATATATATACACACCTCAGTGCAGCTTACATTGATATGCACAAACACCACTAAAATCTATAAATAATTAATAATCAGTTTATTTTTCAGAAATCTGAAAACAAAACATTAACTTTATTCCTTCACATTAGTGGGAAAATGAATATAGCAGAGTTTATAAGATTCAGACAACATCAATGAAGAATAAGCTTCAGGTGATTAAAATTGAGAAACATAGAGCAGATCAGAAGACACAAAATACTGACTAGAAATTAAAAATCCAGGAAAGGTTTTTCAAGAATTGTGATGAAAAAGAATTTACTTAAAAGAAAATAGCTCTAACCAAAATGCTTTGGAATATGTTGTGTTATAGCAGTAGGAATAGAAGACCGATTCTCCACAGTGCTTTTTTTTTTTTTTTAGCTCACAGCATGGTTTGATAAAGTAAAATGTTTAAAAACAAGAATGTAATTAGTGCTATATAATATGCAGATTAAAAATTGGTCATAATAGAGATCTAGATTAAGAAGAAAGTCTGTGGCTATAATGGTCGAGGGTACATAAAATAAAAGCTGAGGGTATGAGGTAACTGGGTGATAGACATTAAGGAGGGCACACGATGTAATGAGCACTGGATATTATATAAGACTGATGAATCATTGAACTCTACCTCTGAAACTAATAATACACTCTATGTTAATTAATTGAATTTAAATAAAACATATATTTTAGAAAAAGCTGTCAGGGAAAAAGAAAGGGGAAAAGGAAAATTTCAGGTTCCTTTGTAGAATGGTTGTTTTTGTTGTTTTTTTTTAAAGATTTTATTTATTTATTCATGAGAGACACAGAGAGAGAGGCAGAGAGAGACACAGGCAGAGGAAGAAGCAGGCTCCATGCAGGGAGCCTGATGTGGGACTTGATCCTGGGTCTCCAGGACCATGCCCTGGGCTGAAGGCGGCGCTAAACCGCTGAGCCACCAGAGCTGCCCTGGTTTTTCTCATGATAAAAAGGAAGGGAGAGGGGATCCCTGGGGTGGCGCAGCGGTTTGGCGCCTGCCTTTGGCCCAGGGCGCAATCCTGGAGACCCGGGATCGAATCCCACGTCGGGCTCCCGGTTAATGGAGCCTGCTTCTCCCTCTGCCTGTGTCTCTGCCTCTCTCTCTCTCTGTCTATCATAAATAAATAAAAAAATTTAAAAAAAAAAAAAGGAAGGGAGGATAAAACTTATATCTCTTACTAAATATCACATCATCATTACTTTTTCAAACCAAATTTCTTTGTTTTTTCTCTTTGCATCAGTTGTGTGGATTTGTGTGTGAATTGGCTTCGTCACAGGACTGATAAAATATCCAGGATTAATGGTTGTTCAAATCAAGTGTAAACAACTTACTTTTAAGACTTTTTATATGATGTTATTTCATAGCTCTTACATTCTGAAGGAATTGGAGATCATCTGGATTAGTGAGCTTAGAGGATGGCCTATAGACTGGCACCACGAGCATTACCTGGAAACTTTTTAGAAGTGCAGACTCTAAGGCCCCACACCAAACTACTATATCACAAACTCTGAGGTTGGAGTCCACCAATCCGTGTTTTAACAAGCCCTCTAAGTGATTCTGACACATGCTGAAGTTGACATTTACTTAGCTAGACACCCTAGCTTCTTTCACCAGACTGTCTCAAATAGAATTACACACCACTTGCTTTTGGGATCAATTGGAAGAGGAACTCTTTTTTGCAGGCAGTAGGTACCTTTGTATTATATCTAGAACAAAATGCTATCCTATGTGTGTTAGGCTGCTTGGCTATTCTCTCTGTAGTTGGAACGGCCTGGATATAGTTTTGGGGACAACAAAACTACTCTTTGCCAGGGTTACACATCAGGTTGGCGGTACGATTGACTTTCCTTGTAGGGAAGAACTTCAAAGCTCTTAATTACTTGAGCCTGCTTTACATTAGGATTGGTAAGGAGTAAGTGGATTGGCCAGATTTTCCATAGAAAAGAAACATATATCAGTATTTCCATAGGAGTAATAGAGACTGAGGTGACATTACCATTGCCATTTGTTAGACTCCAGTAAGCCTCTTAAAGCTGAAGTTTTGGCAGTTCTTTCTTAATGAGTTCCTCAGGATGGCCTATTTTCACGTAGCTGATTTTATTCTTTCTTGTGTCAAAGAAAGGAAAAGAACCAAACATTAGAAGCTTAAAAAAGGCAGGACTGTTGGGAAAAGTGATACATTTATTTTTCTGTCTTTTTCATTCTCTCTACCCTGTGTTTTTTTTTTCAATTATCTAGAGATTAATATAATTTTTAAGTGGATACTTATTCCATTTTAGTACACCTCGTAATACAGATTGTGCTATGAAAATGTTACTATAACTTGGTCTTTGAAAGTTCTGTTATGGGGTGCCTGGGTTTGCTCGATGGGTGAGTGTCTGCCTTGGGCTCAGGTTGTGATCTTGGGGTTCTGGGTTCAAGTCCCACATGAGGCTTCCCATGGGGAGCCTGCTTCTCCCTCTGCCTGTGTCTCAAGAGCCTCTCTGTGTCTCTCGTGAATAAATAAATAAAATCTTAAAAAATATATATGTGTGTATACACACACACACACACACACACACACACATATATATATATATATATAAGTTCTGTTATTTATTTGAGAATAAGATAAAAGTGACTTACTGGTAATGTTTACTATTCACAGTTACATTACACTGACCATTTATGACAGAGATCAGCAAACTTTTTCTTAAAGAAACATAATTTAGGCTTTGTCGGATAAAAGATTAAGTCAAGAATATTATGTAGGTGTTTATATAACCATTAAAATGTAACTGCTTAAAAATTGAAGATCATGGGTCATTAAAAGGTAGATGGCCACATCTGGCCCACAAGCCATATAACTTATGATATAGAGAGGGTCCTTAGCTATTTACCCTTCAAACTTTGAAGTGGCAGACTTCGGTGATTATGTCATATATTAATTATGTAATTTCACAGTATGGTTACACAATAAATTCGATCAATAAATACTACTTCTCCAGAATATTTTAAGAATATAAATATCCCTCTTCAAACAAATTACCAAGCATTCCAGATTATAGATTTAATTTCATGATATTTTACATTACTAGAAATCAGGGAAGTGGGTTCTTGGAGACCCTTCAAGAAGATAACTTTTGAATACTGTGAAAGTATTATAGAAATATATGTAAGTTTACGTCAACTCATAAATAAGAAACTCTTAAGAAATTTGATAGAGGGAAAAAATACATGATAATTTGAAGAGAAATTAGTTGTGTTTTACGAATATGCAAAAAAAATCAGATGTTTGGAATCACGGAGTATTCAGAATTTCACAGCCAGGTTACAATATCTAAATGCATAGGAAGAGAGAGATTTGAGAGACTGTTTTTTGTAGTATTTTGGAAAAATAACCCAGCATGAACCATTTTCCTCAGCCAAATACAATAGGGACAAAATATGCATCAGTAGGACACTGGGGCTAGATCTGACCATAAGTCATGAAAGGAATTGTAGTTACTTGAGAAGAATGTGCTGTTAGAAGACCTGCCTATCATTCCTCTTTCTGGGAGATCTACTACATTCCCATGACTTGAAAATATCTATATGCTGATGTCAAGAGCTCAGAACTTTCTTATGAGCTCCCAATTATTACCAGTAAACTTAGCTGTCTTTTTTGACAGTTCTGTACAGATCCTGTAAAAGACAAGGTATTGAGGAAGAGAAAAAGCAAATTTTAATGCCTATCATAATGTCTTGCATGTTAAAGTTACCCAATAAATACTTAATGTTTTAAATGTTCTGTTTAAATGGAAGAAGCATTTATTCCCTAATAATTTTGTGTGTGGTTTAAAAAAAGATTATTTATTTGAGAGAGTGTGTGCATGTGCAAGAGAAAGAGAACAAGCAGGGGTAGGATCAGAGGAAGAAGCAGACTCACAACTGGGCTTTGGAAGCCTGACTTGGTTCTGATCCCAGTACCCTGGGATCATGACCTGATCCAAAGGGGGATAGTTAATCAACTGAGCCACTCAGGCACCTCTGGCTATTTCTTTTGGTAGTTACGCCCACATCTTTAGTTAACATGCTTCTGCTGATGTTTCTTGATTGATCAGTTTTAAAACATCTAACGAAACAGTAAGCTTATTTACACTGCTCCCACATTCCTCCCAACATAATTATGTAACTTTTTTGTTTTATTGGTTATAGCCATAAATGATTTGTTTTTTATTTCTATATTTCTTGTTCCATAGGTATAAGACACTATTTCTTGATTTCCACTTTGTAAGAAGATGTTAGTACCCTTGCCTTACCCCTCCCTCTTTCCACTTCCAAAATTCTGTCATCTGTAATTTATGGTTCAAAGACTGACCCTGTTTACATTCTGCTCCATAATCATAATTAAGTCATTTGTGTTTTATCTCTAGATTAATTTTAGAACTTGAAAATCAATATAAGTGTTATTCTGATTATGTAAATGTTGTTACCTGCGGGGACAAGTAATGTAGAATGACAACATCTTCTTTGCTATATTATTATTTGTTTTTCCTGTGGTTTCTAATCATGTTTCTTTTTTGTACTGCCAATGTTTTTCAAATTCTTCATCATATAAAGTATCAGATCCTTTTTTTCTTTTCACCAGAAACCTTCCTAATGTCTTCCAAACTCTTACACCCAACTGGACTGGTTACTGTCTAGACTTAAAGTTCTCCTATCCTCCTCTGTCTTAGCTTTTTTGTTTTCTTGGTTGAGTATCCCATTTTCTGGATCCCAGATATTTCTCTTTCTTGGTTTATTCACTCTTTTCCTGTACTACTCCTTCAAGCAATTTCTCAAGAAATGACGTGTAGGAATTCAATTTTTTGAGTTCTTATACATCTGAAAATGTTTTGTTTTGTTTTTTAAAGATTTTATTTATCTATTTGACAGAGAGAGAGTGCACAAGCAAGGGGAGCAGCAGGCAGAGGGAGAGGGAGAAGCAGGTTTCCCGCAGAGTGGAGAACCTGATGCAGGGCTCAATTCCAGGACCCTGGGAATCACCACCTGAGCAGAAGGCAAACGCTGATTGACCACCCAGGCGCCCTTGAAAATGTTTTAATTTTGCTATCACACTTGATGTAAAATGTAGAACCTTTGGAACTATATGGATCTATTTGCACCTTCTGTCACCCTTCATGCTATAGCTGTCAGGTCTCACATCTGTGTACATTTTAAATTTCACAGGGGTGTGTAAAACAGTCACATATATTGGAATGAAATTATGAGTAAAAGAACAGTCTTTTACATTTACTCAGATTTTTATCATTTTTAATGCTCCTCATTGTTTTCTGAACACTTATGATTCCATGTGGTATCACTTTTCTTCACCTAATACCCTTAACATTTTGTAGTATGCATCTGCTATTGACACATTCTCTAAGTTTTCTGTTATCTAAAAATGTCTTATTTAGCTTTCATTCTTTTTTTTTTTTAAGATTTTATTTATTTATTCATGAGAGACACAGAAAGAGAGAGAGAAGCAGAGACACAGGCAGAGGGAGAAGCAGGCTCCATGCAGGGAGCCTGATGTGGGACTCGATCCTGGGATCTCAGGACCACACCCCGAGCCTAAGGCAAATGTTCAACCACTGAGCCACCCAGATGTCCCTAGCCTCCATTCTTGATATATATTTTCACTGGATATAGACTTCTGTGTTGAGTTTTTTTTTCCCCCTTCTCTCTCTCAGCCCCTTAGCATAGGGATGTTACTTTATCGTCTTTTGGCCTCCATAGTTTCTGATAAGAGGTTAGATATCATTCAGATTGTTGGCCCTTTAATATAATATCTTGTTTTTCTCTGGCTGCTTTCAAAATTTTCTCTTTATTTTTTTTAGCAGTTTGACTACAATGAGCATAGTGTGTTTCTGTTAATATTTATCCTGGATTCCTTGATAATGAAAATTTATGTCTTCTACAAATTTGAGACATTTAACCAGTATTTCTTGAAATATTTTATCTGCCTCATATTCTCTTCTTCTGAGACTCTAAATACATCTATGTTAGACCTTTGGATATCATCTCACAGATCCTGAGCTGTTTTTGTTTTTGTCTGTTTTGTTTTTTGTTTTTAGTCCTTGTTCTCTGTGGTCTTCAGATCGGGTAAATTTCATTCTTTTGTCTTCAAGTTCATTGATTCACCTGTCATTTTATATTTTTCAATTTACTATATACTATATACTATTTATGTGTGTATGTGTGTATATACATATATATACACACTATATACTGTCATTTAAATTATCATATTTAAATATTTAAGTATGCTGTTAAACTCATCCAGTGACTTTTTATCTTAAGTATTATGGTTTTCAGTTCTAGAATTTGCATTTGATTCTTTTTTACAGTTTCTGTTTCTCTGCTGAGATTTCTTTGCTTTTTTTTTTTTTTTTTTTTAGAATATGTATTCCTTTACCTCTCTGAAGATAGTTAAAATGGCTCCTTTAAATGGCTATAGTGTTACAGAGTTATCTCCAACTTTTCTCTTGATGGTGGATCCTATTTTCCTGGTTCTTCATGTGATGAGTAATTTTGTATCCTAAATATTTCATTTTGTAGATATTCTGGATTTTTTCATATTTCCTCAAAGAGCATTACCAGTTTTTTCTTTTAGCAAGCAATTAACTTGGTTTGATTTAATGGAAAACTGTCTTTTGGGCATCAGTTCAGTTCAGTTGTTTTAGACTTAGCCTGTCTGCCCCATGCAATGCATGGTTCAGCAATTAGCCAGAGGTTTAAGCAGAGTTTATACGCAATTTTTGCTACCTCCTATAGCGCTCTCTCTCACTCGCTCTCTCTTGAAAACCTCTTCCCCATAACTTTTCAGTGACTTACTCCTGCAAGCTTCAGAGGAAAAGAATTGTAGGTTTTGTCTTGGAGTTTTAATGACCCCATGCATGCTGTGGTCTGTTTTTAGCCCAGAAGCCAAAAAAATTAAAATTAAAAAATAAAAAATAGATTAACTCATATCACCCTGTTCATTTTTTTGTAATTATTAGCTCTCTTCCAGAATCTATTATGTTTAATCTCCACGGCCTTGAGGTAGTTGCTTTTTATATTTTGTTCAGAGTTTTTATTTTATTTTTTATTTATTTATTTATTTATTTATTTATTTATTTATTTATTTATTTATATGTTCAGAGTTTAAAGTTAATTTGTGAAAGGGTCCATCTAGTAGAAGCTTATTTGGCTGTAGAGTAACAGAACCACCCTGATAGGATTTTGAGATTTTCATCTTTCATAATATTGAAATTTCTCAAAAAAAATTTTTTTAAGATTTTATTTATTTATTCATGAGAGACACAGAGAGGCAGAGACCTAGGCAGAGGGAGAAGCAGGCTCCCTGCAGCAAGCCTGATGTGGGACTCGATCCCAGACTCCAGGATCAAGCCCTGAGCTGAAGGCAGACGTTTAACCACTGAGCTACTCAGGTGTCCCTCTCAAGTTTTTTCTAATTGTAGAAATATTTATGCACTGGGGAACTGACATGTAGGTTTAGGACTCAAATTTATAAAAAATGACCTTAGAGTTTTTTTCCTTACCACTTGTTGTTTCATACTTAAATGTAATTGTTTTCCATACATCCAGTGAGATACCTTATTAAAATGACAGAACTCATATGGAAAATTTATAAACTCTTAAATTTGAGATTTATTTTTTGGCTTCTATTCCTCTTTACTGTATTATTAAGCACCACTGCTTCTGCCTCCATCCAGCTGCCAGAATTTTTTTTCTTCAAATCTTAAAGTAATGTGATGAATAGAACAACATGTTTTAAAAACCACGAGTTTAAAAACCACGAGTGGGAGGAGACCTATAAAAACTCTAAGAAAAGAAAGACCTCTAAGCTAAGTCAGTGTCTACTTTTGCATATTCATAGACCACCCTCTTATTAATATACAACCAAGAAGAGTAAAACAAGCAGTTTGTTTCTTTTGTATACTTAAGGAAAGTCCAAATAAAAATTCCTGCTTTTATCTCTAACTCAGATCGTTGCCTGGTAGAATAGTAGTTCTGTTCCTCCAGTTAACCCTCTCTTGCCATGATTAACTTTCCATCCGAGTAGGCAACTCATCTTTCCAGAATATGTTCTTGTCAGGAGTTAGTCATCTTCTTATATCCTTCTCTATTCCTTCTCAGTCAGATATCCCAAGGTTTCTGAGAGATGAAAAGCAACTTATCCTGTTACAAAAACTGGGAATTGTTTGGAGATATTCTAAGGTTAGAGGAATGCTGATTCTTTCCCCGTGGTTAGTGGGTAGTGAAGCGTTCTCTGTTGTGAGTTCTTTATTATAAGAGTAGCAACTGCACATTCCAAAAACAAGCCAAAATGTTATTGGTCCCTCACAGTTAATCTCTGAAAATGTCTCAATAGTCATTTTTGTTCATGGGACAAAGACTTAATTTGTTTTTAATCTACCCTTGTAGAATTTCATTACAGTCTGGCACAGTGTTTATGTTTATGCAGATCTTAGCAGTTTTCCTGCCGCCTATATTGACTGCCTAGGATCTTTTCCAGTTTACTGTCCTGAAGTTTTGAAAAAGAAGAAGGTTTTAATTTCCTTCCCTAATTTTAACTTTTCTCTTTCTTTGTTAGCCCTAGACCTTTTGGATCTGCCTTAGAGAAATCCATTTGGAGTTGTCAGTAAATGATGGTGAATCATTATTTACATGCTTAAAATCCAAGTTTATTTTTCCTCTCAATTATTAAGTATATATAAAATTATTTTTTCTACGGAATGTTATTGTTATTGTATTTAGCGTATTTTCAGCCATTATTAAGAGCTGGTGCAAAATGGAAGATAGCATTATATATCATTCTCAAACACTGTTCTGAGATGATTATTCTAGTCCTTGCCTCCAAAGAGCTTATAATCTGGTAGGCTTTGATAATTCACATAAAACAGTAGGGGATAATGGAGTTTATACTTCAAATTTACAATGCCAGAATCCTATATCCAATGTCCTAAAACATATATACATACATTGATTGATTGATTGATTTAATATAAGCTCCACACATAGCATGGAAGGGCTTGAACTCATGACCCTAAGATCAAGATCTAAGCTGAAATCAAGACTTGAGCTGAAAAAAAAAAAAAAAAAAAAAAAAGACTTGAGCTGAAATCAGAGTCAGATACTTAACTGCCTGAACTACCCTGGTTCCCCCCTATAACATACATTTAAATAATGGTTTTAAAGCATTCAGAAAGAAACTAACCACTGGCTTATTCATATGATAAACACCTCTTCTCCAACTTACTGTACCTTTCCCTGTCATACATACAAGAGGAACTGTACTAGTACTCTTGGCAGAATACATGTTCCACTAAATACATGTTCCACTTCATCTATTAAATAACAGCTATCCTTTTGGGTACAGGGAGATAGGAGACAGAATTCAGGCAAGAAAGTGTGAGTAGATTGCTTCTTGCAGTCTGATGTCATAAATCATCCCCTCCAGATGCCAAACACTCTGATCAGCACCTTGAAATTTACTTTGTACATCTCCATGTCCCTCCATTACCTATTACATCATCATCACCATCATCATCATATACTAATAACCACATCTAGTAGTGAGCACATTCAGTGTGCAAGGCACTATGCAATTGATTTACAAAATCTTTACAATATCCTTGAGAGGTAAGTGGCATATTATTATGATAACATAGGCCACTTAGTTTAGAGATATACAAAGCATCTGTTGTGTGCACTCTGATTGATCCATGAGTCTAAGATCCACATTTTAGTTCCTGTTCTGGGATAGCTCAGCCTGTGGTCTTGAGGAGCACATTATACTTCAGCTTCCTATTTCTAAAGGATAACAAATTTTAATATCTTTTTTAGTCTTATCTACATTATTTTTTAAATGTGGCCCTCATTACAATTCTGAGAGATTGTGGCCCACATTTTAAAGATGCAGAATCCAAGCTTGGAAAAGTTGTATAATTTGTGAAGACCACGTAACACAGGCAATGTGATGCAAGTCTCACTTGAAAGCCCTTTCTTTTAATCAGTGTGTTCTTTATTCTACAGTTTCTTTCCCCCTGCTTTCTCATAGGTGTAGATGAGAAGATAGGAATTATAGATGTAATATTTCTGTCTTAAAGGTGCTAAAGATACATATTTTTTTTCCTCTAATTTGGGGAGAAATGGTAGCACATTCATGAATTTATAGAACATTTACAAGTACATCTAACCTCATACCCACATGTCTGCTCTATGTTATGACATAAATTACATCTCTGAATATGTTACATTTTTAGTTGCATTTTTCATTTTGAGGAGATAAGAGTCATTTAATAAGGAAAAAACTGGCTAATATTCAGGTTCATATTAATAGTGCACTGTTTTCAGGCATCACGTGATCTCCCTTTATGTCAAATGTTGCTCAGTGATTTCACTTGCCACTTTTAGGGTCTGAGTATTAAATAAAGAAGTCTGGGCACTGAAGTGGGGTTTAGTTGGTTGAGCATTCAGCTCTTGATTTTGGCTCAGGTCATGATCTCAGGATCCTAAGATGGAGCCCTGTATCAGGCTCCCTGCTCAGTGGGGAATCTGCTTGAGTTGCTCTTTCCCCCTCCCAATACCCCTCCACCCACTCACATGCTTTCTCATGCTCTCTTTCTCTAAAGTAAATAAATAAGTTTTTTTAAAAAAGCAAAAGGAAAAGTCATTAGTTATTTTTATCTGCTTTGGGTTGGCATTAATATTTTATATAAAATAAAATATCCAAAAATTTGAAATTTGTAACTCTCTTTTATCAAAAGCCTGGTGCTTCTTCAGATGTATGGAAATGAAATCCAGTTGGCTTTTGAGTATTGTATTGGCATATTTAAAAAGCCTTTGTATCTGCAAAGATATTAAAATAGGTAACTGAAATTTACACTGCCTTATTTTATCTCCTATACCCTAACTTTTGCCATACACTAATAAAGAGGTAACATTTACAACAATGAGTTATAAGCTACAATAATTTGCTTTTTTCTTTGTAATAACATGTATGGGTAAACAAAGATTTAAATCCCAATTTCTTCGTGTATTGAGAATTTCTATTTAGTTTATTCAAAATTATATTAAGTAATGTTTTGTAGGAATGTCCTAAAAGTTGTTGCAGTCATTTTTGGAGTAACTGTTTCTTTGGAGCACCATGTTGTTTCCATATGCTGTGTGATCTATCTATATATCAATGTGTCTAGTATATCCTTTTTTTTTTTTAGTATATCCTTTTGTAACAGCACATCATATTTGCATGAAAACAGAGATTAGGTAGGAGGGTCAGACTTACTCTTGACTTACCTTGAATACAGCTTAGAATCACCTATTTTCCTAGGCCTTAAGCACTAAATGGATGAAGGACAAATAGATCACTTATGCCTCCAAAAACACATGGATAAACAGAAATAGATCATTGAACAAATAATAGTATTTGCTCTATACCCCACACCATTACAAATATTGCTACAACATTATATAAGACAGACGAATGTTCTGCCTTTTGTTAGCCACATTGTGAATGGTAAACATCTGGAAAATGCAAATTTTAAAATAGCAGTGAGATACTTCTTCCCAATATGATGGAGTAACCAGTACTGGACTTGCCCTCCCACTAGAAAAAAACTGTTTTCAGACATTAGACAGTTAACAGCATGGTAATGTGATCCCTGAGAGAGAGGATAGGGGAGAAAACTAGGTGAACCGTGGCTTTTTGCCCATAGGTTTTCCCTGATGATGGAGAACTCAAAGAAGGAATAGTCTTACTAAACTGAGGAAACAGATCAGAAGTTGGGGCAGCCAAAGCAGCTGAAATTTACAGAGTACTGAAGAATAGGAAGCTAGCAGGAACAGAACTACAGAATTCTGCAGAGGGTTCCTTTTGAATCTTTAACTTAATATAAGTTGCATATAGATGAGGTAAGACCCCATGGCACTGGAGAACAAATAAATACCAGGGAGCTGTAAACGAATCAGTTCCTAGAGTTCCCATAGGAATGGGAGATTTTTTTTCATTCTGAGCAGCTAGAATGTAGAGATCTTGTTAAAAACCTGGAGCATTCAGTAGAGAGCCAAGAAAGGACACACTTTGGTTACAAGGCTAACCTAGCCTTAGAGCAAAAAGTTACTCCAGACCTGCCCAAACAAAGCTGTAAGAAAACGGCTCTAAAGGATCAGACTGATCCACCAGTGATTTATATGCCTTGGGTCAGAAAGCATCTGCTTAGCCTTCCTGTTGAAAGTTAAGACTAAAAAGGCTATTGACTTCCTTTGTTAGTGCATCCTTCAGATATCCCTGAGTGGGCACAGCCAAAGTGTCTTCTAATCTTTTCCTAACTCAACTATATTCTCAGCATATTTTGTTGGGTTTTTAAAATTATTATTCATAAAAGACACAGAGAGGCAGAGACTTAGGCAGAGGGAGAAGCAGCAGCAGCAGGCCCCCACCGTACTCCAGGATCACACCCTGGGCTGAAGGCAATTGCTCATCCACTGAGCCAGCCGGGCATCCCTGTTGGATATTTTTTATGGAAAATAATCCAGTCATTAAAGTTAGAAATTAAATGATTATAGTCTGATTATAATGATGATTTATATAGCATTTGTTTTATGAAAGTCTGAGTCTCTCAGATAATTTATATTATGATTAACATTTATAATATCCAATGAATGCTCTTTAAAACTCACTTTTAAAATAATTTGCTTATTAGAACTCTTATATGTAATGCTTGTCTTTGCTTTGCTTTTTCTACTTCATACTGTTCATTTAGCAAATAATTATTACCTAGCTACCATATGCCATACAGTATTCTAGGCACTATAATCTAAAGCATTATATTTGAATGAAAAAAATGTATAGATTTAGGCTAATTTTTGATGATGTAAGTTCAGCCCATTTAAAAGAAAGAGGGCTAAATTTATATAGAATTTGCTGCTTTGTTTTTTAATTCTGTGTCTTTCTTTTGTGAATTATCAAGCTATTATGTAGAATATAACAAAGAATACTATGTGTTCACCAAGTTTTATTCCCTTTCCTCCTTGGGACATATGTAAACCATATATCCCAGCCTTTCATGCAGATAAGTGGGTCATGTGACTGAATTTTTAACAATATGAATAGAAATAATATATACAAATTTCAACTAAGCTATAAAAACTTCATATATGCAGTTTTTCCCCTTCTCCCCCCTGATCTTTAACTTGATGTGGGGAACCCGCAAGAGAACTCTAAGGCTTAGGATAAGGAGCTAATTACTGAACCCCTGGATTGACTTGAGAACTCTATTCTGTTGTGTTAAGCCACTGAGATTTTAGGGTTGTTTCATTTCTCAGCCTACCCTAGTACAGGGAGGAAACATGATTGTAATATAAATGTGGTGGTGTGTCTATGGGAGGGGACATACGTAAGCGAGTTGAGAGACTGGCCTTTTTCACCCAGTCTGTTGTGTACACCAGTTTGCTAAGATGAAAACACTGCTTACTTCTTTTTGGTTCTGGTACTGGCTCTTGTTCTCCTTGAGCCTTTGGAAGGGCTGCTTTAATCTACTCCCATATCATCTCTTGATCTCCCTGTCAATCTGTGGCCTTTCTTCCATTTCCCTAAAATCAAATACTTCCTTCTCTTCTCTTTCTTATCTACCTTTCCTTTTCTCTTTCTTAGAAATCAGGGGCAAATTTGTTTAAAGGTTTTTCCTTCAGTGCCAAGTTTAGTGAGTGACCATGATGAGACACCCTTTACATATTTTTAAGTATGGTAGCACAATTTAGAAACTGTGAGTGTTAGAACACACTAATCACCCATCACATCTAAGAACGACCTCATGATTTACTTGCGATTTAATGGAGTAACTAAGGCTTTCCTGTATCACACTTGTTTAAGGATGCCACGGTACCCTACATGTGGTTTCTTCAAGGTTATGTATTATATATATAACTGGTTTACTCTGTGCTTCCTCTTTCTCCACTTTTTTTTTTTTTTTTTGAGTTCAGGTTTTTATTGAATATGTTACAGAAAAGGTTTAGTCAAAAGACCAAAGCTCATGTCATCATCATACTCCTCAGATTCTTCTTTCTTTGCTTCTACTTTTCATCTCCTCAGCTGGGGCAGCAGTGGTGGAGGGGACAGGACCTCCTGTTGGTGCAGGTGGGGCTCCCAGTGTTGATATTGGCGAGGGACTTTGTAAATTAACCTGGCCAGAAAGGTTTGACATTTACACTGGCTGCTTTAATGAAGGCATTGAACTTAATTGTCATCTCTGACTGACAACTTTTGTCTTGCAAGATGAGGGCCACATAGATGCAGGTGAGCTCCAAGGTGGAGGCCATGGTGTGGGCAGATGATAGGTGGGTGCTGCTGGGCACAGTGCGAGTTACCCAGTGAAGTGAGGGCCTCACACCAGCTCATCCCAGCTTCTTCAGAAGGAGGGAGTACCTTAGTGGCAGCTAAGGAGAGCCTCTTTCCCCTCTTTTGACCTCTGACTGTGCCATCAGTGACTCTTATAAATATATAAAAAATGGATTGGCTCTCCTGAAGAGATGGCAAAAAAAATGTTAAGAGGAGACTGCCCTGTTTAATCAAAAGACTAGATTGCCCAAATGTCCTTAAGTCTATTTATATGAGAAGTCGTTTCTTAGCTTAATTTATTTTCACTACTTAACCTGTTATTTCCCGAGTCTTTTACTATCTTTATTGCGTCACCAATATCTTGGTTATGACTAGACTAGATGGTTATTATCTGAGTATTTCATCAGCTCTATCCCTTCACACCGATACCAGTTTAAATGCAATTGCCTAAAGGCTCAGTAGTGGCTTAGGGATTGGGCATCTGTCTTTGGCTCAGGGCATGATCTCGGGGTCCTGGGATCGAGTTCCGCATCAGGCTCCCTGAAGGGAGCCTGCTTCTCCTTCTCCTTCTCCCTCTGCCTATGTCTCTGCCTCTCTCTCTGCGTCTCTCATGAATAAATAAATAAAATCTTTAGGAAAAAAATAAAATAAATGCAGTTGCCTAAATATTTTGCTACCATCTGAACACAGAATGGACAGAAAATAGAAAATTAAGTTACCCAAATTGAGAAACAGTTTAGTACAGTGCATGTTTCTCAGATTTCCTTGATTGGCATAGTTCCTTCATGATTTTTGCCATACCTACTTATAACCATACTTTTAAAACCTAATATTGTCTTTGAACTTCATGTTTTTATTTAAATAAATTTACTTTCAAAGGTTGTATAGGGACACCTGGGTGGCTCAGTGGTTGAGCGTCTGCCTTTGGCTCAAAGCATTGATCCCTGGTCCAGGATCGAGTCCCACGTTGGGCTCCTTGCAGGGAGCTTGCTTCTCCCTCTGTCTCTCTCTGTCTCTCCTTCTCTCTGTGTGTGTCTCTCATGAATAAATATTTTTTAAAAAAGAAATTGTATATTCTAGTTAACCTGGAGAGTCACTATCAGACACTGTAACTGTATGGTTATCCAGAACTTTGGTTCTTGCTAAATACTTTACTTTCAAATGGCACTGATATTAAAATTTTTCCCTTCTTTGTTAAAAAGGAGGATTAACTAATATTAGCACATTAAAATTTTCTTCTGGACCTATTCAAAAGGATGGAAACATAATTGAAAAAGGAATAACATTGTAGCCATTTCATTAGAATAATCTAGACGTTGCTGTCATAACAATGGCCTTATAAATCTCAGTGGTTTAACATAACCAAGGTCTATTTCTAGTTTACCCAACAAGCCTGGGCAATTCTTCAGGACAGCTGTTCTTGATAGAGTAACACAGCAATTCAGGTGGCTTCAATCTTATATCTGTATCATCTCAACATGAGACTTTACTGACTTGTGTCATAGGACGAGACAGACTATAAAACCATGCAGGGCTGATGTCACCGTTGTTCTCATTTCATAAGCCAGAACCAGTCACATAGTCCTTCCTAAACTTCACAGGAGCTGGCAATTGTAGTCATCCTTGTGCACAGAAAGAAATGGAGACTAGGATGTTGGTAGGCACTAGTACAGCCCACCATGCTGTATAATTCAGTGCTATTTACTGCCAATTTTATAGATCATTTAAAATCATTTCTTGCTATAAAGAGTTCCATACCTTGAAGAACAATATTGTTGATGAAATAATACAATATTCTAAATCGAAAGACCTGGGTATGGTTTTATAATGTACCACTTAAATGCTGTGATCTTTGGTAAGAGATCTTGTGATTCTGTTTTCCCATCTGCAACAAAGTTAATGTGTTGTATTTCTCATAGAAAAATTATGAAATATAAATAAAAGCATAAAATAAACTTACACAAACGTTAACGGGGCACCTGGGTGTGGCCCAGTTGGTTAAGCGTTTCTTGATTTTGGCTCAGGTCATGATCTCATGGTGGTGAGATCAAGCCGTGTTGGCTCTACACTCAGAACAGAGTCAGTTTGAGATTCTCCCTCTCCGTTTGTCCCCCACCCCCGACGTTGATGTGCATTCTCTTTCTCTCTCTCAAAAAAAAAAAAAAATGTTAGCTGTTACTTTATTGGTTGTGGCATAGCTTTTTTGAAAGTAAGATATCTGTTTTTACAGCTATGTACCTAGCATTAGAATTTGGCTCTAGCAAGAAGTTAGTTTCACTAACAAAAGAGACTATGCAAGTCCCAAACAGAATTACCTGTTCCCATTGATTTTTCTAAAACAAAGCTTAAGTGTATTTTTCTACAATTGAAATCCTCTTTCATAAAAATTCTCTTATACTTCGTTTTGTTTTGAATTGCCAAATAAGAGCAGAGCAAACTTACAATTTCTTATAAAGCTCTTTAAGAAAACAATCATAGGGATCCCTGGGTGGCTCAGCAGTTTAGGGCCTGCTTTCTGCCCAGGGTGTGATCCTGGAGTTCCCTGGTCTAGTTCCGCATTGGGCTCCCTGCATGGAGCCTGCTTCTCCCTCTGCCTATGTCTTTGACTCTCTCTCTCTCTCTCTCTCTCTCTCTGTGTGTGTCTCATCAATAAATAAATAAAATCTTTAAAAAAAAAAATCATCAATAAATGTAATGTTAGAAAACTCAGTTTTTAAACTTTTTGCTTTGATAAAATTTAAAACAATGTATTTACTAATTTTTAAAACAGTAATACTTAAATGATAAAACTAAGAATAAATTCATAAATCAAATGAATATTATATATTTCTTATATACTGTGATATAAAATCTAGTCATGTACCCAAAGTAATGTTTTTCTAGGTCACTTGCTCCTGTCCTACCTTCTTCCCTAATTTTCTGATAGAGTTTATAAAGGAATTCTATTTCTTCTTTAAATAATTGGTATAGTTCACTAGTGATGCCACTTGGGACATGGCTTTTCTTTATTGGAAGATGTTAATTCAGTTTCCTTACGTGTTATATATCTATTCAGATTTTCTATTTTTTAATGTTTTTTAATGAGTCAGTTTTGATCATTTGTGTCTTTCCAGGAATTTATTATTTTCTGTTTTATTGCTTTCTGCTCTAATCTTTATTATTTCCTTTTTCTCCTTGATTTTAATTTTAGTTTGCTCTTTTTCAACTTTTTAAAAACACGAGCTATTTCTCTAGTAGCTTTTTGGTTTTTTTTTTAAGATTTTATTTATTCTTGAGAGACACAGAGAGAGAGAGAGGCAGAGGGAGAAGCAGGCTGTATGCAGGGAGCCTGATGTAGGACTCGATATCAGGTCTCCAGGATCATGCCCTGAGTCCAAGAAAGGCGCCAAACAGCTTGACCCACCCAGGGATCCCTCTCTAGTAGCTTTTTAACTGTTATAAACATAAAACTCTTCTTTGAAACTTTTTTTTAAAAAGGTAAATTTAAAAAGACCTAGTAATTCTCTCCGAACTAGCTTTTTAAAAAAATATTTATTTATTTATTCATGAGAGACACAGACTGAGAGAGAGAGAGAGTCAGCAACACAGGCAAAGGGAGAAGCAGGCTCCCCTGAGGGAGCCCGATATGGGACTCGATCCCGGATCCCGGGATCACGACCTGAGCCAAAGGCAGGTGCCCAACCACTAAGCCACCCAGGCATCCCTTTCCAAACTAGCTTTTTGAAATAACATTGTAATTTTGATTTTAATATAAAATTAATGAACATTTATTAAACTTTGTGCTGAGTTGGGAGGCATTCTGAAATATATTTTTCTCTTCTTTAAACCCAGTAGCCCCTGTTTTATACCTCTTTTGGCACTTAGCTTTCTCTACTTTATATCATAGCTATTCTTTTTTTTTTTTTTTTTTTTTAGATTTTATTTATTTATTCATGATAGTCACAGAGAGAGAGAGAGGCAGAGACATAGGCAGAGGGAGAAGCAGGCTCCATATAGGGAGCCCGATGTGGGATTCGATTCCAGGTCTCCAGGATTGCACCCTGGGCCAAAGGCAGGCGCTAAACCGCTGCACCACCCAGGGATCCCTATCATAGCTATTCTTACTCTGCCTTTTCTCCATCATTGAGTTCCTTCTGGCCAGAGACTGTTCTAATGATGTTTGAATCCCCTGAAGCATCTAGCTCTGCACATGGTAGGTAGAACACAGTAACATTTTACTGGATTGAATGGAAGAGCTCTCTGGTACATTTTATGGTTCGTTTACAAATAGTTGTATTCAGTTTTCTAACAAAACAATTCTCATTTTTTTGTTGAAGATTTTTATTTATTTCAGAAAGCACAAGAAAGAGTGAGCATGAGCTGGAGGGGTGTGGGGCAGAGGAAGAGGGAGAAGCAGGCTCCCCACTCAGTAGAAAGCCCAATGCAGGGCTTGATCCCAGGACCCTGGCATGACCTGAGCTGAAAGCAGATGCTTAATTTACTGAGCCACCCAGTTGCCCAACAATTCTCATTTTAAAAGTATCACTCTTAATATGTGAAAATTTCATTAAGCATTGAATTTGCATTTTGAGTAAATGATGTATCTTAATACTGCCAAATGGTTATGATAATCCTTAAAATGTATCCTGATGGCTGTTTTTGTTTATTACATAGTTTTTTTTTTTTTTAATATATACTCTAGTGGTGAGGTGGGGGACTTTGCCGTGTTTTGCTTTTTAAACAAGATTATTTGAATAAGGGGATAATTAAACATGAAAAAATACATAGAAAGTAATTAGATTCATAATTAGAGTTTTTAGCAATATGTTGTCTATATATAAACTTTCACCTGACAACTAGAACTCCTGGAGTAGAAAGTACAAGTAAAGCATTTAGCCTCAATATCTCAACCTTTCTGTTTTGATCAGTAGACAGCTTTATGAATATTTTTGTGATAACTCATTAGTCTTGAAGTTGTTAGTTGTGAATAAATAAATACACTAATGTACCTTCTCAAATTCCATTTCCTTTTATTTCTGTGTAGCAGTTTGCTTTGTCACTGATAGTGAATAGTTCTATCCTTTATTGAATTATGTACAGATTTAAAATTATTAATGGCCTTTCAGTTATTTGGATGTTGTTACTTTTGAGATTTTTTTGTTTTCATCATTAGGAAGTTAATATTAAATCGTTACATGGTAGTTTCTTTACAAAAACTTATTTTGATTTCCAAATTGCTAAATTTTTTAACATATTGAAAATCGGAAAGAATATTTTCCCCACACTTGGATAGCTTCTAAATTCTTTTTGTGATATTCAAGCCCCTTCTTTTCACTGGGACCATAATGCCATAAGTTGATGCGGATTAACTAGCTTTCTTTCTTCTTCTTTTTTTTAATGGACATAATTACTGTTATCCTTTGAAATGTTAAAACTATGTAAGGTTGCTTTTTTTACTCAAATAAAATGAATTCTGTTTTTCCTCCTTCCTGAGGCTGTTCACTATAATCAGTAGAGATAAGAAAGGTTCATATGTGAGCCTGTCATGGATAACTAGGGGCCATACACTAACTCATATTTGTATTGGTAAGCAAAGTTAACTTTACTTTGCCAAACTGCTCACGTTTTGTATTTCATTTACATTTATATGCTTTCACTATTATTTATATTCCCCAAATGAATGAGAACATATAATGTTTGTCCTTCTCCAAATGACTTATTTCACTCAGCATAATACCCTCCAGTTCCATCCACGTCGAAGCAAATGATGGGTATTTGTTGTTTCTAATGGCTGAGTAATATTCCATTGTATACATAGACCACATCTTCTTTATCCATTCATCTTTCGATGGACACTTGTTTTTTTTTTTTTTCTTTTAAATTTTATTTACTTATGGTAGTCATACAGAGAGAGAAAGAGAGGCAGAGACACAGGCAGAGGGAGAAGCAGGCTCCATGCACCGGGAGCCCGATGTGGGATTTGATCCCGGGTCTCGAGGATCGCGCCCTGGGCCAAAGGCAGGCGCCAAACCGCTGCGCCACCCAGGGATCCCTGGACACTTGTTTAATAGTTCTCCAGTTAATATCTTTTTTCTCCTATATTTTCCTCTAAGAGTTTTAGAATTTTAGTTCTTACATTTAGGTCTTTGATCTTGTGTTAATTTCTATATATGGTGTAAGATATGGATCCAGCTTCATCCATTTGCCTGTGAATATCCAGTTTCCCCAAGACCATTTATTGAAAAGATTGTCCTTTGCCCATAAAATGGTCTTGGTATCTTTGTAAAATCATTCGCGTATTGGATTTATTTCTGGAATCTCTGTTCAGTTGGTCTATATGTCTGTCTTTATGACAGTGTACTATATATACTGTTTTGATTACTTTATAAGAAGCTTTATAGTAAGTTTTGAAATCATGAAGTATAAGACCTCCAACTTTGTTCTTTTTAAGATTGGTGTGGTTATTCAGGGTTTCTTGAGATTCTTTATGAATTTTAGGATCGATTTTTCTATTTCTGCAAAAAATGTCATTGGGATTTTTATTAGGATTGCATTGAATCTATAGATTGCTCTGGCAAGTATTGCCGTTTTGGCAATATTAAATAGTCTTCAAATCCATGAACAAGGGATGTCTTTCCATTTATTTGTGTCTTTAATTTCAGCAACAGTTTATAGTTTTTCAGTGTTTAAGTCTTTAACCTCCTTGATTAAGTTTATTCCTAAGTACTCTTTTTTATTGCTACTTTAAATTGAATTGTTTTCTTAATTTCATCCTGGGATTGCTCATCATTAGTGTATTTTGTGTATTGATTTTATATCTTGCAATTTTGCTCAGTTTTATTGCAGAATCTTTACTTCATTTAAGGTTTTCTACATTTAAGGAATGTCATCCGTGAACAGAGATGATTTTATTTACTCCATTCTGACTTGGATGCCTTATATTCCTCATTCTCACCTATAGCTAAAATCTGTTTGCTCTGCTTTCATATTTGGCAATTAATTTGTCTTAGATTAATCTTGCTGAATATGTTTTTTATTATAAAACCGACTTTATGAAAAGAATTTCTTAGTACTTTATGATGTTCTCATCCTAAATATATCCTTCAATTCCCATTTTCCTTGTCTTTGCTTTGGTTTGGTCTGCCTCTGTACCTATCTCCCATAATTATCTGAGTCCTGTGCCAGCTCCATCCTAAAAATTCCCATTTGCTGGATAAGTTTATCAAAGACAAATATCTTAGTAGTTATTTAAAATCCTTATTTTAGGGATCCCTGGGTAGCTCAGCGGTTTAGCAGCTGCCTTCAGCCTGGGGCATGGTCCTGAAGTCCTGGAATTGAGAGGCCTGCATTGGGCTCCCTGCATGGAGCCTGCTTCACCCTCTGCCTGTGTCTCTGCATCTTCTCTGTCTCTCTCATGAATAAATAAATAAAATCATAAAAAAAATTAAGTCCAAATAACTGATAGAAAACATAAGAGAAATGTTCTCAGCTAAGAAGAAGTGGAAGAGATGGAATCTCACTTAAGCTTTCTCTTAATTCTTGTGTTATCCAGCCCCTTGCTACCCTACTACCATATTATATCACAGTAAAATATCTAGTTTGGTTTTATGATCCTTCTACCCATCTCATTTCAACCACTTTTTAAAAAACTGATAAACCCTTTTGACACAGAATTGTCCTCTATCCGAGGACAATATATTAAATGGATTTTTGGAGCAGGGAGATGGAGATGGAATAGGAGCTTGCTCCGTCCACTCTGCGCATCGACCTGGTATTGCAGTACCTCCAGGAACGGTGCATCCCCTCGGGGGAAACACTCGGTTGTCAAACAGAGTCAAGAAGTCGTCTGGAGCAGCGCTTGGGGAGGCTCTTTGCTGTTCTTGGGGAGAGTTGGGAAAGCTTAGAGCGATACTTGAACAGAGTTGATTGCTTGCATTTTTTTTTTCCTCCGGCTTTGCTAATCCCAGGCGTAGTTTCTCGGTTTGTGAGAACACTGACAAGTTGTACTACTGTTTTTCTCTTTCTGGTTTAAGTTGTTCATTTCCCTAAAGCTGTTTTTAAGTTTTATTTGTATCTTTTTTTTTTTTCTTAAGCTTTCATTTACTTATGAAAATCAGAGAGAGAGAGAGAGAGAGAGGCACAGACCCACACAGAAAAAAAAAAACTGATAAACCCTTTTGACACAGAATTCTTTTACCCAGCTGAATCATCTTATGTAACATTTTTTTTACAATGAAACAAATTAAAATTCTAGTCTTGCGAGCAAAATATTGTGTCCTATATTCCAAAGTGACCTTTTATGTTCTTCACCAAGCAGTATTAAGACTATAGGACAGCCTGTCATAACTGTGATTGCACCCTCTGTGTTTGGACTTATAGACAGCAGTAGTTTTCTATGATTTGGGTAAGAGCAGCATTATAATCTACCTTTAAAAATAATTTAAAGTAATTATTAGACATTTACAGTATCTCATGAATGAGGGTAGAGATGAGGTAGGAAAAAAGAATCAAATGTCCACTATGGGCTGTAAAGATAACCTCTTGGAATTCCTGAGAAGGGAAACACAAGAAGTCTGCGTGGCATTGAGTTTACAGAATCCCTGGGATCCTGATTTATCCCCTTGATTCCCATCTCATAATTCTTATACTTTCCTTATACCACCCCCTCAGTTTCTCCTGCCATCCTTCAATTTCTTCCTTATATCTCTACCCTGAGTTGCTGATTTCTGTCTACTAGCCTACTATTTTCATTATAAAAATTGTTATTAAGATTTTTAGATATATGGAATCCCTTTAACAGGGACCAGTACTGTCTTTGTCAGAACTCAGCAGGTGAATAGTTACTCTGCTGCCATGATAAAATAAAATAATAAAATTCTAGTAAAGGACTTAATAGCTTTAAGAATTAAATTATAATCATTTCTTCTATACAAAGCAATACTGGATAAATAAAATGTTTCATTATTTTTGAATTGGTTGGTGAGATTATAATGAAAGAGACGCTAATATTGGTTATTAGTAACCTGCAGATTTGCATATAAATCACTCGAGATCTTTGTGACAGTGACTTTTAAAAATAGGCTCAATTATTACAGTTTTAGCAGAGGTGAGAGTTCTGCTATTTTAAAGCTTACTTTTGGCAGAGAACCATACTGTTAACACCCTAAGCTCTTGTTGCTATGGAGAAAGTAACAGGATTTATTTTGTTTTTTAACATACCACTTAAAATATATATGCATATCTTAAGATTTAAAATGTGATTTAGTTGCTTGTAGGTTTTGAGTATCAGCACATTTCAAAAGTACTTCTATATTTTTTAACACTTGATTATTTTTATCTTCCAGAGAAAATAGAGAATAATTCTGGCCATTATAATGGCAAAATTTTATATTACTTTTTTTTTTATATTACTTTTTATAGGGTCTTTTAGGAATAACTTAGAATCCCTTGTGGATCATTAATGGATGAGGATTTTGAAGAACATGCAGAAACTTTTGAAAAAAGTAATATAATCTTAAGCCCTCACATGTCTTGGATACCTGTAGTTATGACAGAAATATATAATGCATACAACTCAATTTCAGATTCAAATGATACTTTTGAAATAATGTTATGCTAAGCACTTTCATCCTGTTGTAGTTTATTTAATGGAACTCAGTTTGAGAGTACCAAAGTAATCTTCATAATTTCAAATTTTAATGTATTAAACTGATTACTTAAATGTTTATCAGTAGTGTTCCATAACTCTTCCTCCTAAAAAATTAGTAAATAGAATTTATACAAGCCTTTAATAAGTAGAACTTTTTTTAAAAAAAGATTTTATTTATTTATTAATGAGAGACAGAGAGAGAGAGAGAGAGAGAGAGAGGCAGAGATATAGGCAGAGGGAGAAGCAGGCTCCAGGCAGGAAGCCTGATGTGGGACTCGATCCCAGGACTCCAGGATCATGCCCTGAGCCAAAGGCAGACACTGAAACCACTGAGCCACCCAGGCGTCCTATAAATAGAACTTTCAATTGTGAATTATACTTTTTATTTCATTCCTTACAAGAATGAATGGATTTCATGACATGGAATATTACTAATCCATAGACCTCCTGATTATATGTATAATTAAATCACCTCTCTCTACCTTTAGCATCCAATGTCACACTGACATGGCCTAGATAACATCTTAGTCCAAAAGCAGTTTGACTTTTTACTTTATAAGCTGAACAGTCAGGTGATTGATTTACTTTTAAGCTAGGTAGATTAATCCTAGTTATGGTATTTATCACAATTGAGTGTCATAACAGTTATTTCTGGATTTAAAAAAAAGCTTTGATTACAATTGTTATAAACAGAATTTTAAAACCTAGCTCTATACTTTCCTCAGCACCTTTATTTAATGGCAAAGAAAAAATAGCTCTTTGCTTTCTAAAGAGAGAAAGTAGCTAAAGGTAATAAACAATTGCAACTTAGGCTCATAGTTTTGAATATTATATTTTAGCTGTTCCAGTTTGCAGTGACTTTTTAACAAGACCCATCTTCTCTATGAAGAATGCAGTTAATTTTTTTTCTGGCACAAAAAAATAGGGTAACCTGATCTGAGTCTGACAGAGTGTGTCGTTCATTTAAGTGCTTCCATCTGTTGCCTGCTGTTCCCCTTACTCATGACCCCTCTGTGTTTCTCTCTTTCCCTTCTCTTTCCCTGTTTCCCTTTTTCTTTCTTCCTTCCTTTTTGTTTTCTTCTCTCTCTCTCTCTCTCTTTCTCTCTCTCCTTTTTCCCTCTCCCTCTCTCTGTCTCTTCTTTTGTTCTTAGCCCCTCTGAGGAAGGCAAAGTTTGTTGAGAGCCCACGAATTCCAGAATCCGAGCTTGGCTCACCAACCCTCGCTTCAGCTCAGAAACTGGATGTGGATGCATACTGCCCTGGTAAGCATGCATGCAAAGTGTCTGCTTTGACAGAGGGAGGTTTGGATCAGGCCCATCCAGCAGAGCAGTGTTTTGCATGTATACTATTCATAAAAACATACTGTAACTCCTTTTGCAACTGATTGCATATTTTCCTTATTAGAAGATAGTTTTTATTAAACATCCTTTTTACTACTGATACAATCAAGAGTAAGTATTGAAAACCATTTCAAGGATAATTCTCAAAAGAACTAAAATAATTTTGGTAGATAAATAGTTTCCAGAATGATTTTTGTGATTTGAGATCCTTGAAGAAATATTGCCTTGGCCGTGTACAAACAAAAATATTAAAAATATGAATAAAAATGTTCATTCAACACTTGTCCTTTATACACGACCTACTTTTTTGAATGCCTATTGGATTTCTGGACAGTTACAGAAAATAGTTGTGATGTTGGAAACATTAAACTTAAATTAGAAAAGAAACCTTATAGGTTCCCAATTTGGACTCCTGGACATTCACTTGTAGAAATACCTCTTCTCATGAATGGCCTATGAGCACATGTGGGAGTTCACTAAACCCTTCTCTTGTGGGAGCCAAGCTGAGACAGAGTCATTATCAATGCTTAGATTCTTGCAAACTGAGATGAGTTGCCTGGCAACATCCTTTGCACTCACTCTACAGTGAGTCTATAGAGCTGTGTCAGAAATGTTCAAAGATCTAGTTGAGTATACAGATCAGAGCTTTAGTAGAGGGCCTTAGAAGACTTGGTTTTAGGTCTTTTGTTTATTCCTGCTCATTAAAATTGATGGTAAACCACAGAGTGAAACCACTACATATTTACCACATTAGGGATCAGCAGAATAAAATGATTTTTAGTTCTAGGGAAAGTATCAATAACTCCAATCTGAAATGTCAGGGTAATATAGTTCTGAAGGCAAATAAGACATGTTTAAAAAAAAAAAAAGATAATAGGCGAAAATCTGAACCAAACCTAATCAGAGACATTGTATGGATCAGTTTTAAATATTGAAATATCTTGGGGATTTTACTTTCAGGATGCAGAATCCTAGTTTTCATCCACTGTTGGAGATGACTTTTTTAAAATCAATCACAGTTATGTATTAGGAGCCAGCTTTTCTGTTTCTGAAAGGAAGAAAATAGCTCTTTAGATGGCATGATAGCACATGGTTAGAAGAATCCTTTTCATGTTTTGAGGTACTGTCACACTTCTTGGTAAAGGGAATAATGTGCTTTGCATTTCTTCATGCAAATTTTAATATAATAAAGTAAAACAAATAAATACACTAATTCCCTATTCCTGTGTAGAGTTTTGGAAGAGAAGCTCTGTCAGAGGCCTATTCTTTTTCAGATTTGCAAGTCAGAGTGATTGTCAGGGAGACTAATCTTTCACTTCCTGATTGTCCATCTGACATCTTTAATGTAATCTAGCTGTTATTGTCAAAGAAGCAAGGTAGCTGCTGTTTGTTGGAATGCCAGTGCTGAATCCCTGTCCTTTTAAAAATTATCCATGTATTTTCCACCAATATGAATCTTTGCTGAATTGGAATTGAACCAAACTAAACCTCAGTTGAAATTTTCAGAAAGCCAGGAAGAAACTAAAACATGTTGCCAGAATGTTAATTGCCATACTCCTCAGTCTCTCCTTTTCTTATCTGAACAGTTTTAATGCACGGAAACTTCTTAGTGTTTTACTCTTTTATAATAAAGTTATTAAACTCTCTGAAAATAAGTTTCTATTGAAATAAGATTAGTGACCTGAACGTTGAAGCTGTTATCTTCTACATAGTACCAAAACTTAACGACAAACAGATAAATTCAGTGTACTCACAAAGCAAACAAATAATCCATTTCTTTTGAATTTCTCTTACGTAGGATATGCTAACAGAATAGTGATTATATTTTATTGTATACTTATATATAGTAATTCAATTAAAGCTGTTTTCTCTTCTTGTCCACTAGCTGTATTCATTATCACATACTAATTTAGGAAAATAGTATATTTCACAGAGACAATAGTCATAAACCAAAGGTTCAAACAGTGACTTTCAGATTTTCACATGCTTCAGAATTACTAGGAAGACCTATTTAAATGCAGATTGCTGGGCCCACCCTCAGAATTTCTGGTTCAGTAAACCTGGGTTGGGTTGAGAATTTGCTTTTCAGGTGATTCTGAAGTTGCTGGTTGATGTTCCACACTTTGAGGGACAGCTGGGTTACAGGACTGCTGCAGGCTGCTTACGGGCAGTCCAATGAACAATGCTGAATTCTGTAGGGTTCATTCTGCTATTGACTTCTGAGAGTGTTGTTTCTGTATTTTCTAAACTTTAACCTTTTGATATTTATATTTTAGGTTGGAAGAGTAAAACTTTTGTTCTAAGAAATGGCCATGTCTTTTTTTTGGTTTGTCCTTTTGTACCTGGTATCTGTTACCTGTGTCTAGTTTTCAAGATTATCCTACATATAAAAGGAAATTGTGGATCAAACCAGAGCAGATTATTGATATTTGGTCTGCAAAGTCTAGTGAAAAGTACACTGAGGTATAGCTGTGGATCAGAATTTGTCTAATAAATTAAGGGATTCAGTCTTCATAGCTTTGGATTCTTTTTTTTTTCTTTTAAGATTTTATGTATTTATTTGAGATAGAGAACAAGAGCAGAGGGGAAGGGCAGAAGGTAAAGGAGAAGTAGCCTCTTCACTGAGCAGGGAGCCCAGTGAGCAGAAGGCAGATGCTTAACCCACTGAGCCATCTAGGCACCCCTAGCCTTAGATTCAAAATACCTAACTTACATTTTACTATTCCTCAAATCAAATTTGTTGTATGCAGAAAATGTGAGAAAACCACAAGTAAACAGTATGTTTTGGTTCTGTACTTAAAATCATGGGACATGATTGATCATGTTACATAACTGACCTACCAGAGCAATTGTTAAGTGAATTGTGTTTGGTAATTGTCTTATGGTGGAGAAATTAAGACTTAGAAAATTTAAGTGGTATGTATAGGATCACAAACAATTTATTATTGAACTCTTGAAGTGGACGCAATGTAGTCCAGAGATAGATTGCCTATAATTCTGGTACTGTTTAAATTCTATAAACACCCCCTTAAACTATCCTTAAATTAAAAAGCAGAAAAATCAGTTTTTAAGTATGAGACTGGATTATAATCCATTTTTAGGGTAACCAACTGATAACCCGTGATTTCAATAAAAGCAGTTCCCAAGGTAAGAGAATAGATTCGTCCTATACTCTTAACTTTCCTGCTTATGGCATTATTTATTAGCTGTGTGGTTTTAGGCAGGTCATTTAACCTTTCAGTTTTCTCATCTATAAAAATGGTAATAATAATCTTAAATCCAACTAATAAATGTAAAGCTCTTACAAGAAGCTTGATTCATAGTAAATGCTTATAAATAAATGTTAGCTTATTTTGTTATTATTATAGTGATAATCCTGAAGTATACTGCAGGGTTTTAAAGTGTTTTCTAAATAATGGGGCAGGAGGAGAGATGTAAAGGTTTAGGGTCATTTTTAATTATTTTTAATTATTATTTATTTATTTTAGACAGGAAGGGGATAGGGGAGGGGTGTATGGAGAGAGAGAGGGAGAATCTTAAGCAGGCTCCACGCCCAGCCATGAGTCCAACTCTTGGCTCAATCTCACAACACTGAGATCATGAGCTGAGTCAAAATCAAGATTCGGGTGTTTAACCGACTGAGCCACACAAGTGTCCTAGGATCATTTTTAGTTAAATGTATCTTAATTACGTTTCAGTTCTGATTTCCCCCCTACTAGTCATATGATCCTAAACATGTGATATAATATCTCTGTGCCTCAGTTTCCTGTCACAGCAACATGACATATACTATGATGTTATTTCTAACATTTAACATACTAAATATGTATTTGTATATATATATATGTATATATGAACATATATATATATATATATTCATAGGGAAAACATTGGTTTCCTAAAGAGAGAGATAATTGGGATTGGTTGGGAAGTCAGGAGAGAATGGGATTGGTGAGAGAATGGTCATGTTAGCAGTGGTTGTAGCTGGTTGGTGGGATTTCAGTGGTTTTAATTTTCTTTCTTGGGCCGCATATATCAATAAATGAGAGCTCAAATTCTGGAGTTAGATCTGGATTTAATTTCTGACATCCACTAGCTATATCTATGTGTTAACTTTCATAACCTTAAATTCCTTGTAAACTGATAAAAACAGGTCTTTAATGATAGGTTTATTTCTTAGGGTTAAGATCAAATAGAATAACACATATGCCAAATGCTTATTACTTCAGGCAAAATAATAAGAACACCTTTCCTGTTGTTGTTAATTCATCATCATCATTATACTTTGTTCAGTTTCTAAAGTTTCTGCATTGAATTTGTATCCAAAATTTTTAGCAATCATATGCCACTAAAGGATGGTGATACTCTTTATTTATGCCTTTGTTTCTTAACTTTCTGTATTGGATATTATAGTAATACATCATTTCAACTGTAGAAATGAATCTTAACCCAGATGGCAGGCCAACTCAACAGTTTTATAGGACTTTTGACTACATGTGCGAGATTAAGGGCCAAAGTCCAGACCAGTGTTCTGAAAATAGATAGGCTTTTATCCACACTGAATATTTTCAGAGAAATTTGAGATTAATCTTTTTATAATAGATCTTTTAAATCTCTTTAAAAATGGCACTGTCCTTCAAAGGACAGTGTTATTTAAGGTGACAACAAGATTAGGATGTATTTGAAACTCAAGAATGGGGGAGAGTTTTATAATAGTTATTTGGGACATACTCATTTATATATTTCTTGAATTCGTAATGATTTTTCCTCTGGATTTCCTATCAGCATTGTACATTCTGTTGCACAAGTACAAGCCACTGTAGATAAATGTTTTATAAAAAGTGACTAATTCCTTGAACCTCTTTCCCCAACTTCTATATAGTTGTGGTCATTCTGTTTAAAAGAAAAGGATGATTTATTTTCTCATCTTCTCATCTTTTTCTTCCCATTTTTTCCCCTGAAAACATTATCAAATGTTATCTTTGTTAGTTAGGCATGTTTCATTTGTTTTGCTCAAATTTTATACTTAAAATTATAGTTTAAAACCCTCTGTATGATTTTGATTGACATGTAGATACAAGGAGCCTTTTCTTGTCCTTCACATCTTATGTTATGTTCGTATTCCCTATGTCTGTGTTGTAAACACAATAAGTGTAAAGCAGGGTTTTAACCTGACTTAAAATGATGAACTTTAGGGGTGATCTAAACTCCTTATTATACACAAAGATGATTCTATAAGGTACCTGTGTGCTTCTTTCTGTAACAGGTTCCCAAAGCAGTCTGTGACACATACTTTACCCACCCCAAGTAAAGGAGAAAAGAAATACTGTTGTGGTCTTGAAGCTATGTGGTATAGCTCTAGTAGCTATGTGGTGTAGCTACTAGAGCAACATCAAAGAATATATGTGTATACACACACACACATATGTATATATGGACAGTGAACAGACTTGTAAATGGAATGAAGGGGATACTTGACAGTGCTGCTCTAATCATACAGTGTGAAAGTCGGTATAGAAAGTAGAGCTCAGAAGCAGAGAGATAAACTGAACATATTTCAGTGTATTTTAAGTATGAGAGACACTGCCTGATTACTGGTTACAAAAATAAGCATGCTAAAGAACTAGAATATGAATATGGATAGCTTTTCTTGCCCAGACTTCTTTATCCACTAGTAAGTTCTTAACATGTTGGGAAGTTATTTCAGTGTACAAATTTTTTATCAAATAAAATGTTTCATTTTGATCATTTTTAGTTGTTTTCCTGATTTACATTTTATCATTGTTTAAAAGATGAATAGTGTCATCCCATAAACTTTTAGATTAACTTTTCTCAAGGTGTTTTGCTTCATAAATTCAAAAGACTTGGCCTATGAATGTGGTACTTAGACCCATAAATTTAGATACGCAAAAGAACAATTTTCCCATTAACTGAAAAACATTTTAATGTAGTTTTTGAGGAAGTAAAATGCACTGGTTTAGAGTAAAATGCACTAGTGTAGACTGCAGACCTTGGAGCCAGAGTGCCTGTGTTCAAATATTAGTTCTGTCACTACTTGTGTGAACTTGAACAAATAATTACCAAAAGAAATTAATTTCCTTATCTGTAAAATGGATATTATAATATTACCTATACCATAAGAATACTGTAAAGATGTATTAAAATATGTAAAATAATCAAAACAACCATATTTGTGGTCCATAGTGCTATATAAATCTTAGCTACAATTATCATAATGTTGTAGAACCTTTAATGCCTTTTATCTAAGAATGCTGTGGATAAGGCTATCATCCTTTTTAGAGTACTTTGCAGAGGATAAAAGTACACCTGCAACCTGTAGTTATTGGTTGTTTTTACAAGCAATCTATGTATATTCATAGATGCTAAGGTGTGTGGGATTTGGTTTTCGTTTTTTTTTTTGTTTTTTTTTTTTTTAATAGAGGCAGTTTTTCACAGTGGTAAATAGCTTGCGCCCAGGATGAGACAGCTTGGATTCAGCTCTAGCTGTGTCATATATTAGCTGCATAATTTTTATTACTTAATCTTTCTAATCCTCTGTTTCCTCATTTGTAAAATGAAGATAGTAATATCACCTACTCCATAGAGTGTGATGATTAAAAAAGATAATATGCATAGTTTACTTAGCTCAGCATCTGGAACATCAGTTATTATGACTAATAACTTGTCTCTCACATGTATATATTATTGTATTATTATAAATTTATTTCTGAAAATAAATGTTGTTTTATGTTTCTCTTTTCCTAAGCTGTATATTCCTGTAGCCCAATGTCCATGAAAAGTTCTATGGGAGGAAGGAAGGGATGGAAAGGTATTCCTGATTTGTGTTTTGACACCCAGAAAACTCAAGATTTATGAATTCTTTATGATATCACCAGTGCCATCCTTTATTTCTAAGTCACTTAAAATCTTCCTTGTCTTTTTGTTTGTGTTTTGCTTATCTAGAAGTTATACATTATTAAACTTATGCTTATAAGACTTGCAGGAAGTTTTGGTTAAATTCTGTTTATTTTCACTGAGTACCCTTGAGAATAGATTCTGTATTAGTGATCTGTTCCTGTATAACAAATTACCATAAAATTTAGTAGCTTAAAACAATATCACTTACTATCTCATAGTTTCTGTGGGTCAGGAATCTGGTTGCAATTTAGCTCCTTTCTGTGGATTAATGTTGCTCACAAGCTGCAGCCAAGTTGATAGCATGGGCTATAATAATCTCAAGGCTTAACTGGGAAGGATCCTCCTTCAAGGATCATACATATATGATCATGTATGATCAACAATCATACTTATATGATTGTTGGAAGGATTTGGTTCCGTATGGGCTGTTGTGACGGTCTTAGTTCCTTACTGGCTTTTTACCAAAGGCTGCCTTCAGTTCCTTCCCATGTGGATTTTTCCATAGGGCACCTTACAACATGGCAGCTTGCTTCACGAGAGCAAGCAAGCAAGAGGCAGAATGAGTGCAAGCAAAATCAAAGTGACAGGCTTATCGTATAATCTCAAAAGTGACAGGGCACTGGCTGGTTCAGTCTGAAGAGGGTGTGACTCTTGATCTTGAGGTCGTTAGTACAAGTCCCACGTGGGGTATAGAGATTACTTAAATAAATAAAACATTTTAAAAAGGTGACACACTATCAGTTTTTGCCATATTCTCTTTGTTAGAAGCAAGTCACTGTGTCCAGTCCACACTCAGTAAATTGGAATTTTGAAGAAAGTTATTTAAGTGAAGCAACAACTTTTTCTTGCTTTTTTCTACATATTTGATATGCACCATTCCATGGCCTGGAAGCATAAATCTTTCTCATCCTTGCATTCCAACAGAAAAATTCCATATATCCCTAGTATCCACCCTTTTTATATTCAGAAATTTCCTGTTGTCCTTCTTATAACTATCCATGTCTTTTCCCTTACTTTACCAGTATAGATTATTTACAGATTACAAATTATTAGGGTAATCTGTACTATTAAGCAATTTATAATCAGTGCTATTATACCTTTAAGTTTACTGTAATGTGTTTTGACTTTTATAGAAAAATATATTCAACGAAAATAGCTAATATAATTTATGCCACTTTCATGCGATTTGGCCTTGGAAAAATCTGTCTTATGGTGTCATATTAAGATTCTGATGCTGCAGCTAACATTTGCTTTTTTGTTTTTCTTGATCAACATAGAAAAGAAGAATAGGGAACAAAGACAACTTACCACCCTTTTGTAGTATACCTTTCTCTCCTATTCTCACTATTCAGAAATTTTTTTCAAAGTATAACATTATTCCTTACCAAGATGTGGCCAGTATTTAAACCTATCTGTGCTTAAAAAATGCATAAACCATATACATTATGGAAGATTACTGTATCTGGTTATGATCTTAGATTGTATTTACTATATTAGAACAGATACCTTACTTAGAACAGGATTTCCTAAATTGTGACCCAGGGAATGGAGAGGTTAGTCTATTGCTATATGAACTATGCTAAACTATAAGATCTGTGAATGTAGGACTTGTCCAGTTTTTTCATTACTGTATCCCTACTGCTCAGACTAGTGACTGCTGTATAATACTCAACAAATATGAGATGAATAAGTAGTCAACTATAAAACAATAACAACTACTAAAAATGGGAACATCTTGCAAACAAGGAAAAATACCAGAATAAATGGTAGAGGTAAACACTAGAGATAAGTAATAGTAGATGCTAACGTTAGGCAATCAGGAGTGTATGAAACATACTGAAAATCTAATAAGAGCTGCTGTGTCAGATACCATGTACACACCAACCAAAACATTCAGATTATTTGGAAAATAGTAGAATTATTTGAGGAACAGCTTATGCTACAAGCATATCTTTTGGCATTAGATAAGCCAATCCTTGAAAAGGGGCAGCTACTGCAAATACATACCTTCAGCTGGATTCTCCACTCCTCATCCTTCAACTTACTCAGGGAGAGTAAAAGAAAATACCACATTTAACATCTGACATCTGACGGACACCTAGGTGGCACAGTTGGTTAAGCATCCAACTCTTAGTTTTGGCTCAGGGTCATGAGATCGAGCCCCATGTTGGGCTCTGTGCTCAGCGTGGAGTCTGCTTAGGACTCTTTCTCCCTCTCCCTTTGTCCCCCTCCCATGCTCATGTTCTCTCTCTCTCTCAAAAAAAATAAATCTTAAAAAATAAACAACTGAAGGAAGAATTAAATTCTTATGTACAGGGATCCCTGGGTGGCGCAGCGGTTTGGCGCCTGCCTTTGGCCCAGGGCGCGATCCTGGAGACCCAGGATCGAATCCCACGTCGGGCTCCCGGTGCATGGAGCCTGCTTCTCCCTCTGCCTGTGTCTCTGCCTCTCTCTCTCTCTGTGTGACTATCATAAATAAATAAAAATTAAAAAATAAATAAATTCTTATGTACACCAACAAGTTTTTAAATAAGACCTGACCCAGGAGAGTCCATTCTAGACCATTCCCCTAGTTTCTTCCCTAACACTTCACCTTTCCATTTCTCATTGTCAAACTGTACCAATCACTTCCTTTGTTGAAGTTTCTCTAGACTCTGAGGTCATACCACTTGTTCTTTAAGGGTTTTAGCTACTGGTTCACCAGAATTCCTGTTGTCCTACCAATTTTATTTTCAAACCTCTCCTTCCACTTAAAAAATAAAAATAAAAAAAAAAGTAAATTCTACCCCTAATATGGGGCTTGAACTCACAATATCAAGAATTGCTCACTGAATGAGCCAGCCAGGTGCCCCTCACCTGCTACTTTTCATATAACTATCTGTAGGTCTTTCCCAGTCTGTACTATTAACAGTACAGTAAAAGTGAAAGAATTCTTTCTAGAATGATGCTTTTCTCTTTAAGCCTGCATGATTACATCGTGTTATTTTAGTGTGCAATTTCTAGAATAAATCCCAGATTTGAAAGCCAACAGAGAGTAAATTTGTTATTTAGACAAACATGAGTTTTGAGGATAATCCTTTTTCTTACTGTGACCAATATATACATACCTAGCTTTCTACATTAGAATAAGTTTGTGCTATGGATGAGGAAGTCCAGGCCAATAAGGGAATAATAGGGAGAATACTGCATTACAGCAGTAATGCTTCTTTACCATAACTTGTATCTCAAATATATGTCTATTCCAAGCAGACATTAGAAACCTCAGTTTAAAACCCAAAGGAGCACTCAGTGAGAAACATCAGTCTTGGAGATTTCAGTGAAGTATTTAAGGCTTTTGAGCTTGTCAAATAGTGCTTTTTATCCCAGCCAAATAGTCATCATCTTACATCAGTGTGCACATACTACTTGTTGTACATTGGAAGCAATTATTAAGCAATGAAACACTGTAAGTGTTGCCAGCAGTGAGTGCTTTCTATCTCTATATATCCTGTCTCTGTAATGATTCCTACTTCAGTGGGAGAGAATCAGAAGTAGGGCATTGTGATAGGAGATTATTAGCTTTTAAAAGCCCATTTTCTTAGCTAAGTGCCAAACTAGTGAGTTAAAAAATATGCAAAGTCCAGGGATACCTGGGTGACTCAGTCAGTTGGATGTCTGACTCCTGATCTCAGCTCAGGTCTTGATCTTAGAGTTGTGAGTTCAGGCCCCAGGTTGGGTTCTACTAATTAAAAAAAAAAAAAAAAAAAAAAAAAAATATATATATATATATATATATATATATATACACACATATATATATATAATCCCTAATCTTTTAGAAATTTAATTTCTGAAAAGCAAAAGGCAGAGCAACTATGTGTGTATATGTGTGGGTGACTTTTTTGCCCACTTATGTCTAAGTTATCAGTAATAAGACTGCAGAATTAAAGATGGGATTTAAGTTTACTTACTGTTTTTTAGGGAATCTATTTGTAAAAAAAAAAATTTTCCAGCTTTTTTGAGATATAATTGATATATAACATTGTGTAAGCTTAAGGTCTACAATATGCATGATTTCATATACGTATATATTGCAAAATGATTCCTGATGAAATTTATGGACAATGTCTCCGGAAAATTACACCTACATAAAAAATTTTGCATATTGTCTGGGTTTCAAAAAAATTAATAAAACAGGTTTGTTGCTTTATGTAAATAGTTTTATCTGTAAACTAGTTGAATAAACCAAAGTTAATAAGAAAGACTAGAGTATTCTAATGGATTTGCATTATTTCTAACTCCCATTCCATACCCTAAAGCAAGGCATCTAAATACTCCTCTCTGTAATTGGAGAGATTCCCTAAAAGTTGATTCTTGATTCTTTAACTTAGGCCCTAGGTGAGTTAATTTAAAGAAGGCAGTAATTTGGAAGAGAAGGAGGGATAAGTAGGAGAGATTTAGACCCCTCCATTTTCAAGAAGTGGGGTCCTATAATTAAAATTCCTTAGATTTTTATGTACGTGCCCCAACTTAGGCAATTTTTGCTCTCAGACTAACATGGATCTAGTGTTCCCATCAATCGCCCATTTTTCTATTGTACTGTCTTCTGAGCCATGTTGAAAGGTAGTTCTTAGAACTATGGAAAGCATCTTAGACCACCATCTTAACCTCCAAACTTATGTTTAACCCTAAAGCAGTAGACCAGTTTTTCTAGTTAATCAAAAACCTGTTTGGCAAGCACTTTTTAAAAAATTAGTATTAGAATGCTCTCTTGGTGGCAGTTCAATATATATTTTATCACTTCCTGTTACCATTAACCCAGTCATGACAGACATATTAAAACTGCTTGTATCCTGAGGGTATTTGAGTTTACAGTCTCTGCTATGGGTTACTGGGAGTTGTTATTTTTTTTTTTAGGAGGTGCAGAGAAGCACTGGAGGATAAAAGAATGAAATTTTCCTTTGAGTAAAGGAAAATTTCATTTCTCTCCCTTTAAAACATACGATTTCAGGCAGCCTGGGTGGCTCAGCGGTTTAGTGCCACCTTCGGCCCAAGGCCTGATCCTGGAGACCCAGGATCGAGTCCCATGTCAGGCTTCCTGCATGGAGCCTGCTTCTCCCTCTGCCTGTGTCTCAACCCCGCCCCCCGCCCCCCCAGTCTCTCATGAATAAATAAATAAAATCTTTTAAAAAATTTTAAAAAATTCAACGTACGATTTCAGGGGATTCACAGACTTTCAATAGAGCAGGTAGCAGAGGATCTCGGATCAAGAGTTCCTGATTTAGGTCCTTTATTAGCTTCCATATACTACCATTTAGAATATCATTTTGTTATTAGCTACTGTAGTTAGCTATACCAGAAGAAAACATGCATGATTAAATAGTTGAAATGTGAAGTTACTTTGTAAAGAAAAGAACTGAGGAGACTTTCCTCAACCAGTAGCTTCTCGGAGATCCCTGGGTGGCTCTGTGGTTTAGCACCTGCCTTTGGCCCAGGGCACGATCCTCGAGTCCCAGGATTGAGTCCCACGTGGGGCTCCCGGGTTGGAGCCTGCTTCTCCCTCCTCCTGTGTCTCTGCCTCTCTCTCTCTCTGTCTATCATCAATCAATCGATCTTTAAAAAAACAAAAAACAAAAAACAGTAGCTTCTAGTGGTGTTAGGGAAATATTTGCCATCTCCAATGGTGTGATCATCATTCTTGCAGCTCTTCCATTACTCTCTCCTTCCTCCATCTCCACCAATCATCGTCCCACAGACACTAGCTCTTTTCTACCACAACTTTATGAGATATATTAAGAATTATCTTGGGCAGCCCCAGTGGCCCAATAGTTTACGGCCGCCTTCAGCCTAGGGTGTGATCCTGGAGACCCGGGATCGAGTCCCACGTCAGGCTCCCTGCATGGAGTCTGCTTCTCCCTCTGCCTTTCTCCCTCTCTCCCTCTCTTCCTCTCTCCCTCTCTCTCTCCCTCTCTCCCTCTCTCTCTCTCTCTCTCTCTCTCTCTGTCATAAATAAATAAATAAATAAATAAATAAAATCTAAAAAAAAAAAGAAGAGATCAGCTGTAGTACTGTACCCCATCACCTGCACCACTATTACTTTTGTCCATTATTTCTTCAGATTCTTTTGTGTTCTCATACTCCTAATTATTTTTATGTACTGGATTTAATATTTGAAAATATGTGTAGAAATAACGTAAAGATAGGATGATGATTTTTTTTTTCCTCTAGAGAAGATTTGTATTGGCTTCTGCCACGTGGGACCAGTTTGATCCAAGTTCAGAGTTTGTGGTTTCAGATGACTTAAGGCAAAATTTCAAGGCCTAGTTTACTTCCGGTTTATCTTTACCCCCAGGGTACAGTTAAGATTTCAGCCCAAAGTGTAGGTTGCTTTACTAGATTTCCCACTCTTGGCAGATCCTAGACTGCAGTTTTGGTTCCCTGACCTCATGAGACAGACAGAAGCACAGCTCAGCTGCTCAATCACTGCTTCTGCTTCCCCTGGTTAAAGTGACCGTTGGTGCTGGACGAGATCTCCATTCTGGATTTTCATCTTCTTTCTGTTCTTATCTTTTGATTTGTCACCACCTTGTTTGGTCTTTAATGTTTTTAAAAAGATTTTTAAGGTATATTTTGTTCAGTTTTTATTAGTTGTCATAAGCTAGAGGGTCTCCAATTACTGAAAGGTCTTTGACACCACCATTTCCTTTGGGGTGGGAAGATAGAATTTGAGCATTTATATTTTTAGATTGCATACATATTCTAAAGTGTATTAAAAAAATCTTTATTTTTCATTCTGTGCTCTCCATGAAGCTAAATGGAAGCAGACTGTATACTAAAACAGTCTTAGAACTTAACCTCTTTGAATAAACCAGTCTCCTTAAGTCTGGGAGCAATATAATAAATTGAAATAGTAGTATTAGCCAGGTGATTACTTGAAATATAAAGAAGTTCCCTTTTCAAACAGACTTTTAGAGTTGATTCATGGTCCATCTCTTTGAGCAAGTTGTCTCCTCTTTGGACTTGGGAACTAAAGATTTGTATTTTGCATCAAAATTTTGTAAGTTTTGCCTATTGTGGTTATATGACCCTTGATACTAAATTGTTGAAAAACTTGCCTTTCTGCTCCTGATCTCCAGCAGGCCTCATTTGACCTCTTATCATTAGTTTGGAAAGGAAAATGTCTACTTTATTGAGCCACAAATCTCAAATATATTTCATAGATCATTGAGATAAGTTCAGCATTACTATGTTTTCTGCTTTTATCTTAACTTCTATAGTAGCCATAAAAGTTCAGTTATAAATGTGAGTAGATGAAACTGATGTTTCTGTTGTTGCCAGAAAAAAGAAAATTAAATAGGAAATAGGAGTCATCATGCAAAATGATCAGAGAATTTCTTTTCATGTTTAAAGAGGATCATGAGACATAAGCTTACTACAGTCTAGCTTTCTATTTCTTGGCTCTGTTGCAAACCAATTTAGAAGGAATGTTCTTACCTGATGGTTAATGTTTGATTAAAACATTGAATTTTAAAAGCCACACAAGACATTTTTGTGTTTTACCACAAAATGACTAGTGTATTTATTAAAGAGTTAATCTTCTGTTAATCCATGTAAATCATCTTTGGCTACTATAGAACAGAAGGTTATCCTTAAAATCTAAAGGTATTATTTTTTTTATACAAGTAATTTTTCTATTTATAAGTCTTAAAGAACATTGGTTAGAATTCATTTGTGTACAAGTAAAACTTCCATTATAGTCAAGGGCACAAAATACGGATTTTTTTTTTTTCTGGTAACTTAACAGAACAATGATATTATTTTTCTTAGTTAAAATTCTATGCAATGAGTTCTCTCATACATCAGATGCCTTATCTTTCCCTAACCAAGTGACATTTTTTATTATGACAGAGAAGATATGCTGTTTGCCCTAGAGAAAAGAGTTAAGCTGTAGGTGAATCATCATGGCATTTTTCCAGTGAAAGCTTTTAATTATTTTCTTATTAATATTTTGTGTATTCAGAGAGAGATAGGGTCAGAGACACAGGCAGAAGGAGAAGCAGGCTTCATGCAGGAAGCCTGATGTGGGACTCGATCCCAGGTGCCCAAGATCACACCCCGGGCCAAAGGTAGCACTAAACCACCAGGCCACCGGGGCTGCCCAAATGAAAGCTTTTAAATGATTAATCCTCCATCATTTCTTCTCAGGTATCCAACCAAGAAAAAATAAACACTAAAATTATCAAAAACACCCATCTGGGGGGGGGGGGGGTCCCTGGGTGGCTCAGCAGTTTAGCGCCTGCCTTCAGCCTGGGGCGTGATCCTGGAGACCCGGAATCGAGTCCCAAGTCAGGTTCCTTGCATGGAGCCTGCTTCATGTGTCTGCCTGTGTCTCTGCCCCCACCCCCCGCCATGAATAAATAAATAAAATCTTAAAAAAATCCATCTGAACGATTTAATATATTTTCTTCCTTATGCTTACAACTAAATCCACAGTGCTTAGTGTGGTGACTAGTAAGTACACAGTAGATGTTTATTTAGTGTGTGTTGAATGAATGAGATGAACCCAAAACATCAGGCAAAATGAAACAATTGAGTACATTATAAATATATGTAAATGACATTGATTTCTGTCTACTAAGAATCTATCTTTTCACTTTCTAATTTACTACAGAGGGGTTCACAAGCTTGAAGAACTGGAGCTATATAATAAAACTGGAGCTCCATTTTGGGAGAATGTGGCAGAGCCTCCATGCCGACTTCAGCACTTACTGTGACAAATAACAGCCCTGATTTTAACAGCCACGCATTTTCCAATATTCATTAGAGAAGGAAAAAGTTTAGGTAATCATTTAAGAACTAAGAATTGAAAATATAACCAGGTTTGCTTTGGCAATTGGGCCAAGCTAATCATAGGTTTTAGAACGCTGTTGGAAAGAAAGAATGGGTTTCTTTATTTGATTAAATGTGGTACAAATTTCTGAGTTTTGAAATAGATGAGAGCAAGCAGTTTATAATTAGCAGATCATAAAGGAAAATGTAAACAGCTTGATGTGAAAATGCTAAGAGAATGCAGGGAATTAAGAGAGTCTATACACTGAGACTGTGTAGCCTGCCATGTTAGGGATGTAGATTAGGGGTTTGGATTCATTGGCTATTAGACACTCATTTTTTGACACAGCTTTAGTCATTGTCTAACCCCTCTGTGGTTTGCCTACTTTAAATAAAAGACACTTTTTTTTTGCAAATTTAAAGTGTAAACCATCTCTGAAAGGAAAATTGGTGTCATCAAGGAAAATACGAACCAAAATGTTCAGCACTTGCTTTTTTTACAGCATCCTATTTATTGCCTGCATTGTATTTCTCACATAGTTTAATTTACTATGATTTAATTGATTGATTAATTTTCTGTTTTCCTCCATGAGATTATAACCTCCTTAATAATAGGGGCTGTGCCCCTTGTTCATAAATATACATGTAACACCTGACACAGTGCCAGACACACAGAAAATACTCAGTAAATATTTATCGAGTTAATGAATGTTTTCCTATATTGTCTATCATCAGGACACTATTAAAGATAAAAGTAAATAAAATAACCATATAAACAGTTTGTATTCAGCAATCATATATTTCCTGACAAAATAATGAGGTGATTGAGAATACAAACTCGGGAGCCAGACAGCCTGGATTTCACTATTAACTCTGTCACTGACCTAACTGTAACCATGGGCAAGCAAGAACTTAATCTCCATGGGCCTCTCTTTTACTAACTATAGGGTAGGGAACATTGTGAAGATTAAGTGATTTAATACATGTAAAGCACTTAGAAAAAAGTACTAGACACTAACATCCCAGTAAGTGTTAGTTATTGTTGTTATTACTACTAGTACTATCAGTATTATTATTCTAGAAATAAATTTAAAACACCCCTTTAGAATAGCATTAAATATACTGCATTTAATCTGTTTTGAACTTAGAGCTCTGTATTTGAACTGGTAAGTTATATAGAATTTGAATTTGAAAATTGCTCCCTCTGCTCTTTTTCCTTAACTCTTCTGTTACAAAACCAGCCTCATCTATTATAAGAATTTTGAGTATAGCCTCCTCCAAGAGGTATCTTCTCTCCTTTTCCTGCCTCCACCCTTCTAAGACAAGTTTAATTGTTTTCTTTCTCTGTGGCCTCCAGCACTTCCTTTATTTATAAAATATTTCTTGTTTTCATTGGCTTCTCTCTACCTGTATGTCATT
This sequence comes from Vulpes vulpes, assembly GCF_048418805.1. Classification (NCBI taxonomy): domain Eukaryota; kingdom Metazoa; phylum Chordata; class Mammalia; order Carnivora; family Canidae; genus Vulpes; species Vulpes vulpes. The sequence goes on along the minus strand of NC_132781.1, from coordinate 15,305,473 downwards.
GATCTGCTTTAATTTGATGAGCGGTATAAGAGGAGTGGCCAAGAAATTTTTAATTTTATACTAAATTTTAAAATACAGCATTGTTTCTTTTTTCATAATTTTAGACTTCTTTCTTGGAGGGAAAAACCAGATTATTGTGAATATTGTTTCATTCTCAAACCCAGTGTCCTTAATACATTTTATGTAATTTTAAAAAATTAAACTATAAGTACAGAAAGGTGCACAAGTCATAACTGCATAGTCTTGATGAAATTCTATGACACGAACACACCCATATAGCACCCCATATAGAACACACCCAGAACACACCCATTACCCAAATCAAGATATAGAACATTACCAGCACTTTTAGAAGTTTTCCTCATGCTTCCCCTGCATCATTATCCACTCTATATAAATATAACCACTATTATGAGTACCATTCTGTTATTTCCTTTCTCAATTTTCACACTTAGTACAAATGAAATCACTTAGTATGTATTCTTTTGAATCTCTCTTCTTTTATTCAATACCATATTTATAAGATTGTCTTTTATTGCTGTCATATTTTATTGTATATCTACTCTTGATGGACATTTTCAATTTTGCCTATTATGAACAATTCTACTAGGAGTATTTGCTACACCTTTGTATATTTTCCTTTTGTTATATACCCAGCAGTGGATATGCTAGAGTTTCAGTATGTTCGGCTTAAAATTTTTCCCAAATTCAGTGCTACCAATTTACATTCCTACCAGTATAGCAGTATCTAAGTATTTTTTTTACCCTGTATTATTCAGGGTTTGTTTATTTTGTGTGCTATTCTGCGCTATACATATGTAGTAGTATCTCACTGTGATTTTGATCTTCATCTTCCAGTAATGTTGAACCAGCTTTTCATATGCTTATTGGACATTTGGACATCCTCTTTTGTAAATTCTTATATAGATTTTTTTTTGTTCATCTTTTGATGAAATTGTCTTTATTTTTCTTGTTGTTTGTATGGGTTCTCTATATATTCTATAAGGAAATCCTTTGTTGAGTATATGAATTAAAGATATCTTTTCCTGTGATGCCTGGATAGCTCAGCAGTTGAGCCTCTGCCTTTAGACGGGGCGTGATCCTGGAGTCTGGGGATCGAGTCCCACATTGGGCTTCCTGCTTGGGGCCTGCTTCTCCCTCTGCCTGTGTCTCTGCCTCTCTGTCTCTCTGTGTCTCTCTATTCATGAGAGACACAGAGAGGCAGAGACATAGGCAGAGGGAGAAGTAGGCTCCAAGCAGGGAGCCCAATGCGGGACCCAATCCCGGATCTCCGGGATCAGGCCCCGGGCCGAAGGCAGCGCCAAATCGCTAAGCCACCCAGACTGCCCTAAATAAAATCTTAAAAAAAAAAAAAAAAAGATACCTTTTCCTACCTTATGGCTTACCTTTTTACCATCTTAATGCTGTCTTTAGTGAACAGAAGTTTTTCTTATTAATAAACCACTAAAAACCAATCTTCTTTTGTGGCTAAGTACCTTTTGTGTCCTGTTTAAGAAATCTTTGCCTAGTCCTAAGTCATGCAGATATTCTATTAGTTTATCTTCCAGGAAATTTATTGTTTTACCTTTCATATTTGGTTCTGTAATCCATATGGAATTGATTTTTGTATATGGTATGAGGTAGGAGCAGGTTTTATTTTTATTCATATATTGATCCATCATCAATTTTTGAAAATACCATCCTATGACTCAAATATGGCAGTGGCTCACCCATGGCCAAAATCAGATGAATTATATGTGTATAGATATGCTTCTCAGTTCTTTTTTCTGTTCCATTGGTCTTTTTATTTATGCTTGTGTCAGTCATACTGTCTTAAGTGCTTTAGCATTATATTAAATCTTGATATTAAGTAAGAGAAGTCATTCTTCTATAAGTTTTCTTTACTATTCCTGGACCTTTCCATTACCATGTAAATTTTAGTTCTTATGGTGCTGTATTCTTCTTTCAGTGTTCTGGGAGCAAAGCCTAATACATAAATACACTCCTCTCTGATAGCCAAGATAAAATAAGAGCTGTAAATTTAAATAGTTTTAATCTGCAGAGAATGTATGAAGGTTGTAGGATTTATTTTGTGTAAAATAGTCTTACAGTGATCATCTCGTTTTGTTTATCATACTCCAAATTCATCATTATTAAAGAAGTCACAGTAGAACTCCACTCAAGGAAAGTACTATCTTTGTTTAGGGATATACCTTAATTGGTGTGTTTGGTTATAAAAATGACATCCTTTTCATGTTGCCTGAATGATCATGGATGAGACAAAAAATGGGTAAAACATTTGGTATGAAGATTGAAGAGGAATTTTTTTTTTAAGATTTTATCTATTTGAGAGTGAGAGAGCATGACCACAGGGGAGGGACAGAGGGAAAGGGAGAGGGAGAAGTAGACATCCCACTGAGCGTGTAGCCCACCCCAGGGTTTGATCCCAGGACTCCAAGAGCATGACCTGAACCAAAGTTAGACTTACCCAACTGAGCTATCCAGGTGCCCCAAGAGGCATTTTGACAGCAAATATTTGATATGAGGATTTAAGAGGAATTTTGAGAGTTACAAGAGCAGGTACCCTAGGTGGGGTAGGGGGAGCAGAATTGAGTAGCGCAGAAAACAAACCCCACACTCAGGAGGGAAACAATCTAAAGACTAAAAATTCAATATGAGCCAGAAATTGAAGTAATTCTAGGAATCCTCAGAAATAACAGATTGAGGGTACCTGGGTGGCTCCATCAGTTGACTGCCTGCCTTAGCCTTAGCCTCAGCCTTAGCCTTAGCCTTAGCCTTAGTAGGTCGTGATCTGAGGTCCTTGGATTGAGCCCCGTGTTGGGCTCCCTGCTCATTGGGGAATCTAGTTCCCCTCTGCCTCTGCCCCTCCCCCTGCTCTCTCTCTATTTCTCTCTCTCTCAAAAAAAGAAGAAGAAGAAGAAGAAGAAGAAGAAGAAGAAGAAGAAGAAGAAGAAGAAGAAGAAGAACAAATAAGAATATATACAGTTTGACAGATTTTAAGGGTAAAGTGATTTTAGCTATTTCAGGGTTTCTCAGCTTCAGTACTGTTGACTCTTGAGGCTAACTAATCATTCGTTAGGGGGAGCTCTTTTGTATAATGTAGTATGTTTAGCAGAATTCCTGGTCTGTATCTACTAGAGCTTATGTTCACATAAAACATTGTACGTCAATGTTTGTAGTAGTTTTATTCAGAATACCCAGAAACTGGAAACAACCCAAATGTCCTTCAGCAGGTGAATGGTTAAACAAAATGTGGTACATCTATGCAACATATTATTACTTCCCAGAAATAAAAAGGAACAAATTTTGAAACAGGCAACAATTTGAATGGATCTTAAAAGCATTATGCTGAATTTTTTAAAAGCCAATCTCAAAAGATTGCATACTACATAATTTTTTATGTATGATATTCTCAAAAATCACAAAATGGCTTACAGGACTCAGGAAGGCACTTCAGTATTACCAGTTTATCAAAGAGATTTCTCTTCTTTACTTTTCTTTTCTTTTCTTTTCTTTTCTTTCCTTTTCTTTTCTTTTCTTTTCTTTTCTTTTCTTTTCTTTTCTTTTCTTTTTTTCTTTTCTTTTCTTTTCTTTTTTTTTTTTTAAGTAAGCTCCATGCCTAGCATGGAGCCCAACATGGGGCTTGAACTCATGACCTTGAGATCAAGACTTGAGCTGAGGTCAAGAGTCGGACGCTAAACCAACTGAGTCACCCAGGCAACCCTTATAAGGGATATCTTTAATGATACAAATTAACATTTAGATAAAGAGGTATGTAAGGGGAGGTCCAGAAAAGTCTTGAGCACAGAGATTTGGGTTTTTGTGGAATTTAGATGCACCATCCTCCCAGTATGTGGATATGTTCATCAACCTAGAAGCTCTCCAAACCTCATATCCATGAAAATATTAAACATGTCCATTATGTAGACATGATTGATTAATCATTGACCATGATCGATTTACTCAATCTTCAGCCCCTTTCCCCTCCCTGTAGGTTGGGAGGGTGGGCGTTGAAAGTTCTAACCCTATAACTACATGGTTGGTTCCTCTGGCAACTAGCCTCCATCCTGCTGCTGTTTAATGACCCACTATGAGTCACCACAGAAGGGCATATGGAAAAGAAAAGATGCTTCTCTGACTACTGTCACTCAGCCAAGTCCAATAGTTTAGGAGCTTAGTTCCAGCAACTGGGAACAAGGACCAAATATGTATTTGTTACATCACAATATCATATATAAACAATGGCTTATAAGAAGTTGTCTTTTATTTAGACCTATTTATAATATTACTTTCCAGTGAGGGAGCCATATAACATACTAGTTGGGAGCATTGATTCTGGAGTCAGGGAGCCTGGGTTGTAAACATGGCTCTACCATTTATTGCTTGTGGGATATGAGGTGACTTAATTTCTCTGTGCCTGAATTTTCTCATCTGTAAAATGAAGATAGCAATACCTATTTCATAAAGTTGTTATAGAGACTGAATAAGTTAATATTTGTAAAAGTGTTCAGTGATTTGTATACAATAAACACCATGTTAAATGAATCATATAATCTGTCTTATTTTCCATATAGATTATAAACTTTTTAAAGTCAATGACTATACATCCTTCATATTATATAAATCCTCATGGTACCTAGTGTTAATGTGTACATAGAAAATATTTGATAATTATCAGAATACCTTCTTAGAAAAAAACAAAATGGAGCCCCAGAATGTATAGAGGTCAGGAATCTATGTTAAGAAGAATTTGGAAGAGCTTAGCTAGTTTAATCTTTAGAAAGGGAAAGGGTAATTCATCAGTTTGAATGTAGCAGTTACCTTTTTATTTTATCAAGGAATAAGAGGCTTTCATTCTTGGGGAGGGCAGGAGGGCAGCATGAACTATATAAACTTAAATATTTCTAAATAAAAATAACATCGATTCTATTATATCTGTTCTATGGCAAGAAATCTATTTTTGTTGACTTAGAAAGGAAGTAGGGAAGAGGAAATAGAGCCTATTTTTCAACTCCGACATAAATTCAGTGAAAGTTCTATATAGATTTTCCACAGATAGAACACTTGAGTTCAATAATAGTATATAAAAATACACATATATTCCATTCCTCTGACCCCAGCTTATAACTTTAGTAGAGAAGCTAAGATAAATGTAAACTGGATAATAACCATGTAAATCATACTTTCTTGCCATATGAAGTGGTTTAATGTATAAGACTGAATATCCTAAAAAATTAAGAAACTGTTATATTTTGGCAACCATGTAAATCATACTTTCTTGCCATATGAAGTGGTTTAATGTATAAGACTGAATATCCTAAAAAATTAAGAAACTGTTATATTTTGGCATTGAACCAGATGACATTATGGCTAATGCTTGCTGCATTGAAAGGATATGTCTCACTGAGAAAAAAATAAAAAAAGATTTTTGTAATGTCCTATGGGATCTGTGCTACCTAGATTGTTACAAAGTCGGACTAACAAAATCTGAAAAAATGTTGAACATGAATCAAGTTAGTTTAAGCAGATAGTTTAAATAAATTATTTATACATCACATTTAGAGTAGATCATCTTGCATTCCCTGGCTCCTTTTTGTATGATTTCTGTAAATTCTCTATTTGTATTTATCTTAGCCAAAAGGCCAAAAAATGATTATAAATTCTCTACTTGGAAATAAGTTTCTCTTGAGGGTGAGTCCAAGTAAAAACCTCATACTGACTTTGTTTCGCATCCCTCAGTCAAAAGGTTTTAAAAGAGGAATTCCTATAATTGGTAACCATTGAAAAATAGCCTAAATAGAGAACCTGAAAAGCAAATTATATGGAAAGAATGTAGCAGTCTGGAAGCAGAGTGAATGAATACCAGTGATCAGGCATTTGGGGGAGAGGGGTCTAAATTTCAGGGCAAAAATGAACCTTAATGGGGTTTCTTTTTGGGGTTTTTAAAAAATTAGAATTATTATAGATAATAAAATATTAGTATTAGAAAGTGATGGTGGAGTACACCTGGGTGGCTCAGTCAGTTAAGTGTCTGCCTTTGGCTCAGGTCCTGATCCTGGAGTCCTGGGATCAAGCCCTGCTTCCAGCTCCCTGCTTGGCGAAGATCCTGCTTCTCTCTTTCCCTCTGCCATTCCCCCTGCTTGTATTCTCTGGCACTCTCTCCCTGTCAAATAAATAAATAAAATCTTAAAAAAAAAAAAAGTGAGGGTGGTTGTATAACCTTATGAATATACTAAAAGCCATGGAATTATACATTTTTAAGAGGATAGAGTTTATGGTATATGAATTATATAGCAATTTAAAAAAATGACCATGGGGGCCTGGATGGCTCAGGTTTAAGTGTCTGACTCATCATTTCAGCTCAGGTCATGATCTCATGGGTCCTGGGATCTAGCCCTGCATCAGGCTCCGAGCTCAGCAGGGAGACTGCTTGAGATTCTCTCCTTCTGCCTCTCCCCCAACTCACACCCGTGCACTCTCTCTCCCTCTCTTAAAAATAAAATAAAATAACCCTGACTGTGGGAAAAGTGCTAGTCCAGCTCCTGTGGCATGAGATAGGATTCCAATGAGGGAGAGTAGAGCAGGGCAGCAATGAACAGCGGTGACATTTGTATGTGAAGGGGGAACAGATTAAGCATTGGACAAGGACATTGAGAGCCAGATTTCTCACTATTGGAGTGCAAATTTACAACTTTGGGAAAAAAACTTCAGAGGAAAAAAAAAACCCTAGAATGTACCTTATGGAATTGAATTGGAATTTGAGCATCACCAGGAACTTTTGGGGAGTGTATTTATGTACAGATTTATAAGTGAAAATGAATATAAAGATGTGTGAATGTACGTATATATACATGTATGTATGTATGTATGTGCATGATTATACTGCCTATATCTGTCCAAGTGGATCTGGAGGATGGTGGCATCCTAATTGCCATGAGTATACCTGATATTCTATATGCCTTTCTCCACCAAAAAGAACCAGGGCTTCTTGGAAAAGCATCTGATTCTAGAGCTAGGACAGGGAAAGTAAAAAATGAGCTTGGAACATCTTGTACCAGAAAGAAAAATAATGCTCAGAAAATGACACGGATTTGTTAAAGGTTACAAGAGCCAAATTCAAAGGGCTTCCCCTGTCCAAATCTGGGACAATTGGAGCAACAAAACAAATAATGAGAGTAACAGATTATAGCTTATTAGTGGATAGGAATTGTTTGGTTCAGATAAATAGGTAAGGAAAAGAAACTAAACTGTAGAAAGAGTGATGGGTTTAGAAAAATCACTACATGACAAGCATGGTAGTAATTAATTTAACCAAGAAACATTAGTGAATGATAAAAAATAGTGGGCAAAAAGTTCATTGAAAGATTCAGACTGATACTTTTACACCAGTGTTCATACTATCATTATTAATGATACCTAACAGATGGAAACAACCCCAGATGTCCAACATCAGTTGAATAACCTATGGTAGTATACATACAGTGGAATATTATTTATTAATAAAAAGGAGTGAAGTTCTGATACATGCTACAACATGGATGATCCTTGAAAACATGCAAATTCAGATAAGCAAGACATAAAAGGACAAATATTGTGTGGTTCCACTTATGTGGTACTGAGAATAGGCAAATTCATAGAGACAGGAAGTGGGATAGAGGTTAGCTGGGGGGCTAGTAAGAGGATGGAATGGGGAGTTTTTATTTAATGGTGCTGTTTCTTTGAGGGAGGATGAAAAATTCTAGAAATGGACGGTGGCAGTGGCTGTACAACACTGTGAATGAACTTAATGCCACTGAACTGTACATGTAAGATTAGTTAAAATGGAAAATCTTGGTAAGTATATTTTATTGCAAAAAATATTTTTTAATTTAAAAATTTATTGAGAAGTGAGATGTATTTGCATGGATGCAAAATGTCCCTCCACAAAATACTTATTCATTACAAAGAGAAAAATATAATTTTGGAGTGGCAACATCTAGCAAACACTACCTTAACCAAGTGAGCAAAGTTAACACAGCATTATAAATATAATATATAAATATGTCACTTTCAGGACATACATACTAACTAGGGATAACAGGACATGTCTGTACCTTCAAATGGTTAAGAAAAAAATATTTTTTGTATTATTGAAACTTTCTTATAAGCTTGAACTGATTTCTAAATCTTTTGAAAAAAAGATTACATAAACTGTAAGAGGAAAGAAAAAGAAAATAAAAGAACCTGAATGAAGGTGGGGATCGTGGTAGGAACTAGATCCCAAGACTAGGACTGAATTGGAAGCCTAACTGCCAAAGAACTGGAAACTTCTATTCAGTAAATTACAAGCACTCTATCAAACTCAGGTTTTAAGTAGATACATTAAGGATAATCCGAGAAAATGTATCAGTTATAATATGCCAAAGTGGGAAAATCAGTGTCTAGGCAGGGACCTTGTAATTTTGGATTTAAAATGAAAACAAAGGGAATGACCAAATTGAATGTAAGAATAGTTGCAGAATGAAGCCATTTTGTTTTGAAAGATTCATGTGTTTCAATGTCTGCCTGTTATAGGTGATGCTGAACAGGAACTTGGTCCCCCTCCATCTGTAGATGAGGCAGCAAACACACTCATGACTCGTCTGGGTTTCCTCCTTGGAGAGAAAGTCACGGAAGTTCAGCCAGGTGACCAATACAACATGGAAGTACAGGATGAAAATCAGGTAAACTGCATGCTGGCACCTGTGAAACATGGAATAAATCAGCCTATTATACCAGGAAAAATGTTGCAGGTTGTGTGTAGGTGTGTTTCCCAATTGTTGAACGACTTTGAGCCCTAAAGATACAGCTTAATTTTCCATAATCTCTGTATTTCTTTAGTTTATGAAACACCTTTTAGTTTCAGTCTTAGATTTAAAAAGCCGCTTTAAAGGTTTGATTCATTTATGGAGTGAATGAGGAAATAAATAAGTGTAAAGCCAAGAAACAATTGACATTTTAATATGAACACTACATCCAGAAATTATGTAGGATACACTTCATTTTCAGGTACATATGGATTATTTACCAAACTGACAATATGTTGAGCAGGTCTCAGCAAATTTTGGATTACAGTTGCTGTGATAATAGTAGAATTAACCAGTTACAAAATAATAACCTTGAAGATGGTAGCTAAAAGATAATTTAGAAAATCCCCTAAATTTTTGACTATTAATATACTTTCAAATAGCATTTCAGTCAAAGAAGAAATCACAAGAAATTAGAAAATATTTTAAACTGAAATAATTACAAAATATAACAAAATAATAACAAAATATAACTACATATTTGTAGTATATAAAACTTGTTAAAGATGTGCTCAAAAATTTTAGTTTTGAATTATATATATTAGAAAGTGAAAATCTGAAAAATTAAGAATCCAAATATTCATGTCAGAAAGTTAAAAAGTATCAGCAATTTGAAAAAAAAAAAATATTTCATAGATTTTTTTTTTCGTTTGACTAATATTTAGTTTAAATGTACCAAAGTAAGTAGACTCAGATTCATTTGTGTGGTCTTAATTTTTAAAATGTATGTCCTGTAGTGAATCGTTTTATTCTACAAGATGACAAATTGATTTCATCTTATATATTCTTAACAAATATTTGTGAAGAGTCTATGTCATATGTTTTGTCATAAAATCATAGTCATCAAGGATTATTCAGATATATTTATAGATCATATGTTCAGGTGTTCCGGAGCTCTCTCCTCACTTCTCTGTTTATGTCCTCATTCCCTCAATCATTGGTTTTGCTGGCTGCACATTATAATCACCTGGGCAGTTTTTATAAAATTCAGATGCCTGGAGAGTCTAATCATACTGAAATTCCTCCATTCTTTTTTTTAATTCTCTCTTAACTCCTGAATTACTCTAACCCTGCCTTTCCCCTTAACTCCTGTGTATTTTTAGCTACCTGTACTCCCTTTTCTACCTGTGTGTCCAAGATACAGCTCAAACTTAAAATGTCAAAAACTGAACTCTTAGAGTTTTTCCCAGAACCTGCTCCTTCTGCAGTGTTTTCTATCTGAGTAGGTTCTATTACCTATACGCTTAGGACAAAAGCATTGGAACCATTCTTGAGTGTTTTCTGTCATATTACACACTCACTTCTTTCAGCAAATCATGTAGGCTTTGTCTGCTCAGTAAATATTTACTGAATGAATAAACAGCCTCCTAATATGTCTCTGCTTCCACTCTTGCTCCCCTATAGTCTGTTCACACAAGAGCCACAGTGATCCTTGTAAAATGTGAATCTGATCCTTTTCCTTCTGGGCTCTCAATCTTCCACTGTTTTCCCATCACATTTAGAATTAAATCTAAAATCTTCAGCATGGTCAGAAGGGCACAACCTGATCTGACCCCTTGCTTTTACCTTTCCTACACTGCCTATCCCTTCTCCCTTTCAGGCAGCAACACTGGCCTTCCTGTCATTCCTCTGACACAGAGCATTCCCTTAATACTGGAAAGTGCTTCCCCCATAACTACTTGCTCATTTCATTCAGTGCTCTGCTCAGATGTTACCTCTTCAGGCAAGCCTTCCTTAACTATTTTTTGGTAGCACCTGCCCATCACAATACCCCCTTATCCTACTACTTTATTTTCTTTTGAGTTCTTAATCATGACTATATTTTCTTCCATATTTAGTTGTGGGTTTTTGTTTTGTTTTATTTTGTTTTATTGTCTGTATCATACAAGAGTGTAAGGTTCATGATGGTAGGGATTGATGATTTTGTTAATCAGTTTATATTATAACTCTTTTTTAAGACTTTATTTATTTATTTGAGACAGAGAGCGAGAGTCTGAGAGAGCACAAGTGGGGGCTAGGAGCACAGGGAGAGGTAGAGAGAAAAGCAGACTCCTTGCTGAGCAGGGAGCCTGATGCTGGGCTCGATCCTAGGATCCTAGGGTCATGACCTGAGCTGAAGGCAGACACTTAGCCAACTGAGACACCCAGGCCCTCTATACAGTTTATATTGTAATAGTGTTGGTATGCTATGCCCTGTGAATAAAAAATGGGAATGATATATATTAAGGACTTTTTTAATATTGTTATAAGTAAAATATCCATTTTTATTTTATTTATTACTTCTTTCTTGGTATATATGTCAAGTTAAAATGTGACTGTTCTAATAAGGACCAAGGAATGTGATGCTACAGTATGAGTATTTACCAAGGATCCTCTTGTTTCTAATAATAGAAAACTCACATTTGTGGTGAGCATAGCATAACATAAACTTGTTGAAATCACTGTTATACATCTGAAGCTATATGACATTGTGTGTCAACTATACTTCAGTTAAAAAAAGAAAAATAAAAAAGAAAAGCCCCTGAACCCGGAAATAGGAAATCTGTGTCCTGGTTCCAACTCTACCATCTATGATTTTTTAAATTCAGACATGTCACTTAACCTTTTTGAACGTTAGGTTTTTCATAGATAATAACAGCTGACATTTAAATGCATTTACTAACATGCTAATCATTGTACTATTTGCTTTATTTGCACTATTTTGTGTAAGCTTCCTTACAACTCAATGTGGTAAGGTCCACTGATATTCCACATTTCAGATAAAAATGTGGAAACACACTGCCACAAAATGATGGAATAGTATTTAAATACAGACAGTCTGCTTTTTACAACCTCTATTCTTTACAACTACACCATACTGTTTCAGTGTAATATGAAATAATAATACCTGACAGGATTGTTGTGTGGATCAAATTAAAGGATGAATATGAAATTACTTTGTAAGCTATAAAATGCTATATAAACAAAAGATGTAAAATACTATGCAGTATAATTAGTGTATAAATATAGGCAGGAACTATGATTTGAGGAAATTATTTTATAAGTTTCATTCTTTAGGGCAATTTTCATATTCACATTACTTAATGAGGGAAATAATATTCATTTTGCCTTATACTTGGTTGATAAGGAATAAATGAAATAGTATATTAAATCTTTTAAACTGTAAAGCATTGAACAGATGTAAAATATTAACATGATAGCCTTCTTGGAATATAATATACCATGAAACTACCTTGGAGCCACAGGAGGAAGTGACTAAATTGGAATTTCTGGTCATAGGAAGGTTATTAAAAATTAGGAGGCCATGTTCATTTGGTGACTTTCCTCCGAGCTAAACAGCATGCTAACAAAGATAGATTGCTTTGTTTAGGAAGGCCTGAATAGTAGTGGCATCCTAGAATTATACTAGAAAGGACGAATCCAGCACAGGCAAGTCAGTGTGTATCATTTTTTGCAAAAGACAAAGTACTGAAAGTGATAGTCAACCACTGTATTTCCTTCACCTAGTAGTTTCTGGAGTAGTAGGATGTAGCTTAGGAATTTCTTGCATCAAGTTTTTACCTTGTACATTTGTAGAACCTTTAAGAAACCAGACTGGGAGTTTGTGATCCTTCCAGAGAATACAATGAAAAAACCACTGAAAGGTTTTATGAGTGGAGTAGTTTACTTAGATGTCCATTTTAGCTTAAAGCATGGAGAACAGTTAAGGTTGTCTTTCTGTGCCTAGAAAAGATTTCTATATCTCATTAACTAGCCTCTTTAAATAAATATGAAACCTACTTTTTAATTCATAACTCATGAACAAATATCTACTTTCTAAATGGTTTAATCTTTAAGCTTTGCTTTCAGTTAAAGCTTTTTTTTTTTTTTAACAGTTAAAGCTTTTAAAGCATACATTCTGTGATACAAGCTTTATTTTATAGAAAACAACTTGTAGTAAAAGTAGTTAAGTGTTGTTTAGGCTTAACCTCAACAGTGGCTGTATTATGTATATAATACAGTTTCCTTTCTCAAAGAACAGAATGAGAATCTTGTCTAAAAATGGAAATAAGTTGCTGTGGAAGTAATAGATTCATACCAAAATGGAACTTTTTCAATATGGAATGACTATAGATATATTCAATGTAAAAAAAAAAAAAAAAAACCAGCAAACCCTAGTATAGTTCGTTTCATCTACCCACATATTTTTTAAACTGAGAGTGAGGAGGTTAAAAATTGCCATGTTAGATTCTAACTAGGGAGAATTCTAATTCAGTAAGTCTGGGGTGTGGGGCTCTGTAACTGTCAATTTCATTGGGGAGCTTACTTTTTACATTCTACAGGTGATTCTGCTGCATGCCCAGTTAAAACTCATTGCTCTGGTACGCCAACACCATTTTATAAAAATAGAGGACATTACAAAGAAATTGAAACTCTTTCCCCCTCTGGAGAAAAATTACATAGTAGAAGAGAAATGACATAGATCTGAGGGCTTATGGTATGACTAACAAAAATCAGTTCCTTATATTATTAATATTGTTGAAAAGATTTGCTTGGTTGCAAGGTTCTGAAAATGTCACTTGTACTTTAAATTGAATGGATCTTTTATGACCTGGTTATAGCATTTAAATTAAAATCAGAACCTGAATTCAACACATGTGATTAAATACAAGGGATTGTATTTGAAACTCATTTTAGGATAAGTAAAAGAGCCTTAATATTATCATATCTAGTGATTAACACATTTTCTAGTCAAGTTGTTAATTGTAAATCTTCAATTTTAGTGGAAGGAATGTAAATAGTGACTCCATAAGTGAAGAAGTTGAAAACTTTCTTTTAAATTTAGCACTTAAAGATGTCAAATTTATCATCGGTGTTCCTTCAAGTAGTTTTGCCACTGATCACTTAACATTTTGAAAAGGATAAAATTTTTTTAGTATTTGAAAAAATACATGCTTTTGTTCATTACTTCAGTGTATTTAGGTAGACAAGAGCTAAAGAAAAGTGGATTGTCAATAAATTAGCTAAGCCAGAATATATTGTCACCAGTCTTTTTGGTGATTATTCATTCCTTCCCATCAAAAACATTGAAATGGCCTCAGATATAAGAATCATTTAAGATACAAAGCACTCTCAGTCTATAATCAGTTTCTACAGAGAAATTTAGTTCTATTTGAAATGAATGTTGTTTGATAGACTTTTAGAATAAGGCATTTTCTCTGCATTCCCTTACTAACTCAGGGCAGCCACCTATATATCAAAAAAAGAAAAAAAAAAGCTTTTTTTTGCATTAAGAACCTTACTTTTATTTTTTCTTGACTGCACTTATATTTTTTTCCATCCGAAGAAAAGTATTAACAAGACTAAGTTCTGTGCCTTCAGAATAGCTTTATTGATAGGAAAAAAAAGCAAGGACAACTTGTGCTTAATTAAAAAATCCCTCTATGAATTCATGGCAGTGATAAAGAATACCTGTCACTAGGAATTTCTTAGGCAGAAAAACTGGCCATAGTCTCTGCTTGTGTTAAATGTATCTAGTTGCACTTTAATTATACAATGCAGAATATCTTATCTTAGAAGGCAAAAAATAACTAGTACCTCATAGATGTAAAAGCTATGTATGTAAGATTTTTCTTCTTTTTCTCATCAAAGCGTATGTTTTGCCATAAGATACATTTTACTTTAACAGCTGATCAGTTTATCTTGTTTTTCATTCCAATTTTTCAGACCTCAGCAATCACCCAGCGGATAAGTCCCTGTTCCACCCTGACAAGTAGCACTGCGTCTCCACCAGCCAGCAGCCCCTGTTCCACCCTCCCGCCAGTCAGTACAAATGCAACTGCCAAGGATTGCAGCTATGGGGCTGTTACTAGTCCAACCTCTACCCTTGAAAGCAGAGATAGTGGCATTATTGGTGAGTTCATTTTTATGTTAATCATTTTGGATTTTTTTTTCTTTTTAAAATAATTACACAAGCTTAAGGTTTTCAAAAATTCTGCTTTTGAGTTGTTGATATATATATAATGTATCCTTTTCTTTTTAATGATGTTGGAAAGAGAAATAAAGGTAAACAAACTGAAAGGCATCCCTCCCTGCTTAACCACTTCTTTAAAGATATTACTTGATAAAAGAAGGGGTGGATAGAAGAAGTTTTGTCTACCTCTTCCTGTAAATTCATCTATCTGCTAACAGAAGTGGTTTGGAAAATGTTCATTCCTCACTGAACTAGTAGAGCTTCATGGAGGCTCTCAGTTCTTTATATATGTATTGCTTATTGTATACTTACTAAGGGGAGTCAGTCAAATGGAAATGAGTTAAGTTTTGAGAAATGAGGAATCTGAAGAAAGGAGATGCACAGAGAAGAAAACAGGAGTGAGCACAGAATCTTAGGGCACATTCAAATTGAGCAGGAAATGAGAGGTGGGAGAATGAGCCAGTGGACAGGAGTACTTAGACAAATAAAAGAATTTGGTCAGTGTAATGTTGGCAAGTCAAAGAAGATAAAAGGTTCAGGGGAAGGGATGAAGGAGAGGTTGGTCAACAAATGACAAAAGCTGAAAAGGCCAGACATAAAGAAAATATTTCTTCCTCATTTGGCTTCCTTCTAAAAGTTATCAAAGCAAAATATTTATTTAGATGGTATAGCAGATATTAATACCATGGCAAATAAATATATCTCTACTACTTAAATGCATATATATCAACATGTGAATTTTTTATTTAAAATAAGTAGATGAAAAGAATATTTTTTAAAGATTTTATTTATCTGAGAGAGCAAGAGAGTGCTCACTACTCATAAGTAGTGTAGTGAGGGCAGAGGAAAGGGGATAAGCATACTCCCCGCTGAGGAGGGAGCCTGATGTGGAGCTCAGTCCCAAGATCTTGAGATGATGACCTGAGCCACCCAGGTGCCCCAATGAAAAGAATATATTTTACAGCAAAGTTGCAGGATATAAAATGAACAGCCAAGAACCAGTTGCATTTCTACATGCTAATCATGAACAATTCAAAAAGAAAATTAAGAAAATAATCCTATTGTAATATCATCAAAATGAATAAAATACTTAGAAATAAATTTAACCAGGGAGATAAAAGACTTGTACACTAAACAGTACACTAAACTTAGACCAGTACATTAAACATAAAATATTGCTTGAGAAATTTTAGAAAATTTAAATAAATGAAGATATATTCTGTGTTTATGGATTGGAAAACTTAATATTGGTAAAGTGATAATATTTCCAAAGCAATCTACAGATTCAGTGAAATTACTATCATAATCCAAAATTCTTTGCAGAAATAGAAACACTCATCCTAAAATTCATGTGGAATCTCAGAGGACACTGAGTAGCCAAAGCAATCTTGAAAAAAGAGAACAAAGTTGGAGGACGCACATATCTTGATTTCAAAACTTATTACAAAGCTTCTTAAAGGCAGGATTCATGTCTTACAGTTTTTATATATCCTCAGGACTTAGCATGATAATTTCTAATTTGTGATTTATTTATAGAAGTCTTTACAAAGATACAGTCATTAAGTGACTAAATATTTTAGCAAAATAAAATAGAGAAATAAAATGTGGAAGAGTAGCCTCTTTTTCTAACTTCTGAACTAGTTTATGGTAGATTAGAATTATCTGTTCCTTGAATATGTAGTAGGACTTGCCATTAAAATAATCTAGACCTGATACTTATGTAGATTTTTGTAACTACTATTTCATTATGTGTGTGTGGTTTCTTTTTAAGATTTACGTATTTTATTTTTGAGAAAGAGAGAGAGAACAATGGGAAGGGGCAGAGAGAAAGAGAGAGAGAATCCCAAGTTGACTCCTCACTGAGCATGGAGCCCAATGCAGGGCTTGATACCGCAAACCTGAGCTGAAACCAACGGTTGGTCACTCAACTCACTGTGTGATGTAGGCACCCCTAACTACTACTTCATTGTATTTAATACTATAGGACTTTTTAACCTTTCTCTTTCTTCTTTAATCTGTTTTCCTTAGTTATGGCTTTTATCTTTTTCAAATTTATTGGTATAAAGTTGTCCAGAATATTCACATGCACAGGAACCTAAGCTAGAAAGCTGAGAGGAATCCTTCCCACTTCCCTTCCCCTACCCTAAATTTCTCATCCCTGGATTTGATTTTCATCTTTCTTAGTATTGCCTTGGCAGTCCTCATTATCTTTGGCTTAGATTAGTGCAAATGTAAGTCTTGTTTCTGCTTTTTATCTTGTCCTTTCCAAGTCTGTTTTTCACACAACCACCAAAGTAAATTAACTGAAAATCACTTACTTTGATTCTGTTACCTTTAAGGTGGACATGAACTACCTGAAAAATCAAATCTGATCATATCACTCCTTTGACTCCATTTACCTATAAAACAAAGTCCAGACCCTCCTGATCTGACCATGGCCAATTTCTCCAGCCTTCTTTCCTACTACTTGTAGCCTTGTGTATATTGTTCTAGCAACATTAGACTTTATCATTACCTGATGCGTTCCAGTTGTTTCACCTCTCTGCTTTTGCTCATATTGACTATTCTGCCTGTAATCTCCTCTCTCTTACATATGAAAGACTCCGATGGATTTTTTAAGATTCAGTTACATATTCTGTCACTACTACTACCACCATCTTTCTTCAGTTTTCCATTCCCAACTCCTATCCAATATATATTATTACTCCATGTTCCCAATAACACCTGAGCATATAGATGTCATGGCATTTAATGTGTGGTGTAATAATTACATTTTGGACCTGCTTCCCGCCATTAATCTGTTAATTTCTTGTTAGCAGAAACTTTGCCTTACTCATTTGTATCTGTAGCACCTGATCCAGTAACCGGCATGTGGTAGCATAATAGGTGCTTAAGTAAATGTTTACAAATGAAAGAAGAGCTGAAGGGAGAAGGGGAGGGCACCAAGGACTGACCTGGCAATTTGCATTATTTTTTTGGCAGTACTTAGAGTGACCATTAAGTACAAGATCGGTATTAGATTTTTTAGATTTTGAATAAATAGTAGAGATTAGAATTCTCCATTGACTAATTTTGTTCTCTTAAATTTTCTTATGATTAATTTTAGCAAAATGACTTTTATAATCCCAGCCACACTTCTTCTTGGGTTCTTCTGTTGATTTTGTTAAAGTATCTATCATTGCCTATCCTCTGTGTTGGCATATATAAAACATAGCTTTAGAAATGTTTTTATCCAAGCAAAAGAGATGGTGCTGACATATCAGACAAAATCTGTTTACAAATAGTTACCTTTCAAAGGGAAACATAACACATGTAATGTTCAGAATAAATGTTCGTATGTTCTGAAAATTAAAAAGGGGATACTGCTTTGACTTATAGCTGGCAGTGTTTCTCTATTTTTTCTGGTAAATTTCCAAAATTGTGTTCCTTGTACCATAAGTGCCTTTGTGGATAGCAGATCTAATTTAAAAGAATGATGAACTTCCATTTTTTAATGTGTATAAATACTGAAACATTTGCTTGCAAAATTAGAAGAATGAGAATAATATCTGGTCATAAAATTACTTCAGCTGTAGAATTGTTAACAAATTATATATGAACAGTTTATCTTGAGAAATGATTTGTTTCTCTTTTTTCTTTGTGCAATTTCAGTTGGAAGAAAATTGAATATGACATAAGTAATAATAGTTGAAGATACTGTTATTGGAAATCTCACAACTGACCTGCCTTAATTATTAAATGTGCTTTCTTTAAGTATTTTCCCCTCTTATACAAACATCTGCTTTTCCAAATTACGTATTGCTTTCATTATTTCAAAGAAAAACTTCCAAGATGGTCTGTTATCAGTGCTGTTTTTAAATCCTGCCCTGTTAACAAAATGCACAAAAGTTATTAAATGTTTTAATTTATGTATTTAAAAGTCCTTTATAGGTCAGTTCAGTGTGATCCTTTATGATGCACTGCATTTTCCACTTATAGTTATCAGAATTTTAGCAATTCATGTGCCTGACTATATCACTCATACAGCATACCAAAATATGTAGAATCCTAGTTATAAGAATCAGAATACTAGAAATGCACACTTCCTGAATTTTTAAGTTTATAAATGTAAAAAGTTCCTCTCTAGGGTTCTAAGATTTTAAATAACTGTGACTTATGTTATTCTGTGTAGTCTGGATTCACTCCAGACATGAGTTAATTTCTACCACAGAAAGCATTCTCTGTTCCAATCATAGCTTCCCTCTCCAGATTTACAACCCTTCTTAAATATGTGGTGAAATGTCACCAACACAGTTGTCAGGTATTTGTATGGTAATTCTATATCTATGACTCTCCCTTTTTATTTTATTGGTATAACTCTAGTAGTATAATGGTCTTATATATGTGCCTAGTTGATAATACTACATATATA
Organism: Vulpes vulpes; assembly: GCF_048418805.1. Lineage (NCBI taxonomy): Eukaryota > Metazoa > Chordata > Mammalia > Carnivora > Canidae > Vulpes > Vulpes vulpes. The sequence goes on along the minus strand of NC_132781.1, from coordinate 15,286,263 downwards.
TAGATATAGTTTCAAGCAAAAATCTTAATAATTTAACCTCCGTGAGATATATATTATTTTTCTATACTATTCCTTTTTCATGTTAAATTTTAACAATTCCTTTTTGGTATGGTTTATATAGCAAAATGAACTTAAGCATGGGTCCATTTTGTTTCTCCTTTTGTTTATCTGGAGGTCACAGTTCTTTCTAGAATGGTATAATTCTTTCTTTTAATTTCTTTTAATCAAATTATTATTTCTTTTAATCATATCTCAGAATGTTTTTAAGTCCTGATTTTATTGCCAAATTTGGTCTTATATCCTATAGTCTTACATCACTTAACACCTACAAAGATGGAGTATCTGTGACTATGCATGTTGTTTGTGATGATGTTTTCCTAATGTGAAACATTAGTAAGTAAAAAGAATCAGTACCAGACTGGCAACCCCAGAGATAAGCATAGGGCTGGACCAGTCCAGTTGTAAAATAACTCTGTCTTATATAATAATGTAATAATCTTTCTTTGAATTAAAAAAACTGAGATTCAAAAATAATTAGTCTCAAGTCATACAGACAGTAGGAGGCAAAGCTGAGATTAAAGTTCAGGTCTGAAAAAAAAAAAAATAAAGTTCAGGTCTGAAAAAAAAAAAAGAAAAAAAAAATAAAGTTCAGGTCTGTATGACTTCAAAACCCCTGGCCCTAATTATTACAGAACAATGCATAGTTCTAAAATAATTCTGTCTCAGGACAGATGACCTAGAACTATTATATGGTATTAAAAATTTAGTCTCTATCAACAAAAGTACAGTAATAAGTCAAGATAAAAATTAGTCCTATTAATTTTAAAATATAGAAGACAGACCAATTTTATTTTTATATATTTGAAAAATTTTAGTATAACTGACACACAACGTTACATTAGTTTTAAGTAAACGGTGTGGTGATTCAATACCTGTATACCTTATACTGTGCTCACTGCAAGTGTAGCAGTCATCTGTTAACATACACTGTCACTGTACACTGCTACACCATACACATACACAATTATCATTGACAGTTATTCCCTGTGCAGTACGTTTCATCCCCATGACTTATTCAGTCCATAACTGGAAACCTGTATCTCTTTCTCCCCTTTTCTCCTCCCCCTTCCCTTCCCTCTGGCAACCATCAGTTTTTTCTCTGTATTTATAGGTCTGATTCCACTTTCTGTTTGCAAATAATCCTATTTTAGAATGTACAAAAGACATTGGATAGACATTTCACCAAACAGGATACATTGTATAACTAATAAGCAGAGAAAACGATCCTCAATATCATCAGTCATTAGTAAAGTGCAAATTAAAACCATAATGAGACACTACCACTCACCAACTAGAGTGGCTGTTTTTAAAAAAAAGTACCAAGTATTGGCAAAGGTGTGGAAAAACTAGAACTTTCATGTATTACCCTCATGTGTTACTTTTATGTTTATGAAGTAAACAGAAAATTACAATATGACCTAGCAGATCCCACTCTTTGGAATAGATCCAAGAGAAATGAAAACATGTCTCAGAAAGAAGCATTATTCATAATAGCCCAAAACTGGCAACAGTCCAAACGTCTGTCACTTGACAAATGGAAGTACAAAATGTGGACTGTCTGTACAGTGGAATACTATTTAGGCAATAAAGAGGAAGAAATTATTAATGCTACAGAATGCATTGGACTCAAACATAAGGACTACATACTGTGTGATTCTGTTTCTATGAAATTCCAGCCTGGTACTGGGATGAGAACAGAAATTAACTGCAAACAGCATGAAGAATCTTCTAGGGGTTATGGAAACATTCTAAAACTGAATTGTAGTAATGATTGCACTGATCTATAAATTTACTAAAAATCGTTGAATTGTGCATTTACAGTGGGTCCATTTTATAGTATGTAAATTGCACCTTGCTAAAATTGGTTTAGAAAGATATAAAGTTAATTTTATTCACAATAAGGCTGTGTGTACACCTGTGATTCCTTCTTCCTCACATTATCTCCTCCTGGCCTGTATGGCAGTATGAACAGACATGTCACATAAACAGTTCTTTATACTAAGGCAGCAATTTTTTTTTTTTAATTTTTTTTTTTTCTATATCAAAGAAGCAAAATGGAGAAGGTCTCAGAAAAATCTCTTCAGTTACTTGAGACTCAGTATTTTCTCCCTGTTCCACCTGGTAATTATTCAAAATAATGATAGATTAGGAAACAAATATGTATATATTTCAGTGAGGAACTGTGTCCAACTTCATTTATAGAAACTTCACACATATGAGTGCTTAATTCATCTAGGCCAGCTTATCTGGCACATAGACTGCATGCATGGGCTTTGGGCTTTTGAAACTTTTAGTAACCACATGCATGAAAATATTACTGCTTTCTCTGATGCTTCAGTTACCTTGATGACCTTAAATTATATAGGGTCTCACTATAGAGGAATGGTTGAATAAAATAGGATGCATATATAAAGTTGAAAAATATACAGACATTAGCCTGTTGTTATTAAAAATAACATTTCATTTTGCGATTCATTTTTCTGTGTATGATCTCTTTTGTCACAAAATTGTCCTTCTTCTAGGATTAAGGATTTAGGACCTATCTTGTTCCTATAGCCTGATACATATTAGTTGCTCAGTAAAAATTTATTGAATGGAATTAGCCAAAAGCCACCAAGTTCAGTGAAAAGCATCAATGAAGCAAAAGTGTACAAAATTTGTAAGTGGGAACAGTTACCTAGAGAATTTTATTTCTGGTATTTTGTGTAAGTTGTCTATTTTTACTTTTTGTGCCCCCATGATTGTAGACCATTGTGCACCAGAAAAAACTAAAGTAGGATCCTTAGGCCACTGAATAATTCCATCTTTATGTACCACAAATTAACTCATAGTTTCTCTAATCTTTCTACCACTGATTAGGACTTTCATAATTTTTGTTGATAGATCCTATAGTTTTGAAAAATTTTTCAGCATCACTCTTTTAATTATCAGTTTCTCATGTTTAATTTATCAAACATGCATCTCTGCCAAAGCTTCTGTTTAAATGAGATAACTATTATTGTCATCCTTGTTATAATTTAGCTATGTTTACAGGAGTTTGATGTTTTAACTAGCTACCAGTTTTAACTAGCTACGTATTATTTATAAATTACTTGAGATACTTAAAATAGTGAATCCCACTGCTACTTTCTCAGACCTGTAAAGGCGTACTGAATATGCTCACAGTTTATCTGGAGTAAAGGGGTATATTTCTGGGATATATATCAGGCTAAGACCACATAGATACAGGTACATCTTAGCCAAATCTGATTAGGGACTTAATAATGAAAACTTCTGTTGAACACAACACACAAAAAATATAAAAGGTAAGGGGTTAAATAACAGACATTTTACATGTAGACAAGTCCTCTGGGAAACAGTTTTCATTCTCTGGATTGATTCAGCATACTGACCATAGCAGTTGTGTGAACTCTAAGCTTCTTGCAAGAATTATAAAGCCAGCTGAATCACCACATCTTTATTACACCAAATGAAATATTATTTCAGTCAAATTTTACTGAAAAAAAGTTTATATTTTATAAATTAATGAGACAATTTTCAGAAATTAGGATACATACGTAGCATACATCTATTTTTAAAGAACACATACAGGTACATGCATACATAATACAAATACATTATCACTGAACACATTTAGAAATTATAAAATATTGCTGTAGAATCCGTAATAATCTCATTGGAGAAGGTACAACATTATGTTTGGTGGCAAAAAAAAGTTAGTAACTATTGGGCTACTCATGACTGAGTCTGTATATATAAAATGAATTTTTAAAGTGAGTAGTTTTGACTGTATATTGAAATAATCTAGTATCTTAACAGACTTGAACACTTGGATGAGCTTTAAGAATATCCTATAGTTCCAACATTTTAATCAATAAGACTTCCTTAGTGTAGATTTCTTAGAAAATAGAGCCTGAGACTAAAAGTTATGTGCTAACACTATATGAATGAAAGAGGAGTAAGGCAGAAAAGGAGGAGAAGCAAATATAAGGAAAGGAATTACAGAGCTGGCAAAGGTGATTGCCTGATTCTACTGAAAGTCTTCAGAGAGATCATACATTTCTGAACTGTGGAAGGGGGAATTAGAAGGTGATATTACTGCTAGTTCCCTTCTCACATTGGTATGTTAGCCCTAATACGATACTATTTCCTCCACTCTTACAAGTGCATGAATCCAATAGCTCTACTGTATCTCATATGTCTCAGTGGCAACCAGGAAGTCTAGGGTCAGAGGAGAGAGGCTATAGGGCAGTATACAAGACAGATGTTGGCTTGTGCCCATGATTATCCCAAAGGGCCAGGAATAGCCGTTATAGGCAACCCTTCAGTTTGGAGCAGGATGTTAATAACAGGGGCCCAGCTCCAACCCATGGGAATAGTCCTCACCTTGCTAGAGTCAATGTAGCCAGACAACAGGCAGGTGAGTAATTTAGAGTGGCAAATCCAGTTTAACCCTTGCACTACATAGATTGATCATTAGTATTCTCTTTTGGCATCTAGTCTCACTTGGGAACATAATATTGTGATACTCTCAATTCTTTTCTGAGAGGAGAGATCCAAATCCAGTTCTTCAAGAGGATAACTAGTTGCAGTCTCCCAAAAAGACTTAGAAAGGGTTAGTAAATGAAAATTAAGTCCCTGCTGCTCCTGCTGGTTCTAAGGCCATCATGTATGTTCGTCATCTCCTTCCTTCACCCATTTCAGAACAAAGAATATCAAAATAGATTTCAGAGCAAACAGTGATGACCTATCAAGGAAAATCATTTCATAGTGCTAAATGGATCATTTCATCAAGAGGAAATAATGATCCTAAATGTTTATGCGCTGAATAATGAAGCTTCAAAGTGGCAGAAATCTAGCTTCAAAATGGCAGAAACAGAGATTTTTAACTCTTATCTCTCAGTGGTTGAAAGAACAAGTAGGAAATCAATTTGCATGTATAAGACCTAAACAATTCTATCAACCAATTTGACATAATTATTTTTTATAGGACAGTCCACCTAACAATAGCATTGTTCAGATTCTTTTTAGCTATACACAGAAGATTCACCAAGAGACCATATTCTAGTTAAACAAGTCTCAGTAAAGATAAATGGACCTAAATCATTGCAAACTGTGTTCTCTGACTACACTGTGTTTAAACTAGAAACCAATAATAGAAAAATATTGGGAATTTTCAATAATGCTTAGAAATTAAACACATTTTTAAATAACACAGGTCAGAAAAATGACAATATTTTGTGAAATTTTAAAATATTTTTAATTGAATGATAATGAAAACAACATCAGAAATTTTATAATGCAATAAAGAAGTGCTCAGGAGAAAATTTATAGCATTAGATGCTTATTTTAGAAAAGAAGGAAGTTATTTAATTAGCAAACTAGTTCTACTTGAAGAAAAAGAACTTCAAATCAAAGTAAACAAAATAGGAAATAATGAACAGATATCAATGAAACTGAAAGCTGGTTCTTTGAAAAAAACATTGATAAACCTCTAGTCATATTAACCAGGAAAAAAAGGAGATATAGATTATCAATATCAGGAATGAAAGAGGGGACGTCACTACAGACCCCACAAACAAAGGGTAATGCAATGTCATGAACAACTTTATGCCAATAAATTTGACTGTTTAGATGAAGTGGACAAATCCTGGAAATAACAAATGACCAAGGATCATTTGAGAAGAAAAAGATAACCTAAAGAGCTTTCTAGCTGTTAAAAATGAATTGAATTTGTTGTTTAAAACTTTCCCACAAGGTAAACTTAGTCCAGATGCCTTCACAGGTAAATTCTATCACAATTTAAGGAAGAAATAATACCATTTTCCCACAAACTGCTCCAGGAGGTTGAAGTTAAAAGAACAATTAATGAGGGAGGCCAATATTACCTTAAGACCAAATCATACAAAGAAATTATATAAAAAAGTAAGCCACAGACCAGTGTCTCTCATGAACATAGACATAAAAGTCCTAACAAAATTCTAACATTGAATCCAGCAACGTATAAAAAAGATAACAGGGACAATATATAAAAAGGATGTGTCGAGGCTCCGGGGTGGCTCGTTGATTGAGTGTCAACTCTTGATTTCAGCTCAGGTCATGATCTCAGGGTCCTGGGGTCAAGCCCTGCATTGGGCCCCATGCTTAGCAGGAGTCTGCTTGAGGATTCTCCCTCTCCCTTTGTTCCTCCCCTCCCCTCTGCCCCCTCTCCTCCTTCCCCTCCCCTCTCTCAAATAAATTAATAAATCTTAAGAAAAAATAAAAGGATGTGTCACAAGTTGGTATGAGTGGGGAGCACTGTCATCTTTGAGAAGTGTAACAGTGACTACCCCCTCTGACAGAATTGACAGGGAGGTGTTGCCATAAAACCAGACTCCCTTACTATCAGTGAGGATACAGAGACTAGTTTGTAGCAGTTAATTCTCAGATGCAAGGAAAACTTATTACTGTAAAGAGCAACAAAGCTTGAAGGCAACCAGGGTTTCTTCCTTTATAACTCATATTTTCCCTTATTACTACCAAGTCCAGAACTCCATTTAAATTTCCAAAGAGAAAACCTCACTAAAAGGAATCCTGGAAAGTACCCAATAAACTTAGGTTTCTTCTTTTCACAACAGGTACATTGAAAATGTAAGAAGAGAATATGCACTAACATATTAAAAGCTTTCCTGAGATGACTTCTTTTATTCTTAGAATTATTGCTAAGATTTTTGTAATCTTGATTTTAATGTTTTTAATCCTTGCATTTCTATGGCTGATGAAAATTTTTGTTTAGAAGTCCTGTTTATAATTAGTGGTAAGACTAGATAAAATTCTAGAAGCCCTTTCAATTTTTGTTTGATTTCATTAAGGAACATAGAGCTAGAACTGCAGAGGCTACCTGTTCAAGGCCCTGTACTGTCTCCTTATTTGGACAGATTATTTCTCCTATATTAACATCTACTTAGGAACCATTTGTTTTTTCTAATTCTTAATTACATATAAGGGGCCAGGTAATAAATTTAAATGAGGGAAAATATGGGTTAAAAGAGTATAAAGATCTTTTTGAGACTTTGGGAGCTCTCCAGAAATCCCTTTTTGATGAAATTCTGAAATTTTTAGCATTGATAGGCCCTAGCTGTAGATCTTTTAGCACTGATGTATGAATGTATTTAGTTTCATTTAAATAGAGTTATTAAAGTAAAAATAGGAGAGATATGACAGAAAATATTGAAGAGATAGTTAAATTTTGCTTCATGATAGAGATAAAATGATCATGAATAATTTTTTAAAAATAATATTGCTACTACTCTTATTAGGTATTTATGATTTTGGATAGTAGTAAACAGCTTAATCTGTAGGTTTTTAGGTTTTTTTTTTTAACTTGTTTTACTCTGTCTTTCAGCTACCTTGACAAGCTATTCTGAAAACGTAGAACGCACAAAATATGTTGGGGAAAGCAGTAAAGAATTAGGATCTGGAGGAAACCTAAAACCTTGGCAATCTCAAAAATCCAGCATGGATTCCTGTTTGTATCGAGTAGATGAAAACATGACGGCTTCCACCTATAGTCTGAATAAGATCCCAGAGAGGAATTTGGAATCAGTTTTATCACAATCAGTACAGTCTATTCCTCTGTATCTTATGCCACGACCAAATTCAGTAGCAGGTAAGATTTTTTTAAAAATTGACCATTTTACTGGCGTATATACTTAAATGAAAGTAAATTCTGCTTTAATAGAATTTTCCATTTGTGTTCTTTGACTAAGCTATTCTTTTGTGTTTCAGTAATATGTATGTGTATATCTTTCTGAACCAGGGGGATGGCTCATGTTCAAGTGGTTGTTTAGTTCTGTTTCCAAAATGTGTAACAGCATGCATGGAATCAGAAGTAAAACCTATAAAGTATATTGTTGAATTTCTAACAGTATTTTTCACTTCTGAAACCTTTGAAAAGATTTCAATTTGAGGTTTTTAAAAACATCAGCTTTAAAAAAAATTATTAAATTGAAGTATATTTCAGTAGAAGTTGTATTATCAGAAATCATCATCCATAGTTTGAGGGAGTGACAGGCAGGCAAGAATTCAACTTTCCAATCCAAGAGCTCAATATTTTCACAATACCCTGGCCATCTTATCATTGAAGAATCACCAGGTACCAGTTATTACTAAAGAATAACTCAGACACTCCTAGCAGTTTCAGTCATAAAGTCATAAAGGAGTATGGAGTCATTATTCTTTAGCAGCTATTCAGAACTGATGTCAAAGGATATTTTTTATACAGCTAAGTTGCTACTTAATAATTCAGACCAGGAGCTTTTGCAGAATAGTTTGGCATTCTGGCATTTTCAGAATGCCATACCATCTAGACTTTGTCTCTACTACAAAATCATAGTTATGGTTGTCTTTCTTACTTGCCTGATGAATGCCTATAAAGTTTGTCCTACACCAGGTAATAAAATACTTTTTGTAGTTAGAAGCTCTTATTTCCCAAGTGTAATAATTTATGTTATGCAGATGATAGTGTGATGCTTCTTGCCTTTTTATACCTTTTCTAAAACATTACTCTTTGTTCCATCATCTGGGAGGCCATCAGCATCAGTCATCACATGGAGTAATATAATTATGGCTCATCTGGAAGATGGATAACTATAGGCAATTTTAATACTAAGTTTTCAAGATTATTCACTTTTGTATAGTGCCAGGAACTTTTCTTTCTTAGATTCTTTGGAATATATTGATCCCCACTGATGTCATATTAGAATCCTAGAATGCTATAACTTAGAAAGTACTAAACAAATACAGTCTTTCCAGAAGAGAAGCATTTAAATCCTTGCCTGCATAAAATTTGGGAAATACAGCCACCAGCCTTAATGGTACATCCCAGTATACTTCTTAACTAAGCCACCAGAAATCAGTGATTTCTAAGAGAATTTTTTACTCTGTTATTTGAGAATGGCACTGAGCACCTAGTAGGAGTGAGAAGTATAAGCTTCTTTTGTCCTCTTTTTTTAGTTTACTGGAGAGATTATAAAATACTTTGCTCTCCTTGAGCATAAATATCTGTAGATTCATTATTCTACCCTCTGCAGATACTAAACTTATTGTGTACAAAAGCTTGTCCAGGACTAATTAGCCAAATATTATCCTTCCCTTACTTTCTCTGAAGTTTTCTAACACTATTGCCTTCTAGAAATTAGCACAAGGCAACTGTCAGAAGTATCACTGAGTTACCAATTATTTTTCTAATACATTTAAAAGAAATTGACTTCATAGCTCTATTGCAGAGACTAGAGCCCAGGTTTCTATACCAGATATTTTAATCACCAGGTAAAAAAATACCATTTGAAATGTTTTTTTAAAAAACTTTACAAAGGACGTAACATTTTAGCAGGCAAAGAGTACCTCCTTTCTTTTGTGTGGATTGTAAGATTTTTGTTTATTTAGAATCTTATTTTGTAAGAGCTGATATTCTAGTTACTTAATAAAATCTTTTAAATCATGGTTAGTTTTCAGGGAATTGTAATCCAGTCTGTGAATTTGGGGGGGCTTCTAAACTATCTTTGAGGTGTATTTTTGCTAACTGCCATTTAACAACTCTACCACTCGTAGGCATCAGTATATTTGCGGCTACACTTAGACTTCAGTAACTTTTTGGGTATTCTTTGGGACACTAACTCCAGCAAGTAGTAAGATAGGAATTTTATGGAGAATTACAGGATGGAATTCTAATTGACATCCATTGTTGTTTTTGTAGAATAGTCAGCTACAATGTGATAACTGCTATAACACAGTAATTTACAAAGTACCATAGGAACACAGAGGATGGAAGCATCTGAGTGCAAAGGGGAGAGGACAGGGCACCTGGGTGGCTCAGTTAAGTGTCTGCATTCCCCACAGGTCATGATCAAACCCTACATCAGGCTCCCTGCTCAGTGGGGAGTCTGCTTCTCCCTCTCCCTTGGCCTCTCCCCACAGCTCACACTCTTTCTTTCTTAAATAAATAAGTAAATAAATAATCTCATAAAAAGGTGGGGGAGAGGGTAGAGAGGAATAGAAGATATCACAGAAAAGGATGAGTGAGAAGTCACAAGAAAGACAGAAAAAAGAGGAAGGCACAAAGAAGTTAAAGAACTTGGCACATTATTGGCATTTCAGCATGACCAGAACCTGGGTATAGTGAAGGAATAGTGAAAAGTGATGCCAAAGGTGATACCAAGGAGCTTAAGTGCTCTGATGTTAAGTATTGAGGGTTTTTTGTTGCTAGTCATAAGCAGGTGCTGTATTATGAAATTTGCAGTTTAGAAAAATGGCTATTATATACCCATCCATTTAGGAGAAGGAGGAGAGCCTGGAGTTAGAGATAATAGTTTGTCAACAGCTTGTGGTAATGTGCAGAATTATAGGGAGTGAATTGCCAGGTATTTTGTAGAGTTGAGAAAATGGCTTGGGAGATTTTCTTCTTTTTTGCCTTAAAAAATAACATATATTAGTGTTTTTTTAAGTTACAAATACAAGAAGAAAACAAAACAAAAATGAGCCACAGGGATGCCCAGGTGGCTCAGTGGTTGAGCACCTGCCTTAGGCCCAGGGCATGATCCCAAAGTACCGGGATCGAGTCCTGTATCAGGCTCCCTGCATGAAGCCTGTTTCTTCCTCTGCCTGTGTCTATGTCCCCCACCCCTCTCTGTGTATCTCTCATGAATAAATAAATAAAATCTTAAAAAAAAGAAAGAGCCATAGTTTCCTTGCCTAGTGGTTCCTGCTGACATATTCTAGGAATTAAAGATTCATATATGTTACATAGTATGTATCTAAGTAAAATATCCAAATTCAAACAAAAATACAGAAGAAAAAGGAAAAACAACTCCTTTCTCTGCCTAGTTTCCCTCTCCAAAGGTTATTACTTAAGAATCTTTAAAATATGTATCATACATATAATATCCATATTACATATGTAATACATAATATATACCTATATAGTTATAATATATGTAAGAGACATGTGAGGTCAAAAAATCAGGATTTATAGAAAGGAAATGAAAGTATATATTCTTACAAAGATGTATAGCTTTATTTGTTAATAGCTCAAAACTGTGAACATCCCAAATAACAATTAGCTGCTGAGTGGATAAACAAATTAGAGCATATCCTTACAATGGGTTCTACCTAGCAGTAAAAAGAAATGAACTATTGATACTGCAGCAACACATACAAATCTCAGAACGGTTCCATTGAGTGAAAGAAGTCAGATTAAAAGGAGTATATACTATATGATTCCATGTATATAAATTCCTAGAAAACACAAACTAGTTTATAGGCACAGTGCATCTATCTGCATATGCCACTATCACCCACTTCTTGTATTGATTGCCCTGTGGGAACTGGGCCTCAGAAGAGTGCCACCAGTGTTGATACTCTGGCTTTTGCTATTCTTCTGAGTAATGAAATCTCATTCATCTTAGATGTCTCATGTCTTCTTCCACCATCCAGGCGTGTTAGAAGTAGAATAAAATATTGGACCTTCCCACTTTGTGGCAGTGAGATACCACTATACCCATACCCACAAAATTAAACGGAATGACAAGTGTTAGTCAGGATGTGATGCAATTAAAGTTGTTAGACATTGTTAATGGGAGTATAATAATAAACTGGTACTAGCACTTTGTAAAGGTGCTTGGCAAGATCTATTAAAGGTGTATAAAACTATATATGCATATTACCTAAAACCTGTCAATTCCACTCCTGCATAGAATGGCCATCAAAAATACATCATTCTGGGGTGCCTGCCTGGCTCAGTTGGTAGAGCACATGCCTCTTGGCCTCAGGTCATGAGTTCAGGCCCTGTGTTGAGCATGGAGCCTACTGAAAAAAAGAAGTCCTTATATTCACCAAAAACTAATAAAATAAATATAAATAAATATAAGAGTGTTCATATCCATTTTATTCATAATAACCCAAAAGCTGAAAATCATCCAAATTGTCCATCAACAGTAGACTGGCTTAATAAATTGTGTACAGCAGTGAAAAAGAATGTACTACTGCTATAGACAACATCATGGGGAGGGCATAGATATGGAATATGTATATTTCTATAAAGTATAAAAAATCATATAAAAACTATGTAATTTCTAAGGTGATAGTACTAAAAGTAATGTTACCTTTGGTGGGAATATCAAGGAAGCCTTCTGTATCTTGATTGAACAGTGGTTGCATAGGTATGTATATTTATAAACATTTATTGAGCTATACACTTAAGATTTATATACATAAGGTATATAAATCATATCTCAATTTAAAAAATGTATAAAGTATTTAGGCTTCTGTCTTTCTAGAAGAATTTCCCCTTTAGTTTAGAAATAGTGGTTCTTGGTGATAACTAGATCTTTGAAGAAATACCTATTTTTAGTGTTGATTAAAAATAACCTAGGAGGCACCTGGGTGGCTTAGTCTATTAAGTGTCAAACTCTTGATTTCCGCTCAGGTAATGATCTCAGGGTTGTGAAATCAAACCCTACATTGGGCTCTGCACTGGATGTGGAGCCTACTTAGGATTCTTTCTCCTCCCCTCCTCCCTCAAGAGAGAGAAAAGAGAAGAGAGGAGAGGAGAGGAGAGGAGAGGAGAGGAAAGGAAAGGAGAAAGCCAGTAATGTCAGCAAACGGACAATTAAAGTGTTCCATTTATTGAGAACATAAACCTAGGATCAATACCCAAACTGGCCAGAAATGATTCTAATTAGTTCAGTGTTAGCCTAGGTAAAGTACTGAAGCAGCAGTCTCTGTGTGACTTTATCCTTTTCTTAAAAAACAATTATTTTGAATTATATTTTACATAAAATTCACCCCTTTTTATATAATCCACCCAATTTAGTAATTTATAGCATATTTACTAAGTTATGCAGTCTTTGCCATAAATCACTTTTGGAACATTTCATCATCCCAATAAGATCATGTCATGATGACATGGTCCTCATGTCTATTTAATACTAATTTCATTCCCACTCCCAGCCCCAGGCAACCACTGATCTATTTTCTATCTCTGTAGACTTTTTCTGGACATTTCATATAAATGGAGTCATACAATCCGTGGTGTCTTGTGTCTGGCTTCTTTCACTTAGCATAATGTTTCTGAGATTCATTTATGACATAGTATGTATCAGAAATGTGTTCCAATTTTTTTTAAGGATTTTATTTATTTTTTCATGAGAGACACACAGGCAGAGGGAGTGGGAGAAGCAGGCTCCCTTGGGGAGCCCAATGTAAGACTCAATCTCAGGACCCTGGGATCATGCCCTGAGCCATTGGCTGACACTCAACCACTGAGCCACCCAGGTGTCCCAGTTTGTTCTTTTTTATTGCAAATAGTATTCCTTTGTATGCCTGTACCACATTTTATCCATTTACCAGTTGATGGACATTTAGATTTTTCCCAATTTTTGGCTGTTTTGAATAGTGCTACTATATTCATGTGCAAGTCTTTGAGTGGTTATATGGTTTCATTTCTCTTGAATAGATACCTAAGAGTAGAAATGCTGCATCATAGGGGAAATTTATGTTTAATTTTTTAAGAAATTGCCAACCTGTTTTCTAAAGTAGCTGCACGATTTTACATTCCCACCCATAACGTATGTGTGGATTCCTGTTTATCCACATTCTTCCAACCATTTGTTATGGTCTTTTCTCTTATTATACTTCCTCAGGCGGGTGTGAAATACTATTTTGTTATAGTTTTAATTTGCATTTTCTTGACTGATGGTGTTGAGTTTATTTTGTGTGTGTATTACCTACCTATTCATATATCTTCTTTGGTAAAATATCTTTTCAAACCTTTTGCACATTTTTTTTGTTGGATTGTTTGTCTTAGTGAGTTGTAAGCATTTGTTGTGTATTCTGGATACAATGATTTATCAAACGATGGGTTTGCAAAATATTTTCTTCCAGTCTGATGCTTATCTTTTCATTTTCTTATTGATGTATTTTGATCACATCAATTTATCAAATTTTTCTTTTCTTGGATCATGCTTTGGTGTCATTTTTTTCTCTATCTTTTTAATAGAAAGTACACTTTATATAAAATATTAAAAAACTATGATTTTTCTTTGTTATTGGAGTTTATTTGTTTTAAATTCAAGTATTAGAAAATATTTTCTGTCCTCACTTAAATGCTTTCTGCGGTCTTCTTTTCCCTCTTCAGCCCCTCCCTCATGTTAAAAAAAGTAAAAGGGATAACAGCCTATGTTGTTATGCTGTTGATTATTTTTCCACTTATCACAGTGGTCATACCACAATATGCCTTTTCTGGCTAGCATAGATTTTCAGATTCTTAAGTAGTACTGATCATGCTTGTTCCAAAAAAGGTAAAAAGTAAATGTACCATCAGAAGCCAGATAGATCACAGGATCCTGGGGTGGCTCAGTCAGTTAAATGTCTGCTCCAGTTACGATCCCAGGGTCTTGGGATGGACCCTAGTGTCTGACTCCCTGCTCAGCAGGGAGTTTGCTTCTCCTTCTCCCTCCGCGCCTTCGCCTGCTCGTGTTCTCTCTCTCTCTTTTTGCTCAAATAAATAAAATCTTAAAAAAAAAAAAAAAAGGAAGAAGAAGAAGAAGCCTGATCTGTCCTAGAGTGTAGGATTTTAGACTGTCGGAGTAGTATAAATTGTATTAAAGTATGAACATAGAGGATCCCTGGGTGGCTCAGTGGTTTAGCGCCTGCCTTTGGCCCAGGATGTGATCCTGGAGTCCTGGGATCGAGTCCTCCATCGGGCTCCCTGCATGGAGCCTGCTTCTCCCTCTGCTTGTGTCTCTGCCTCTCTGTCTCTCTGTGTCTCTCATCAATAAATAAAATATATATTTTTAAAAAGTATGAATATACTTCATCAGAGAATTATTTCTTCTCCTTGTTGAATGTAATATAAACAGAACTAGTGTTGCCTACAGGGTAAGTCATAGGTCAGGGAATAGTTTGTACTGGATTGTTTTCTGTATCTGGAAACCATGGTTTCAGTATCCTCACAAAGAAGCAGGAAAGTGAACTATAAACCAGAGGACTCAGTTATCTTCAAAATTTAATAGATTATAGATTGAAAATGTTTCCAGAATGTAGAGAAATAAAATTACTTTTGCAGGGTATTATCCTGCTAACTATATAATGTGTAAATATTTGGTAAGACCACAACCTCTGGTAGTTTAAATGATTAAGTATCTACATTGTTTTTTAAAACAAATTTTCTTAGCTCTGGAGGATCCTTTCTAGTAGATTCTAGATAGAGCTCTCTAGATAGAACACTCTAGATAGAACTCTAGATGTACTTATATTTTCCTTTGCTTTCTAATGGGCACATATAAGTGGTATGGGAAGTGTGGGAAGATCAAATACTCGAATCTCCTTGGTGAACAGGAGTAACTGAGGATTTCAAACACAAGATAGCTTAAAATAGAGGGGGGAGAAAAACCAGTGTATTTATTTATTCTTATTAAATTATTCTAAGCATATAAATAGCTAAGGGAAGAAATAATGTGAATGCCAGTTATAAAAGGCCTTGTTCAAATCCAGCTCTTAAATTTCTCTTTTTAAAACTTTATCTCAGTATGAATAATATAGTTATTTTAGAGATGAAATAATGTTGAATAATGAGGTGAAAATACTATTTGCATCACTTCAAAAATTCTGGGGGAATAATTGTTTAAATGGTCTTGCCATGTTACAGACTTTTCCCTACTTGTGGAAGAGAATCACCCGTTTTGGCTTGAGCTCAGTATCTTTACGGGGCTACAGGACCAGGAAATTGTCAAGAAATTATTTAAATTAATTTGCTGCATTGAACTCTAAAGAATAAAACTGCTTATGTTATTCCATAAGACCCGTGATTTAAAAAAAATCACTTTTATAACACTTTACTTAGAAGAAGTGGGGTCAGTACATATGCATATGTTTATGATGATTTTATTGAAACTTTTTTCTGAGTTGTGAATTCACCTGCAACATAAATGGAAAAAATATATCTAATAAAAATTTTAAAACAACCATATACTCTTTATTACCTATTAAAATAGAAGATTGATTATTATAAGTATAAATATGTTGATCCATTAGATTGATCCAAAAGCTGTATACTTTTAGAAACAAAGATTCAAACAAGTGAAGTCTCTATACTTAGATGTACCATTTAAAAGCTCCTCCTAGGGCAGCCTGGGTGGCTCAGCGGTTTGGCGCCTGCTTTCAGCCCAGGGTGTGATCCTGGAGACCTGGAATTGAGTCCCACATCAGGCTTCCTGTGTGGAGCCTGCTTCTCCCTCTGCCTGTGTCTCTGCCTCTCTCTCTCTCTCTCTTTCTCTCACTCTCTCTCTCTCTATGTCTCTCATGAATAAATAAAATCTTTAAAAAAAATAAAATAAAAGCTCCGCCTATATTACATATGAAGGTAGTGCTATTTACTGAAAGTAAAAACTTTTAACTCAAATGATAAAGTGATTAAAGCTGATTTCGGGCAGTCTCTACCATCAGGGCTTGAGTTTTTCCTGGAGTAGCTCAGTTTTCTGAGTCTAAAGTTAGATGTATATATACTTTTAAATTAAAATTCTAAGATATGAAAAAATACTACTGTCTTTTATTGTTTTCAAAATGTAAATCACTACCGTGTGGGTTTTGGGTTTTTTTGCGTGTTTTTTTTTTTTAAGCCTGTTGTGTTGGAAGAAATGAGAGAACATTGTGGACTTGCAGTTGCATGGCAGAAATTATCGTAGAGTAGGATGTCTATTGTCATCCTTGATGTCTTAAAATGAGATTGGCTGGGCAGCCCTGGTGGCTCAGCGGTTTAGTGCCACCTTCAGCCCAGGGCGTTATCCTGGAGACCTGGGATCGAGTCCCACGTCAAGCTCCCTGCATGGAGCCGGTGTCTCTGCCTGTGTCTCTGTCTCTGTCTCTCTCTCTCTCTCATGAATGAATAAATAAATTTTTTTTAAAAAAAATTAAAAATAAAATGAGATTGGCTGGGAATTGGAAGGATGTGGAAGCAGGAAGTACTCACTTGCAGCAGCTGTCCTCAATGCTTTGTGTGAAAATGAGGAGTCTATCAAGAAAACATAAAAGCAGTGGTAGTCAGTTAAAATATAAACTCTTACCATCTATTTGTTAAAGTTTGGAGTTGCTCATTTTCCTAAGAAAAGGATCTTAAGAATCAGGTAAATGGAAAATTGGAATCATGAGGGATTTAGATGAATCCAATCAGAAGCTATAATCAGGATTTTATAAAGAATAAAATATGGGCTTTTCAGCAGTCAGAATGTTGGCTTTATGAATCAAGGGTGTAAGGACAGCAGAGTGGCTTCTTGCCCAGGCTATAGCAACATAACATCATTCCAAACTCCCTTCTCAGCTCAGCTAGAACGACAACTGTGCTACCAAAATCTCTTTGCACTAGTGACAAATGATATAAGAAGAAACAATTCAAACTGGTTTCATACTCAATATAGAGTTGCCTCTGGAATGTTTTGTACCAAAGGTTGTCTGCTGGATTTTTTTCTGCCTGCTTATTTGTTATTTTGACTTCAAAAAAGTATGTCAGTTAAATGTTATATGTAAATGAATCAACTGTTTCAATCTTTTGATTGGATCTCAAAAATATATATATATATGCTCTCTTTTTCCACTTCCCTCATTCTTCTCTGAAATCAAGAATTTTTAATGAAATAAATTTTACTTAGAGATAGATTTTACATAGACGTTTACTTTTTAAAGCATTTTCTTTTCACATAAAATTTTTTATTGTAGATTTGTTTTTCCTCTTTCTTCAGTTCACTTTGACTTACCTAATTATCTTCTGTGCTTGTATCTGGAAAGTGTTCACTAAATATTTTATATTATTATTATTATTATTATTATTATTATTTATGATAGTCACAGAGAGAGAGAGAGAGAGAGAGAGAGAGAGAGGCAGAGAGACACAGGCAGAGGGAGAAGCAGGCTCCATGCACTGGGAGCCCGACGTGGGATTTGATCCCGGCTCTCCAGGATCGCGCCCTGGGCCAAAGGCAGGCGCTAAACAGCTGCGCCACCCAGGGATCCCCACTAAATATTTTAGTATTAATTTAACTTGATGGAACTATCTCAAAAAAATTTACCAGGACAGTTTCCCAGTAAGAGTACCACTGTGAAGTAGTAATATGTGTGTCCCTGTAGATCTGCCATGTACACACACACACACACACACACACACACACACAACTACATTTCTTGGTTTTGTGAAATAAAGCAATAGAACAGTTGATGTCTGTTTTCCTAGGAATTACTAAGGTGAAGATTCATTTAGCAAAGATTCATTTAGCTTGTTAACTTTACACTAAGCGTTTTTATTAACAAATGCTGCCAGAAGCTCTTTGAATTGGAGGATGAACCTATCTGAGGCTGCGGCTAGTAGTACCTGCCAGCAGGTCTTTTCAGTAAAGAGAAATTAAATGAATTATCTGTTACTCAGGTCTGTACTCAGAGTATAGATCTCCCTGAGTTTAATCTTTAAAAGATTCATAGATGAATATAATATAGATAAAGGGCTTTTTCCCCTTAACCACAGCTTTTTTCCTCCACCGTATCATTCCACCCTCTATTAATGAAATATACATTCTCTTTTTATTACAACATATCAAACTATTTTAGTGCATTGGCATATAAAACAGTTTTAATAAGAGAACCTTGCTTTAAATTTATATAATGTACTGTTAATATTGCCGTAGCAGTAACCCAAAACTTACCACACTTTCAACTATTAAAGATTTCATTTGAATTTTGTTTTAATGTGAGTAGAAGATTCTACTTGTCATTGATAATTCTTTGCATATTACTCTTCAGTTTATCAGCTTTAGAAAGTACCTTATATGTATTTTTCCTATTAAATAATAACAAATTTTGGAGCTTTAATTTGTTGTTTCTTACTGTGGGAAATATTTGAAGTGTGGAGATTTATTAGTCTGCGCTACACAAGCACCTTCACTTTGCATTACAAAGTCTTTATTGCCCAGCTTTGATTACTGCTCTTTGAAGCCATAAAAAAAAAAAAAAAAAACAGGGAAAGTGACAAAGATGTGGAAGGGCTGAAAAATAAGACTTTTAAGGGAAGAATTAAATCCAGTTAGCTTTAAAGAATGGTAAGAGGTGTAGTACAAATACATAGCACTCACTGGATTAACAGACCAGATAGCTGGTTTTGAGGCCTGGATCTACCATAAATGAGTGTTTCACTGTAGACAAGTCACTCTACAGTACTTATCTATAAAATGAAGGGATTTGACTAGTTTGGGATCAACAAACTTTTTATTAAAAGGCCAGTTGGTAAGTATTTTAGGCTTTGTAGGCCAATATGGCCTCTCTCACAACTACTCAACTCTGTTGTAAATGAATGCTTAACAAACAGGGAAGAAGGCTGTGTTCCAGTAAAACTTCATTTACAAAAATAGGCATCAGGCCAGATTTCATCTACAGGCCTTAGAGTGCTGGCCTCTGAACCTCTGAACTAGATGAGCATTAAGATAATTTTCACATTTTCATGCTGTGTTATTACTTTATTTATTATCAACATCACATATATGTAATGATTGCTCCTAGTTATTTTCTGTGGTGTATCAGTCAGGGGCTAGCCAGGAGACAAAAACCACAGTTATTTTACCAGAAAATCTGATATGGAAAGAATGGTTGACTATGTTTAAATGAACTGAAAAAGTAAAAAGAAAACACCGAGGTATCATGGACTGCAAGAAGCAGCTACCACCTCTGAGCCCATAGAACAAGAAGAGGTTGGAATTATTAAACCATAGAAAGTGGAGGAAAGACCCTACAAAGCTGAAACTCGTATCTCTGTGCAAGGGGCCCTGCTCAGCTGATGCTGATATTTCCCAGCTCCAAGGAGGGCTCTATGGGGATAGTAATTCTGAGGGTCCTTCCTTCCTTCCTTCCTTTCCTTCCTTTCCTTCCTTTCCTTCCTTTCCTTTCCTTCCTTTGCTTCCTTTGCTTCCTTTCCTTCCTTTCCTTCCTTTCCTTCCTTCCTTCCTTTCCTTTCCTTTCCTTTCCTTTCCTTTCCTTTCCTTTCCTTTCCTTTCCTTTCCTTTCCTTTCCTTCCTTCCTTCCTTCCTTCCTGCCTTCCTTCCTTCCGATTAAAGCAGGAGGGACTAATAAACATAAGAAAGAACCAATTCACAGAACCACATTAGAGTACCAGTGGGAATGGTGTAAGAGTCATTGTCTTCAGTGGTTTTAAATGAAAGATTATGTAATCTTTTCTGGATAGTTTTTTAGTTTCTGAATGCAGAGATCAAGAATATCTCTTATTCCTCTGTTACATTCCCAGTGGGAATGCTGTAAGAGTCATTGTCTCCAGTGTTTTTAAATAAAAGATTAAATAGTAATCTATACTGGATAGTTTTAATTTCAGAATGGGGAAGTCACGATTATCTCTTATTCCTCTGAGACTTTCTCCCGCTGATGTGTAATGTGGCATTTGACTTCATTCTCTTGGTTAATTCCCTAGACTAGCTTTCAGAGACTTTTATTTCCTAATAGAAACTATATCTATAAATTTGGATAAATTCCTTTTGTCTAGATTTCCAGTAGACCCAAGTAACTGAAGTAATTGCAGTAAAGAATGAAGAGAATACATCTCTTGCACATATTCTCTTATTCCTTTCTTTCTCTACCTCTGTTCTGTTTTTTCTGTCTTTTCTCCTCCTTTTTCAGCTCAGAGAGCACTTTGTGACTTTCTTTGTGCCACTTAGTCATACTCCGCCTTAGATTGTTGTTTGTGTCTTATCTCAACTGGGGATATGGACAGTAAGTACTTCATTAGAGCTCTGTGGCCAAGAGTGATCTCATTTTGCTTCCTCTCACCCACTCAAAACAGTCACCAAAGGTAAACTGGCAGCTAAGCCAAGAAGGGCATCAGGAACAGGGACTGGCACACTGTAAGCTCTTGGTAAATAATTGCCATTGAAGAACTGAGTAACCCCTGGCACGATATTGTACATAACTGGCAACAAATTGAACCATTTAATTAATAATTTATAAGCTCTAAATTATTATATTCTGACAGAAGTTTGAGGGTTTTGTTGTTGTTGTTGTTGTTGTTATAGTTCTTGTTATTAAAAACTGTTTTGTCTTCAGCACTTCCTTCTTAATTTCTTCACTTTTTGGTTCATTGTGAATGGACCTAACAGCTCTTGATATATAGCATTGCAAATACCCATGCCATTTTTCCTCTTTCTGTTGTCACAAGATTGAAGGGTTTATACATGTAACGGGGGCCATTATTACCTATGTTCAGAGGGCAACTAAATGTTTTTTGAAATTCGTGGACATTGGCAGTTCCCTAAACACTCTTTAGCAATTCTCTATCTGTTGTCCTGGTGCCCGTCTCTCCAACAGATATACACATGTGAAACATGTTTTTAGAATGTTTTCATATTTCATTCTTTAGCATGAAGGGAAGATGTTGAAGACAGAGCCTCCTGTTTTTCTTATAGCTAAATATAATTTGGAACATGTTTCTCCATTGATGATGTTTATGCCTTGTCATGTAAAGGTATTTGTGACCCCAAAGAAGGTAAAACTAATAATTGTTGCTGTCAGGTACTAATGTGTTTGCCAACTTGTTGTTAGTACTCTTCATAAGTTCAGGCAGTTGATAGTGATGAAGGAGCTGAAGACAACTCTTAACACTTTCCCCCAGCACATGTTCTGGATGCTGATTGAGGACTGTGAGTTCAGCAAACTCTTAGTAAATGTATATGTCAGAGTAAGCTCCGATTCCCAAGTTTGGGAGATATAGACTAATGATAGGTTTCTAAACTTACATATTTTGACTAACCTTTTCTGTCTTGTCAGCCACAAGCTCTGCCCACTTGGAAGACCTTGCTTACCTGGATGAGCAGAGACATACACCTTTGAGAACTTCTCTTCGAATGCCGAGACAGAGCATGGGTGGTGCTCGCACGCAACAGGATTTAAGAGGTTAGAACCCTAGAGGGGCTTTGCCTAGTGATGCCCAGGCACAAGTGGAAATGGGCAGTAGGCAAAAAGTTTGTTTTCTGTTTCTACTCTTACTGAAGCGTCCCTTAAGAAATGAACGTGTCACCATAGAAGAGAAAGATAAACACAAATACATTATACTCATCATAGACTTTGTAATTTTGAACAGTTGAAAGCACTGATTCCATGAAATTCTCCAAAGACATAGGGTAAAGTTGGTGATGGAGGAAACAACCTTTTTAAGGTTCTGTATTTCAGAAGTGTTGATTCACTTCAGCCCTAGTCCTCCAGGTGAGCTTGGTGCTAGTAGTCACATGTTTCATAGAGAATTTATTTCATCTTCATCTTAGTTGCCATTTCTGGAGACATACACTTTTATTTACTTGGAGTTTGAGACAGTGCTTCTACTCCTCTCTGACAACATCTAAACAACTTACCCTTTTCCCACTCAGGCACCAGTTTCTTTATACTTTTTATGCATACTACTTATTTCTACAATCAGGAACCTAATCTTTTTCAAAGACTTTTCATTTTGTTGATCATTTCAAAGGCAGTCTAGTTGAGGACCTGTTGGTGATATCACTGCTTGTGCTTCTGGTTTGTTCAGAATGAACCAAACTATCTCTGATAACCTTAACAGCTAAGTGGTCTACTTTCCCTAGTATCTTGTAATCCATAGCTCTGCTATCCCAAGTGCATTTTTAAATTTTGTCTCCTAAATTTTATTCATCTTCCCTTTGCTCTCCTCCTCACCCTTGCCCAGTGCTAATCTGTGTTATATCATATGCATGATTCACACAGGAAGGGCTATTTTCAATGATGACTAGGCAATGAGGAGCATAAAATAATTGATTGTATTGCTGCAGTTACCATACCTCCCACGGACTATAGTGAGTTGACCACCGCAATCATAGTTTTAGTTCCCAGTCCTATTCATCCTGTTCACCATTTCTTTAGGTAAGCCACGTGCTAGTTGCTTAGTATATACAGTTGTGTATTTTCAGCTTAGGAAGTAGAATTATATTAAGCATTACTTTAGTATAGCAGTATTTTAGTATATATACTTTAGTATATTTAGCACTACTGAGTGCTGATAGATTGATTATATCCAAAGCCTGAATAAATCTAGTCAAAAGACTAAATAAATGATTTGTTCCAAAACCAAAATGCATAACCATAGTAAAGAAGATTGAACACATACACATGACTCACTCATATGTGGAATTTAAGAAACTAAACAAATGATCATGGGGGAAAAAAGAGAGAGGCAAACCAAGAAACAGACTCTTAGCTATAGAGAACAAACTGATGGTTACCAGAAGGGTGGTAGGGGAGATGGGTTAAATAGGTGATGGGGATTAAGGAGTGCACTTGCCTTGATGAGCACTGGGTGTTATGTAGAAGTGTTGAATCACTAAATTGTACACCTGAAACTAATATTACACTGTACCTTAACTAGCTGGAATTTAAATTTTAAAAAAAGATTGGATACAGCTATTGACCTTCAGATTTGGCTGAAAATCTGCATTGACATCACCTTGCATTTCATTTCTGGAAAACATACTGACACAATTTATTTTATTTTCTGATTTGCTTGCCATTGAATAATGGATTTTATAGTACTGGCATACTTTAGAGATCTTGTGGGTTCAGCTTCAGACCACTGTAATAAAGCAAGTACCACAATAAAGCAAGTCAAATGGATTTTTTGGTTTCCCAGCACCTATAAAAGTTATGTTTACACTCTACTGTAATTTAGTGACTAACAGTTATCTAAAAAAAAAATGTATATACCTCAATTTTAAAATACTTTATTGCTTAGGGGTGCCTGGATGGCTCGGTTGGTTAAGCGTATGCCTTCAGCTTAGGTCATGATCCCAAAGTCCTGGGATCAAGTCCCATGTCGGACTCCATGTTCAGTGGGGAGTCTCCTTCTCCCTCTCCCTCTGCCCCTCCTACTGATCATATTCTCTCTCTCTCCCTCTCTCCTTCTCAAATAATAAATAAATAAAAATCTTTAAATACCGTATTGGTTAAAAAATGGTAACCATCATCTGAGCTTTCAGTGAGTCATAATCACTGATCACAGATCACCATAACAAATATAATAATAATGAAAAGTTTGAAATATTGCACAGATTTCCAAAATGTGACAGAGAGACACAAAGTCAGCAAATGCTGTTGGAAAATGGCATCAATAGACTTGCTTAATCCAGGGTTGCGAAAGACCTTATTTGTTTAAAAAAAAAAAAAAAAAGCAATTATCTGCATGTGAAGCAAAACAAAACAAGGTATGCCTGAAAGTAGAAAACAAAATCCATTGACAAATTGCAGCTATATCTTTTTGAGAACTCTTTGTGTGTTGGGTTCTATTGACACTTGATGGTGTACCTCTGCCCTGGTATCTAAAGATTTATTAGTAAGATCTTTAACAGATGCATTCTAATGGGCTTGATATTTAGATATAGATATAACTTGTATCTAGAAAAAAGCAAATACTTTTCTATTGAATTGAGCTTTCAACCTAAACATTCAGTAAAACCAAAGTACATCCAAAGATTTTTCATAGCATGCCTAAATCTTTAGAGAACTCTTTGCCTGAATAATGGATTCCTAACAAAACTAATTTTATAGCTCTTGCAGATAATGTCTCAACTTACTGTCTACACTACTACTTAAGATGCAGTTTTTCCATTGATAAAGGTGCTATGATATGAATGTTTTAGTTTCTTAAAGTTGTCTTTTCTTTCAAGAGCTTTTCTTGTAGTAGTCTAAATGGTTAGAACATGCCATTCATTTGAGTACTTTAATCCATAAGGGACTGGGTGTTTACTAAGCAGTATTTTGCCTTCTAAAATTAGCATACTAATCTTCCCTCAAAAAATAACATGTTACTTTAATTACTCTTTATAAATGAACTCTGTGTCTTCTGATATGACTTAAAACATGTTAATAAGAAAGGAACACAAACTTGGATTGGCTTTCCATGTATTTCTATAGACCTGCTTGGCGAGCCTTTTATCATTTGTGCTTGTTATATCCAAAACATTGCACTTTATTGTGGAAACAGAATCATATTGTTTTCCTGGCATAATTTTTTTTCCTGGCATAATTTTAGAAAACATGTCACATTGTGCTTTCTATTTAATTTAAAGAAACTTACAAATTTCAATCATATTTGGATTTTATATATTTTTCTTCTGGCTGTGGTTGAAGTAAGACCTACCCTAAAAAGTAATAAAATGATTGAAACCTTTTGTAGTATACATTAAGATAAATCTTTCTACATGAGAGAGAGATCTTTCTACATTTTAAAATACCAAACAAGTCCTATGAAATAGTTTTTCAATCACAAATAAATGGGTTTTAAATCACAAGTGATGAGTTTTAAATGACCCTGAATCTTCAGAGAAGGTAGTTAATGGTCATGTACACTGTAATGTGTCCTCTGGCTACTAAATATACTGACTTATTCCAAGTTAGAGATTATCTGAAATGTTGTCTTTTGAGGATATGTCTAAACAGGTAGCAAGCACTTATTGGGCACTTCATATAGGCATTCTTGCATTATTCTATTTAGAGTAGTAGCTCTGAAACTTTTTGGTATCAGCACCCTTTTATTTTTATTTTTTTTAAAGATAAATCTTTTTCATTTTTTAATTTTTATTTTTTAATTTATTTATTTATTCATGAGAGACAGAGAAGGGCAGAGACACAAGCAGAGGGAGAAGCAGGCTCCATGCAGGAAGCCTGATGTGGGACTCGATCCTGGGACTCCAGGATCACGCCCTGGGCCGAAGGCA
Organism: Vulpes vulpes; assembly: GCF_048418805.1. Taxonomy (NCBI): domain Eukaryota; kingdom Metazoa; phylum Chordata; class Mammalia; order Carnivora; family Canidae; genus Vulpes; species Vulpes vulpes. Next base: position 15,260,413 of record NC_132781.1, on the reverse strand, counting down.
GGCACTAAGCCTCTGAGCCACCCAGGCGTCCCTCAGCACCCTTTTATACTTAAAAAAAAAATAAAAATACTGAGGACCTTAGAAGCTTGTGTTTGAGTTATACTTATTGATATTTATCATATTAGTAGTTAAAGCTGAGAAAGTATTAAAATATTTGTTCATTTTCAAAAACAACAATAGACCCATTATTTATTAACATCATATAAGCTCTTGAAAATTCTGTTGTATATTTGTGAGAGAATGAGCATGGAAAAAGACAAGTAACCTCTTTGTATTAAACAATGTTGATTTTTTGGATTCCCTGAAAGTGTCTTGAAAGTAGCCCCCATGAGTCCCCAGATCACACTTTAAGAATCACTGGTTTCCATTGCAATTGAAGATAAGTGCCTTTACATCTTTAAGGACCATATAGTCTATTTAGAGAAATGCAAAAAAAAAAGTTTAGTTTTAGAATTGATTAAAAATCATCTACAAACATTTTTAAGAGTATAGGCATAGAGCTGTACTTTTCATCTCTGATTTATTTATTTTATGACTGGAAGTTTATACCTCTTAAATCCCCTCTATCTATTTCTCTCTTCTCCCTACCCACTCCCCTCTGGAAGCCAGTAATTTGTTTTCTGTATTTATTTTTGTTTTGTTTTTTTGTTTTCTGTATTTAAGAGTATATTTATTGTTTTTTGATTCTATATATAAGTGAAATCATATATTTGTCTTTCTCTGTCTACCTAAATTTTTCACATCTTTCTATATTTCCAAGCCAGCGGGAGCTCTTGTAGCTGACAGGCTCTACTCTTTCAACTTTGCATGGAAGCAGTTTTTGAATATTTGTCCGGAATTCACTTAAGTTTCAAGAGATACCTTCATTCTGGAATTCTAAGCTATCCATGTATAATTCTTTCATCATCTTATCACTAGCATTTAATTATGCTAACTTTGTGTTAGAAGGGCCAGCCAGTTTTCACTGATATTCTTTAGTTGTGTTACTTAAATGCAATGACTAAAACCTTAGAGGTTATTCCCAGAGTTGATGCAGAACAGCTCTGTCATTGAGTAATGACCATTCTGCATGAAATCCAACACTTAAAACAAATGTCATACAGAGTTACCTGTGTAATAAATGTTTATTTGAATTTTTTAAAAAAGACTACAGGCATAGTTCATTTAATAGTTACCTCAGTAATAACTATGGTTGATCATAATGGTAGTGTTTTGACTACTGAAGCAGAAGTTACCGGATAACATCTGAGCTAGAATTTGGATCTTAAGTGGGGCATTAACTTTAATATTTGGAGCAAAAAAAGAAAAAAGAAAAAAAAAAAAACAGACCAGAGCAAAGATAAAATACAGAATAAAAAAGCAATAGAAAGAATTTTGTAAAAAACATTCACATTTGCTTCATTAGTAGTCTTTTTTTTTTTTCCTCAAGGCAGCTGTTTTGAACAACTGTTCTACCAAAATTGATGTTTCCAGAGACCTAGCCCAACAATGGGGAGAAGGTCACATAAGTGTACTGTCCAGGATCTCATTGCAGCAAGTTGGTAGATTCCTAGCTGTCAACCATCCAAGAGCCTGAGCTCTAATGGTAAAACAGTTAAAGAAGATTGTGTACCAGTAGTGCAGAGTATATAGCTGATAACCAACCAGAAGTGCCTTTTCTAGTCTCAAAGCCTAATGTCCTTGATAGATATTAATTTGAAACCTTATTAAAGTTAAGTCAAGGTTTAAAAACTATTTTGAGGTCCTTTTTTTAAAAAAAAAAAAAGATTTTTATTTATTTATTCATGAAATACACAGAGAGGCGGAGACACAGGCAGAGGGAGAAGCAGACTCCTGGCAGGGAGCCTGATGCAGGACTCAGTCCCCAGATCCCAGGATCACTCCCTGAGCTGAAGGCAGACGCTCAACCACTGAGCCACCCAGGTGTCCCTCAGGGTCCATTTTTAAAAGTTTAATCAACATTGTGTTAATGTAGAGTTATACTAGAAATAACCAACCTGAAAACTCTCTTTCTAACCATCTTAATGGATGGTCTCTTTCTGATCATCTTAATGGACTCTCTTCCACAGAGAAAGAAACTAACTTTGCTGCCTAGGTTGTGATTTTTATGGATAAATGTAATAAATCTTATGATGGAATATGTAAAGGGAACAAGGGGGAATTAGAATACACAAAACAAATCTGACTTCTAATAGTAGCTACCGGGGCAAATTAACTATGAATTATTAATGATAATATTCTAACACTGTCCTGCCTGAAGAGATTACACATTCCCAATTAAAACTTATTTCCCGATACACATTAGTTTCCCTAGGATTTTTATACTAAATCCCAATACTAAATGGCCATTCACAGGCATTGGCTTTAGTTAATAGCTCCTTTAGTAGATAGTAGGTGGGAGGGCATATGTGCAAATGACAATCTGACTCATTGGCAGAATTTATATGAAATTGACCCTGCCACGTGGCTTCATCAAAGCAAAATACTGAGTTTTCAAAAAAAAAAAAAAAAATCAGTGCATCACAATATTTGTGAGTCCCTTACTTTTCCAAAACAATGAATCCTTTATGAAGATGACTAAGATGCATGTCATGAAGCTAATACTCTTACATTAGCCCACTGAGTCACACACCCCCGAGGTTCTTAGTCATCTTGATCATGACCTGGCTGGCTCTTACATTTACAAGAGAATATTTCCATTATTGTCTTCTGTCTCACTGATCACTGTTTTATTTTTACAAAATTAGATTTCTTTTAAAATCCTGAAGTAAGGTTACATGTACATTCTGCCTATAGATAAATATTAGATGGGTAGATAGCAATCTTTAATTGTATGAAATTGACCCTCAAAACCCCAGCCACTGTTTTGGAAAGTACTTTAAAATTTGAAAATGTGGTATTCAAGCTGTATGTCTTTGAATGTCTGCTAGAAACTAGTTTATGCTTTTTGTAGTAGTCTGGCTGTGATTTTTTTTTTTTTTTTAAAGCAGATCACTACTTGTTAAAGTAGCTCCAGATAGCTGCACAGACCTGGTTTTCATTTAAGCCAGCCTTATTTAGTAAATTTCACCTTAAAGTTTGGGAATCCAAACAGTAGCTAGTATACAACAAAGTTCTCCTGCACAACCCACAAAGGAGAAATAACCTTTGAGAAAGAGAAAAGACTATATAAAACATGGTCTTCTAACAGGCACATATTGACTCCTTTGCATTAAATAACACAACTACTAAAGTCTGTGGAGTAACATGAAAGAGATTCTAAATACGATTTCTAATCCTGCAGGAACAAATCACTGAAAATATTTTTAAGTGCCTTAGGTTCAATAAAGGAAAAATAAGTAACATTATGACATTTTGATGTTTTGATCTAAATGAGATTTAAAGAATCAGTTTCCCAGTTAACCTATCATTATTTTCTCCAAAAGTAACTAAATATTATTAAGTAACCATATTCCAAATAAATTTACTTAGGTAACCCTTTGCAAAACATTTCTGACTATGTAAAATGATTTAAACTTTCCAATCTTGTATATGAAAGTTTTTTTAATGAAATAACCTCCCAAGATATAATAAAATAGAGAACTACAGAATTTCCTTTGTAGGACCATAGCTATTTCATCACTGAGCGTTCACTTAAAAATGTTTACTTTTAGGGGCATCTGGATTGAGCGTCTAATCTTAGGGGCTGAGTTGGTGGAGTGTCTAACTCTTCATCTTGCCTCAGGTCTTGATCTCAGGGTCATGAGTTCAAGCCCAATGTTGGGGCTCATGGAGCCTACTTTAAAAAAAAAAGTTTAATCTTAAATTTCAAGTCATTAACCAGTTTTGATGCTCCAATCAAAATAGATCTCATATCTCACATTCAAGGCCAACAATTTAATAGCGTAAAAATGTGTTGGCATAGTTATATAATTATTTTATCAAATGTTTCACATTTTAGAAACTTTGCTGTTTTTATATTTTCCCTAAATTTTGGAGTATTCAACATGAGGAAATGTAAAAACAGACATTTGAGTTATGCTTTCCCTGTTTCTTTTACTGTTTTCCAAAGGGAAAATCCCTTCCTGAAAATTCCACTCAGCAGTGACTCCAGGTTTTTCTCAACAAGTGTTTTCCTATAAGACCAATGTCAGAAAGCTGAAATTTAATATACAGTTATTCAAAGACTCAGAGTATAATTTTCCAGAGTAAAATAAGTGTGTTCCCTTTTTTACCCCCATATTAATAGAATAAAATGGAAAACACTAAGACAGATGTTGAGAGTGGTACACTTTTAGACTTATAAAAAGTGATAGCATGCATTTATTGGAGTTCTTATTCTTTGTAGACACAGTGCTAAGAGCTATAAACATGTTCTTATTTAATCCTCACAACCCTTTGATCTAAGTAGTGGTAATAAGGAGACTGGGATTTAGAGAGGTTAAAAACTTGCTTAAGGTTACATGTCTAGTCATTGGCAGTGCCAGGATTCATTTCGTATCTGGCCGACTTCAGAGCCTGTGCTCTTAACCACCATAATATACAATGTCATAGACAGTATAATATAAAAAGCAGTAAGTAATGTAATTATGTACCAACACAATGGCTAATTGTAGATACTCCAGGCTCTGGGTTGTTAGGTATGGTAAAGAGAGCTGCATGCATATCAACACTAACTGCCAGTGACTGTCCTTTTGGCGGTGGCTCCAATCAGCTAGGGTACCACTGTGATTCATTAGCCCAAACTAGCTCTTATTTCCCTTTTTCTATTAATAGTGCCCCAATTTTGCTCTCACCTAGGCTTTATTTAACTCTTGAAGTCAGCTTTGAATCACTGTCTTCATTATTTCCTACACCCAGTCAACTTAGGAAGCCCTGAGGATTCTGCTCTCCCAGTTTCTCACATTCTTCCCATGTTCTCCATTCTCCATACAGCTAATTAGCTTGTCTCCCTCCTCTGGCCTTTCCAAGTTCAAATCAAGCTAACCCCTGGCTTTCCAGATTAGTCCTTATAAAATGCAGCTCACATAATGTCATTTCTCTGCCTTATAGTTACCATTGCTATCATCCTTCTCTGGTACAGATATTAGAAAAATAAAAAAATAACTTTGGAGAAGACAGGTTATGCTTTGTTAGTACCTTTAAAAATTAGCTTTGTTGAAGTGCCTGGGTGGCTTGGTCAGTTAAATATCTGCCTTTGGCTCAGGTCATGATCTCAGGGTCCCTGCTTGAGCATCAGGCTCCCTGCTCAGTGGAAAGCCTGCTTCTTCCTCTTCCTCTGCTGCTCCCTCTACTTGTGTGCGCTCTCTTTCTCTCTCTCTCTGTCAAATAAGTAAATAAAATCTTAAAAAGTAAATAAATAGGGCAGCCTGGGTGGCTCAGCGGTTTAGCGCCACCTACAGCCTGGGGCGTGATCCTGGAGTCCTGGGATCGAGTCCCACATCGGGCTCCCTGCGTGGAGCCTGCTTGCTTCTCCCTCTGCCTGTGTCTCTGCCTCCCTCTCTCTCTCTCTCTCTCCTTTCTGTGTATTCTCATGAATAAATAAATAAAATCTTTGAAAAAAAGTAAATAAAAATTAACTTTGTTTTTGCTTATGCAAAGCTAAATAATATTCTTTAAAATGGACACTGCCAGATGGACCATGAAACAGAACATGTGGTGGACAAGAACTAAAGGAGCAAATATACTAGATAATGTATGAGAAGTTGCCTAGACAATGCTTAATGAATTTTATTCATTCATTCAAAAACAAAGTCTAAAATCTCAGCTCACGTCTTGATCTCAGGATCATGAATTCAAGCCCCACATTGGTGTTTTGTCTTGTTTTTAACATTTCTTGTATTGTGGATCTGCTGGTGATTAATTTTTTCAATTTTCATATGTCTGAAAAAGCATTTCACCATTACTTTCGAAAGATAAATTTTCACTGGGTTTATAATTTTAGATTCACAGGTTTTATTCTTTACATAATTTAGAGCTGTAGGTCCACTGTCTTCTCATTTGCATCGTTTCTGACAAAAAATCTGTTGTTGTCTTTATCTTTGTTCTTCTGTACTTTGTAAAGTCTTTTTATTCTGTGGCTGCTTTTAAGATTTTCTGTTTATCTCTGGTTTTGAGCAATTTGATTATGATGTACTTTGGCATCATTTTCTTTATATTTTTTGTACTTGGGGCTCATTGAGGTTCTTAGATCTGTGAGGTTATAGTTTTCATGAAATTTAGAAATTTTACAGCTATTATTTCTTTAAATATGCTTTCTGTCACCCACCTTCAAGAACTCTACATACCTATATTTGGCCACTTGGAATGTATCACAATTCACTGATGAATTCTTATTTTAGAGGATTCTTTTTTTCTCTGTATGTTTAATTTTGAATAGTTCTTATTCCTGTGTCTTCAAGGGCACTCATCCTTTCATTTTTGTTGTTATAGTTTTTTTTTTCTAATAGTTCAGTTGGATCTTTTATATCTTCCATTTCCCTACCTTTCGAACACATAAAATATTGTTATAATTACTGTTTTAATATCTCTCTCTCTGATAATTCTAACATATGTGTCAGTTCTGGGTCAATTTCAATTAGTTGATTTTTCTGCTAATTATGGTTCCTTTTTTTCATGCTTCTTTGCATGCCTAATAATCTGTGTTTGGATGCCAGACATAGTGGATTTTACCTCACTGGATGTTGGATATTTTTGTATTCTTACAAATATTTTTCAACTTTTTTCAGGAATATTGAAGTTATTTGGAAACAGTATAATTTTGGGTGTTGCCTTTAAGATTTGTTGAGTAGGAACAGAACAATATTTATTATAGGTCTTTCTATTCTATACTACTGAGAAAAGACCTTTCTGAATATCCTACCCAATGTCTGGGAAATTGTAAGGTTTTCTATTCTGGATGCTAGTAATGGGCACTATTCAGGCCCTCTTCCCTCTAATCCTCTTGAATAGATCATCTCCTGGCCTTGACAGTTTTCTCACATACATGTGCCAGTCAGTACTCTTCTTTCCACAGATCTTCAGAATTATGTCTGTTCAGTACTCACCTCCTTAGAACTCTGTCCTTTGAGAGTTGCTGCGTTAGTCTCCCTGGATTCTTGGTTTCATCTCCTCAACTCAGGGAATCTGCCAGAATCTGACTGGGTTTTCCCCACCCTATATTAATGACCTGGAAATTCTCTTAAGGCAGTAAGTGGGCATGGGATATGCTTATTTGTTTTCCATTCTCAGGGATCATTATTTTTCATTGCTTATGTTTAATGTCTTGAAAATCATTGTAAATACTTTATCTAGAAGTTTGGGAATTATTTTAGGTAGGAGGATAAATATAGTCCTTTTTACTCCCATCTTGGACAGAAGTAGAAATTCATGTCATGTATTTTTTTAAAATTATAGATGAAGTGGGCCTGAGCATAAACCCATCTCATTAGAAAATGACTGGTTTAGAGGCACCTAGTAGCTCAGTCAGTTAGGTATATACCTTTGGCTCATGTCATGATCTTGGGTCTTGGAATCAAGCCCCACGTCGGGCTCCCTGCTCTGTGGGGGGCCTCTCCCTCCCTTTCCATCTCCCTCTGCCAGCTGCTCCCCTTCCTTGTGTGTTTCTCTCTCTCTTTCTTTTTCTCTCTCTCCCTCAAATGAATGAATAAAAAAAAAGTCTTTAAAAGAAAAAAGATTCTCCCTCTCCCTCTCCCTCTGCCCTTCTCTTCCTATTCTCTCTCTCTCTCTCTTTCTCTCATAAATAAATAAATAAATAAATAAATAAATAAATAAATAAATAAATAAAATATGGCTTGGTGGTTATAATTGGGTCCTCTGTGAACTAAACTACGTATTGTACCTATAATGATGAAAAATTAAATATGGTCATTTGTTGTACAAGAATAAATCTTACGTGTAGTGTTAGCAAGACCTCAGTCACTAAATGGATTTGTATAGATCCAGCCTTTTCAGTAACTTTTGTAAACGAAAACAAGAATTGTCTTTAGAAATATCTGTCCTGTCCTCTCTCGACACTAGCTCTAAGACACCATTTTCTCCCTTCCCCCCGCTTCCTGTAGGAAGAATATTCTTTGATTGTTGGTCAATACCCAAGCCTTGCCTATGATATGTGCAGAGCTTGGAAAATAACATTTTTCTTTCTATCTTGTTATTTAATGGCCCACTTGTTTGTGACATTTGCCTTTTAACAGGAAGGTATCCCTGAAAAGTGCCAAACAAATGACTCATTTCTTTTTACTATTATCATACAGAGCAGTGATTTTCAAAGACCTGAATTTGCATCTTTTTTTTATTATAAATTAATTTTTATTGGTGTTCAATTTATCAACATACAGAGAAACACCCAGTGCTCATCCCATCTAGTGTCCCCCTCAGTGCCCGTCACCCATTCCCCCCCCGAATTTGCATCTTATAACTGTCTTCCTTGAGCCCTCCTGCTTTATCAAAGTGAAGTATATATACTATATCTCCATGTAGTTGGAGAGGAAAAATCCATATTGACTATTTTCATTTATGAATTCATTTATTAAGTGTTATTGAATATACCTACCCTATGACAAAAACTATACTAGTCAATAAGTTAATAACTTAATGAGTTAGGTGACTTTGGTAGGGCAAGTTGATAACATGTGAGGGTAGAATGTAGAGGTTGACATGATCATGATAGATAGATTGATTGATTTGGTAGCTGTATACAGAAGGAATAATAGGCTATTTAAGTACATAGTAAAAGCAAGAGATGTTGAGAACCTAAACTACATGGCTGCCATTCACTGAGGATTAAGGTTCTGAGCTAAGACCTTAACATATATGTTCTCATTTAGCCTAACAGGATACTTTTACTGTCCTCATTTACACATGATAATATTGAGACTTAGAATGATCAGCACCTCCCCCAAGGTTATACCTCTCTAATAGCAGTAGAATAGGAAAGAAAAAGGGAATTATATCTGAGAGATCTTCCTCAATAATTATTTTTTTAAAGATTTACTAATTTATTTGAGAGAGAGAGAGAGAGCATGAGCAGGGAGAGGGACAGATGGAGAGGAAGATAATCTCAAGCAGATTGCCTGCTGAATATGGAGCCCAACATGGGACTAGATCTCAAGACCCTAAGATCATGACCTGAGCTGAAACCAAGAATCAGACACTCAGCTGACTAAGGCACTCAGGCACCCCATTCCTCAAGAATTATTGATAAGATTTGTGACAAAGTAGATACAAAGATTAAGGAAGAAGAAATCTTGATGAGTGTCAAGTGTCTATCTGGAAAGACCAGGTAGATTGGTGATATTTCATTAACTGAGATAGTAAATGGAAGAGAAAGAATAGATTAAGGTGAGTGAGACAGCAAACATTTGACATTTGAGGTTTCTATTGGAAATCCAAATATATAACTCTTGTAAGTTGTTGGAGATACTGTATAGGAATTTGGTAATGAGGTAATGAGGAACAGAAATACAAACCATCACCACTTAGATAGTTGTGAAAGCTATTAGTGTATTTCTTTGAGATTATGCAGGGAGATCATGAAGAAGAAAAAAATAAACAATTGAACCTAGAATTGGCAGTATCTTAGGGATGGACAGAAGAGAAAGAATCATTAAAGACACATCAGGAAAAAAAAAAAAAAAAAAAAAGACACATCAGGAGGAGAAGACCAAAAGAAAACTAGAAGGTTAACAAATCAGGAAATGACAGATGCTGGCAAGGATGTGGAGAAAGGGGAGCCCTCTTATATGGTTGGTGGGAATGCAAGCTAGTGCAGCCACTCCGGAAAACAGTATGGAGGTTCCTCAAAAAGTTGAAAATAGAGCTACCCTATAACCTGGCAATTGCATTACTGGGTATTTACCCCAAAGATACAAATTGTTGATAGCAGCAATGTCCACAATAGCCAAACTATGGAAAGAGCCCAGATGTCTATTGACAGATGAATGGATAAAGAAGATGTGGTGTGTATACACAATGGAATACTACTCAGTCATCAAAAAAGGGAAATTTTGCCATTTGCAACGATGTGGATGGAACTAGAGGGTATTATGCTAAGTGGTAGAAGTCAATCAGAGAGACAATTATATGATCTCACTTGTGGAATTTAAGAAACAAAACAGGATCATAGGGGAAGAGAGGAAAAAAATAAAGCAAGATGAAATCAGAGAGGGAGACAAACCATAAGAAACTCTTAATCATAGGAAACAGGATTGCTGGAGGGGATGGGGTGACTTAGGTGATGGACATTAAGGAGGGTACATGATGTAATGAGCACTGGGTATTATATAAGACTGATGAATCACTGACCTCTACCTCTGAAACTAATCATATATGCTAGTTAATTAATTTAAACTAAAAAAAAAAACACACATTCTAATTAAAAAAAAAAAAAAAGGAACTAGAAGGAAATGCTGCCATGTGAAGCCCAAGAAAAGAATGTATTTCAAAAAGTGGATGTTAGTTAAAAGTGTTAAATACTGAAGCATAAAGACCAGAAAAAGAAATCATCATAATTAACAATTAGAAAGTCTTTAGTGACTTTAACCAAAACAATTTCAGCAGATATGTGGCTGAATAATACAGGAAGAGGCCAGGGTAGAATGCTTGATTGCTGTGGAAGTGAAGAGAAGAAGCAGGGCTCTTTCAAATGTTGGGTAGTGAAAGGAAAAAGGGAGATAAGTCAGGGAAGAGGGCTTCAAGAAAGTTTTAGTATGTTCTCAATGTCCTTTCTTGCTAAGTTTTGTTTTAAAGAAGTATGTATGGGAGATGGGTGATTTTGGTTATTCTGGATGTCTTTTTGGCTTAATGATGTTGGAAGTGCTAGCAGCTAACACAGTTAACCAGCAGACACTATCCTAGGCATATCACATCTATTAACTCATTTAATCCTCATAGTGCCAGTGTTATCCCTATTTTTAAAATGAGGGAGACTGAGATATCCAGAGCCAAGTAATTATCTTAAGGTCACACAACCAGTAAGTAACAGGATACCAGCTAAGGGATCCTGGCTCTGAGTCCCAGTTTTTCCTACTCTATTTTTCCTTATTGACTCCAAAAGTGATTCTGCTTTATTTAACCTTTTTTTCTTTTAAACAGAAGTTATCTGGCATGAACATTTCTCAGACTGTTATCTTTAGATTGTCTTTAAGACCTGCTTCAAATTGCTTTACATTCTTTAGAAACTCATTTCCTGGTGTAGAAATAGCTGCCTACTCTAGTCCTATCCAGAGTAGTAAGAATAAACAACAGACCCTAAAGAGATTTGACTCTTGTAAATGGGAGAGTGAACCTTCTAGAAACTCAGTAGACAAATCACCCCCTGCCCTGGCTCAAACATTTCTTAAGGAAAAAATAAGGGTGTTTTTTTTTTTTTACTTAAATTTGGTGTGGATGTGACATCACGTTTTGTCTGAAGCACATGTGGTTTTCTTCTCTGCTTTGTGTTGAGAATGGCATTCATGTCGTGAACCCTAAGAATGAGCCTCAAAGAGCCTGAAATTATCTTTTGTTCTGAGGAACAGAGGTGCTTCCAGGCTAGACTTTACAGTCATTGTAGAAGAATGTGAGGAAACACATCTCTGCTCCAGTTTGCACCAGACCTTGGCTGTTTTACACACAGCCTTTCTTCTGCCAGTCCTGTGACTGACTTCTTTTAAGATGATTCATGATTGTTTTCCATGAGTAAATATGCTTTAGTCTAAATCCAGTTAGAGCTCCTTTGCCTCCACTTCCCTTTCCCCCCTTACTGCAGCTGTTTATATTTGCATTTGGGCAAGCTGATCTCTTACCCTTAATGCACTTTGGTGTTGTTGTTTTTTAATGTTTACACTTTGCCTTGGTTAAAGAAAGGTCTATTTTCTCCATAAGCCTAGGTATATAATTACACTTATTGATGGTCTCACAGAGACTGTTTCCTAGAGAGAACTCATTCATCTGCCACAAGTCTAATTTGCATTGAAGAGATGCACACACTGAAGAAATGCCCACACTGATCTGAGTCTGAAGTGGTTATTAAATCCTTTTTTAAATTACTTTCCAAAGCTTGTCTTATTTGTGTACCCTATTGAAATGTGATTCCTTTCTATGTTTTTTTCTCCCTTTTAACATTTTATTAGGAAAATTTTCAGATATATCAGAAAGGAAAGAATATTACAATTAATACTTACATACCCACCACCTTGATTATATCATCAACATTTTGCTATCTTATTTTATCACCCTTCTATCCACCTGCCCATCTCTTTACCCACCCATCATTTTTTATGAATTTTTAAGTAAATTACAGATATCAGTATGTTTTTTTAAAAAAAATAAGATTTATTATTTTAAAGAGTGAGGGCATGCCCATGAGTTGGGGTGGGGCAGAGGGAGAGAATCTTCAAGCAGACTCCATGCTGAGTGCAGAGCCTGACTCAAGGCTCAGTCTTACAACCCATGAGATTATGACCTGAGCTAAAACCAAAGAGATGCTCAACTGACTGAGCCACCCAGGTGCCCCAGGATACTTTGTTAGAATGCTTTGAAAGGACTGGAATGGTCTTGCTTTACTGGGATTACCAACTCTTGAGTGCCAGAGGTAAGAAAGCTACATCTGTTACTAAATGGTATGGATTAGCTCATCTTTTTTTCCTTAGCTCAGCAGTAGTTGCAGTGGTAATTTCTCATGGATTATTTCGGTGTTTCTGCCTTAGAAAATCTCTTGGAAGCCAGCTGATATCCCCAAAAAACATTTACTTAGGAATATGAACCCCACAGAGAACATCCATTACCTCCATGTCCCACAATGCAGGCCAAAATGCTTTCTTGTTCGTATGTCCTAAATTTATTATTGGTACATAGGAAGTAGGGCTCTCTTTCATCATATTGAGCTGACAAAAGCCTTAGGTTCTGAGGTACAGAAATTGTTTCTAGCTGTTCTTGGCGTCTACAGTTGTTTTACCATATGGTACTGCGCTAATTTTGTCTGTTCTTCCCTTGAGGCTTTTGTGAATTGATTACATTTTTAGAAAATTTTTTAAATAACTTTTTAAAATGTCAAAGCTTTCTCAGTAGAATAAAACATGATGGGAGATGACGTCAACATGAGAACAAGTTATCTTAAGAGAATTTTTCTCAAAAACTTAAGCATTTAAATGGAGTCGATACTTAATTCCATATTATAAATTAGCATCGGTCATATTCCTAAAAGCCTCTTTGATAGAAAATATAAAGTAATCTTGGACCTGAAGAGATAAGTCTGTTAGTTTAGAAATCAAATAAGAGTTTTTATAGCTCTTCTCTCTCTGGAAAGGTTATTTCTGGCCAAGCACATGGTTCCTAAAGGGAAGCACAAGAGAAGTGAAGGAGAAAGAAGACAGCTTAGCCTGTCAGCTAAAGCCTAATCAGTCCTGGTCATCAGTAGGATCATTCATGTCACATTCAGATTTGAAAGTGACATCCTGTAGAGCAGCTGCAACATAATATAAAGAAAAAAACCTGGATTTTTTTTCATCAGAATTAGGTTTTGTTTCTATTTCTGACACCAACTGTATGACTTCAGGTCTTGCTATGCCTAATTCGACTCATCTTAAGCCAACTGATCCATTTTCTCCTTCTTCCCGGGGAGTCCTATCACTGCTCATCCTGATCTCATAGGGTGTTTCTGGGTGCCTACCGAGTGCACTCAGGTACCCAGGAAGCACTAAGTGGGTAGCAGCCACCTCCCATCAAGTGACAAGAAAAAATGGTGGAGTAAGGAGCTCCAAGAGTCAATCCCACCACTGACACAGCCATTAAGCTGGCAAGTCTCCCAGAATTAACTTTATCAGAATTCTGGAATTGCTAAGTGAAAAATGAAAAAAGGAGAACAGGATCTAGAGTTAAAAATAGAGCTACCCTACGACCCAGCAACTGCACTACTGGGGATTTACCCCAAAGATACAGATGCAGTGAAAAACCGAGACACCTCCACCCCAATGTTTATAGCAGCAATGTCCACAATAGCCAAACTGTGGAAGGAGCCTCGCTGTCCATCGAAAAAGGAATGGATAAAGAAGATGTGATCTATATATACAATGGAATATTACTCAGCCATTAGAAAGGGCAGCCTGGGTGGCTTGGCGGTTTAGCGCCACCTTCAGCCCAGGGCCTAATCCTGGAGACCCAGGATCGAGTCCTGCGTCAGGCTTCCTGCATGGAGCCTGCTTCTCCCTCTACCTGTGTCTCTGCCTCTCTCTCTTTCTGTGTCTCTCATGAATAAATGAATAAAATCTTTTAAAAAAATTATAGAAATGACGAGTACCCACCATTTGCTTCAACATGGATAGAACTGGAGGGTATTATGGTGAGTGAAGTAAGTCAACCGGAGAAGGACAAATGGTCCTATGGTTTCATTCATTTGGGGAATATAAAAAATAGTAAAAGGGATTAAAGGGGAAAGGAGAGAAAATGAGTGGGAAATATCAGAGAGGGTGACAGAACATGAGAGACTCCTAACTCTGGGAAACGAACAAGGAGTAGTGGAAAGGGGAGGTTGGCGGGAGGATGAGGTGACTGAGTGATGGGCACTGAGGGGGGCACTTGACGGGATGAGTACTGAGTGTTATACTATATGTTGGCAAATCAAACTCCAATTTAAAAAAATATACAAAAAATATATACATTAAAAAAAAACAGGATCTACAGTATGATCCTATTTGGAGTTTTTAAAATAAGTATTTATGGTACAGAAAAAAATTCAGAATATATGTAAACAGTGTTTCTCTTTGGGTACTGGAAATACAATTATTATCTTGTTTATCTGCTATTCCTAAATTTTCTATAGTGGATATGTATTACTTCTGTAAAAAAATAGCAAAAAGCAAAATAGGACAGTTTAGCACTTTCTCAAAAAGTTAAACATAGAGTTTCCATATGACTCAGCAATACCACTCCTAGATATATACCGAAGATAACTGAAAACATATGTACACAAAAATTTGTACATGAATGTTTATACCAGCATAAAGCATAATAGTCAAAAAGTGCAAATAAATTAGATGTCAGATAAATTGATAAACAAAATGTGATATATCCATATAATGGAATATTACTCAACAATAAAAAGAATGAAGTACTGATAAATGTTTTGATATGAATGAACCTCAAAAACATTATGCTGAATGAACCAGACACAAAAGAGCACATATAACAAAATAACATTCACTGTGTATGTCCAGAAAAGGCAAATCTGTAAAGACAGGATGTCTCTGGTTTCCAGGGTCTGGGAGGAAGTAGGTCTAAGGAATAACAGCTAATGCGTATACAGTTTTCTCTGGAGGATGATAACATTTCAGGAATTAGATAGTGAGTGATGGTTGCACAACTTTGTGAGTATATAGTTGACACTTGAACACCAGATTTGAACTGTGCTGGTTGTCTTATATGTGGATTTTTTTACAGACAGTACTATACATGCATTTTCTCTTTATAATATTTTTCTTACTAACATTTTCTTTTCTCTAGCTTACTTTATTGTAAGAATATAGGGCATAGTGTGTAAAACATACAAAATATGTGTTAGTTGACTGTTTATGCTACCAGTAAGGCTTTCAGTCAGATAGGCTATTAGTAAAGTTTTGGGGAGTCAAAAGTTACACATGGATTTTTAGCTGCATGGGGCATCATGTCCCATAACCCCCAGGTTGTTCAAGGGTCAACTTTACTAAAAACCACTGAACCATATACTTTAAAAGGGTAAATTTTATGATCTGTAAAGTATAGGCCAATAAAGTAATTATTAAGAAAGTTAAAATAGACTATGAGCTAGCTATAAGACATTAGAATTATAAAGAATATACTTAGCAAGTGGATTCAGATTTTTCACTGAATTCTGTAATTATAGTTATGAATTTTTTAAAAATTTTTATCTTAAGTCCAGTTGTTAACATACAGTGTTACATTAGCTTATATTCATGGATTTAATTTATTTATTTTTTTAGTTATGGATTTTAAACGTAAGTTTTGCTAAAGAGATGAGAATCAGGAAATTATAAGGGATTATGTAGCTAAATCTCCAGGATTTTTTAGGTTGTTTTGTTTTGTTTTGTTTTTTTAGTGAAAATTTGGGACATTTTAAAACTAATAGAGGAAATTATTTTCTCCTCTTTTTAGAGTTTGGCTTTATATTTTTAATTATTTGCACTATTTTTTAGAATTGTTATCCTTTTTTTAATGAGAGCGTGTACATGTATGCTTTTTGTGAGTAGATTTTCTCAAGTAAGCTGCCATCTCTAGATCCCATTTAATGATGTATAAGTGGTTTTTTAAAGTATGTTCTAGAATAATATGAGCAGCATAAATAGATCTCATCTCCCCCTTTTATAATTTCCCTTTCTCCTATCTTCATTCCCTTCCCCTGGGCTTTATTCTTCAAAATATAAAATGTGGTTCGTGGAATACCTTATTTTTAATTAATTCTTTCAGTAAGCATTTATTGAGTACCTGCTATATGTCAAAGCACTGTCTAAGGTTAAAGATAACAAAAATAAGATACCTGGTTCCTGGGGCACCTGGCTGGCTCAGTCAGTCAGAGCATGTGACTCTTAACCTCTGGGTCATGAGTTCAAGTCCCCAATTGAACATAGAGCTTACTTTAAAAAAAAAAAAAAAAAAAAAGATACCTGGTTCCAGACAGATGAAGTGACACATCTTAGAGCTACTCTCTGAACAGTTAGAAAGGCATTAACCCATATAAGGGAGGTCATAGACAGGACTTCTTTTTACCATCAATAAAATTAGAAGGCTGATCTTTGAAACTAAGTTACATCTATTATACATTTTTAGAAAAGTATTGAAAGTAGAGCTCATACTTGGCTCTTAGCACATCCCACAACTACAGAAGCACAGGAAAAGATCTTGAGAAAAGCAGTAGGATCTGTCTCCAAGACATGTGTATATAAGCCAAAAATCTTTGTTGGGTTTTTTTTTTCTTTTTTAATTGGCATGAATACAAACAGTAGAGAAGCAAGACCTGAGGTCAAAGTTTGGTTTCTGCTTCCTTGACTGCTTAACATGTTGAAGACTTTTTAAACTATCAGAGCTTTGAAAGGCTTTGCTTATCTTAATATACCTACTAAATTAAAAAGAAAAATACCATTATGAACTTAAAGGGAATTACTATTCACTGATATTTTTAAAGAAACAGGCATGTCCTCTTTGCATTGTCTTTTGCAAGACTGATATGCACTGATTAGTAAAGTTTTTGGGTTTTAGCCACATTAGTTGTTAAATATTGAAATATGTCCTTGCTGGTTGGTAAAGAGCTGATGCTGTAAGCCATCTGGATGCTCTGCCACAGCTTGGACTCTCTCCCAGGAACTCCAACCCTGTATCTTCCCACAATCCTGCAGCTAGAAGGTTATCTCCAGTCATAGAAGGAAGCCGTAAGGACCCTGCTTCTGTACTACTTTCACATCTATTCTGATTGCTCGTGTCAGGCATTCCCCACTATTTAATAATTTTGAATATCACTGTGTCTTTCTGACTATTCCATAAATCATTAACATTTTAAACATGTTTGTTTTGTGCCAACTAGGGTATCAAATGACCCTACCTCACCTGCTATCTGTGTAGAACCCATTTTGAGTTGTATTATTTGCTGAGTAACAATTAGAGCTACTCAGCAATTATTTGCTGAGTAACTGTAACAACAGTTACAGAATACTATTGTACTGTAACTAATAGTCTCCTAAACCATGCTGCTTTTCTTCTGTATTTCTTTCAGTGATGACAGTTTGGCCTAAATTCTGTGTTCTCTTATTGTTCCTTCCAGTTCACTTTGCACCTTATAGGCCTCCAGATATCTCCCTGAAGCCTCTGCTTTTTGAAGTGCCCAGCATCACTACAGAGTCCGTGTTTGTTGGTCGGGATTGGGTTTTCCACGAAATAGATGCTCAACTTCAGAGTTCGAATGCCAGTGTGAACCAAGGAGTAG
Organism: Vulpes vulpes; assembly: GCF_048418805.1. NCBI lineage: Eukaryota > Metazoa > Chordata > Mammalia > Carnivora > Canidae > Vulpes > Vulpes vulpes. Next base: position 15,242,487 of record NC_132781.1, on the reverse strand, counting down.
TGATTGTGGGAAATATTGGGTTCGGCAAAACTGCCATCATCTCCAGACTGGTGGCCCTCAGCTGCCATGGAACACGGATGAGGCAGATTGCCTCAGACAGCCCACATGCCTCCCCCAAACGTACGTATTCCTTTTTTGTACTACTTCATTGTTCTGGATGTTTTTCTGACATATTAAGTCTAATATCCTTTTTTTATTTTATGGTCTGCAAAACCTGACTTGCATCTGAGGACCATTAATTCAGATTTGAGACAAAGAATGTAATACCCTGTTTACATTTAACCCACATATCTAGCAGTCACCTAAGTGTGACTGAGAAAACCTTTCTCTAGAAATAAATTTATGGCTTCCCTTCTGGCAGTCTGGCTAATCTATCCTTTGGACAATGACTATAGCAATCGCCTGTAAGAGCCATTGCATCTATCGCTGTCAGCTCTTGCTCTGCCGGGGCCCATGTCTTCTTGCTACTAGCCAGCACAGCCTGTTCACAGCCTTCATTTCCTCGCTCTTGATGTCAGTACTGCACTGTTTGGGCTTGAACTTCATTGTGTCCTTGAAGGGTTCCTTCTAATTCCTTGTAAAAAGATGCTGAGATATCATATGTATTCATACTTCTTTCATCACAGGCAAAGCACAGCTTACTGATCACCATCAGGATCTTATTTGTTTATTTTTAAAATACTCACATGGTCCTTAGTACCAGGCACTCTCTAAGACCTTAACAAATCTTAATTCACCCAGTCCTCTTATCAACTCAGTAAGGTAGTTCCTGTTATCTTCATGTCACAGATAAATGGTCTGAGGCTCAAAGAGGTTAAGTAGACCTCCCAGGTTTCAAAGCCAGTAAATGGTGAAACAAGAATTTGAGCCTAAGCAGTCGGTTTCAGAGGTCAGTCTCTTACTCATTTTGCTGTCTGGCCTCTCCGTGTTGGAGAAACTGACCTGAAGAAAGAAAATGTATAGTTGTTCTTCCTTATATGCCCTATATGTATAGAACAGTCTATCTGGCTTCTGATAGTTATAAGGGAACAAAACCAAAAAGTATTGCTCTGTTAGTCCAAATCAATAATGTAGCTCACGGCACATTTTCAGACAGCAACCACTAGAGATGGCTTGAAATCATAGTAGATACAGAGTCTACCATATGCTAGACACTCAACAGGAACTCTACTGAGCATCCTGTAGACATCCTGCTTCCTGATGAAATTAGCAGCCTCCTGTCACTGTGCAGGCAGATTACCTTTGGTCACCTTCTGGACACCTCACATGGAGATCTAGTGTCTATGGAGAAGGCTGGTGGAATTGAGAGTCGCTGTTTACCAGGGTGTGGTGAAAATGGGTATGGAAGAGCTCCTTCCTCACAAGCAGTAGCATTGTTAGTTTCTACATGAAACTCTTCAGAGGTAGATTGGCGTTGGGTCATGGAGTTGGAGTTCCAGCACTCCATTGACTACATACTTTGTAACTTAAGGCTTTAAATTGGAATTTTTAGACCTGTTTTCTCATCTGTAAAATGAGGAAGTGATCTTTAAGATTTGTTCCTGTGTTAGGATTCTGTGGTTCTAAAAACATTTCGTCTTGAAGTTGAAAAGTTGTTGAAATTAGCTTTCCAGTCTATTCCAGTGTTTTTCTGTGAGTACTTAAATGTCACACCAAACTATATCTTATCGGAGTAATCCAAGAGGTTGACTCTTTGAGTGTGTCAAAAAGGAAACCAGACGGCTAATAGCCTCTCTGAGTCCTCTGTGTATCACTGTTGCAGATAACAGAATGGTAGAGTCCTGCAGGACAGACTAAATCCCAAGTGCAAGAAGAGCTGCTTTCTCAGAAAGCAAAGGTAGCTGGGAGAGCAAGAGTTAATAGAACACAGCCCATGTGCTCCCCAAAGGAGGGGTTCCTTAGAGGTAGTTCATTAAGTTATTCTCTGACATCCATCCACTGCCTTTTATCTCCAGAGATACTCTAAAAATATCAGGACGCTCCCATTCTTGAGATAAATGTCCATATGTTGTTACTGTAGATTTGGCCTGATAGTTAACTATGAAAACTTGAAGCCAGTGTGAAAGGAGATAGAATATGTGGTTATGTATTTATCAGAATTACACCGAACCAGTAGTTGCTTTGTACAAAATAATTTTTGTTGTAAGCTGCCGAAGTCCAAACTACATTCTACCTCTGCCACCTTCCCAGAGCCACTAGCCCTTAAGAAGGGTCAAGAATAAGTGACTGATAAAGCATGTGAGCTGTTTTTTGGCATTAATCTGTTATTATGTAAGCCAGCACTGGGAGTTTTGCTGGCAATAGCAGAATTTCTTTCATTAATGAATAAGAATGATGTCTGTATAGAGAGATGGCTTAATTTTTCAGAGTTTAATTTACATCAAGCTTGGATAGGTTTATTTGAATTCCCAATGGTTTTCCTAACCCTGAGTCAGTGATACCAAGGATACAGTTGTAGAAATAATGAAAACAAGGTGGAAAATCATTGGAGCTCCCATCTTCCATCTCTGTATCATCTGCCTTCTTTCTTCCACCCCTGCCTCCTCCACACTGTGCAGTGCTGCTGTGAAAGATGTGAGCAGCTCCGCCTGCAGGACTTCATTGCCTAGCTCTGTCCTTCCCCCACAGATGCTCAGCCCCCGGCCACCCCCACCTTGTCATGTCCCTGGGAAGCTGTCAAGACCGGCACTAGCCTGTCATCCTGCCTTCCACCTACACCCTTTCCCAAACCTGACTCCCCCGTCAGTCTCCACCACCACCGTCATCACCCACCCCCCAGTGCAGACACCCAGAGAACAAAAACATTTTGTAAAAATAGACCTGTTGTGTAATTTAGGCATTATTACGTTAACTATAGGTATACTCAGTACAGTAGTTAGGGAAGCTCTGCTTAATATGAGACTCTTTTTTTCCTGTCTCTAAAAGTCTCAGTGTAGGTATTATTTGGACTTGACATTTGCCAACAGCTGCCAAGCCTCCAAACAGCTGTTAAGTAAGCCACCTAGTCTGCTCGTTTCAGGAGTCTGGCTAGTTTGCTCGTTTCAGGAGTCTGTTTGGCTAGTTTGCTGCGCATATTGACTGCTGCCTACCTATAAACTTATTTAAATTCCTGTTCTCTGAGTACTGAGCGGAGAGTGAGGATACTCTGACAAAAAGGAGTGCTTCTCCAAATGGCAGTAGCTAGAAGACAGTATTCAGTCAATAACAGCCCACAAAATCAGATAGAAATAAAGGGGAATAGGGCAGGGAGAAAGTGCATAACAGAAATGATACAGTGACAGTCACTGAGCTTTACCTCAGGTCACACATTTTCAGTCTTTTTCCATTGCTGTCTCCCAACCTCTGTCTTCCAAGTTATTCTAAACTGGCTCCAATGACCGGAGAATTGACTCTCCCAGCTGGATGGAGGAAGTCTTAATTCAGTCCTACTGGTGCAGAGTTGAATGAGGACTTCCCCTGTTCCTCCTGCTTTTCAATGGCTAGTAACCATCAGCAATCTCCTTATTTTAGTTCCCATTTTTATACTATGATCTGCATCCATATATATATAGTCTATAATTTCTAGTAGGAGATAAGACACTTTCTAAATAACATTAACAAATGCAATTTTAAAAAAAGATTTTATGTATTTATTTGACAGAGGGAAAGAGCACAAGCAGGAGCAGCAGAGCAGGGAGGAGAAGCAGGCTCCCCACTGAGCAGGGAGCCCCATACCCATACAGGGCTCGATCCCAGGACTCCTGGATCATGACCTGAGCTGAGGCAGATGCTTAACTGACTGAGCCACCCTGGCATCCCAAATGGATTTTTTAAAAACAGCTTTATTAAGCTACAATTCACATACCATTCAATGCACCCGCTTAAATTGTTCAACTCTGTGCTTTTTAGTATATTCACAGAGTTGTACAGCAATCACCATAATCTATCTAATATTAGAACATTTTTGTTCTCTCCCAAAAGAAATGCCTACTAATAGTCAATCTCCATTCTCCTCCTAACTCCCTACTTCCACCCCTATATAACTACCAATTTACTTTTTGTTTCTATGAATTTCTCTACTCTGGAAATTTCATTTAAAGAGAATCCTATAGTAGATGGTCTTTTGTAACTGGCTTCTTTGAGTGAGTGTAATATTCCATTGTATGGATATTCCATATTTTTGTTAAAGATTTTTTAAATTTATTCATGAGAGAAACAAAGAGAGGGGCAGAGACACAGAGAAGCAGGCTCCCCATGGGGAGACCAATGCGAGACCAGATCCCTGGACCCCGGGATCATGACCTAAACCAAAGACACTCAACCATTGAGCCACCCTGGCACCCTGGATATTCCATATTTTAAATCTTCATTAGTTGGCAGATATTTGAGTTGTTTTCACTTTTGTGCTGATATGAATCTTGATTTTTGAACAGTTGTGTACAGGTTTTTCTGCAGATCTAAGTTTTTACTTCTCTTGGAATAGAATTGTTGGATCATAGAACAAGTGGAATTTAACCAGTACTCCTTTAATTCAGGGTTTTATGATTATCTTATGCAAACATCTCATCTTTTTAATCCAGATGTGGATGCCAACAGAGAACTGCCACTCACCCAGCCACCTTCAGCCCACTCATCCATCCCCAGTGGAAGCTGCCCAGGAACCCCAGAAATGCGCAGGCGGCAGGAGGAGGCTATGCGGAGACTAGCCTCACAGGTACGATAGGGTTTCCAGGGTGTGGTCATGCCAGTTCCATTTTAACATCAAGGGGCAAGGGTAGAGGGCCCCTTGGCAAAGTGGACAGAAATGTGTACAGCTATAATACCATGAGACCATGGAGAAAAGTTTCTCTTTCTTTGCTGCTCCTAGAAAAATACTTTGTCATTACAGAATCAAAGCCTTATCATTTGAAAGGTCCTCAGAAATAACCAGAGTCCCATAATGAATAGATAAGGAAGTCGAGACTCAAAGAAGTTATATGATTTACCCAAGTCACAGTATAAGCACTCAGTAGTTTTTTATTTTCATTCCTGGTTTAAAACTCTTCCTGCTATACTGTCCATATTATTTTTTACATGTCTGAGTTTTAAGTTTCTATTTAAACATATGCATGATTTAGATATGCATGATATCTATTTCTATCATATGCATGATTTTCAAATGAAATATGTTCAAATGTTCAAACATATTTGAAATATGTTTCAAATGTTCAAAGACTTATAATAAAAACCAGCAATTCTTTTCCCCATCTCACCCCATCCTCTCCCCAAAGGCAGCCACTTTCAACCTCTGAGGTTGTTCTGATCTTTACCTCTACTGTTTCTAAATAATATTCATATACTGTATAACTTTTTCATCAGTTTTATTTTTTTTTCCTCTTTTTTTTTTTTTCATCAGTTTTATATGTTATCTCTTGCTGCTTCTTAAGGATGATGAGAATTTTCATACTTTCCTTCCTCCCTCCATCATCTCAGTACAATTATATCATGATTTTTGTGAATCTGCGTTATAGTATTTTCAGTATTAGTACTGTGCACATATGGTTTATTGTAGAACCAAGGATAACATTTCCTCCTTGAGCAATTTTGTTTTTCCTAGGATTATGAAATGCCTCATTTTTAATTTTTCTTATTCTTGGCCGAGCACCTGGCTGGCTCAGTTGGAAGAGCATGTGACTCTTTTTTTTTTTTTTTTTGAGCATGTGACTCTTGATCTCAGAGTTGTGAGTTCAAGCCCCACATTGGATGTGTAGCCTACTTAAAAATGTTTTTAAATAAAGTAAAATTTGCTTATTATTTTTCAAATCTACAGCAATAATCCATAATCCTTAATAGCTTTATAAAATGCCTCTCAGTACAATTTTCCACGTCTGTTGCATTTCCCCTGAGACATCCATCTAGAGCCTTCCATCAAGCTCAGTCTGGACATAGGATACTCTTGAGGCTTACCACCTAGTTGTTATTACTTCTCTTCTGTGTTTGATTCCATGTCATCATCTTCTTTCTTGATTTTATTTCTAATTTTGGTGGAGCACATCTGCCGGTGGCTTCCTAAAGCATAGGAAGTAAGTTTTTAAACTTCCTAAAGCATAGGAAGTAAGTTTTTAAACTTCCTAAAGCCTAGGAAGTAAGTTTTTAAAACTTAATGTTTCTAAAAGCATCTTTATTCTATTTTCATACATTACTGTTGATTTGAAAAAATGTAATACTATGTTAAAAATTATTTCCCCTCAATTTCTAAGGCATTGCTCCACTGTCTAGAGCTAATAATTGTGTTATTAAATGATATACCTAGTTCTTTATACTATTTTTTTCTCTCCAGAAACATTTAGGATTTTCTTTTTTATCACCATTTTTCTTGGTCCTTTTTTCCATTTATTCTCTTGGTACCTAGCAAGCCCTAGAGATATTCTCTGATTCTAGGAAATGCTTTTGTACTACTTATTGATAATTTTCTCACCACCATCTCCTCTGTTCTCTCCTTCTACAATTTTTATTTTTTTATTTTTTTTATTTTTAAGATTTTATTTATTTATTTAATTTATTTATTTATTTATTTATTTATTTATTTATGAGAGAGAGAGAGAGAGAGAGAGAGAGAGAGGCAGAGACACAGGCAGAGGGAGAAGCAGGCTCCATGCAGGGAGCCCAACATGGGACTCAGTCTCGGGTCTCCAGGATCACACCCCGGGCCAAAGGCAGCGCTAAACTGCTAAGCCACTGGGGCTGCCCCTACAACTCTTTTTAATAAAAAATTAGATTTCTTATTCTACTTTTCTGAAGCTTTCTTGTATTCTATTTTTATTATTCTATTTTTATTTACTTTAAAGAGATTTTTCTCAACATTACCTTCCAGTCTTTTCACAAGGATTGGCTATCATTCATTATAGCCAATATCATTAATTTCTAATAGCTCTTTCTTTTGCCCTAGTTGTTCCCTTCTTTTTTTTTTTTTCTAAGCACAACTTAGCTTCTTTCTTTTATTTATTTATTTTATTATTTATTCATGAGAGACAAAGAGAGAGAGAGAGACAGAGACACGGGCAGAGGGAGAAGCAGGCTCCATGCAAGGAGCCCCATGTGGGACTCGATCCCAGGTCCCCAGGATCACGCCCTGGGCTGCAGGCGGCGCTAAACTGCTGCACCACCGGGGGCTGCCCTGTTGCCTTCTTTTTTTTGTAGCATTCTGTTCTGGTCTTATAGGTGCAGTATTTTCTCTTATCTCTTCCTTAGTAGTTAGGCACTGGAAAACCGATTGGAAGCTTGTATGTATAATAGAAAGCTTAACTATTCAGCAGTAAGATGACCTGCCAGTCTTTATTGGAAATACTCAAAAGTCAGTGTTCATAAATTTTTTCCTTGTGCTGTTCTTTTGTAGCAAACATCCTCCAGTCTTTTTCCTGGAGGATATATATCCTGGAAATATATTTAGAGCTAGGCAAGAGAAGAGCTAGAATTTCACCATTCAGTATGTAGACTTTCACTTAAGTCTCTTGTTTTCAGTCCTGCACTTGTCCCTTACCTATTCTGTGTCTGATATCCCTAGGCCTACTCTCCTTGGTTTTGTTTCTCTAATGAATATAATTCTCTTTCCTATGGGTATTGGGGAAGGTAGTCACCTGGCTGGGCAGGGTAGGTGTGGCTATCTGGAGATCTAACTGCTCCTTTTTTATAAACTTCAAATAATTTCTGTATTTTCAATTCCGTTCCTCACTCTCATCTTCCATAGTACCTGGTGCTTCTAACTCCTGTGCTTTCCTGAGGTTTTAGAAATGATTTGGCTTAGTCCTGTTGTCATTACTCCCAGCAGGCATCTGTTTCACCTTCTTCTATCTGTTAAGTCATTTATAAATCCTACATCCACTTCCCATCCTTGTATATTATAATCTGAGATTATAGATAGATAACCATACATGGAGTTTGCACTTCTCTTTCTTGTTCTCCTTATTTTTGAGGATTTCCAAGAGAAGAACAAGAGTTTTAAAATGTCTTTTTCCAGTATTCAGAGAAATCTCTTGTCATGGTTAATTAGTAATGAGGAATGGGGAGTCATCTGTAATATCATAGCGTTCTAATTTCTTCATAGACATACAGTTCCAGCCTAGAGCTCAAAGCAGCATATTTCCCCGAACTACATTTTTAACTGTTCCCCACTTATCAGCGGGCTTCTGAAAACAGTCTCAGATTTCCTTCATATTCATCACTAACTCAGTGCAACTTTAAAAGACATCTGTTTTTTTCTAAATATTTTGTATAAACTATCTCTAGCCTCTTCTTTGGAAGAATCAGAATGAATACCACCTTGGAAATACATTGAATGCGGAAGAGCTTCCATCATCATCATCACCCATTTACTCATTTAGAATGGATGTTTAGAATGCCTCTAAAGAAGACTGAAGTTAAGGCAATGAATAAAACAGACACAGTCTCTGCTGTTACGTAGCCCATGTTCTCATGGTGGGAGAAAGCCAATAAACAAATGTAATATGTCAGATCGTGATGAGTGCTGAAAAGAGCTCCAGGAATTACATCTCTCCATATTGTCACTTCTTAGTCTCTCTCTCATCAAGAGAAAGTCTCAAGATGTTTATGTTCAATATTTGGAAAATGTTACATATTGTTAGTAGGAAATTAGTGATTACACTTAAGAAGTGATCTCATTTTAAATTCCACAGTCATGTCTATCTTAAGCAAAGTGTAAATAAATCCCCCAAAGATATTTTATTAACTACAAAGGGAAAGAGAGTAACTTTATAGTAGAGAAATCTGGCAGAAACCTTTACTTTAACCAAAGTGATCAAGGTCAGCATCGCCAGTACCAAGACATGTCAACATCGTGGGCCCCATGATATGATACACTAAGAAGGACACAACATTGTTTTTGTGGTATTTTTGCCCAGAAATCTCAGTTGGATTATGAGGAAAATATCAGACAAGCTCAAATTGACAGTCACCAGAGTAACTGATCAGTATTCTTTAAAAGTGTCAAGGTCATGAAAGACAGATGGAGGAGCTCTTACAGACTACAGGAGCCTGAGGAGAAATAACAACTAAATACATTATGGGGTCCTGGATAGAATCTTTGAACAGAAAAAGGACATTAGTGGAAAACTGGTAAAATTTGAATAATGCCTTTAGTTAATAATATTGTGCCAGTGTTATTTCCTAGTTTTGATAATTAGGCTATGGTTATGTAAGATATTAATAAAAAGAGAAGCTGGGTGAGGAATATACAGAAACTCTGTGTACTACTTTTGCAACATTTCTGTAAGTCTAAAATTAGTTCAAAATAAAAAGTTAAAAAGTAAATAAAAGTTCTACTGCCAAAAAAAAAAAAAAGTAGACCTCCACACTGGAAAATTACTGGCAAAACCCAAGTCTGGAGCTATTCTTAGCTTCCAGCCTAAGGGTAAGGATTAGAGTCAGAGTTGAGGGACAGAAAGGCAAGAGAAGGTCATAATTCAAACTAAGTAAGCCTCCAGGTCCCTGGAAATATTAGAAGTCACATTAAGTGTTGGAAGGGGATGTATTGAGCAAGAAATCAGTCAGTGGAGATGAGGAAACTCAAGGAGTGATGAAAGGAGACATGGAGCAAGATTATGAGAGCAGACCTGAAGGGAGGGCATTTGCAACATTAGAAGTTAAATGGTACAAATGCCAGCCATTATGTAAGTCAAATTTTTATTTCCAAATGAATTCCAAATCAGAGCTGCCTTTTCTTTATGTGAGATTAGCTTAATCCTGTCACAGATTATTCATTTGAAGTAGAAAATGGTCTTGGATAGTGAGGGTCTGGGATTTTGAAGAGGAGCCTGACAGATTTGCTGCCACTTAATCATTTGATTAGGCTCTTTGATAAGGATTATACTTCATTTTATGATTTCTTATACACAGCATTAAATCAAAGCTTTTTATTTTTTTAAGATTTTATTTTTTAGGTAATATCTGCACCCCACATGGGGCTTTAAACCCACAACCTCAAGCATGCTTCAGACTGAGCCAGCCCCAGATCAGTTTTTTTATACCCAGAGCTATACTGACCTCCAGTCTTGTCTTTTGCCTATATAACCTACAAACCTGCCTTTTGCTTTCTTCCCTCATAGGAGTAATCTAAAATTTAACTTTCTATTGAGGCACCTGGGTGACTCAATCAGTTAAGGGTCTGACTCTTGATTTCAGGTTAGGTCATGATCTCAGCACACTCTGCACTAAGTGTGGAACCTGTTTAAGATTCTTCCTCACCCTCTCTAAAAATAAGTAAATAAATAAATAAAATTTACTCACTGTCTTCACCAAAGAATTAATATAATTCTGGTCATATCAAATATATTTTGGGTAGAATTATTTTAATAAAAAGTAGAGGGATTTAACTTAAGAAAACTTTGAAATGGAGATAAATTTATAATATGAGAGGCATAGCTCAAAATGAAATTCCAACAAATCATCATCAGAGACAAGAATTCAAAGAGAAAGTTTCTACCTGCTGATTTATTGGACGTAGACTACTTCCAAATCATTTCCAAGAAATTGAAATGATAGTGACTGCATATAGGTGGCCTTGATAACTTTCTCAAAGCTGTAGGGAAAAATCTAATACCACTGAACACTGTGAGAGACTGAAGAAGACTACATTACCAGACGTGTTTCTATTTGTATATGTAGGAAAAGTAGATGGTGTCAATAGACAATTTGGAGGAAGTATCAAATAGGTTTGACGAATGAACGTGTGTTTGTCAGTTAACTGTGTGTGCATATTCTGTGTATATATGCTGCATAACTACTTTGAAATGTGTAGTAAATAACCTATTTTGAGCCACAGTGCAAATTTTGTGAAGATGTTGAATGGTCTTTCTGCCTGAAGTCTGTAGAGCAATTGAGACTTTATATTTGGAATGCTGAGGAAATATTTTAAATTAAAAGAAAGAAAGGTAGCCACAGAAGGGGTAACTTTAGCAATGACCTTTGTTAGATAAAACCTCAGTCAGCCAAGAGCACAAATGATTTTTAATAAAATCAGTAAGAGAAATCTCTTCCTAAATTTCAGAATTTTTAATCTTCAAACTTATATCCCATTACTTTAGATAAAGTATAAATTACAGCTGATTTCTCAGCCGTGCTTCACCTTGACATGTGGAATCAATCAAGGTAAAATATGATGAAAGTTCATATTGATGCAGAGATTGGCTGTTTGCTTTTTATGAAGTGGATATTTGTATCCATGTGGACATAACCATTGACATTCACTGTTCATTAAGAGGACAGATCAGTTGCTGCCAGGTTTTCTCTTTGGGTCCTTATGTTGTGCTTAAGTAGGTAGTAATAAAGCAATGAGCAATCTATCTAAAGAAAAGAGTGGAGATTTTTTTATATATAACTTCTCATTTCCAACTCCATATTGTGTTCAGATATCATTGCTTCACTCACAAGTAATTCCTATCCTCAGCTTTCTATGGTTAGTAACATTTCCTGTATTAAATTTTCTGTGTGTGCTAAATGAGAAGGATTTCACGTGTTTAAAAAAAAGTTTCAGGTGTTTAAAAAAAGTTATATTTATAGTGTTTGTTAAAGAGCAACGATGACCATAGATCAGGAGTCTTTTCAAAACAGAACACTTTAGTGGATGACTGTTCTCTGAGAGATGATAGAAAAGCTGGACTAGTATATCTATGAATGCTCTTAGGGCAGTTTTCACCTGCCTAAAGGCACAAAACCAGTAGCCAAAAAAGAGAGTATACAGAACCTTGATGTTGATGTTGATGATGATAATGATGATGATTGATGATGATGATGGAGAGGAAGAGGAGGGGAAGGGGGAAGGCAACAGCTGGCATCACTGTGCATTTTCCTTGTGCGGAGCACCATGCCAGGTGTCTTCAATACATTCAAGCTGAATCTCCCCTGCCAATTTCATGTTATCTCATCAGTCCCATGACTTCTGTGAGTACTGAGCCAACAGAGAGCTATAGATTAAAATCACCCTTGCCCTTGAGGCAAAGAGAACAACAGAAGGTATGGAATGAGTTCTGTAAAAATTCAAACCAACCAACCCAAAGGTTAAAATCAGGTTCTTGCCAGATAGCCCAGATGCTGAATGGTACTAAGACTCACGTATTTTCTAACTTCTTTGAATTTAAGATCTGAGGCTAACAAAAATCTTAGTCCTTTCCTGTCATCTAATTCTGATTGTCTCTGGTGCTAGAAAATATATAATGCTAATTCTTAAATCCAAATTATTTTTTATAAAGCTATTGTAACAACATTAATATTAAAAAGTAAGGATTTAATAAGTGAATGTGTTTATTGAGATTAACATGGCTTTTCTGTGATCATTTTATTCCTAATGCTTTATTACAAGATTGGACTTTTTCTTGTCCTGTTCCATGCTGAATAAATATTAAAGAGATAAATGTAAATCTTTATTCTCAGGGGTTTTTTTTTGTTTTTTTTTTTTTATTCTCAGGTTTGTTTTTATTTCTTATAATCCAAAACCTGAATTCTACAAAGGAATCTTACAATCCGAAACTCAGTTTGCATTAAAAATTTTAATTATGAATTATGATATTGTATACAATAGAAATATTTTTTTAAAGATTTTATTTAGTTATTCATAAACACACAGAGAGAGAGGCAGAGACACAGGCAGAAGGAGAAGCAGGCTCCATGCAGGAAGCCCGATGTGGGACTCTGTCCCGGGTCTCCAGGATCACACCCCAGGCTGCAGGCGGCACCAAACCGCTGCGCCACCAGGGCTGCCCCAATAGAAATATTATATCAAATTTCTGATCTTAGATAAAGCAGGCAGTTTCTGAATAGGAGCTTTTGTTTTTACTTGAAAAAGTTGAGGAATGGAGAGACAGAAGACAGTGTTAGAGAATGATCATATAGTAACCATGGCTGTTGCTCTTGCTCCTGATAAATCTGTTTGCATTCTCATCTTTCCGTTGTAGGTGGTTGCCTATCACTATTGCCAAGCAGATAATGCCTACACCTGCCTAGTACCAGAATTTGTCCACAATGTTGCCGCCCTGCTCTGCCGCTCGCCTCAGTTGGCAGCCTATCGGGAGCAGCTTCTTCGGGAGCCTCATTTACAGAGCATGCTGAGCCTTCGATCCTGTGTTCAAGACCCCATGGCCTCCTTCCGGAGAGGAGTCCTCGAGCCCCTGGAAAATCTCCACAAAGGTACAGCTGAGGTGCACAGAAGGCGAAAGGTGGAAGCTTTAGAGCCCCAAGTTCACCTAGAACATGCCATGGAAATGATTCTTTTTATCACATGGCCAAAACCAAATGTGCCATAGCTGATGTCCCATAGGATACAGTTAACATAGAAAAGATTTTACTTGAAAACATGAGAATTCCTGCAGGAACTTCCACTTCACCCTAGCTTTATAAAACCTCTCATTCTCGCTTCCAAAGAGAATACACTTTTCTTGTACTAAAGATAGTAGAGCCTCTAGTCCTTTCTGTAGAGTTCAAAAAATCAGTAAAGCCATGATTCTAACTCAGTGTTGTGGAGTTTGTGCAGTTAGAAACTTCCTCATCATTATATCTGTTCGTTTTACTCCACAGTCAGATAAAATGAAATGGCATCCATGGTTGTACAAATCTGTGTATGTCCTAAAAATCAGCTTTCCGCTAAAAACTGTTTAAAAGGTATTTAAGATATATTTAAGAATGTGGGGGGGGAATGAAATGGAATCCATCTTCCTCTCATGCTCATGCCTTTCCTCCCTCTTTCCTCTGCAACTCTAGCATCAGCTGTGGCCTACGTGCAAGCATCTCCTCCTTCACCCGTGTCTGCCCCATCCCCTTAACAGTGTTTTATCAGTGCTGGAAGCCCAAGAAAAGGACTCAAGTGAGCATGAGGTTCCTGAGCGATCGTGTTTATTCCCGACAGACTTTTATATCTTTCTTGAAGGTTTTGGAGGTACTCAATAAGAAAAACTGATTATAATTTTCTTTTTTCCGGCCACCATCTTCAGTTTCTTTCAACCTCCATACTAATTACTTGGATATCAGAGTTTCTCTTCTCAACTCTTATGACCTCTCTATCCCTGTATTACCTATTAGTTTCTCCGTACTATACTTTTTTCAACCTTGGAATTTCTCTATAGATATTTTAAAACATAGTTTTTGTACAGTCAGTCTACATCCTGCTAATTCTGCCTTCATGATGTTTCTTACATCTATCAATCTCAAATTCATTCCTGCCACTGTCACCCCACAAGCCATTCAGCTGCTCATGACATCGTATCTGTATTACTACCCTTCCTGGTCTTCTCTGGCTTATTGGTTTAGTGCTACTTTCACATCATAACACACTTAGAAAATTATAAAAATTTGTATAGCATACTGGAATAGAAAATCAGAAATCCTTATAGCTAGACATGACTGACCTTGAGGTTACAGCTGTGCCAAGCCCCCCAGTGCCTGAGGGCTAACAAGATTCCTTTTTAAGCACACCTCAACCATTCTTGATACAGCTGGTAGGGAAGCTGTGCCCCAGCCTCTGCAGTCTTACAGACTTTATGTACTACTTCCAAATAAAGCTTCATGAAGTATCACTTTCATCATTCAGTTTTATCTGTATGAATCCTGTGTTTACATGCAAAATACTCAAACAGTTCTTAAACACTCACCTACATTTTCCTGCCTCCATATATTTGCTCATTGTTTCTGTTTCTTGTTATGCCTTTCGCTTACATCTCTGTCAGAACTCTACCCATCTTTCAACAACCAACTTAAATGCCACCTCATTTGTAAAAGGTCTGCTGATCTACCTGCCACCCTCTAGTAAGATACAGTATCCTTCCAAATTGATATTAGGGTTTTAAAAATTTCTAATTTATGTTACTTAACACATTGTTATATGCATAATAAGAATTTAAAATTTTATTACTAATATTTATTGAACTATGTGTCAGATACTATACTTTGTGCTTAAGAATTAGCTATTTCTATACCTATCCTATCCCTTTGACTAGTTTATATGCTACTGAAGTTAGAAGCTTTTTCTAAAAGATGAATATCTTTTATCCTTTGTAATGGTTACCTCACCTTAAACATAGTAGACATTTCAGGAAATATAGTTTGAACAAATGAGTGAACATAGAATTTGCTCATATACTGAGTGCCTTGAAGGAAGGACAGTGATACGAGGATCTACATCTTATAGCTAATTCACAGAAAGTATACAAATTCTTGTAGATTCAGCTCTAGATTCTCAACTTGTGTTTCAGTTTTGCCTCTTATATATATCTGCTGCTCATGTAGATCTCCATAAGCAGCTTTAGGTATCCTTATTGATAAATATTGCTCTAAGTGAATTTAATTATTCCTCCTGATTCCCAGGTTCTTACTTTTAAAACAAATCCCCATCATAAGCAATAGCTGGAAATATAATTTATAAAAATAAGTAAAATACTAAAAATTATTTTATTAACCAAAATGAAGGCAGGAAAGAAAGAACAGAATAAAAGTGTTTTAAAAGATGGAACAAGTGCGAATAAAAGGCACAGCTAAGAGAATGTAGTCAGTGATATCATAAGTGTTGTATGGTGACAGATGGTAGCTGCATTGGTGGTAAACATAACATAACTTTGAGAAGTTGCACTATGTCATAAACCTGAAACTAATGTAACATTATGTGTCATCTATACTCAAAAATTTTTTAAGTTTTTTAAATTTAAAAAAAAATGAAATATAAGAAAACAAAAATGAGTATAGGGTTAGGCTACAGTAAGTGTTAGAAGCAGAAAGTCAAGCAAAGAAAGGAAAATACTATATGATCTCACTTATGTGTGGAATCTTAAAAAACCAAAACCCAAAAATCAATCTGCTAGACACAGAGAACAAATTGGTGGTTGCTGGAGGTAGGGAGGGTGGGGTATGGGAGAAATGGAAGAAAGGGGTCAAAAGAAAAAAACTTCCAATTATAAAATTTGTAAGTCATGGAGATAAACAGCATGGTGACTATAGTTAATAATACTGTATTGCATATTTGAAACTTGCTAAGAGAGTAAATCTTAAAAGTTCTCATCACAAGAAAAGAAAGTTTATAATTGTGTAAGGTGATAGAAGTTAATTGTACTTGTGGTTATCATTTCACAATGTATACAGATATCAAATCATTATGCTGTAGAACTGAACCAAAAACACAAAATCAAATTAATTTTTTTAAAAAAGCAAAATGCTATACATAAAATCAGTCATATCAATAATTATATTAAGTTTAAATGGACTGAGCATTTCTACTAAAAGCAGAAACTACCAGACTAAATAAAAAGCAAGATCCAACAATATGCTATATCTACAAGAGAAGTTATCTGAATATGGAGACACAGATTGAATGTGAAAGGATAGAAAAATATATACCCTGTAACCAGGAAGCATAAGAAAGCTGGAGTGGGAATATTAATGTGAGGCAGAGCAGGCTTCAAGATTTAACACAAATGGGGATCCCTGGGTGGCGCAGCGGTTTGGTGCCTGCCTTTGGCCCAGGGCGCGATCCTGGAGACCCGGGATCGAATCCCACGTCGGGCTCCCGGTGCATGGAGCCTGCTTCTCCCTCTGCCTGTGTCTCTGCCTCTCTCTCTCTCTCTGTATGACTATCATCAATAAAAAAAAAAAAAAAAAAAAAGATTTAACACAAATGTTAACCAGAGGGCCATTTGAGATAAAAATAAAAGGATCAATTTCTGGGAAGATAAAATCCTAAATGTGTAAATGCCTAATAATGGAAGCTCAGATTACATGAATCATTGTCAAATCGCTATGTTGTACACTTGAAATGAATATAACACTGTATATCAAATGTACTTCACTAATAAATGTTTTCTAAAAAGAATTTAAAAATTGTTTCAAAATAAGTTTTTTAAGTGAAAAAGAACACGAGTCAAAAACTGATAGAACTAGAGATAAATAGGCAAATAATCATAACTGAATTTTTTTTAAAGATTTTATTTATTTATTCATGAGAGACACAGAGAGAGAGAGAGAGAGAGAGAGAGAGAGGTGGGGGGTGTGGGGAGAGGCAGAGACACAGGCAGAGGGAGAAGCAGGCTCCATGCAGGGAGCCTGACGTGAGACTCGATCCCAGGTCCCCAGGATCAGGCCCTGGGCTGAAGGCGGCGCTAAACGGCTGAGCCACCCAGACTGCCCCTGGATTTTTTTAAAAATATTTTATCTATTTTTTCATGGGAGATACAGAGAGAGAGAGAGAGAGAGGCAGAGACATAGCCTGCAGGCTCCATGCAGGGAGCTTGATGTGGGACTTGATCCCAGAACTCCAGGATCAGGCCCTGAGCTGAAGCCACCCAGGCATCCCCTCCCTCTCCCCTTTTTTTTTAAGATTTTATTTATTTATTCATGAGAGAACACAGAGGCAGAGACATAGGCAGAGGGAGAAGCAGGCTTCATGCAGGGAGCCCTTTGTGAGACTCCATCCTGTCATAACTGGAGATTTTAACACCTCTCAGTTAAGTATTAGAACAAGCAGATAAAAAAATGTGTAGATTTCAACAACACTGTCAACCAATTTGATCTACTCGCCATTTGTAGAATACCACCCAATAACTGCAGAATATCTATTTTTCTCAAGTGCACAAGGACCATATTCTGGGCCATAAAACCATGTCTGAAGGTTTCAAAAAACTCAAATCTTAATAGAAATTATCTAAGATAATGGAACTAAATGAGAAATCGATACAAATAAAATCCCCAAATATTTAGAAATTTAACAATATACTCCTAAATAACCCATTAAACAAAGAAGAAATCACAAAGGAAGTTTATAAAGTATCTCAAAAAGAGTAGTGTAAAATCAGTGTCTAAGTTTCTGGCTTAATAAACCAGAAAAAAATGAGGAAAATAAACTCAGAGTAAGCGAAAGAAGGAAATAGTAAAAACAAGAGCAGACATTAATAAATAGAAATTAATATTTAAAATGAATAAATCCCTAGCAAGACTGATCAAGAAAATGAGGGGAAAAAACTCAAATTAACATCAGGTATATGGGCAGCCTGGGTGGCTCGTTTAGCGCCACCTTCAGCCCAGGGCGTGATCCTGGGAACCGGGGATCCAGTCCCATGTCTGGCTCCCTGCATGGAGCCTGCTTCTCTCTCTGCCTATGTCTCTGGCTCTGTCTCTCATGAATAAATAAATAAAATCTTAAAAAAGAAAATCAGGTATAAAAGGGAGATAGTGGGACGCCTGAGTGGCTCAGCACTTAAGCATCTGCCTTCAGCCCAGGGTGTGATCCTGGAGTCCCAGGATGGAGTCCCACATCCTCCCCTGCAGGGAGCCTGCTTCTCCCTCTGCCTATGTCTGTGCTTCTCTCTCTCTGTGTCTCTCATGAAGAAATAAATAAAATATTCAAAAAATTTTTAAATAAAAGGGAGATAGCACTACAGTTCCTATAGACATTAAAAGAAAAATAAGAGATTATTATAAACATCCTTATAACATAAATTCAACAACATAAACTGGACAAATCCTCTAAAAAATACAGCTTACCAAAAGTGACTCAGGAGAAACGGAAAATCTGAATAGCCCTTATCTATTTAATTTTAATTTATAACTTGAAAGGAAAAAAAATCTTCAACAAAAGAACTCCAGGCTTCGTTTCACCGATGAATTGTTTTCAATATTTAATGAAGAAATAATATTTCTGTAAAAGCAGTAAAATTGGAAAGATAAAAAATGTCTATCACACATTTTCAGAAAATTGGAGGAGATGGGAACATTTCTCAACTTGTTTTGTTAGACAAATGTTACACTGAAACCAAAATATGGTAAGGAATTTGTAAGAAAAGAACATTACAGATCAGTATTCCTCATGACCATAATAGCAAAATCCTAAAAAAAAAAAAACTAATAGCAAACCAATTAGTCCTACTCAATGAGAAATGCAATGTTAGTTTAACATTTGAGAATTTATCAGTGCAATTCATCATATTAATGAGATAAATGAGAAAATCTATGTCTTTATATAAATACATATTTATGTAAAATATATGCATACATGATGTTCTCAAATACAGTAAAGCATTTAAATATTACAATTAATGACAAAAACTATCTGCAAACTAAGAATACAAGAAAAGTTAGTCTAATAAAGGAAAACTCCAGAAAACATACAGCTAACAATGAAATGTTAAATATTTTCCCCTAGTATCAGGAACAAGACAAGAATGTTCTCACTCACATCACTTAAGTTAAGCATTCAACATTTCACTAGTAGCCCAAGTTTAGCACAATAGGAAAGCAAACAACCAAATAGTTAAGATTGGAAAGGAAGAAATAAAACTGTCTTTATTTGTAGGTTATTTACCTAAAACACTCTCAGGAATCTACAAAAGAAAAAATAAACCTACTAGGAACTAATAATAAATACAGCAGAACTCCAGGCTATAAGGCCAATATGCATATATCTATTGTATTTTTATACTGGAAGAAAACAAAAACTGAAACTAAATAAGGAATGTAGCAGGGTGGGGTTTTTTTTTTTTAAATTTTTTTTTATTTATTTATGATAGTCACAGAGAGAGAGAGAGAGAGAGGCAGAGACACAGGCAGAGGGAGAAGCAGGCTCCATGCACCGGGAGCCCGATGTGGGATTCGATCCCGGGTCTCCAGGATCGCGCCCCCGGCCAAAGGCAGGCGCCGAACCGCTGCGCCACCCAGGGATCCCTAAGCTTTTTTATTTATATAAGTAATCTCCACACCCAGTTTGGGACCCGAATTCATGATCCCAAGATCAAAAGTCACTTGCTTCTCCAGTCTAACCAGGCAGGCACCTCAGCAGTGTGGCAGTTTTAAAAGATGGCTGCAAATTCTTTGACATTCCTCCCATCCAGAGTTGGGGATCTGTAATTCCTCCTCTTGAATTTTAGCAGGCTTATGACTGCTTCAACCAATAGAATACTGCAAAGTGATGCTATATGATATCTTGAAGCTAGGTCATAAGTGTCCATGCAGTTTCCATCGTGTTCACTGAAACACTTGCTTTTGGAGGATTGCATTGTCACATGAGAAGTAAAGAAGTACAAACTACATAAGTGTTCTAATTGACTATTCATTCTAGCCCTGCAATGTGAGTTTTTGTTCCAGATGATTTCAGCCCAGAGCTATTTGAGTAACCCCGCTCTGTTTGATGTAGCAGTAGATAACTGGAACAAATCATATTCTATGTAGAATCAAAATACTTAAGAATAAATTTAACAAAAGATTTAGAAGACTTCCACAGTGAAAGTCACAAAACATTGCAGAGTGAAATTAAAGAACTTAGTAAATGGAAACAATATACCATGTTTGTAGATAAGAATTTTTCTCCAAACTGGTCTGTAGATTCAATATAATCCTAATGAACAAAAAATTTAGACACTTCACAAAAGAAGGTAACACAGGTGTACCTACAAGCACATGAAAAGGAGTTTAACATCATTAGTCATCAGGAAAATGAAAATGAAAATCACAGTGAGACATCACTTTACTCCCACTAGAATAATTAAAAATTTTTAAGTCAAACATCAAATGTTGGTGACAATGATAAGCAACTGGGACTCTCACACATTGCTGGTGGGAGTATAAAATGGTACAACTACTTTGGAAACTATTTGGCCATTCCTTATAAAGTTAAATATAAAACCACTTTATGACCAAGAAATTCTATGCCTATGTGTTTACCCAAAAGAAATGAAAACATTTATCTACATTGTTAAAAAAAAAATTGTACAAGAATGTTTATAGCAGCTTTTTTCGTAGTAGTTAAAAACTGGTTTCAACCCAAATGTCCATCAACAGAAGAATGGATTGTAGTATATTCACTCAATAGAATACTTCATAGTATTAAAAAGAAACAATCTAATAATATACTCAACAAAATAGACCAATCTCAAAATCATGTTAAGCAAAAGAAACAAGTGTGATAGAAGAGTGATTACCTATGATGATTGATTAGGAGAGAATCTAAGAGAACTTTTTGGAATGATGAAAGCTTTATATTTTGATTGGGATGTTAGTTACATGAGTATATATATTTGTCAAAACTGATCAGAGTGTATAGTTAAGATCTTCACAATTAAATATACTAAATTTTATCACAAGTTTTAAGATTAAAAAATTTTAAAGGTAGGGAAGCTTTCTTTCCAGGAAAGTTCAGTAGAAAACACTTTCAGTTTAGATTCAGAAGCTAAATTTCAAATTGTACATTTTTTTCTTTTAAAAATGAAAGTAGGGCAGCCCCGGTGGCTCAGCAGTTTAGCGCCACCTTCAGCCCAGGGTGTGATCCTGGAGACCTGGAATCAAGTCCCGCATCGGGCTCCCGGCATGGAGCCTGCTTCTCCCTCTGCCTGTGTCTTTGCCTCTCTTTCTCTCTGTGTCTCTCATGAATAAATAAATAAAATCTTTAAAAAAATAAAAATGAAAGTATTTTCACAACACTTTAAGGTTCTACAAGTGTGATGACTAAAACACAAATGGGGGCACCTGGGTAGCTCAGTTGGTGAAGCTCAGGTCACAATCTCAGGGTCATGAGATTGAGCTCCACATCAGCGTCAGCACTGGGTGTGGCTACCTTAAGATTCTCTCTCCCTACCTACCACATACATGTTCATGCTCTCTCTCTCAAAAAAAAATTTTAATAGTGAAACATACATATAAAGCAAATGGAAAAGTTTTGAAGTTTTATGGTGAGCTTTTGCTTCAGCCACCAGTATGCAATGACAGGAGATACTAATTGGTTGTCACAACTAAAAGGAAAATCACATGTAATGGGCAGCTTTTCTGAACAGAAATGTTCTCTGATATGAGCCTTTTTTTTTTAACTTTTGATAATTCCTATACAGTATACCAGTAGTAAAATCCCATGCAGTAGG
Organism: Vulpes vulpes; assembly: GCF_048418805.1. Lineage (NCBI taxonomy): Eukaryota > Metazoa > Chordata > Mammalia > Carnivora > Canidae > Vulpes > Vulpes vulpes. The sequence continues at coordinate 15,220,639 of NC_132781.1, read as the reverse complement.
ATTTAGTTCTGACTTTAGTACTAGCTACCATCTCTTCTCTTGTAGCCTCAGATACCTAGGTCCAGAATCTCAGAATGGGGCTGCTAAGCAAGTCAGTTCCAGCATACATTAAATGTATATATAAGCAAGGGCAGTAGGGAATCCCTGGTGAATATATTTTTACAAGAGAATAAAAACAAAGGTTAAAGAGCTTAAAAACTTCCAGGGACTTGTCAGCTAGGACAGTGGCTTCCGAGTACCAGTCCATTTGAAGTTTTCATTTGTCCATTACAAAATAAGAAAACAGAAACAGCCTAGAATGTGTGTGAATATAGTTTTGTATATACATGTATGTAAAGGTTAGATAGATTAGGTCTTTCCTGTTTTTTAAATACTAAAATATTCTTATTCTACGAACTAATGGTGATAGTAGATGGTAGTTGCACTTAAAAAAAAAAAAAGATTTTTATTGAGAGAGAGCACACAAGCAGAGGAGAGGGAAGAGTGAGAGGGAGAAGCAGACTCCCCACTGAGCAGGGAGCCCAATGCAGGATTCAATCCCAGGACCTTGGAATCATGACCTGAACCAAAGGACTTGCTTGACTGAGCCACCCAGGTGCCGGTAGTTGCACTTTAAATTTTCCTACATGACAGGGCACCTGGCTGGCTCAGTTAGTAGAGCATGCAACTCTTAATCCTTGGGGTTGTGAGTTCAAACCCCATGTGGGTGTAGGGTTTACTTTAAGAAATAATAATAATAAGTAAGAAGTAGCAATCCTTTGTTAGTCCCCAATTTTTAAAAAATTTTCATTTGTCTGTATAGTCTTTTAAAGCTGATGATCGAGTATGTATTTAAATAACCTGCATAAGTTTAGAGATGAACATGCAGAAGCATTCTTGTAAAGCTAGTTGCATTTGAGAGATGATATCTAAATATCATTAAGGCCTCATCTCTTAAATTTATAACAGATACCTTATCATTTAGCAAAGGAAAAGGAAATTTTTTATGAATACTTTTCATTGTTTTACAGTATTAGCAACATTTGGAAATCCTTTGCATTCTTCTGAATTTTAAAAAGGTAATAATTTTAGACAAACATGATGTCCTTATTAAAAGATGAAAAATTTTTGATACCTCATATCACCTGTATTAATAGATGACTTCTAAGTAACTTCTTCAAGGAAGCAAATATCAAAAAGGGGAAAAATAGGCAAGATTTGGAACAACATAATTTTCTTAAGTAGGGCACATATTTCCTTTTTTTAAAGAAGAAATGATGTATTGTCTACTTTACTCATGGCATGAATAACATCTACTGGGAATTTATGCAAATGAGAATTTGAGTTTATTAGCAATTGAATTATTTCATTCATTAAAATGTCCAGATCATAACTTAGAGCATGTTCTTGATCTTTCATGCTTAAGAATGTGTTTGAAATGTTTTTCCCAATGAAAATCCCAGCACAAAAAAAAAAAAAAGAAAAGAAAAGAAAAAGAAAATCCCAGCACAGATACATTATCACCAGACTTTATCCACTGGAAGATCATGGCTTTCTTATAAAGGAGTCTGGGTGAAGTTAAGGGAGGTATAATTGAAGTTGTGGAGGCATTGGCATTGCTGATAAAATTTTAATAGCCAGCTGGGGAAGGAGGGCTTGTAATATTTGCAGGTTTCCACTGTGTAAATAAATATTCCCACCTTGGCCAATTTCAGGCTACCAGATGTTTAACAACTTGTCTCTTAAAAATACTGCAGTGAGCTCTCCTGGACCCAGGAGATGGCTTCAGCACACCACTTGATGGGGCAAGGTGATGGTGCTCAGGAACAATGGATAGATTTATTACAGCTGCCAAGAAAACGTAATTAGAAAATTCCTCTCTGGACATTAAAGACACAATTATGCTTATGGATGCCATGGTCCTCAAAATAAAGAACATAAGAGCCCCCAGATTTATAGGTCAGTCTGTTAGTTCCAAACAACTTTTTTCTCTCAATTCTTTGGACTCCCTATAGGTATGTTTTTTCTTAGTACTATGTCACCAAAGGATGTTATTTCATTAATAATCATTGTTAAGAGAGCTGGAATCCATAGTTTATTTCAAAGTCACCAGATGAAAGTAATAGTTAAAACTCTTCATAATTTGAGAACTGACTTATAGTCCTTAGGATATTGAAGTTAAATTCCTATAAATATAAAGCTTGTAGTTTTTGGGAGAAAATAAAAAGTTTTATTAATCTTAAAAATCTGCATATTTTCAAATAGAAAAACCAAAATATGTATTTTCAGTTGGTCTTGACTCTTTTAAAAGAGCCAATCTTGTACAGAAGTCCACAGACCTCTTCTTCTGTCACCAATTTCCTCTTTTCCTCCTCAGATATAACCTATTTTCTACTTCACTTATCCAATAACTACTTTCTTTCCCCTACTACCTCCCTTCAGAACCTGTCAAGTCCTACTAACCACAGTTAATCCTTAAACAACCCAAAGGCTAGGGGCATGGACCGCTACAGAGTTGAACATCTGAGTAAAACTCGTGACTCCCCCAAAACTTAACTATTAATAACTTCCTATTGACCTAAAGCCTTACCAATAACAAATAGTCAGTTAACGCATATTGTGTCTGGTATATGTATTATGTAATATATTCTTACAAGAAAGTAAGCTAGAGAAAGAAGTTATTCAGAAAGTCATAAGAGATATTTACATTTATAGAACTTGTACTATACAGTACAAGATATAGTACTATAGTACTATATCTAAAAAAAAATTCTGTGTGTAAGTGTACCCATGCAATTCAAAGCCATGTTGTTCAAGGGTCAAATGTAGTAATTTTTGCTTTACTACTTGCAATTCATTTGTACTAAAGTGTGCATTCCAGCCTTGGGATTTTTTAAATCTCTAATTTGTCCACTATGGTTCAAGAATCACTAAGCATTTAATGAAAGCTGAAGCCTGAAAGTTTACCAAGCCTTTTTCTACAGCCTAGCCCTAAAGATAAACTGATTTTGTCAAGTTAGGAGAGTACAGAGTTCAGGAGGGAGTGCAACACAAAAGTGGTGGGTATCTTTCCCGTGTGATTCCTTCATCCTAGGAAGATCACACAAGGGCTTGGTCTCGTTGAAGCTGCAATAGATATAGTCTGGGAAGCTGCTAGTTCTGTAAGATCTTGGGATCCAATCTGCGTAATTCGAGATCTCTTTATTGGCTGGGATTCCTTTTCTCCATTCCACAATCCTTCCTTCCCACTACACATTCATGTGAAGTCATATATATTGCTTTGGACTTCACATTAAACCTTTCTCAAAAAAAAATAAAAAATAAAAAAAATAAAAAATAAATAAAACCTTTCTCGGGGGGAGTGGAATTCCCAAAAGAACATGTGATTCTATTCTCGTTAATGCTATCAGATAGAAAAAAACCAACGCATTATATTCAGCTTTTTTAAGTATAGGAGAAAAATTGAATTTCCATGTGCATATTTTCATAAATGTGGTGTTCAGGCTGTCTCACAATTGATAACATGGGGGAGATATACACTTCATACATTACATACGTAACAAAACTTACACCCCTGGTAAAAACAAAATAAATTCATTACATGAATTATGCTTTGTCTTTATAATAAATTATGTACCTGAGCATTTAGTAAAAAAACAGAAGAGATCTTCTCTAATTTTTTTTCCCCAAACAGATACGTGATCAAAGACCCAAAAAGAACTCAGTTATCCACTTGGTAATTATTAAGTAATCTGTTTCTTTCTGTCTTAGAGAGAAAAATCCCAGATGAAGATTTCATCATCTTAATTGATGGATTAAATGAAGCAGAATTTCACAAACCGGATTATGGGGATACAATTGTATCGTTTCTGAGTAAAATGATTGGAAAATTTCCTTCTTGGCTCAAACTAATTGTAACAGTTAGAACCAGTTTACAGGTATGTGTTTGTTTGCTTTGGGACCATAAATTATTTCCTGGGGGAGTGCTTAAACAGAAAAAGTTCTAGATCCTTGTTCCCTTAGTGATGAGTTTTTTCTAAACCTCTCCTGTGTCCTGGAGCACACAACTGGGAGAGAAGTTGTTTTTTTTTTTTATCTTTTTTTTTTTTAATCTTTTTTATCTTCCATCCTCACTCACTGGTCACTTAATGGCCTGAAAGAAGGACTAGAAATGTGGAACAGAGCCTGCAAAGATATATGGGCTTAAGGATAAATGACTTCATCCTCTCTGCCATTCTCATTGTAGCTGAGTCAGTATCCCCCATTCATACTTGGTTTGGAATAGTTTCCCAATGTTTTTTTGTCTAACCATAGCTTTGTTTGATGAGCATCAAAGGCTTATACATTATATATCTATCCCACTATTTTAATACAACCACCTGTAATAATTACAGTCTACAGTTTCTCCCTCCTTTTCCCCTCTCCCAGGGACTTAGTAGTATTCCTACATGTTGACCAATTAGCTGTGCTGCCTTCTTTGATCAAAAACTATACTTATAATCCTGGCTATACCACCTTGCAAATGTTTGTTATTAATCTCAAAGTAACTTTAAGAATGTGGATGAATCAACATAAATGCATCTTTATGACTGAAAATTACGTAATATACTATTACTGGTCAGTAGCTTGATTGTTAAAGATGAAGGATGAATTAAAAAAACTTCCAGGAACACATTCTCTGACTAGTTTTACTAAATGTTTGCTTAGGAGATGTTATCTTCATTTGTATTTTTAAGTAATGCCATCTGCAATTTCAAAAGACATTTTAAGTATGACTTGAGCAGATGACTTTAACTTTTCAGCTATGCCAAAGAACAGGAAAAGTGTTATACATATTAATGTACAAAGTCGAAATTTCAATATTCTCATAAATCAAGACCTGTAATAACTTCCCAGATACTTTATTCACTTCAACTAAGAATTTTCTTATTTTCATTCAGTTCTGACAGTGAAATAATTCATAGGTCTTAAAAAAAAAAACAACCCTCCTATTTGGTCATTCATTATTTCCACAAACATTTCTTAAGTACTTCAAGTGTGTCAAGCACTTTCTAGGAGCTGAAGATACAACAGTGAACAAGGCAGACTATATCCCTGCCCTCATAAAGCTTATATTCCAGTGAGGAACATAAATAAAAACTAAGTGAAAAATTAAACATATATTAAAATTTTAGGTAGTATCAGTGTTATGAAGACAAATAAAATAGATATAAAAGGATAAATGGAGATGATCGTTATTTTTGATAAGGCAATGGGAAAGCCCTCTCCAAGGAGCCTGGCAAAGTAATGCTATCTGCTTTACATTTTAAGAGATTCCTTTGGCTGCTGGCCATAAAGATCATAAAATGTAGGGGATCAAGAAGAGGAGCAGAAGTACAGGCAAAAGGTGATGGTGACTTACACTAGAGTGCTAGTGGTAGAGACCCTGTGATGTGGTCATACTTGAACTATACTTTGAAGGAGAATCAAAAGGACTTAATGATGGGCTGAATGTGGGGTAAGATAGAAGATTCGAAAGTGAAACATGGTGAGCAACTGGGTAAATGCCAGAATGAGGAAAAGAAAAATATCACAAAGACCCGTAATTTGGTAGTAGGTTGGTGGTAATATGGTTTATTGACACAGAAAGGCTTTGTGGCACTGGGCAAAATTCATTAGTTCTGATTTGGTCATGTTAAGTTTGTCTATGCAACATCACAATGTCAAAGTCAAGTAGACAGAAGTATGCAATGAGAGCTCAGGGGAGAGGACTAAGCCAGAAACACAGGTTAGGCCTCATTCCCAGATAGATTATATTTAGAATCATGGACCAAAGAAGCTGTTGTAGGGAGTAAGAATGGCTAAAGAAGAGAAAGGAGTAGAGACCCCAGCCCTGGATGCCCTGAGAAATGAAAGAAGAGCCAGCTAAAAAGACTGGTAGGAGTGGCCAGTGTGCTAAGAGTAAAATGAAAGTATTACTGTGGAACTAAGCTACAGAAAATTACTCAGAAGGCATGATCACCTTGTGAAACACTGCTGAGAGGCTGAGGAAGATGAGCCCTGAAACATGATTATTGGTTTTGTCAAGGTAAAGTTTACATAAAACCTTGACAAGAACCATTTCAATGAAGTGATGTGTTTGAAGTCTGATTGCAACAAATAGAGGACGATGGGAAGGAGGAATAAGAGATAAGAAGTAAGGAGGAAGAACTCTTCTGTGAAGTTTCCTAAAAATGGGGACAGAGATTTAGGATAGTAGATGAGGGGAGGAATTGTGGTGTCATTCATCTATGTGATCCAAAAGAGAAGAAGAAATTGATGCAGAAGAAGGCAGATACTTACAGGACCAAAGTCTGTATGCCGATAAGATAGAATCCAGAGTATAAGTAACCATAAAGCCCTAACACCTTTCCCCAGTATAATTTCCAAGCAGATCACCAAGGTACCAAGCATATTAGAAGTATTCCTCTGGGATAAGGCATCTCCAAAAAGTCTGCATTAAAATGTAGTCATCTTATTAGGAAGGTTAGAAAGGTACATTTTTATATGACATTCTTTTGAGTCCTTATGCATTTCTCTTACTGAATTGTGCTTTGACTTTATGCCATTGTTAACACTGAGAAAAATTACAACAACTACAAAATTACATGGCATTCCATTTTCTATTTATGTAAGGAGTGTTATTTAGAATATTGACCATTAAATCACTCCTAAAGTACCCTTTATGAAGACCTCTAAAAAATGATCCCAAGTCTCAATATTAGGAAAAAAATTGTGTCCCATCTGTGCAACAAATTTGTTTTAACCTATGAATACTAGTACTTGATCATATTTCCCTCTTTGGCCACTTGGAAGTTTAGAATAAATGTGTGGACCTCATAGTGTATCACAAGAGTTAGGGGAAACTGAAGGTCTTTCTGTCTCTCTCTCTCTCTCCATCTGTTTTAGGAAATTACCAAGCTGCTGCCTTTCCATAGGATTTTTTTGGATCGACTAGAAGAGAATGAAGCCATAGACCAGGACCTGCAGGCTTACATCCTGCACCGGATACACAGCAGCTCAGAGATCCAGAATAACATTTCACTTAATGGCAAAATGGACAATACTACATTTGGCAAACTCAGTTCTCACCTCAAGACCCTCAGTCAGGGGTCCTATCTATACCTGAAACTCACATTTGACCTCATAGAGAAAGGCTATCTAGTGTTAAAGAGCTCTAGCTACAAAGTAGTTCCTGTTTCGCTCTCTGAGGTTTATTTACTCCAGTGCAATATGAAGTTCCCAACCCAGTCTTCCTTTGACCGGGTGATGCCTCTCCTGAATGTGGCAGTAGCCTCTCTGCACCCACTGACTGATGAACATATCTTCCAGGCCATCAATGCTGGTAGCATTGAAGGCACCCTAGAATGGGAGGATTTTCAGCAGAGAATGGAGAACCTCTCCATGTTCCTAATCAAGCGCAGAGACATGACTCGTATGTTTGTACATCCTTCTTTTCGAGAATGGCTTATCTGGAGAGAAGAAGGAGAGAAAACCAAATTTCTCTGTGATCCCAGGTAAGCCACAGACCTGTATAATAAGCAATTCTGAGCCTATTTTGTATTGATTGCATGGAGCATGGGTATTGAAAGCCATGAGAAGTGTTCTTCATTGAACATTTCACACGAAGGAAACATCATCTCTGTTTCTTTCAAGACAGGGCTTTAATGAAGTTAATTTATTTTTTCACATTGTTATTTCCGTAAGACTTAAAATCTGTATGGATATTTAGAATACTCTCCTACATTCCTGTACATTCCTAAATAATTTTCTCTGTGCTAATGAACCCAGGCTATAATTAATTTAGCCCTTTCACAGATTTCCTCAGTGTTCTTCAGATATGAAGAAAGAATTGATAACATTATTAATCTCTGACTTAGAGTAGAATCATTTTAAAATTGTAATTGCCCCTTTAAAAGCCATACCAATTTTAAAGCCACCAGTGACTAACCCCATTAAAGTCCAGCCAGTGTGACAAGGTTTATGCTGGAAAACGGAATCTTAAACCTCACAGCTACAACGGACTTGAAGAGATCGAGTGGCCTAGCTGCCCTCCCTATAGTTGAATAAGGTGCCATGGTTCCCATTTTACAAATATCCCCTTTTACAAAGGCCTTAAGATGCTAAATCAGTGCTGGAAGTCATCAAGTTAAAAGGTGGGGGAAAGAAGGAAGGACTAGAAAAAGAATGGCAGGGCAGCCTGCATGGCTCAGTGGTTTGGTTCCACCTTCAGCCCAAGGCGTGATCCTGGAGACCCGGGTGGAGTCCCACATGGGGCTCCCTGCATGGAGCCTGCTTTTCCCTCTGCCACGTCTCTGCCTCTCTCTCTCTCTCTCTCTCTCTCTCTCTCTCTCTCTCTCATAAATAAAAAAAATCTTAAAAAAAAAAGAATGGCAAATATGTAGTATGTACCATCACTCCCCTGCCCTGCAACCATGCATGCCCAGCATTCCTGCCTGATGAGCTGGACTCTGATTTGATGATCTTTCTCAGCTCAACAAACCAGAGTAGTGTGAAACTGTTTCCTGTTCTCTTGGGTAGAACCTAGATCTCTAGAATCCTAGAGGGGTGTGCTTTCTACTCCATACTATCTTTTTAAAAGAATTATTCCTTTAACAAAGTTGGTGTTTTCAAAAGCAGATATACCTCTGACTTACTGGAAGAAGACACCAACAGCATAGCTGGCCAGAGCAGAGCTTATTCTGGCTCGTAAAGAAGAGAGACCAGATGTGACTGTGCCTCTGTCCATGACTTATCAGAGAGACTAAACCTCTCTGATCATGCTGGGGTTTTATTTCTCTCTTGACGTGTTCTTCACCCAGTCTTATTAGACACAACTGTGCTTATGGGCATGCTGCTTAGCCTACTCCATGCCAGTTTGTTAGAAAATTAGTTCCAGATTCTGATAAAGATATTAAGCCAGGCAGCAGATTTTGTGGTATTTTCCCTGAGGTAGAAACTTTTAAAGAAACAAGCTGTAGTGGAAAGAACATGGATTTTTGAGTCATTACCTGCATATAAATCCTGTTTCTTCTAGGAACTGTGACCTTTGGAGAGTTTAGGTTTCTGAGACAATTTTCTTATCTATGTAAAAGAGATAATAATAATTCCTAAAGTTCAGAACTAAATGAGGTCATGTAGTATAATACCTAAAATAGTACAGAATACAAAGAAAGTGTTCAAGGAATGTCCCTCCTTCTCCCCACCTTTGGAGTAATAGACCCTTTAGATACACCTTAACTACATCCTGTAGCTAATTGGATAAGCAGTAGTAGTCTTCTGCTATTAACATTCAGGGGCACAGATTTTTTTATTGGAGTTCAATTTGCCAACATACAGTATAACATCCAGAGTTCATCTCGTCAAGTAGGGGTGCAAGATTTAAAAAACAAAACAACAACAAACTTGAGTCTGAGTTCTTTGTGAATTATATGGCATTCCCAAGAGTATTTTACTATAAATCTCACTAGTACTGCTACAATAGTTAATTCATAGAGTTGGCAACCTAATGTTAAATAAAAAGAGACCGATCTAGAATTGCCTCATGAACACTTTGAAATCAGTTTCCAGAGAAACTTTGCTGGTTGATCTGCTCTCTTTCTTCCTGCAACATCTCAGAGAATTGAATGCTGAGATCCAAGGCAGCCAGGCTACCACTGAATTAACAGTATCTTTACAACAGATGAAACCTTAGGGACTCTAAAAGGAGAAAATATGGTATTTTGCAGTCATATCATGACTTTACAGGCTTACCTTCTCAACATGATTTATTAACTAGAAGCATTTTGGCAACAAGCTGATACACTGGGACAAGCAAACACTTCTAACTTCAGATGCTATGTAGTCTGTTGCCTGGTGATTGAATAACACATGGAGCTGCTGAGGGATCATCATATATCACTTAATGACACAGAGAGTAAAATAGTAGGACCAGGAGTTATCACAAAAGCTTCCTTACATTTCATTTCAGTTGGAATTCAGCCTTCTACCCAGCACTGTCTGGCACCAGCTTTGTTACTAAAGTATTGATCTCAGAGTTCGAGGCCCCCTGGGTCAATGAGATGGAAATTCACTAAGAATTTAATGCTGTTGGCAAAGCCCAAGCTGGCCTTTCAAAGAAACTGGCTGTAATTGCTTTCCATTTCAGGCAAGTCTGATTAGCAGAACTCTTTGAAAGCAGGGTTTGTCTTTGTGGCCTTCAGCCCCTGCTTCCTGTACATTCCCCATCTGCTCTCCTGTTTCTCCCCATTTTCTTTCTAGAGCATCACGTGTATTTCACTAGACCAGAGAGACCAACTCAGTGCCTCTGAAATCACTCTATGTGACCCAGTGCTGACAGGCCTGTCTCAGTATAAGGAGAACTCTTAGAGACAACAGAACATCTCTACCTCTTCTAGTCCATTTTCCTGGGCTTTCAACACTTTCTTGTTCACCCTGAACTTGCTGACCTTATTAGAGAATTAGACACAGATGAGAATATTCTATCCTGAAGCCAAAAAGTAGTTGATCTTCATCAGAAATAGGCCACCCACAGAGGTACTTCTGTTAAACTGAAGAGGGTCAATAATCTGAAGATGGTGCTGGAAAGAGGAAATAGCTGAGCCAGAGGTCAGTGCTACAACTGAGATAGAGTTTTCCTTATTTTAAATATCAGATGGCCTGTTTCCCAGGATGTCAGAGAACTGACATCCCATAGAGAATGACCTAATGTTGCATAAACATATAACTGTCAGAAAGAGATGAGTTATAGATGTCTTTTCTCAGTTTGGTAACAGGACTGTGAGGGTGTGTGTGGGGGGGTGGGTATCAAGCTATAAGCAAAGCATCACTGAAAAAATTTTTATGACATCAGAATTTCTAAATTTTTGGATTTGCATTCTAGATGAAAAAATGCCTCTTGAAGCCCTGAGAAACCTTAGATCTTACCACCTTATTCTTTCCATTTCCCACTATTCATCACTGTCATATCCTGTCCTACTCTGAAATAAATCTAGTTTATATTTTATTCCCTTGGGCATTGAGATATCAGATTAACTCACTAATCTTATAAACTAATCTCTGCTATTATGCTAATAAGAGGTAGATTGCAAACCCATTTGAAGCAACTTGTGCATTTCAGTAGGCATTTGAGAAAAGAAGTCATCAGTCTTTATTATCTAACCTATTGATGACTTTGATAGTTGAAATTTGAGGCTGGGAGAGTAAACAGTTGGGGGCTGCTGGCCCTGTACTATTTAATATTTCTTCGGAGTTGTTAGGCTAGCCCTGCATGAACCCCCACTCTTTTTTGTTTCCTTTCTTCACTATCTTTGTCTTCACAGTATCTAGCCTCTCCTTCCATAGGAACAGCTCACAGATCAACATTTTTATATAGGAATATATATGTAAGATTTTTATCTAAAGATCAGAAGACTCAGCTACCATATTTTTAACTGTTTGAATAAAACACATGAGGCTTGTGAACTTTTGAGTACTGAGCTGATGTGACCTAATGAAGTTATGATTTGGGACCCTAATTTGGATTGATGTGATTTCCTCAAACTAGGAGAAGCAAATTTTATGGCGGGTGAAAAGGGGGAAGAGCTACACGATCCTGTGGGGGTAGTTGAGTACTTATTTGACTCTGTGACTAGAGTTGATATCTTACAATACATGGTCTGTTGAGATCTTTCCTAATTATTTTGGTGATGTTTGTCTATGAATTACACACTGGAGACCTGATGCTCCAAAATGCATGCCACAGAGCAGACTGTCAGAGAAGAAGCAATTTGCCTAAGGCAAAAAGAAGGCATTCCCCTTAAAAAGGAAATCTAACTCTATGCAGAGGACCCGCACAGCCTGGCTTCTTCTGGAACACATGGGTCTGAAATAACCACAGAATGGTAAATTGCAGGGTTAAGGTGATTCTTTTTGTTTGTTTTAATCTAAACGTGAGCCTCCAGGAAGGATGATGTTTAACTTTGACCTCTGAAGCACAGATTCTAGGTTACTGCTAATAGCCATTGCAGGCTTCCACAACAGACCCTTAAATTGGGAATAAGTTCTGCTTTCTAAAAGCATTAGAAAAGAAGTCAGCAAAGTGATGGATCATGGGAAGGAAAAAAGGGTCTAGAACTACATCCCTTAGGAGCCCTAAGGAGGTTAGGATCACAGCAAGGAAAAAGATGGTATACCAAACATCCTTTACTAGCACTTGACTATTAGTAGAGGATCTTACCTGCCTGGAAATACTAACTTTCTGATCTCTGTGCTGGATCTGCATCTGCTATACTTTTAATTCCTTTCTATCACTGAGGAGAAATTAGTCTTCTAATGTCAAATTTGGATGTGTAATTTTGAAGAAGAGATTTCATTGATGCATAATATTATTAGAGATTTGTCTAATTCACCAATAATTTTTTTCTTATTATCTAATTCAATTTCTAACTCCCTATTGGTATCAAGAAAAATGTAGGACTCATATCTGAGGCATTACTCTAGTGACCTAAGGTCATGGTTTTGTGATTTAATGCAAGAGAGAAATTAGATAATATCTAATGTGTATCTTGGACTGTGTCCAGTTTGCCAATTGCATGAATGTCCTTCAACTTTACAAATTTGTTTGTAAATCAGATGGCAGTATAAACCGGGGACCCACATCTATTAGTCAAATAGGCAAACTGTTCCCATCTTTAAAACTCTTATGCCTTTGAAGATGGGCAACATAACACTTTTTTCCTTTTCCAAATCCAAAATTAAGTTTAGAAAAAGCTAGTATTCTTACTGTCATAAAAACTCTTATGAAATTTGCTAAGTTAATAAATATACAGAGAAGTATTATGATGGGTTAGAGAGAGAGCATTGTTTTATGATTTGGAAGGCATACAGAAGAGTCAACTAAAGAAAACACAGAAAGGATTTTTACTCTCTTCTTTTGGTTTTGCTACAAGAAAGTGATAATAGCTTTATATGTTTAAAATTTGTGTGTGTGTGTGTGTGTGTGTGTGTGTGTAGAGAGAGAGACAGACAGACAGACAGACAGATAGGTACAGATTTCTTTTAAGTGGGTGTGCCCTGAATTTTGAAGCAAATTTTGAAAATCTGAAATGGAGGGGCAGCCCTGGTGGCTCAGCAGTTTAGTGCCACCTTCAGCCCAGGGCCTGATCCTGGAGACCAGGGATCTAGTCCCATGTCAGGCTCCCTGCTTGGGAGCCTGCTTCTCCCTCTGCCTGTGTCTCTGCCTCTCTCTCTCTCTCTCTCTCTCTCTCTCTTTCTCTCTCTCTCTCTGTCTCTCATGAATAAATAAATAAAATCTTTTTTTTAAAAAATCTGAAATGGAGAGAAGTAGAGCAAGTGATTAAGGAAAAGTTTTGGTCCTGAAAGTAGCATAGGAAATAGAGGGCAATTTGTCCTATTAATGAGTCTCTCTGAAGCAATACTAGCTGAATGAAAAGATGGGAATCTCAGAGGCTTTCCAAGGTTGTCAAACCAAGATTAATGGCATAGCAATCAGAAGTAGTTACTGCCAGCTTAGGGGGACATGACAGGATATGTTCTTTTTTGTGAGTACAGCAACTTACTCAGCTGTCTCTAGAGACTCAAAAGCAGCTAGATCTCCACATTTGGTAAAGTCAGCATTAATAGCCTTTTATCTTCTCAACCATAAGAACCCACAGCTATGAGACATGTATTCACTTCAGCATCAGCATATCCAGTTGGTTCGACCCATTCAAATTTTACTTGTAAGTATTCACTTACTTACTTCCACCCCTACGGACCACACCCTAGGTTCTCACATGAACTGTGTTAGCCTCCTAAACAGGGAGAGCCTCCCCTCTGTCCATTCTCCAACAGCATCCAAAGTAATTTTTTTTTAAAGCGTAAATCCACACAAATAACCTCCTTCTGAAAAATCATTTAATGGCTACTTCAAAGCCCTGTTATAACAAAGATATCTTCTGCCTACCTTTTTAAATTGAGCTCATTCATTCTCTCTCTTATTCATGATATTCTGGCCATAACTGATCATCTGCTAATTCCCAGAACTTGATAAGCTCTCTCCCACCTCTGGGCCCTCACACTTAACAATTCCCGCCATCTGGAGCTCACTTTCCCTGGCTCATCACATGGCAAGATCTCTCTCACTCCTCCTTCAGATCTCAGCTTAAAATGCCATCTCCTCAGAGAGACTTCCACTTGGCACCTTATATAAGTAAGTCTGTCCTTGTTTTCTTTATCATAACAACCTATATACTTCCTTTCTAACAGTTGTCATACTATTATTAATTTGTTATGTGTGAACACTTGTTTACGTTGTCCATTTTCCCCCCTAGAATGTGAGTGAGCTCATGAGGACAGGAACCTTTTCTATCATGCTCACATTGATCTTCATAGAGATTAATACAGTCAATACCTAGGCACACAGTAAGCACTCAGTAAATATTTTTTAATGAATTAAATAAACAAAGAAATGATAAGTGGTACTAATTTTAAGATTGCAACTAAAAATATTTGAGAAACTCTTCTGACAGTTCAAGAGACAGTGTCTTTTATTCACTCTGTCACTATGTGTCAGGAATAAGTGAAGTCATGCATTTCAGCAAGGATTCAAGGAACAGTTACTAAGTTATTTTCAAGACTGTGTTAAAGACTGCAGAGGATACAAATGTAAGTTAGATTTGTCTACCAGGACTTAACAGGTTAGTTGTTTTAACAGATACATTTATAACTAGCTATAAATCAAGGGAGAGTGCTATGTTAGAAGTATAAACAATAAGCTGAGCAATAGGGGGGAGGAAGAAAGAAGTGATAAATCTTCAGTGCCTGCTGTTACTGTTTTAAATTGTGACAATTCAATGGAGTCATAGCTCTTTTGCTTCATGAATCCCTGCCAACTGCCTAAAGACTTTATTGTCAGAGGACAGGTGTCCATATTCTTCAGGCCAATGATGCATTAACAGTACAGAAGGGCTATAGGAAACTGTGGAGCTAAGTGGAAGAAAGCAGGGAATTTCTATCCAGCTTCCATGTTTAAAAAGAAATAATGCTGCTCCACTCATTTCTACAAAGGTATATCTTTGGCACACTTTACCTTTACAGTCTATTATTTAGGGTTGACTTTGAACAGGCTCTTTCATTTCACCTCCACATTGAGTATGAAACATTAGGACAAGCTTTCTAGAAGTATGTTTTCTATTCAGGTTCCATGAGAAAACCATGACAAGAACATGCCAAAGCAGTTACTGTCTAATAAGCTAAAATTGGAAGAAATTTTTGCAAAGATGTGTGGGTGCCATTTGCTGAAATTTGATAACAAGAAGCAGACTATAAGGCAGCAACCACCAAAGTATGGCTGCAGGCAGAATTTTTAAGATGAAAAGTGAAAAAGATCAGGATTGTCGATCTCTTCTCAATATTTGAGTTAATAGTTAAATTCATTTCACAAACAGTAGCAATAGAGATGCCTGCAAATTCAAGACAAAAGTGAGTTAGTGAATTAGAAAGCGAATCTGCAAGTGCTTGTATTGCTTTTCCTTGAGCCCATCTGCTTAGCATGTATTCATTGATGAAATGTTTATTGAACTTCTACTTTACACCAATGACCATGCTATCCACTAGAGAAACTTAGATGAAAGAGACACCTCCTGACACTAAAGCCATCATCTTCCAAAGGGAAGTTAGACCCAAGCAACCAACAGTAGTGCCATAATACAGAGTACCCTGGGAACCTAGACAAGGGGAGATACTTTGCAGAACAGATGACACTCAAGTTGAGCCTTAAAGGATGAGTTGATCCCATGAAACAGCGCTGGAGTGGGAGACCACTGTAGGCAGGCAAGAAAAGGTCATGGCAGGAGCAAAAGCAAGTGTGAAGATAGGGATTGCCTTTGGGAAATGGTGAGAAGATGTGATTAGAGGATAAGACACATGATCAGAAAGAATAAATGGAAGTATCACTAGACAAAAAGGCTTTGACTGCTATGTTTAAGATTTCACAGTGTATTCTGTAGGTAATAGGGAGTCTCTGTAACTTTTTAAGGAGGAGGAGACAATGATCAAATGACTCTGATGATGTGAAAAGTAGCTCTGACAAGTGATGTATGGAAGGTGGGTTGAAGAAGAGGAGAGAGTGCAGGTAGGGATACTAGTTATGAGGCTTAGCGGTACTGTAAGTGAGAAATGCCAAGACCTGCAATGTCAGGATAGACACTTGGTCTTTTTTTGTGTTTAGTCAGTGAGGGTGGAGGACTCAAAAATGACTCTAAAACTTATCTTGAATGATGGAGGAGTGACCAACATAGAGCATTCTGATGGAGGAGGGCTTCTAGCATGAGCAAAGGCAGGAGGAAGAATAATAATAGGGTTACTGAGGGAGAAGGTGAGTTCTGTTTTGGAGATGTTGTTAATGAATTACCTCCACGGAAAGTGCGGAAGTATGTTGAGAAATGTGGCTTTGAAAAATAGGGAAAGAAAAAAATCAAAGCACAGGGTTATGGATTTGGAAGTCATTAGCAAATAAGTTGTAGGACCAAACAAGGTCAAAGAATATAAAGCAGGAAACTTAGAAGCATTGAAACAGAATAGTTAAATTTAAACACTAGGGGAAAATGATGAACCAAATAATTTACAAGGGCAATATTAGAAGAAGAAACAAGAGAAAGTAAGGTCATGAACGGCAAAGGAGAAAATTTTTCTTGGCCAGGTCTGAAGTGATTAATATAATTTCTGCCTATATCCCATTAGCCAGATCTCCATCTATGACCCCCACTTGAATAAGTGAATGCAGGGTTCCTGGCAAAGTAGCCACCTCCCAGCAACAACTATTGGCTGTGAATGGGAGCACAGGTCTTTTGTAGGTAGTTATCCCTCCCTGCCCCATAATTCTAATTTCACTAGGTCTCCCTGAATAATCCCCACATCTACTTATATACTGTAAAGACATCCCACAGCAGCAGCAAATGTTTTTTTCTGCCCAAATTATTAGATTAGCTGGCTTTAGATTGTAAGCAATGCCTTGCCAATGGTCTGTAACTGTACTACTTTATCACATCTGAGCACTGCACAGAATACCAAAACACCTAGGTGGTGTTTCTCTGAATACTAAAGTGTTGTATGTCAACTTTCAATATAAGAGCTAATGAAATCTTTGTGACTACACATCAGTGACTGTGACTAGAACAATGGAAAAAACATCCATGCCAGAAATATTTGAGTGAAACGTTTGTTAGCATGTTTCCCTACTACAATTAGAAACTTTAAGTCTAGCTGTCTCCCTGGGGTACTAAGTGAAAATCTATTAGAAAAACACAGTGCCATTATATATTTTGTGTAAAACAACTGTTCTTCAGTTTTCAAACTGTTAAGTGGGTGGAGGGAAGGGAAGGTGATTCCTGCTTTATGAATGTTTTTTTTTTTCCTCCAAAAGACTCCATAGCTCTGAAGTCTTGAGATATAGGGAAACAGGGTTATCATGTAAGAGTAGCTTCTCACTGCCTTATAATCTATCATTGTCCAAGGGTAAGCATCACTTGTCTCCAGTAATACATATCAAGGGGCCTACTGATGCCTGCAAAGGAGAATGGAGGTAGGATCTACCCTCTGCTCTCTTTTGTCAGAATATATACATCCAGGATAGGGGAGAGGGGACAGTGCTGGGAGAAAAGTCTTCAACTCTGACCTGTGGTTGGTTCACTCCTAAAATATCTAAAAGCAAATCTATCTTGAATGTAAGGTTTAATATCCTCTTGAAAAACCTCTGGTCTACATGAGAAATTAAACTGTTTCCTTAACTTTTATGGTATTTCTAAGGGACCAGTTAGCTCTGTCTTTATCTCCCCTCTCTGCCTGAAATTACACTACCAAGTTTTCCTGCATTGACTAACATTGAATGGCACTCATATCCAATAATTGTTCCCTGATCTGTGGATTTCTCTTTGGTTGTGTAGGTATTGGGGTCAAGGCATGGAGGGGTAAGGATTGGGGTTAAAGAGAAAGGTATCGCATTTCAGGATTAAAGTTCTGTTTGAGCATGCAGTCATCTTCCAGTATGTATAGTTGTGTGGTTAATATTCATTCCTTAAGTATAGCACTCTGCTAGTTCTTATGGAGAATATAAAAGAAATATAAAATACAGCTCACTTAATATAGCTCACTTAATTCTTACCACAGTCCTGAGAGGTCATTATTACTATTCCTGTCTTATAGAGAAGTTAAGTACCTTTTCCAAGATTACAAAGCTTCTAAGTGACAGAACTAGGATTTGAAACATGGGCCTATTTTTATTTGTTTCAGAGATGAAGAAGCAGCATTGTGAATGCAGACAGGAAACTTGGCTATGTAACTTTGAATCACAAGATGATCTCATTATATATAAGCTATGTGGAAATAATTCTGCCTGCACCCCTGCCCCCCCCCATTTGGACTTTATCACCACATATGAACCCACACTAAAGTTGACTTTGATTGCCATCATATTTAATTATAGAGGGAAGACATAGTTGTGTTCAGTCATACCTAAAATCATGTGACACTGATGAAGGTTCCCTCTGTTTCTTAACTAGTCTCTCCCAAAATGCCTATCAAAAAATGTCAAAATTAATTGCTGATTTTAATTATGTTAAGAATTCAGGGTTTATACCATTACAAATGAATACATTGCTCTTTATATTGGCTGATTTTTTCACACAGATATGTCCATTTTTCAGAGAAATAAAAATCAAGTTGCTAATCTCATCAGTGTGTTAATGGAACTGGGTCTCAGAAAACCCTGGGTTCTCATCCCAGCTCTTAGATCCTAGCCACATGAGCTGGGAGCTATCCTTCAGTCTTGCCAAATTTCCGTCTTCCACCATAATATTAGGAGTAATATTTAGACCTATGCCTATAGTATTGGTGTTTGTGAGAATCTAAAAAAACTGTTAAAGATTTTTAAAACCATAAGGTAGTTTACAACTTTACAGTATTACTAACTCAGTCATTCTACAAATATGTATTCCTATTGCCTAGGAGTACATATGTGAAAAGGCTTCCAGCCTCCATACAATCTCGTGGGAAGACTGATGTGCAGACAGATAGTGTAATGAAAGTGTGTACCAAGTACAAGAATCTGAAGGAAGGAGCCCCTGAGTCTATCTGGTGGGACCAGGGAGGCTTCACAGAAGAGATGGTGTGAACTGAGACTTAAAGAATAAGAAATAGTTTGCCTGATGAACTAAATGGGAAAGAGAATTATAGGCAGACGGAGAGCGTGTTTAAAACCCTAGAATAGGGGATCCCTGGGTGGCTCAGCGGTTTAGCACCTGCCTTTGGCCCAGGGCGTGATCCTAAAGTCCCGGGATCTAATCCCACATTGGGCTCCCTGCATGGAGCCTGCTTCTGCCTCTGCCTGTGTCTCTGCCTCTCTCTCTCTCTCTCTCTCTCTCTCTCTCTCTGTCTCTCATGAATAAATAAATTTTAAAAATCTTTTTAAAAAATAATAAAATAAAACCCTAGAATAATTTACTCCATCTGAAATTAGAAGCAGAAGGTAAGTAGGTAAAGACAGACAAATAAATAGACAAGGGACACATATGGAGAGCCTTTGAATACCATGCTAAGGAGTTTAGATTATGTATGGGAGGAGGTATAAAGCCAATGAAGAATTTTGAGCAGACTTTTTATCAGGTTTCTGCACTGTAGATTATTGGCATGGGCCAGGGAGCAGGCAGTGGAAAGGATAAGGCTCTTGCAGTTATCCAAGAGAGAAAGTATAAAGAGAGGAGGAAAACAACTGATAGATTTTAAACCTGAGTGACTGGCAATATATTAAAAAGTAAAGAAATCCTAAATGGATTTGGTTCTCAGAAAGCTTCAGCTTCAAATAGTGTCATATGACAGGTTATTTGAATGATCATTTGAAGGAAGATAGATCCAGTAGGCAATTAGAGAAGCAAAACAATATGTCTGTGCTAGAGATGTCAGTGCAGTGAGAGCTGAAGCCAGGAGACCTGTGAAATAAGAAGAAATGGGAAATAAAGCAAAGAAATTACATCACTGAAGAAAATGGGAGAAAAAGTACCAGGGTGGTGTCACAGATGTCAAAAGAAAAGAGTTCCAGGGGAGGTAGTCAATAGGGCCTACTGCTGAAGGAAAAAAAGAAAAAGAGTTCAAAGGCTAAAATACACCAATTACAAGGCTGCTGGTAATGGCGAGGCTAGGAGTCAAAAGGAGTAAGGCTTGGGGGTGAGCAAATAATCAGAAAAATAGAAATAGGGGCACCCGGGTAGCTCAGTGGTTGAGCATTTGCCTTTGGCTCAGGTCATGATCCCGGGGTCCTGGGATTGAGTCTCGCATCAGACTCCCCACAGGGACCCTACTTCACCCTCTGCCAATGTCTCTGCCTCTCTGTCTGCCTCTCTCATGAATAAATAAATAAAACCTTTAAAAAAAATAGAAATAAACACAGACAAATGTAGTGTAACACATTCAGAGGGTAGGTTAGCCAGTGGCACCATATCTTATCAGAACAGTAAGGGACAAATGGAAATGTTAGTATATGACATAAATTGCTGTTTTCCTTCATGTCCTGAACACTCTAAACTCAGAGTCCAATCAGAACCATTCTTTCATGAATAATGAGATATGCTTATGTCCAAAAAGAAATGAACCACAGTTCTCACTTCATCTTTTCCTTGATCTGTTTTGCTTGCTGTTTCTCCTCAGTGCCAGATCAACAAAAGCAAAAGCAAACACTATCCTCTCTAGCTAGCTAAAATGCATACTAAAGAAATGCAAACATCTTACCAGAAATTCTTATTTATGGTAGTAAAATGAAAGCAGTTCAACATCAATTCTGTATCTAATTCATTTTCTTGTCAGATGTGAGTTTTTTTTTATCTTAACTCTGCTGGGCATGGCCTGAAGCTTAGGTAGTGGGTCAGAGGCCTGTATTCAGGGGTTGTAGTACTATGTAGATGAATCTGTGGATGAGTCACTTGAAGTAATAATTCTTATACTAGGGAGGCTACAGTAATTTCAGTGTTAATAACTGGATAGGATTTTGAGAACTTGAGATAGGGCACTTTATAAATATTGCATGTCATTTTCTAATATACTCAAAATAGCCTACCAGCTAAATTGGGCTTTCAAATGATAAATAAAAGTTCAATAGCAATTCCCAGACTTTGTGAATGTGAAACAATCTGGGCTCATACCTTCAGATGATACCAATGACTCCATGCAGGCTACACTTCTCTGAGACTTTTTTTCAATTTAATAACTTCCTTTCCATTATGGTTGATCTTATCCAGTGAAATAAGTTGGAATGGCATCCACTAGAACTCAGAAACTCTTGAAGCTCAAGGTTAAAACATGGTAGAATTTCTTTTTGAAGTCTTTTTGGAATGAAATCTCTTTGTAAATATTCTTGAGTAAGCTGTCCCATTCCCTAGACTTCAGATACTGTACTGAAGCTTGAAAAAAAAAAGAAGAAGAAGAAGAAGAAATTTAAAATGTATATGTTTTTCAGACTTTGGTGTGAGGTATCTCCAAATGTTAAACCTGGCAGAGTAGCCAGTGTTCAATAGGAGAGAAAATCATCCAGAAGATATTTGGGCCTCTTTTCAGGGAAACATCATCAACAAAAATGTACTTGCAATTTTTCCCCTTCTTTTTGATTAATTCATTAGACTTGAAACTGATATAATGGTTTCATTTCCCTCTTCTATGGCACTCCAAGTGAAAGGAATAGAAGTGTTTTGTTACCAGTAACATAAAGAACCTGGTGGTTTCTAATGACCACTAACCTGGTGGGCAGGAGAGACAGTTCTAAGTGTCTGCAGTTCTTATAGGCTAGAGCAAGAGTGGTAAGAAGCCATATCCCAAAGGTGATCTGGCGTCCTTTCTTTAATACCCAATTTTCTCTTGCTTCCAAAAAATGTTATTGAGAACGTTTATATGCAATACACTGTGTTAGGCATTCCAGGAAATATAAATAACTCAGAATTTCTGTCATAAATGTAAATAGAAATAAACACACATCTTATATACATACACATATATACATACATTCACATTTAAAGGATTAAATCAGAGATGCCTGGGTGTTGCAGTCAGTTGGGCCATCAGACTTGTTTTTGGCTCAGGTCTGATCTTGGGGTCTTGAGACTGAGCCCTGTGTTAGGCTCCACACTCAGCATGGAGTCTGCTTGGTTCTCACTCCCCTCTCCCTCTACACCTCTTCCCACTCCACCCCATCCCTCAGATAAATAAATAAAATCCTTTTTTTTTTTAAGATTTTATTTATTTATTCATGATAGTCACACAGAGAGAGAGAGACAGAGACATAAGCAGAGGGAGAAGCAGGCTCCATATAGGGAGCCCGATGTGGGATTCGATCCCAGGTCTCCAGGATCGCGCCCTGGGCCAAAGGCAGGCGCTAAACTGCTGCACCACCCAGGGATCCCTAAAATCCTTTTTTAAAGGAAGAATTTATCATTAAGATGCTTTGAGCTAGAAGAACTAGAATACTCCCAACTCAGATTTAAACAAATAAATGTGTTACTTCATATAACAAGTCCAACCTTCAGGCAGCTTCTGATACCATAAAGTCAGGGCTTATACTTCGTATTTCCACAGTTCTCTTAGTTTAACCCTTCTGTTAACTTTATCTTCAGACGAGATGACCACATGATTGCAAGAGAGCCATCGCAGTTCTGAGTATCATGAGCTGATAAGACAACATGCAGAGGCAGAAAAGAGAGTTTTCTCTTTCTTCAGAGATTGGAGATCCATTATCAAAGAAATGGGGGAGTGGATGCCGTCAGGAAACCTTCAGTCGAGTAGAGGAGAGAGCATGAAATAGTGTGCTACTTACTTTACTACACAGATACACAATCTATAATGCTTGTACCAAAAAGAAAATACTGCCTGTTTCTTGGCTACGGGAAAGGTAGAGGGGATCAAAGAAGACTTCACTTGGGAAAGAGGTTGTTAATTCATCTGGGGACATGTTGAGCTTGAGGTACTGCAGGACCTCCAGGTAGAGAAATACAACAAACAGTTGAGTGTATATTGTTGTAAATCTTAGAAGTCTAGATTAAGAAAAAGATACAAGTGGTGGTGAAGGCTCTCAGGATGGATGAGCTGATGGAGAGGGGACAGACTAGAACCAAAAAGGAGATCCTAAGGAGCACTGACATTTAAAGCACGGGTAAAATAAGAGGAGTTCACAGAGACAGAAAATAAAAATGCATCTTTTAATGCCATCTGTGTGTGGGATGGGTGTAAGCCAACTAGAAATGACATTTTGTGATATTCACACATGTAATCTGGGTAAAGGACTGGTAAAAGCTAGGGACCTTTCAATACCCATTATTTGCCCAGCAGCAGGTCCCCTCTCTTAGAAACTGGTTGAATGAAAATGTTTCATTGGAGGTATGAACAATACCCCACCCAATGCAGAATTGGAGCATTAAAATTCTAAAATGAGTCTCTTTTTCTTTGCAGGAGTGGTCACACATTACTTGCTTTCTGGTTTTCCCGCCAAGAGGGAAAACTAAACCGACAGCAGACTATTGAACTGGGACATCACATCCTCAAAGCACACATTTTTAAGGTAATTAGAGAAGTTAAGTTTTCCTTTCTAGCTCCAGCAGGTTTTCTTTAACACTATGTATGAAGTTACTCTCATTTCAGTGTAGTCCCTGCTTTTTGTTGTAGAATTGATCCATCCCCTAAAATTTGTGGCCTGTTCCTCTTCAGGCCTTTGGAAAGAGAACCACATTTGTCATCTCCCAGTTTAGCAGATTGCTAGGCCTTTTCAGGAGATGTACAAGTATAATCATTTAGGTAAGAAGTAGACACACATATATATGTGTACTCCATATATGACTTACCGTCTCCTGAAGACAGTCGTACTATAACAATTAGTTGCAGATTTTCACAATGTCTGAAAAAAAGGCACTGAGAACAATTACTCTCTCAATTTTCTTAGAGTTTTATAAAGATTTTAATATTCCTGATGTTATAGTTTTCCAATTGTTTATGTGGAACCAGCAATAACCTTTCTTTGAGCTACTTCTCCCATTTCTTCATTCAAATTATAATCCTAATTTTTCTCCCAATAGTTTCAAAACTTTTAAGAACTCTATAGGATCAGCATCCCTCTCTCTTGGCATTCACAAGCCTGGAGTAGAGCCTTGTAATCCAGACAATGGCACATAATTCACCTATTTTTTGTGAATGCATTCATTTGTTTATTTAGCACTTACGTGGGCACTGTACTAGGTCCTAGGGATACAAAAACAAAAAAAATAAAGTCCCTAATTTCAAGGAATTTACAGTCTAACTAATAGTTGTGGGATAAAGCACAAAAGTCAGGAAAGAAATTTGTCCTCCTGGTTTTTCTAGCCCACAGTTTGCTGTTGCATCTGCTACCTCCAACCCTGCAATCTCTTCAGAGTGCTTTTCCTGCCTCGGGATTGAGAAATACAAGTATCTCAAATAGTTCTCTGTGTCGGATTTCCCCCGAGGGATACTGTTAAAGATAAAACAGTTCTCTTCAGAGAGAAGGATGGCATTAAGGGCAACTCCAAGAGCCTAGCAAATTCTTCCCAGCATATAAGCTCACAGCCAGAGAAACCTGTTCAGCAGAGGTACAGAAGTGAAACCCACAGTGACAAGTCCTTTATTTGAATCATAATTGTCTTATCTAACAAATCGCTGTACCAAAAATGACTTTACCCGGTGACCTTACTTAGCGGGAGCAGAGCGAGACTAAAATAACAGGCCAGGTGTCTCATTCCAACTTCAAGTGGACCAAAAAGTGTCTGCTACTTCTACAAACTCTGAGATCATTATCCTTCAGTTAGATAGGAAAGTAACTTAAGTATTAAGCATTACCACTTTAAACACTTAAGCTTTTAGCTTCACCATCTGCCTTGGATCAGATGCAAAGAAGTTGATTCCTGTCTTTTCTGCACTATAAAATAAACAAATAACACATTACCAGATAAATGATATGAAGTTTCTTTGACCTAGTGTGATTATATCCAATAACCTAAACCTACATTTAAACAACACACTCCTATCGTTGACACAGTTTTATCTTATGTTGCTGCAGACAACATGGTTGCTGAGATAAGACTGGCTCCATGTGTGATTCAGGCCATAAATACTCGGGTGCACAGCATATGGTGATGACATTACCATGGGCTGAAGAATGTAGACATGGACTATGACTTTTCTGCTGGTATACTTTTCAGGGTCTTTTAAATGCACAGTGTTCCCTGTCGATACACTTTAGCTTCTCCCGGAGTACTAGAATTTTCAGTCCCTACAGTTGAAGGTCATGAAAAGGCAAAGACAGACTCTATGATTAAACCAGTACATTTAGGGATCCCTGGGTGGCGCAGTGGTTTGGCGCTTGCCTTTGGCCCAGGGCGCGATCCTGGAGACCCGGGATCGAATCCCACGTCGGGCTCCCGGTGCATGGAGCCTGCTTCTCCCTCTGCATATGTCTCTGCCTCTCTCTCTCTCTCTGTGTGACTATCATAAATAAATAAAAATTTAAAAAAATTTAAAAAAAATAAATAAATAAACCAGTACATTTAGAACTCCCAATCAGCAATGACATATAGTCCAATTTATATTTATTTCCAATTAATTTTAAATTATCTGCTTTATCTTTGTTCATGAAAAGTTGCATACAGTATCATTAACAACCTTAAAAGCACAAGATTATAGACCTGAAATTCTGGATATTCAGCTGGCTAAGGAACCCTTTTCATTCTTTCTGGTTTTTTTTTTTTAATTTTTATTTATTTATGATAGTCACAGAGAGAGAGAGAGAGAGGCAGAGACACAGGCGGAGGAAGAAGCAGGCTCCAAGCACCGGGAGCCCGATGTGGGATTCGATCCCAGGTCTCCAGGATCGCGCCCTGGGCCAAAGGCAGGCGCCAAACCGCTGCGCCACCCAGGGATCCCTCTTTCTGTTTTTAACAGCTTTATTAAAGTATAATTTATTTTTGAAGTATAATTTTTATACCATAAAAGTAACCCATTTTAAGTATACAAATAAATCAGTGACTTTTAGTATATTTACAGAGTTGTGTAACTATCACTACTAATAGTACATTTCCCTAAAAATAGTACATTTCCCTACAGTACCCTAAAAATAAACCTCATGCCTCCTTGAAGGTACTCCTCATACTTCCCTGGCAACCACCAACCTGCTTTCCATCTCTATAGATTTGACTTTTCTGTGTGGCCTTCTGTGTCTGGCTTCTTTGAGGATTTTTTTCAGGGTTTATCTGTGTTATAACAGGTATCAGCACTTGATACCTTGTTTTTTTTAAGATTCTTAAAAATTTATTTATTTTAGAGATAGAGCGCACACATGCAGAAGGTAAGTACAGAGGGAGAAGGACAAGACTCCACGTTAAGCACAGATCCCAATGCAGGGCTGGATCTTATGACCCTGAGATCATGACCTGAGCCAAAATCAAGAGTTGGATGCTTAACCAACTAACCCAGGCACCCCACTCGATTCCTTTTTATTACCAAGTA
Source organism: Vulpes vulpes (assembly GCF_048418805.1). Taxonomy (NCBI): domain Eukaryota; kingdom Metazoa; phylum Chordata; class Mammalia; order Carnivora; family Canidae; genus Vulpes; species Vulpes vulpes. Next base: position 15,194,119 of record NC_132781.1, on the reverse strand, counting down.
ATATTCTGTTTTGTAGATATGCCATATTTTATTTATCCATTTACTAGTTGGACATTTGGGTTATTTCTACTTTTTGGCTATTATGAATAATTTGCTGTGAACATTAGCTTACAGATTTTTCCCTTTTTTGATTTTTTTTTTAAGATTTTATTTATTTGGGATCCCTGGGTGGCGCAGCGGTTTGGCGCCTGCCTTTGGCCCCGGGCGCGATCCTGGAGACCCGGGATCGAATCCCACATCAGGCTCCCGGTGCATGGAGCCTGCTTCTCCCTCTGCCTGTGTCTCTGCTCTCTCTCTCTCTCTCTCTCTGTGACTATCATAAATAAATAAAAAAAAAAAATTAAAAAAAAAAAGATTTTATTTATTTATTCGAGAGACACACAGAGAGAGAGGCAGAGACATAGGCAGAGGGAGAAACAGGTTCCATTCAGGGAGCCCAGTGTGGGACTCGATCCTGGGACTCCAGGATCACACCGTGGGCCAAAAGCAGGCACTAAACCACTGAGCCACCCAGGCGTCCCTTTTTTTATTTTATTTTTTAAATAAAACTATCCATTTAAAAGTGAACAGCTCAGTGACATTTAATACATTTACAATAGTGTTTAGGTTTTTATATGAACATGTCTTCACTTCTCTTGGAAATATACCAAGATGGAATTACTAAGTCCTATAGTAACTCTTTAACATTTTGAGGAATTGCCAATATATTTTCCAAGCTGCATACCAACAGTGTATGAGGGTTCCAGTTTTTTCAAGCCCTTGCCAACACTTGTTAGATATTGTCTGTCTTATTGTAGCCATTTTAGTGCAAACTGGTATCTCACTGTAGTTTCAATCTGCACTTACCTAATGACCACTGGTGTTGCACACTTATGGTTATTTTGTAATCCTCTAATTGCTATTTAGATTTTTTTTTTAATCTGTGAAAAGAAAGCAAGCTATTTGTAAATTGTGGCCAGAGATATTTCAATCTAGTTTGTAATGCAGGGTGTTTCATTGGTTTGAGTCTGGTCACCAAAAGAGTTTTGGAATGCTCTTGCGATTAGCTCCCTAAATGCTGCCTTCTAAAATGTTTCTTTGATTGTTCAGTTCTATAACATTTCTTACTAGAACAGAACTGTTGACCGGGAGGAAAGATGCTATAAGTAGGCATCTGGTGGGTAAAAGAAAGATCCTTCGACATCAGTCAAAAGGCATGGATTCCAGTACAGACTCTACCATTTCAGTTAAGCAGTCTGTTTTCTCATCTGTAAAATGGTAACAATATCTAACTCTCAGGATTGTTAAAAGAATCATAGATATATATAAAAGAAAAGTACTTAGACATATATCTAATATAAGGTTTTATGATCAAAATTATTAACAGAAAAAAAAAATTATTAACAGGCCTTAGATGCCTGGTGGCTCAGCGGTTGAGCATCTGCCTTTGGCTTAGGGCATGATCCCGGAGTCCTGGGATCTAGTCCCGCATGGGACTCCTCCCAGGGAGCCTGCTTCTCCCTCTGCCTATATCTCTGCCTCTCTCTCTCTCTCTCTCTCTCTCTCTCTCTCTCTCTCTCTATCTCTCATTAATCAATAAATAAAATCTTTTTAAAAAATTATTAACAATAATGTCTTGCCTGCTAATAAGAATTAATAATGAGCATAAATTCCAGATGGTAATATAAATTTTTCAGAGGTTACCTAGCACCCTCTATGGCAGTAATCAGCAAATATGGCTTTGCAGTCCATATAATCTGAGTTGAAACTGCTTAACTCTGCCATTGTAATTCAAAAACAACCAGAGGTGGTGCAGATATAAATTTATATGGTCATATTCCAGTAAAATATTATTTATAAAAACTAGTGAAAGGCTGGATTTAGCCCCAGGCCATAGTTTGCCAACCCCTTTGTTTACTAGGATCCTTTTATTATAACTCAACATAGCCACATGGATGGTCAGATAAGAATAGTAATGATTTATTTAAGATGGTTGAATAACTACAGGTGGATCACTAATGATATACTTTTAAATAATTTGCCTTAAAAAACCTCTTTGGATGAGCCACCTAGGTTAGTTTTGCCTAAGATACCTGAGCCATAGCTAAGATCCCTAAAATGAGATTACTGTCATTTCTTTATGCTTTTCCTGTTTGTATTCACAACTACTGAGCAGGCTTTCTACCAGCTAATAAACAGTGTTGTAAATTTAGACTCTAACAAATATTTAAGGAAGGGACTCCATTACCATCTATCTCTGACAAAAAGAGATCCCTTGTTGCTTGGGCAGTAGTTACAGATATTAAAAAAACACTTTTTCTGGTTATTTGAACCAAAAGTTCTCTTTAAGAATCCATCAGCTCAGAATTAATTACAAGTTATTTTTGGCTATATCCTTCCTAATAACGGGATCCTTCCTATCACATTTGTTGGGTACAATTTAACTAAACTGAAACTCTTTCCTCTTATATCTCATAGAAACAAAGAGTCAACCCCACCAAGCAGAAGAAATCAGTAGAGCAAGTCCATGGCACATGTAAAGCTCATATTCCAAATCCTAGAGTCTAGCTCTATTATTTCAGGCTTCTTTCCTGTGTATCTACTTCAGCCTCATGGGGACCCTCAGTGCTGCTTTGCCACTTATTTACTGGACCATTTCACTGAAGTTCATTGACCAAGGTCTATTTTTACTCAGTTCCTTTTCCCATTTCTTTTTTATCTGGCTCTCAACTAACTCCACAAACAACCTGACTTATGAGTCACTGAAGAAATCAAAGCCATTGAGTGTGACTTCCCTTAACTACTCCCTTCCTCTCACCAAAAAATTAGTCTACAGTATCATCAATTCTTACCTAGGGAAGAAATATCCCTATTCCCCTCCTTTTAAAATGTTATTATATTTCAAACATACCAGAAAGCACAGAAAACTGAATAATTGAATACTATCTACCAGATTTAATGGATGTTAAGATTTTTCCATATTTGCTTTAAATAATTTTCTTTATTTTGAAGAAATGAAAATGTAACACATATAGTAGAAGCTCTCTCTTAATCCTGTTTCTCTCCCTTTTCAGAGATAATCTCTACCCTGAAGTTCACATGTGTTCTTACCCATATTTTATACTTTTCCAACATAGAAATGTCTTTATAAACAATATACAGAATTATTTCATTATGTTTTAAACTTGACATATACAGAATCCTACTCTTCATATAATTCTATAACTTTTTCACTCAACTTTGTATATTCGAGATTTATCTATAGGTTATCATTGGCTTTCAACTTTGGCTATACATTAGATTCTCCTGGAGAACTTTAAACATATGTACACACACACACACACACACACACACACACACACACCTGAGCTTTACTCCCAGAGATTATCATTCATTGTTCTAGAATAGAATCCAGGTTTTTTTGTTTGTTTTTTTGTTTTGTTTTTTGTTGTTGTTTGTTTTTTATTAATAGACTATTTCTTAGAGCAGTTTTAGGTTTAAAGAAAATACAGAGAATTTCCATATACTCACTCTCCCACCACAGTTTGCCCTAGTATTATCTTCTTACATTGGTGTAATGTATTGCTATAATTGATGAACCTATATTGACGCATCATTATTAACTGAAGTCCATAGTTTATGTTAGGGTTTAAATGAGTTATATGCTTCTGTCGATTTTGCCAAATGGCTAATATGTATCGACCATTACAGTATCATATAGAAGTGTTTCACTGCCCTAAAAATCCCAAAGCTATCAAAAATACTCCTTGCTAACTCTGCAGAAATGGCAAACACATCAACAAGAAAAGTAGCTCTAAACTGCTCTCCTGGGCTCCATCCTATCCTTCCTTGGTCTAGTAATTCTCCCACTTATTATTCCTCCCATGTCATTAATGAAGATAATTTTTAAATTTTGTACAGTTCTTTTCTAGTTGTCTTAGCGGGATCAAGTTTAGATCCACCATGACCAGAATTAGACATACACCCAAGTCTCCTTAAGCAGAAATTATGACTTGGTATTCTGAGAACATCCAGCTTTTCTCTAAACATCTTAAGGTTTTTCATTTAAAATTCCTTTGGTATCCCTAAATGACCAAACTGTCCTGGGTATCATACAGAAAAAAGAAACAATTTACATTCAAGAAAATTAAGCCCAAACTTATAGGCCCTGAGCAGAGGAGTGAGTTGCTCTATCTTCCCAAGAAGCTACATACAGCATTTTCTGAATTCCCTGTGTTGCCAGAAATCTTGAACAAAAATAGAATTGCCATGTAACTTTAATAAACACTGGTCCAGCGTTATTCTTCTGTAGGATAATTCTTCATAATATTCTATGGATTAAGTGAACATATCTAAGGTATTTCACATAAGTCAGTGTTAAAGAGAAAGTTGACCATTACAGGTCATAGTCATAGTTTTGCTTTAAATATCATAGTTAGAAAAGAAAGAATGCTTAGTTGAAATCGTTAAGAGTTGGATCCCTGGGTGACTCAGCAGTTTAGCGCCACCTTCGGCCCAGGGCATGATCCTGGAATCCTGGGATGGAGTCTCGCCTCAGGTTCCCTGCATGGAGCCTGCTTCTCCCTCTGCCTGTGTCTCTGCCTCTCTCTCTCTGTGTCTCTCATGAATAAATACATAAAATCTTGAAAGAAAAGAAAAAGAAAGAAAAGAAGAGAAAAGAAAAGGAAAGGAAAGGAAAGGAAAAGAAAGAAAAGAAAAAAAGAAAAGAAAAGAAAAAAGAAAAGAAAAGAAAAGAAAAGAGGGGATCCCTGGGTGACTGAGTCCCGGGATCGAGTCCCACGTCAGGCTCCCGGCATGGAGCCTGCTTCTCCTTCTGCCTGTGTCTCTGCCTCTCTGTCTCTCTATGTCTATCATAAATAAATAAATAAATAAATAAATAAATAAATAAATAAATAAATAAATAAATAAATCTTTAAAAAGAAAGGGAAGGGAGGGAGGGAGGGAGGAAGGAAGGAAGGAAGGAAGGAAGGAAGGAAGGAAGGAGGAAATCGTAAGAGTAAAGGTCATAGCCAAGAGTAAAGCCTATAGGATAAAAAAAGGACAGTTTTGGAAAAGACACTCAGAGGTGGAGAATGGTTAAGAATTAAAGGTAAAGGGAGAAGCCAACAATCAGCTGCTTCGTTTATTTTAGTTGCTACTTTCCAGCTAAGAATTCAGAATTGAAGTCCTTACTCAGGTTTAACTTGGTCTAATGGAAGGAGCATGAACTAAAGGTCGTGTTAAAAGAACTTGGCTTCAAATTCCAGCTCTACTTTTTAATGGTTCTATGACTTTGGACAAATTACTTAGCCCTCTCTGCATTGTTTCCTCCTATATAAAAATAGTAATAAATTCAACTTCATAGGCTGTCATGGAGATTAGACTAAAGGAGCTAATGTATCAGAGGCCCTAGTACAAAACCTGATACATGGTAGATACTGAATAAATGCTGAATTCCCTTCCTTTTTTTTCCTTCAACCATAATATATATAGCTTGTCTTCTATTACTAAAAGCTCCTCTATTGGACTATAAATATTTATTTCTAATGATTTTTCTGTATAATTGATTAATGTAGTTTACTTTTCTCTCAGAAGATCTGATGAGGCTCACATATAGTCTAGATTAGGAGACTGAAGCCCAAAGAGGGAGTCAGAGCTAAGTTCCTGGTTTTCCAGGATCTACAGTGGAGGTAAGCTCTAGAACCTAACTCATCTATAAGTAAATTTTGATTATGATATATCCATATAACGGACTACTATGTCTCTCTTGAAATAAAATGAGGCAAAACCATGTGTACATGTATGAAATATGTGCACAATATTTTATTTAAGAAATTGATAGAAGAATATCTCATTTTTCTTTACATTTTTAAAGTTTTAAAACCAGTTACAGTATGTGGACCTTCTATAGATCACAACTTAGAAAAAAATTATTTCTCTTTTTGATACAGTCAAGGAAATTTGAACACTAGGTATTTCATATTATAGAATCCTTGTTAATTTTAGGTATGATAATGATGTTGGGCTTTGTTTTAAAAAGACCCCTTATTTTTTTAGAGGCATTTACTGAAATAGCTTCAAAATAATTCAGTTATGGGAAAAGGGGAGAATAGGGTTAGGAGTATAAATAAAACAATGTTGGCCATGAATTGCTATTTTGGACATAAGTAGGTATTCTAGGCAAGAACAACCTGCATTTCAAGGAACAAAGCAGGCAGAAGTAGCTTAAGTTTTTTAAGAGAATACCTCCCCAGAGCCACTTTATTAGGTACCATTCATTGTTAGTACCTTCCTTCCCTTGGGATTTCCTGCTTTACTCACTTCATCCACATAGAGACAGAATAGTAAAATGATAGAATATCTGACTATCCAAAAATTTTTTTTAAATTTTCTGACCTTTGCAATTGGAAAAGGACGAACATTATATGGTTACATTCATATGGGGAATATAAAAAAACGGTGAAAGGGATTATAAGAGAGAGGAGAGAAAATGAGTGGGAAATATCAGAGAGGGTGACAGAACATGAGAGACTCCTAACTCTGGGAAACAAACGGATTAGTGGAGGGGGAGGTGGGCCGGGAGATGGGGTGACTGGGTGACGGGCACTGAGGGGGGCACTTGATGGGATGAGCACTGGGTGTTAGGCTGTATGTTGACAAATCGAAATCCAATTAAAAAAAATACCAAAAAAATTTTTTCTGACCTTGGAAGAAGCCACAATGAAAGGAGCAAACATTAGTACATGCAATGGAACCTATGCCAGTCATACTAAAGAAAATTTATTGCTGATGGCGATCAAACCTATGTTGTTTTCCTAACATAAACAGATGTGATCACTTTAGAGTGTATTAGGCAGGGTGAGGAGTGCTAGCTTCTGTAACAAACCTGTAAGATCTCAGTGGCTTTGTTCATTTCTCTTTCATATTGCAGTCCAGGGCAGATTAGGCAGGCTCCCTCCTTGCAGTGATTCTGAAATAGTCTAGAACCTCCAAATCCTCCACTGGATCCTTCATCCTGCAGTCAAGAGGAGCAATATAAAATGTGGGACTTTAGGGCCATCCCTGGACACAACATACTATTTCTGCCCATACTTCAATAGCCAGAAGTCAGACACATGGCCCACTCCACTAACTGTAGAGACTGGGAAACTTCATTTTCCCAAATGCCAAGGAATAAAATGAGATGGAGATCAGTGACCACATTGCATTATCTTTGTCACAGTGTGTACTTTAGTAGCTTGAATTTAAGGGAGTGATTCAAGAAGACTAATAGAAAAGGTATGGGGAAAGAATTACATCCAGACACAACAGAAAAAGAAGGGTATTAAGTAGATTTTTTGCCAGAGACTACTAAGGTAGGGACAGTTTAAATCAGCCTGTTCCTACAGGACTAGTCTTTGTCCCCATAGGTGGATTGGTTTTGCTGGGCATGGACGTAGTTAGGGCAAGACTTTACTCTCATTTCTTAGTACCACAAACCTAGAAGCCACTAACTACTCATGGTACTCTTCAGCTGGGCTAATAATTTAATTGTCTGTTTCTTTTTCAGGGTTTGAGTAAAAAAGTTGGTGTGTCATCTTCCATCCTCCAAGGTCTCTGGATCTCTTATAGCACAGAAGGTCTTTCCATGGCATTGGCATCTTTACGGAATCTCTACACTCCAAATATAAAGGTAAATGCTTGTAAATTATAGACAGATTAAAGAATTAGCTGTGCAAAAATAAAATTAGGACATTTAAGTAGCTTTTTTTTTTTTAAGATTTTATTTATTTATTTATTAGACAGAGAGAGAGGCAGAGACACAGGCAGAGGGAGAAGCAGACTCTGTGTGGGGAGCCCAATGTGGGACTCGATCCTGGGTCCCCAGGATCATGCCCTGGGTTGAAGGCAGCGCTAAACCACTAAGCCACCGGGGCTGCCCTTAAGTAGCTATTTAACTGATCTTTTACTTAACCTTAGACTCTTTACTGTCAATCAACATTTTATTGATAATCTAATATATTTTAATTGTTGTATTTTATTCTGTGAATTGAAGACCACACCTGTTGAGCTACTGCCTTATATGAACTAACTCTGATTTATAGGATTAGGTCCTCCTGCTTCTAGGCAGTAAATCGATCTTAGGTAGGCTTTGTTTTGGTAGGAGCTTTTCTGACCAGCAGTTCACTTAGTAGAGACTATGTTCATTCAGCACTATAGTGTGGTGGCATTTGCTCTTATGACTGAGCAGTTCGTGTAAAGGAGACCTTTTACATCCCTTTCTGAAGGCAAGGTACCAAAAAAGGTATAAAATAAAGCAGTTACTGAATGCTACTAGGTGCTGTTGTATGGAGTCCCGGGTGGCTTCATTAAAGGACTGAAAGGATGCAACTGATACTTGCCTGAGTGTAATTTCTGTTTACTTATTTCTAGGTCAGCCGGCTGCTGATTTTAGGAGGTGCCAACATTAATTACCGGACAGAGGTTTTAAATAATGCTCCAATTCTGTGTGTCCAGTCTCATCTTGGCTACACAGAAATGGTGGCCCTGCTGTTGGAGTTTGGGGCCAATGTGGATGCCTCTTCTGAAAGTGGCCTGACTCCCTTGGGCTACGCAGCAGCAGCGGGCTACCTGAGCATCGTTGTGCTGCTATGCAAGAAACGTGCCAAGGTAATGTTTCCCCACCCCGCTACTTGTCCTTCCCCCACTTTTTCTCCCTGCCATAGAGTCTTCCTTTTCCTCTGTGTTACCTCATGAGTCTGGGCTGAGCACATCAGACCCAGCGGGATCAGGCCATGGGGAGTACTGCTTCTGCAGACATCTCAGTGTTTGCCCATTTGCCGCTGCCCATTCCATACCGCCTCTGGTAAAACCCTTGGGAAGCATTTAGGAAACTGCACTTTAGCAGCAGCCACAGAAAGTCCCCACCTAAAAACCAAGGAATTCTCTGCTGAGCACAGAGCGAGAAAGAAGTGAAGATGCAAAGAGGCTGTGGGAAGTCTGAACTGAACCGTGCCCATAGGCACTAAGTCTTTCATGTGTAGAGAAGAGAAGTTAGCCGTGGAGGTAAGAACATAGGCCAGACTCCCTCACCTTAGCCTTGAAGACCCTCATCGCAGAGGTATGAAGAGAACATGATTCCCTGTTTATACTCAGACCAGCCAGGGGCACTCAGCAGTGTTTCTGCTACTATACTTTAATTCTCTGAAGACCATTCTGGGAAAGTGTTTGCTTTATAGTATCTCAAGAGCTGCTAATATAAAAGAACTCAATTTCAAAATTTCGGTGAAGAGAAAAATACTGGTCTCAAAATTGTAAGCCTCTGGGGAAAATTGTAGCCTTGTGGCATTTTGTTTCAGACTTGAAAACAGACAGAGGATTTTGGTGGTTTTGCAGTGAAATATAAATAATATGGGCAACCTCGTGCTGAGGTGTCGTCCATTGTTCCTACCAGAGAAGAATGGGGGACTGCTGAGACCTTTGGAAAGTGGGACATGAGACTCTCAGTGAGATCCTAGAGCCTTGGGTGTCCACTGTGACACGGACCTATAATGTCCTATTCATTTGAATGAACATCTGTAAAACCAGAACAACTGGGCCTTATTACTGCTGTCAGTTCATATTCCAGCTGCAGTTGGGTCTTTCCTCCTGCCCAGTTATCATTCTAGCCATCTCCCGTTTCCCCCAGAGCAGATAGGGAAATCATTTGCAGTCTTCTCAAGACCCTGTCACACCTCGTGCCCTTCTGGGTTACGAAGATTGAGGTCATCTCCATGTGCCTCTGTCTCAAAACTCTTAAAATCCTACCAACACTCACTTCACTTCTATCTCAGAGAAGGAAATGTTTACCCTTCTTTCCGAAGGCCTTGCCTCCATGTATATCTTTTTATCTCTGTATGTTGCCCTTTTCTTACAATTTGTTTCACTCTTTTTCTGATTTCTCAACAAACCTATGAATGTCTCCTGTAACCCAAAAAGGCAACTTCCCTGTCTTCTGCTAACCAGAAGCTACCATCCCATCCCTTCCCTTCCCTTCCATGTCCACCCATCCTGCCCTAAGAGTCATCTCTACTTGCCACTTCTGCTTCCTTACTATCCCTTAGCCACTTTTAGTCCTGCTTCCATGAGAGAAAGAAGAGTACAATCATTAAAATGATAAACATTGGGATCAGACACAACTTGATCAAAACCTCCATTTACACTTCCTTTCTCTGAGGCTTGGACAAGTCTTTTAACCTCTGAGTCTCACTGTTTTCATCCATAAAAGGCATTAATGGGGTCACCATGAGAATTAAAAGTGAGGAAACCTTTTTAAAAAGAGGTAAAGTCTTGGGACACCTGGGTGGCTCAGTCACTTAAGCTCCGACTCTTGATTTTGGCTCAGGTTGTGATCTCAGGGTCATGAGATTGAGCCCTGTGTTGTGCTCAGTCTGCTTCCTTCTCCCTCTCCCTTTGCTCCTCCCCCTGCTCACACGTGCGAACATGAGTGCACGTATGTGCTCTCTCTCAAATAAATAAACTTTTTAAAAAGAGAGATAAAGTCTCTTTTCATCTCTTGCAGAGCCTTATAAATAGTATTTAAGAAAAATAAGGGCAAAAAAAAAAAAGAAAAATAAGGGCAGGGGGCACTTGGCTGGCTTAGTCAGTAGAGCATGTGACTCTTGATCTTAGGGTGATAAGTTCAAGCCCCATGCTTAGTGTAGAGATTACTTAAAAATAAAATCTTTTAAAAAAAAAAAAGAAAGAAAACACCTAGCCTCTTGGCGTTTAACTGAAACTCTGATCTCAAAAGTCACAAACAACTGCTGATCACCAAATAAAGTAACTTTTTCTCATTTCTCACCCCTCTAATAATGTTGGCGATATTGACACAACACTTCCCAGAATTCTTTTCCTGCCTGTCTGGTTGCTCTTCTCTTTTCCTTCTCCTAATGTCACTGTTCACTGAGATTTTGTCCTCTGGTCTTCTCCATCCTCAGACTCTCTCCCGTGGTGTCAGCACCAAAATACTGAAGAATACTAGCCAGTTAGGTGTAGAATGTTCTTCAGTTTTAGTTTGATATTTTCTCATTGTTAGGTTGAGTTTATATCTTGTCAGCAAGAATATCATAGAAGTGTTGCTGTGCCCTTACAATTGCAGCACTTAGGAAAAAAAAAAAAAAAAAACAATTGCAGCACTTAGGAAGGTATGTAATGTTGCTGTGTGCTAACAGGGGGTGCTGACCTCTATTGCTTGGGTAAGATTGTGTCCTCTAGGTTTCTCAGACCTGAAGTTCCTCTTTTTCCCTTTGTAACTAAGAAGTATCTTTGAGGGAGTTGCTTTGAGACTGGACAAAAATCTTGTCTCTCATGCTTTTGTCCACTGATTTTAGTATCCATCAGAGATTCTTTCTGCAATAATGATTGCTGTGGTGTTTTTGCGATTTTCTATTTCCCTCAGTCCTTCAACATTTATTAGTCAGAATTTTAATGCAGGGATGAGCTATCCCTTCTCCCCAATAGATGTATTTGTTTATTTGTTTATAGCACTATGGATCTCTATATTTATTTTATACTATGACCTGTAACTCATTGCCATTATTATTTATTTTGTTGCTCAAATTGCCTAAGATTTGGCCTTTGGGAGCTCCTTCAAGTTGGCTCTTGTGTCCTTTCAACTTCCACTAAATTATTTTATCAGCATTTCTGTACTTTCTGGCACCACAGAATGAATGTTCCACATTCATCGTTTACTATTAATGCCTCAGCCCAGGAATTAATCATTTCTCTAAGGAGCCAAAGCACCTTTTTATTTATCCCCTTAGTTTTTGAAAATTTAGTATGAGCATGAAAATTCTCAATGACTCTCCATTACCTCTGACTAAAATTCAGACCATTTAGCCTAGCATTCAGAAATATCCATGCTCTGGTCCCAAAAGACCCTCTCAACTTTGTAGTTTAAGCTCCCCCTCCATGTACCTCACCCTTTCAAAAACTAGAGTTAATAATTTCCTATCTCAGCCAGTTGAGTTGGGCCTTTTCTTAGTCTGTTTGGGCTGCTGTAACAAAGTACCATAGACTGAATAAATAATCGGCAGCATTTATATCTCACAGTTCTGAGACTAAGTCTCAAGATCACGGTGCCAGATGGAGCATCTGTTGAGAGCTTCCTGGCTTATAGACCATACCTTCTTGTTATGTCCTCCCATGGTGGAAGAGAGAAAAGCAAGCTCTCCAGGGCCTCTCTAGTAGGACACTTATCACTTCCTCAAAGGTCCCCTTTCCATTTAATATCATTACATTAGGAGTGGAAATTCCAACATACGATTTCAAGGGGACAAAAATGTTTAGACTACAGCACCTTTCCTTCAGAATCGGTTACTGATTCCAGGTAGGAATTCTCTCCAGTTTTATTGCACCTGTACTTTCCTTACATCATTCGTTATCCTTTGTTGGACAGGTTTTTGTCCTGTTGGTCGCATCTCCCCTACCTTGATGAAAGTCCTTGGGTACAGAATAATCTATGTTTTACTGCCTTACTCGCTTTTCATCCTATGTGGTACCTTGCACAAAGTACCACATTCAGTAAACATTTGTTAAGTAGATTGCTGGGTGGAACTAAAGCTGAGGAGAACCAGATGCACAACTTAGGTGTCAAGTGTTCAGCCCACCTGCCAGATAAAGCTACTCTTCTGTTGAAGCTTTTGGCTGCCTTCTGGTAGATCAATCTTAACCAGGCTCCTTTCAACCTAAACTTGCAACCAGCACTGCAACCATAAAAGCTGCTATTGGAACATAGTCCAGCATTAAGCTCCAAGTACCTCTAGCCATTTTGACCAGAACTTGGAGATTCTGCTCTCCCATTGGAAGAAAAAAAGCAGCCTCTTCCAAAGTTTGGTGGTCAAAAGTATGATTCATGATACGAAGTATTTTGCTTCTTTGGAGACCAAAAAATTCGAGCTTCAAAATGTTTTTCTTTCCTTTTATGATTTCAAAGACAGTTTTTTGTGCCAGCAGAGCTACAAGTCTTTGAAAGCTTGGTCTGAAAAGAACTATTTGAGGACAAAAGGGAATGTACCTCAGGAAAACAAAGCTGGAGCCGGGAATTTTGTTTTTTTAGTTCCTTTTTCTATGGAAACAAAGGCTGACCTTATGAGAAGAGGTTCTCCCCTGACGGACATCTGCCAGAGTTCTAGCTCAGCAATGATCTAGCCTGAGTAGGAGAGAACTTTCAAATTTGCCCAGATATTGGTTCACGGTATGGGAAGGGATGACTCTTGGTAGTCTAGTCATGTGCAGTGGACCAATGTGACTGGATTAGGAGTATGGCTACAAATCTTTGTTCACATACATTTCTCTGTCCTTCCCCTTAGGTGGATCATTTGGACAAGAATGGTCAGTGTGCTTTGGTCCATGCTGCTCTCCGAGGTCATCTGGAGGTTGTCAAATTTTTGATTCAGTGTGACTGGACAATGGCTGGCCAGCAGCAAGGAGTATTTAAGAAGAGCCATGCCATCCAGCAAGCCCTCATTGCTGCAGCCAGCATGGGTTACACGGAGGTAAGAAAGCAGGTGATAAGGTTTAGGGTTTTTAAGTTTTTTACAGGCTATGTATTGAAAGACCTAGGAAACAGGAGGAAAATGGTTGCGTTATTATAAAATTATCTTACTAATTAATGTGAATTAGCTTTTTGGTCACTGTTTTGGGGAATAGGAGACTGAACTCCATGAAGCACTTGAATTCTCAAATACCAGCATATCTAGAATTATGAACATAGCATGTCAGAATGGGAAAGAAGTTTGGAAATCATCTAATCCAATTCCTCCCCATCTTGCCACCCTTATTTAACAGACAGTGACACTGAACTCCTAGGGATTATTTATTGACCTGTACTCACATGGGTAGGCAGTGTAGAATGGGAAGAACACAACATTTGAAATTTCAGAAGGACCAGGTTTGAGTCCCAGTTTGCTACATCATTTGCTCTGGACCTTGGACAGTTTACCTAATCTCTTAGAATCTTCATTTCCCATCAGTAAAATGACTCTAATAAGTTCTTTTTTACGAGCTGGTGTGAAAGGGTCTTAGTGAACTGTTAAACACTATACAAATGATATTTTTACTAATGATAGTAATAATATAGTGGCAAATGTATGGAATTAATAAATGCTAAGAAATATTGAACATCCAGTTCCAAGACGATTGTGTAATAGAGCAGAAGTGTGTGCGTGTGTGTGTGTGTGTGTGCATTCATACTTAAATTAGTACAAATTTTAATGATATGAAGAACATATAGCACACAGTTTATAAATGATGAAATATGCAGTACTCTTAATGGAATGCTTGATTTTTGTGACATTTATATTGGCAGCCAACCTATGGTTGCAACTCATGGATCATTTATAGATGATCTTTTTTGCTTTTTTCACAATAACTTTCTTGTCATTATATTTGATATGTGATCTATGTTAAACTACTTCTCACCCTCATACAAATCATACTCATTAAACTGGAACCTCTTTGAGACTTTAGCACTAAATCAAATCTTGATTTGTAATGTTTGCCAATTTCCCAGCTACCCCCAGAACTGATATAGAGCTGCTATTGTGGTATTGCTAAACACAGAGTTGAGAAGAGACGCATAGTAGCACACACCATGATGTGATATTTCCACCATACAGACACAATACATATAAATAACCTCAAGGGCATGGATAATGTAAAGTGTAGTTAAATAATTAAGAAATCACAAGAGTTTATATTTTTTAACCTTTTTTAAAATATAATTTATTTGTTATTTAATTTTTAATAAACAGCTTCGTTTAATAACCGGCTTACAAAATTCCTGAAAACGTAGTGCTCAACTTTCATGGGTCAGTACACGTTGGCTTACCACTACATGGGATACTTCCATGACACAGCTACCCTGCCAACTGACCTGATATGTCACCAAGGGAATATTAAGTAAAACTGGGATTTCCAATATCTCTAGGTTTTAAATTCTCTCTACAGGCACTTTAATGCTAGTAGTCGTTCTGCCTTTTTTTTTTTTTTTTTTTTTTTTTTTTGTTCATGAGAGACACACAGAGAGAGAGGCAGAGACACAGGCAGAGGGAGAAGCAGGTTCCCCACAGGGAACCTAATGCAGGACTCGATCCCAGAACCCTGGGATCATGCCCTGAGCCAAAGGCAGACACTCAACCACTGAACCACCCAGGTGCCCCTCGTTCTGCCTTTATTATCCCCAAAGCAGTCCTTGTACTTGCAAGCAGAACAAAGAAGATCATTGCCTGACTCTGATGAAGTACAGGCCCTCAGTTTTCTCCATATTTGTTTTCTGGTTTTTATTTATTGATTGGGTTTTTTCCTCTTTATTTATTGATATTCTTATTGGGAGAATGAGAGGTTGCTTCTTTAACTTAAATGTGAGGAATAAATAATTTTTTTAAAAAATAACATGCTATATAAGTGAGTCATGTTCAAGAGAAACTTATAAACTGTAGCTAATAAAATAAATGCTCATCATGGCAGCTCTCATTTCTTTGTTGGGATAGTCAGTTCTGGTTTCTGTGCAAGAGTTTTCATCATACTTGGGTCATCCAGGTATCTTTCAAACCTCACAGACTAGAGTTGGTAGCATAGTTTTCCACCTGAAGTTTGAACTGACACAATTTCTTGTTTCAGATTGTCTCCTACCTACTTGATCTTCCAGAAAAAGATGAAGAAGAAGTAGAGCGAGCACAGATCAACAGTTTTGACAGTCTCTGGGGAGAGACAGGTACTTCTATAAACATTACTCTCTTTTCTCATTAATGTTGTGTGTTCATATGGAGATACTTTGCATCACACACCCTGATTTTTTCCTCTGACATACCTTTAGCAGTCTCCATCTAATGGCTTTTTACTGGAAATTGATTCAGCCAAAGTAAAATGTCAAGCGCTATCCTTCTTCCAATCCTCTCTCCCTTTGGATTCTCCAAATCATTAGCACCAGAGTCTTCTTTCAACCAAAATCTTACCCTGCTCTTGTTTCCAAATATTTTTAAAAGACTGAAAGTTTCCTTACAGCGTGCCAAACCAAAGCAAAAAATGGTTGTGGCCTCTCTCTTTTATATGATCCTTGTAGCAGTTAAGTATAAATATTGCTCCCGTCAAAATAACTCCACCTGCATTGTAAACCAGGAGGTTAAGTTTTTATCCACACCTCTGACTTAACCAAGTTAGTTATCATGGCAGAGTGGTATCTGACGTGGTTAAACTGATATAAGTAAAGTTTCTATCTGGATGCAAAATGAAGGTACCACCCTATAAGGCACAGCCCCATGCATCCATTTTCATCTGTAGCCAAGAGATTTCTATGTTGCTTGGTACTTACTACAGAAACAGAAGCTTCTTGCTTTTTGGCCTTTGCAGGAAATGATTGCTGTCTTTCCTCCAAGTCTAAACTAGAACATCTGGAGAAACATTAGTAACCTTTTCTATGTTTTTATGAAATCAGGGCAATGAAAGCTTTAGAGTCACCACAGATATGTGTCATATTAGCCAGGAAAAGTAGACCAATATTGAGATGGCCAAGTTAGGGGGAATATTTTATTAAACAAGGAGGGTATGTGTTTTGGTTAGTCAGAGTGTTATTAAAAATAAAGGAGGCACTTGAATTCATTTAAAATTTATAATGATCTATCAAATTGTGATGTTTCCTTTCATGGCAAATATCATAGGTAGGTTTCATGGCTTCTTTAACATCATGTAGAATGATCCAAAGCTCAGGAATTTACTTCTCAAACAATCCCTCCCTCTGTAAGACTAAAGGGAACAGATGCCAGGCAGCTGCAGCTTATGAGCCCAAGACAGATTAAAGGAAAATGTGCAGCTGGAAACAGCTGCCGTCTCTGGGACCCTACCCTGTGGGAAGCCAGAGGACAGACTGAGGGGAAGGAACTGACCAGGATGCCAGCAGCTCTGGAGTCCATGTCTTCTGAATAAGAACTGTGGGAGGGACATGTTGCTTTACTGCTCCCATCAGCACAGCCTGTCCCAGCACACTATTGCTGGGCCATGCACATGGAACCCAGGAGGATGAAAAGCACTATGGCCTGATGAGGACAATGTAGAGGAATTATAAGGCTAGCAATCATGGTGATGAATATCATACACATTCTAGTACTGTACTTGAAAGAATTTCTTAAAAACATTTAAGAAGGGAGTGACCTAAATGGAAGATTTATTTTTATTGATATGAATTTCTTATCAGAATAAAATTTTATGGGGGCACCTGGGTGGCTTAGTCGGTTAGGCATCTGACTCTTGATTTTGGCTCAGGTCATGATCTCAGGGTTGTGAGATCAAGCCCTGTGTTAGGCTCTGCACTGTGTGTGGAGCCTACTTGGGATTCTCTCTCTCCCTCTCTTATACCTCTCTCTCTTTCCCTCCCACCCTCCCTCTAAAAAAAAGAATGAAACTGTGGCCTCAGGACTTTTTAAATATCTAACTTTCACATGCACAATGAAGTTTGTTACATTAATTTATATAAATATGTACCATATCTTAAGATTGTAAAAGAAAATCAGAGCTTCATGTCAGTTGGCTTGTAATCAGAATTGTATTGTGTTTAACTTGATATTTATATGAAATAATTACAGCATTATAAACATAAAATGCTATTTGAATAGTGCTAGAATGAAATGCGTCTGTAATACAGTTTATAGATCTATAAACAGTTATTTGGCTTCGGGAAAATTTCTAGGAAATAATGTCTGTGCTATGTAAGAATGTCCCTAAACCTCTCTACTGATATAGAACAGACTATGAGTTGCTTTTCTATCTATAGTGATGGATTTACTAAATATACATGTTCCTTTCTACCTTATAGCACATATGATTTAAAACGTATAATAACCCATTGAATTGTGATGTTTTCTCCAATGGTAGAATCTTACACATGTCCCCCTTATTAGAGAATGAAGGTGTGTGACCTCTAGCCATTGGTTGGGTCTTATACCTACAGCCCTGGTCTAAACAACAAAATCCAATGGTTGTGATGTCCCCAACAATCTGTATCATTTACTGTATCAAATCTAAAACACCATTAACTATAGGAAACTATATAGCCATTATTTTTTTATGTGCCACTACAAAAAAAGAAAGCCTCGGCCTATTAAACTGACACAGTTCTTTATTATCACAGCAATCACAAGATGCATCCCAGTTTTAGAGATGTTAAAATGTGAAGGGAAAAAAGTACATCTTAGAATCAATGAAATTTATCTTAGCATATAGTAAGATAATAATTGAGTTTTTACAGAGCAGATTTTCTAAAAGCAGGTCACTAGAATATACTGGTTGCCTTTGTCCTTCTTTTTCAGCCTCTTTATCCTTCCTGATAGCATCTGCCTACATCCAGCCACCACCATCTGGCTGGCCCCCTCCCATCCCACAGGGTTTTTACAGACTTCTCATGGAACAGTACAGAAGAAAAACAATTAAGGTGATAAGATTGTTCACCATGCCCTCTTTCCCTTGTCTAACAAGCTTAAACCAGGACCAGCATTAAAAGCTTCTAGCAACTCTAGAGGGCCTGAACCATCCTATGACCCAAAAGAAGCAAGAGTTCACAAAATAAACAAGATACCCATAACTCATGCCCTTATCATTTTTTGCCTACGTTATTGCAACTGCCTGCTCGCTGATCTTGTCACCCTTTCATGATTCATCTCCCTTGTGACTTCCACCAGAGTGAACTTAGTGAGCCACAATCTGTTGGTATCACTTTCCTGCTTACCACCCTTTAATGACCTGTATTATTAATGAAGTTATTTAGTATAATCTAAGAAGACCAGTTGTGATCTCTAGGCTTATCTTTTGCCCCGCTTCTCTAGTAACTCCAGTAACAACAAACATACTGTCTCCCACCTCAGTGCCTTGTAAGTGTTCTCCCTGTGCCCGGCCTGCCTCCCCTTGTCCTTGCATGCCTTTGAGACTTCTATTTCTCTTTTAGTATCTAGCTCAGATGAACATCTCTTTCTGAAGACCTTCTCAGACGCTTCTTCCTATTATCTCCATCCCACTTATACACTAGATAGTAATGTATTTTTTATTTGTCTATCATCCTGACTCAACCTTGTGTTCCTTGAGAGCAGAGACAGTGTCTGATAAATAGTTCAATAAATGTTTAGTTAGTGTTTTGGATAGCAGTGATCAGTTTATGTCTCCCCAACCACCTCTCTCTCATTGGTCTTGCATGACCTAGTCTGTGCTATATATACTCTTTCACAATTGAAAACAGATACACACAAGAACCACTAGCTTTGCCGCATTCTGTTGAGTGTTACCATCCCATCCAAGCAGACTGGCTGTTTCCCCATCTCTGAGCTGCATCCTGTCTGCCTATTCAGACTCCTTAGATGTTCCACTTTGAAGAAGGACCATTTATGTCAGATAATCTCATCAGCTGCTGACAAGCTAGGGAACAAATTCTGTAACTGGTCTCTCAGGAAGAGATTTGGCTCCAAACTGCTGTGTTTGCTCTAAGAATCAGTTTGTTGCTTTATGGAACTGACTTTACCTTAATCTTCTTTCTTTCAAAAAGTTGTAACACTTTTTGATAAGACTTACATAAAATCCAGCCAAAGCAGTTTTTTGCTCTTGGATTTTGAAAAGTACAGATCCCATTTTATGTAGTTGTGTTGTTCTGAGATGAAATTGGCCAGCTGTTTTAATGACCATGTCCAGCCATCAGCTGGAGATTCCTACCAAATTACATCATAACCTAAGCAACAAAAATGATACAACAAAGAAAAAAGCCAAATGGAACATTCCCTCTCAGATTAATGTGTTATCCAATGAGCTGAAATGGGCCAGCCAGAGCAGTATAACTCCAGATTAGAGTGAACAATATAAGTTTTAGCTTTCAAGATGGGCACTGGTTGTAAATTTTCAGCAGTGTTGTGTGAACTGGCATCATTGGTGTGAAAGGCTTGATTCTGAAATACTGTTTGTATTTTCTCCAACAAGCTACAAATTCTTTTATGAAAAGAATGTATTTGCCCTCCCTCCACCATACACAGGGCATTAAAAGGGAGGTTTGCTGCAACCCTATCAACTCGTAGCTACTTTAAATGGAATCAGAGAGTAAGAATTAGAATTTTTTCTAATTATTTGTTTTATATACCAACAATATGATTCTGGTGGTTTCTAATGAGTGTCTACCCCAGTCAAGTTCTTTTTTTTTTCCCAGCTTTCCTAGGATCTAATTTACATATAACGTGTAAATGTAAGGTGTACAACATGATGAGTTCTAACCAATGTCTTAAGCTACTCTCGTGTTCTGACCCAAGAATTAAAGTGGTTTTTTTCCTAAACTATTAGAAGTATGAAGTTGGCTAAGAGAGAAGATCACTTTGATGTAAGGAACAAGACACAAAACTTCTTTGTCAACTTAATAATCATACCCATCGATACCTATACTTACTCATTGAAGGCTTGGAAATGATGCTCACCTCAGATAAACCTCTGCCCTCCTGTTAGGAATAGGACAGAAATGCCAGTGTTAAGAGCTCCAAAATTGAAACTACACATAAGGCAAGACACATACATCTAGTTTGAGTAAATACATCTTCTAAAACTGTCACATTTTTTTCATAAGCCCTTCTTATCCTTGAGGAAAGAAAAGGTTACTTAAAAGTTTATCTTAGTTGAAATTACAGGTAGTTTGATTTTGCATATGAATCAGTTGTGGATGAATTTGACTAAGCCCAAGGACAAAATGCCACTGGTTGCACTTAAATGAAAAAAATTTTCAAGTGACCATTTGATTTGAATTTCAGTTGCTTTCTTGATTAGATACCAACATTTGCAAACTGAAATATGATCTGCACTTACCAAATACTATCTTTTTCTGATTTGCCATTGGAGTAGGTGGCCATGATCAAGGAAGGACTTGCTGGCTACCACATCAGCTGTCCAAGTCAGCATGGTAAAAAAAAGTTCTCTATCCTCTTTTTTTATTTTTTTAAATTTTTAAAAAAAGATTTTAATTATCTATTTGAGAGAGAGCAAGAGAGGGAGAGAGAGAGAGCACAGAGGTAGAAGGAGAGGCAACTTCCTGCTGAGCCCAACATGGGACTCTATCCCAGGACCCTGGGATCATGACCTAAGCCAAAGGCAGACACTTAACCAACTGAGCTACCCAGGCCCCATCCTCTTTCTTTAAAAGCATAATTCCTGCTGCCTTGTAACCATGTTTACCATCCACCCCACCCTCCTCCATTCTTTAAAACACAGAACCTATGCATTTGAGATGCCATGATCAAATGAAATATATATATTTGTTCAAATATGAACTTAATAGAAAATCTATCTCCAAATCCCTCTTGCTACTATTGAACCAGGCTCAGAGAATGAAATAGGCACTCAGAGAATCTACTCTCTGAGTGGACAGTAGCACAAAAAGAATGTTTAAGTTTCGTCCTGCTGTGTCCCTTATAGTCACTATTGCTATTTTTATTATTTGTGACTCCATTATTTTATAATCAGAACCTTTGTCACACCTCTTTTCTCATCTTTAAGACTATTAACTTTAACATCTCCGACTTCCATATGAAAGTGGCTGCAAATGTACTAGAAACTTCTGTCTCAACTAATGAAGAAAAAAAGAAAACTGGCCCAACTGAGACTGCTATTCTTGACTTTGGTTCTTTAGGTTTAAGGGCCCAGGAGTAGAGGTTGGCCAGAAGTGGTTCCTAGCTAATTTTAAAAATTACTTACTTGGGGCACGTGGGTGTCCCATTTGGTTAAACATAAGGTCAGGTCAGGATCCCAGAGTCCTGGGATGGAACCCCATGTCGGGCTCCCTGCTCAGTGGAGAGCCTGCTTTCTCTCTCTTTCTCTGCAGCTCCTCCTGCTTGTACCCTCTCACTCTCTCTCTCTCTCTGCCAAATAAATAAATAAAATAATAAAATAATAATAAAATAAAAAGACCTTACTCTGCAAAGGCCCTTCTCTCTACATTTCACCCATGCATACACACCCATGTGAAGTTTGTTGCTAAGAAGAGGTGCCAAAAAAAGAGGTAAGTCAAAAGCAGGGAAGACAGTCTAGGTAGGAAAAATGAAACCAAGTAAGTTTAATCAAAGGTGATTTTCAATAAATTTATTATCTACAATTGTCTCCATATATTGTAAGCCCATTTAAATGTGGTTCTATTCATGATTTTTCTTTAAAAATTTCATTTGTGACAAAAGTAGCTTATAACCATTCTTGGAGGTGAAGTAGCAGTTCCATTAATCTAACACAGATATACTGCCATGCTCACACAGAGGGCTGGAGAGGGAAAGACCCACCTGTTCTCAGTCTGTGTTCTCTGCCCTCAGCACTGACAGCTGCAGCTGGAAGGGGCAAACTGGAGGTATGCCGTCTGCTCTTGGAACAGGGGGCAGCAGTGGCCCAGCCAAACCGCCGTGGGGCAGTGCCCCTGTTCAGCACTGTTCGCCAGGGCCACTGGCAGGTAAGCAGGGTAGCTACTTCCAGTTCTTCGGATAGGGCTAAGTTCTAGGAAGGGACTTCAGAAGCAGAGAGGAAAAAAAAAATCACAAAGTTCAGGTTACTCAGCAGTCACCGGGCTTGAGGACTTGGGCCTTTGTTAATAATACTCTGGTTCATTGAGAATATGTCAGAAACCTAACATTCAAAATCATCATCATTTAAAAAAAGATCATCATCATGATCTATATTGTATAGAAGGACCAGCTACCTTTTGCCTGGTCATGGAGTGACCTGCTTCTCACATTTCACAGTATCCACATGTTCTCTAAAAGATTCATATCCCAAAAGACCCCTGCCAACAGGTGTCTTGCAGGTGTCTCAGACTTGCCAAAAGAAAATGTGGTGTATGTAAATTCTAGCTATGCAGTCTTTCCAGATGTTTGAATTCCAGATAAATTCCACTAATTTATACACTTAGGATGGAAAAGAAAACATATTGGTGATAATCTTTGGAAGTATTTGTGTAGAAGAAAGGCTCCAGAAGCCAAACAGTATAGAAGAGTTACAGAGGCATTTTATTGTATTCACTTCAGTCAAAGGTATTCACAACAGGCAGCCTTGAAACCTCTAGAAGTCAATAAAATGGCACTGGCATAGGTGGTGACTTGTGTTAGAGCTTCCATCATGGGATTGCTTAGTCTACATCTTGGCCTTTTGTATCTTAAATTCTTTTTCATTTAGGGGTTGAGTCAAACATTCAGAGTTGAATTCTTATTTTGGCTATCCTTAGGAGAGTCAGAGATCAAATAACATGGTACTAGGACTGTGCAGGAACTAAGGAACTCTTGCAGTAGACACTTACATGTAGAGATGACTCGCCTGTACAGCAGGAGGAAATCCTTCAGTGGAGGGAACAACAAGCACGTGGCTACTCAACAGCTCTTCCTGGCTCATTTGTCCCTGTTTCTCTACACTTGCAGATTGTTGATCTTTTACTCACCCATGGAGCTGATGTCAATATGGCAGACAAGCAGGGTCGTACTCCCCTGATGATGGCTGCCTCTGAAGGCCATCTAGGAACTGTGGACTTTCTACTTGCACAAGGTCAGTCCTGGGATGCTGGAGCTGCATGGTCAGTGCCTATAATAACCTAAGGAATTCATGATTTCCAGTGATGGATTCTAAGAGATGTTAATAGATATTATTGGGGCACCTGGGTGGCTCAGACAGTTGAGCATCGGGACTCTTGGTTTTGGCTCAGGGCATGATCTCAGGATCCTAGGATCCAGCCCTGCATCTGGCTCCATGCTCACCAAGTTGTCTATGTGAGTCTCTCTCCCTCTGCCCTCCACCCTGCTCATGCATGCGCTCACACGTGTTCTCTCTCTCAAAATAAGTAAATCTTTAGAAAAAAGAATATGTATTATTAACCTAGTTGGCTAAAATGTGAAAGTCCATCTCCTCTCCTCTTATATACAGTGGGACCCTTCACTCTGATACTTTTTGTTTCCTTATGGTTTGAGGGATTTTTGGTATTCTAGTCAAATTAACATCTTCTGAATTTTCTAATTCAAATTTGTAATCTCTAAACTTTGATTTTTAATATATACTCAATAGACATTCATCTTCCAAGGACTATGCTTTTTCTTTATCAATCCTTTTGTAAGCCTGAACAACTAATATTTTTCTTGTATCTAAAGGAGACAAACAGAGGTTAAGACAGTTGCCAACAGTGGGACCCTGTTTGAGAATTCAGAATATTATATTATCTTCTTGTTGTAATAAATTGCTTTTGACATTAACCAACATTCACATACCCTAGTGAATGGGAAATGAATTAAAGGAGATTGTGGTCACACCACCTTCAAAAGCATTTCAGGCTCCTTTTGATTGCTCTGACTTCATTCACTGATGCAAAACAGGGGTGAGTGATGGAGGACTTCTAGAGAAGGAAAACTCATGTCACTGATGACTCTACAGTACCATCTAGTGGACTTTGAGCATTTATAGGAAGCAGGAGATAGTATAATTGTGACCAGCCTAATGACTCCACTCCAGCCAACAAACAAATCTGGTTTTATGATATCTATCCTTACTTCTGCCAAGAGGGGGTTGGAGGAGGATAGAGAGTGTACCTTGATTCTCAGGTTAAGATGTGGCAGGAATAAATGTCCCAGAACAACCTAAGTCTACTGGAAAAGGCAGGACCTCTTCAGCTACTGATAACCTTGAGATCACTGCACGGAGTCTGCCACATGCCAGTGGAAGCTTATCAGACACAGATATCAGAGATTTGTTCTCCCTTACCATTGCTTATGATGGGCTTATGTCCTGATAAACCCAAGTTTAAAAAATCATAAGTTGAAAATATCTTAAGTTGAAATACATTTAATACACCTAGCCTGGGGATGCCTGGGTGGCTCAGCGGTTAAGCTCTACTTTCGGCTCAGGGCGTGATCCTGGGGTCCTGGGATCAAGTCCCACATTGGGCTCCCTGCATGGAGCCTGCTTCTCCATCTGCCTGTGTCTCTGCCTCTCTCTCTCTGTCTCTCATGAATAAATAAATAAAATCTTAAAAAAATACATCTAGCCTATGGAACGTGGTATTTCTATAGCTTAGCTTTGCTTACCCTAAATGTGTTTAAATGTGTTTACAACACTTACATCAGCATACAGTTGGACAAAATCATCTAACACAAAGCTTACTCTATACTAGTGTTGAATATCTCAGGTAGTTTATTGAACACTGTACTGAAAGTGAAAAACAGAATGGTTGTACAGCACATAATGGCTTTATCTGTTGTTTACCTTTGTTGTTTTGTGGCTAATGGGGAGCTGTAGCTCGCTATTGCTGGCCAGCATCACGAGAGAGCATCGTACCACACATCACTAGCCTGGGAAAGGGTCCAAACTCAAAATTTGCTGTACATTTTCTACCAAATACCTATCACCTTTGTACCATCATAAAGCTGAAAAATTTTAAGTCAAACCATTACAAGTCAGGGATGTTCAGTATTTCCTTTATTCACACTTAAATCAGAGACTTCCACTAAATCAACAAATTCTGCAAACATTTATTTAGCTTACATTATTTGCAGAACACAATACTAGTGCTATGTCGGTGAGTGATTTCCTTTTAACTAATACACTATAATCCGTGCCCTCTAAGACACTGTATCTGGCAAGGAAGAGATGAAACAAAGATAAATACCTGGAAAGCAGAGAACCCTAAGTGCTCTGATAAAGGTATTGGAGTTAGGAAAGGACATACTTTGAAAGGTGAATAGGAAAAAAGTTTCAAAAAGAAAAAAGTTTCATATTTAGGGAAACGAACATAAATGAAAAGTCAGGAAGGAGAACCAGCACACAACAGGTTTGAGGAAATAAGCAAGTTGTCTGGTAAAGTACATGAGTTGCTTTTGGGAAGTAAAACTTGAAATGTAGGTAGGAAGAAAGTGAAAAGGAACAGATTAAATGAGGTTTTGGATTTAATTCTGAAGGCAGTGGGGAGCCTTTCAGTATTTTTTAAAAGGGAATAAAAAATGTGCTTTAAAAAAAATCTCTCTGGCAGCAGTGCAAATAGTAGATTTGATGGAGGAATTATAGTGGACCAGGGGATCAATTAGGAAGCATTGTAATAGAATAGATGAGAAGTAATGATGCTCTAATCCAGGTGCACTAGCTGTTAGAATAGAACAGAAGGGCCAAGAACAAAAACTATTTTGATTACAGAGTAATTACACGTAGGAAATAGTAATCGTTGAGTTATAGATCACTCCAGAGTTTTAGTTTTTTAAAAGATTTTATTGATCTATTTGAGAGAGAGAGAGAGAGAGAGAACACATGTTGAGGAAGGGCAGAAGGAAAGGGAGAAGCAGACTCTCCCCGGCAAGTGGAGAGCCTGACGTGGGCTCTATTGGGGGCTCGATCCCAGGACCCTGAGATTATGACCTGAGCCAAAGGTAGACACTTAACCAGCTGAGCCACCCAGGGGCCCCAGATCACTTCAAAGTTTTAAAATGGATGTTTGGAAGAAGTGTGATTACATTAACTCCAAGGGGAAGAAAAGAGAGAAGGGGAAGATTACTTACTGAATTTTGGACCCATATTGAATATATGGGTTTATTTCATATGTATCTCCTATTTCTTAGGTTCCAGCTTTCCTTATCTCTGAAAAATCAGCTTATCTGTAATATACATCCAGAACCTTCTTATCCTGCTTCTTCCACCTTTGGAGTCTGTCCAGGAAATTTATAGATGTTCCATCTAAGAAAACTCCTTAGATTCTGTACCACATTCAAATTCATTCTGTGTTAGAGTCAATGTTTTAATTGCAAACTATACCATTATGAAAAGGGAACCCAGTACATAAACAGCTGTCATCAGAGTTAGAGGTATGGTACCTTCCAGCCCTTCATCTTGCTGTGGGAAGCCACAAAGTCTGGTTGTCTGACCTCTGGGAGTAAAAAGATAATAGGCCAGATAACTGCTGAGTGGATCCTGAGCCTAGCTATGGCACATCCTAAGCTTGATCTGACATCTGAATCCTGTCTAGCTGGGAAGGCAGCCTGGAAAGTGTTCTGAACACAGTAAGTTGATCCTACTTTAGTTAGTATGACATGTCAACTGTGTGAAAAGAATTGTCTTAGGTACTCTTCAAACTAGCAAGGAAGTGATAGGCTCTTTGCCATCCAAGAGCTTACAGTCTAGGCTAAGAACCAAATGTATACTGAATTTTAGACTAATTATACAACAGTGTATCAAGTATGCTTGATCCTTACAGATAAAAATAGAAATGTTGAAGAAAAACAGTTATAGAATACCAAAAAGGCTAAGAGAGTAGGGATGGGATCATTGAAGCCTGGTGAATTTAATTAAACTCTGAATTTCCTTGTGACTGGGGCTCAGTTTCTTCCTGTGAGTTCATCTCCCCCATGTGTAGGGAGAAAGAAAGTGGCCAATGATAACCATGATAACCATGTACTGAGCTCCTCCTGTTTTATGAGAATCTCTACAGGAGTTTACAGTGTTGTCACTCTGCTGAGTTCTGAAAACATTCACTGAGAATTAATTCTGTGCAAGGAGGATACATTAAAAATGATTAATAACCAAATAAGGTCATATGTTAAGCACATTCAAGATGAAGTGAACAGTGAACCAGGAGAAGCTTCCTGGAAATAGGGGATTTGGAAATGGTTCCTAGAGAATGAGTAGAAATGAGGCAGTTTGTGGGGAATGAAAAGATTGCCCACATGGAAGCCAACATGAACAAAAGTGAAGATACAGGAATATTGTGGAAGAGTCCAGAGGCAGTGAGCCTATCTGCTGGCCAAAGTAGAGGATTCTCTGAGGGGCATAATGAAACTTAAGCTGGAGAGTAAGCTTGGGGTAGATTGTGGAGGGCCCAGAATATCCAGTGAAAACAATGAGGCTCTCTTCTACCAAGTGCTTATAGGATCATTTTTTTAAAAAACAGTTTTATTGGGATCCCTGGGTGGCTCAGCGTTTAGGTGTCTGCCTTCGACCCAGGGCGTGATCCTGGGGTCCTGGGATTGAGTCCCACTCACATTGGGCTCCCTGCATGGTGCCTGCTTCTCCCTCTGCCTCTGTTTCTGCCCCTCTGTGTGTGTTTCTCATGAATAAATAAATAAAATATTTTTTAAAAAATAAAAATAAAAACAGTTTTATTGAAAGATAACTCACATACCAGAAACAAAAGCTGTGCTTTGGCCAGAGTGTACAGCTTAAGCACCAGCTTTGCCTCCTGCTCTGAGTGGTTCTGGGTTCTATGTTTCCTCAGCCCTCTGTTACACTTGCTCTTATAGGTGCCTCCATTGCTCTAATGGACAAAGAAGGATTGACAGCCCTCAGCTGGGCTTGCTTGAAGGGTCATCTGTCAGTAGTCCGTTCTCTGGTGGATAATGGAGCTGCTACAGACCATGCTGACAAGAACGGCCGCACCCCCCTGGATCTGGCAGCTTTCTATGGTGATGCCGAGGTGGTGAGTGCCTTTACAGAAGCCTTTGCATAGCATAGGTAGGGAAGGTTCTCCATCCATGTCATCTGGGATTAAGGGTAGAGTAACATGTTGATGATTTCTGATAGAAAGTTCGTGGACCTGTACTTGCTAGAGGACAAGAATATTCAAAACACCACTGAAGACCAAGAATACATGTATGGCCTGAAATACCATGGCTCCTCAGCCTGGTTCAGAGCAGCAGTTGAATAAAAAGCCCAGGCAGCAGCCAAAGCCCTCAGTGGAGCTCTGCTGAGCCACTGCACTTGTGTTAACTGTTCTGTTTGATCCATGTTCTAGGTCCAGTTCTTGGTGGATCACGGGGCCATGATTGAACATGTTGACTATAGCGGAATGCGCCCTTTGGATAGGGCAGTGGGGTGCCGGAACACTTCTGTTGTTGTCACTCTTCTGAAGAAAGGAGCCAAGATAGGTAGGAGAAAGGAAGAAGGTGCTGGCCATCTGTGCCCGGGGGCCAGAGTGGCCCAGTGGTCTGGCTGCCCTGGGTGTTTGGTGTGAGTGTGTATAGTTTCCCCTCTGTCCTGGCCCAGTTGTTGTCAAGTGAACAGAAAGGCTCTTGGCCCAGAGAAAGCACCATCTGAGCCACGGTCTACACCACTCTGTGTCCAGACTCACATGGTTCTCTGCCATGCCCTTAGGGGCCTCAGCCAGGAGGCTGCTCTGACCTCAAGCACATCTTAGTGCTAATGCCTGTGTGCCAGCCCCGCCCTGTGAGCATCCTCGATCCCTGCACTGCCGTGAGCCTCTGCTTTCCCTTGCTCTGTATGTGCTTCAGACTCTCCAGTCCCTGCTGCTGCCGCCCCACCTGCTCCCCCATCCCTCAGACCCGTAGACAAGGGTTGGCTGATATGCTGGCTTTTTTGCTGCCTGCCTCTCACTGCTGCTTTTTCCTTCTTTTTTTTTTTTTTCACCTTCATCCATTTTTTTTTCCTCTCCTACAACTTTTTGTTTTCTCCTTTCTTTGAAGGTTGTCAGACGTTACCGAGTCGCCCACGAGGTATATTTCACCGCTGTCAGCATCAGGCGTGGTCTGATGGCTTGGTCAGCTTTGCCTTCTCCTCTTTGATTTAGCCTGCATGAGTTCCCTACACCTCTAATCTTTTAATTTACTTCACCTTAAAAGAAGATTTTTTTTAATGACTGTTGTAGAGAATAACTTGAACTTTTGATAACTAACCCTGGAAAGCTTAGTTGGTAAATAATTCAGGTGTCTATAAACTAATCAGTTTAACCTCTTCTTTCTCTTTGTGGGTAAAGTAGTCCTCAGTAATGTCGGCTTGTTGGCTTGTTTCACATCTTTTGACATTTGAACTGTGCTCCTGGTTCAAAGTAAATCCCAGGGAGGCCTATTCAATACTTACTCCCAATTAAGGGAGCCTGTAGAATCTTTAATGATTCCCCTTCTACAAAGTACATATTTTTAAATTAAGAGACTAAACAACTAGGGATCATGAGTCCCAAGGTTGCCTTTTTTGGATTTTTTAGATCTTGTGGTAACATTTAATGTAAACCTTCTCCTAATGACCTCATTTAAAATAACTCCAGAGTAAGCCATGGCCTGCCCAAATACAACACGTTGGCAGGCTTTGCTGCCCTCTTGTGGTGCAAGCTCAGACAGTTCAGACGTTCTTATTTTAAGGTGAATAGAAATCCAGCGCAGCTTCTTGGCAGTGGGAGTCCCTAAGATACTCCCAGGTCTAAACGATGAGGAAATTGTTGTGGAGCAAGTTGTTCTCTCAGCAGAAATCCCCCAGGATGTTTTTTTCACCTAGCTTCCTGCCACCCTTACATTGTCTGAGTTTTTTACCCATCATGCATCCTGTACACTACAGGTCCAGCCACATGGGCGATGGCCACCTCCAAACCAGACATCATGATCATCCTGTTGAGCAAGCTGATGGAAGAGGGGGACATGTTTTATAAGGTGAGGGGAGGAAGAAACAGTTTCCTTAAAGCAGCCACTGACTCTTTTCTACATGTAGAATTTACTAAAGTCTTGACAGTCTCATCTTCGGCTCTAAGGCAAAGGGAGACTGCTACCCCTCAGTGATGGGCTCATAAGTCGAAGACACTGAGTTTTTAATTTCCCAACAGGAGAGCAGAAGGGCCTATATATAAGCCTGTAGCTGATCAACTTGAAGACCTAATTTTAACTGGTCACTAGTAGGCAGTTATATAAATCATGCATGGAATCCGCTAAGTGGGACCTGGAAACTCATGGGACAAGTGAAGTAAAACTATGTAGTAGAGATATTTCTAGTCCATGGGAAAGAGGCATTGATCTTTGCTTTCATATTTAATTTATACATAGATTTAAAAGTCTGTAGTAATAATAGCTTGTTAACATCCCTGAGTAAGATAAGGAAAGCAAGACAAATAGCAGTTATAAGATTTGCTTAAGTCACTCACTGAATCACAACAAAAAAGCATGGAGTCTTTTTGTGCTCCCAATTTTAGCTGAAGGCCTATAACCCTAACACAGACTCTCTCCCATGGCCTATAGGAAGTCCCAAAAGAACATTACAGGTCAGGGCACCTGGCTGCCTCAGTCAGAAGAACATGTGATTCTTGTTGTGAGTTTGAGCCCCACGGTAGGTGTAGAGATTACTTAAATAAATAAAACTTAAAAAAAAAAAAAAAAAAAAGAACATGTCACGGTTGTCTGGTTAAGATTATCAGCATCTTCTCCTGAAGGTAAATATAAATCCAACCTCACTGAGATATTTCCCAGGCCCAAAGATGGGAAATGATCAAGAAGCGCATTATTATGTAAGAAACATACAGAGTTCCTGGGAGCAGAGTTGTGTTTTCTGAGGATGAAAGTCATGGTAATCTAGGACTCCTGGACTCCAAGGAAACTGGAGTCCTGACCCAACCAGTATTTCACATGACTTCCAAGAAGTCGTTACTCTGGGTGTTACATTTATGGACTTGGGGATAGCATTGCTCTCAGGAATCTAAGCCCTGGTCATAATATAACCTCTGATATTCCAAGAAAAGGAGTCCTACCTCCTAAGGAGAAGAGGCCCAACTACTGCTGTTCCCACCCAGAATTCTACCTTGGCGTACTCGAGATCCCTCCTTAATGAAAGGTGCTGAAGACATAATCAAAAGATCAGGATCCTTGGTGGAGTTACAGCTATACAGAAGAAATGGAGCAGATTAAGATCAGTGGAATGAATGGGAGATGCCTCCTGCATTATTCTGAGTTCAGCTTCTAGATTTTCCTTTATTTTTTTGTGTGTATGTATGTATGTATGTATTAGCTGATAGATTTTCAGATACAAAATGTGAGGAAAATTCAAGGCCCCTGTTACCAGGTCCCTAAGTTGATCATAGACTTACTGCATCTTGGAAAATCCCTCCTACATAGATCACAAATTCTAAACTCCTCTACTACCACCCTATCCCCAGCCTTTTCTAAAAGCAGGGGAACACTGACATACAATTTTATGCATTGAGATTCAGGAAGCAACGGCTAGACTGTTTTAGCTCCCACCTCCTTTGTGAGGAAGAGAATGACCTGTTGTACAGGACTGGCAAGGACAGGAAGTATTCCAGGCAAGCCAAAAGTAAAGAAGTAGTAATAACTCTCTAGTGGTTGGGACTAGGAAATGATATGTGTCCCAGGGATGTAGGGTCAAGAAAAAGCTCCTTTGAAATGAGCAAGATCGGTCTCTTGGGAATCCAGTCAGGAAGCCTGAGGTTCCAGGTGTTGGTTCTCTGGCTTGTGTCTTGGGGTATCCTCTTCAACCTTGCCCTTCCTGCCAGGTGAATTTCCTGTTGAAAAGACTGGACCCTCTGCTCTCACCGCCGGGGCCAGACCTCATCCCCAGCCTGGTGTTTGGGAGGGTGAACTTAATCATCACTGCAGAGAGGAGGAAGGGAGTGGGGGCCGGACCTCCTCAGTTGCTCAGCAGACCAACTGTGTGTTTTGCCATCTTGTACTCCCATTAGAAAGGTAAAGTAAAGGAGGCTGCCCAGCGCTACCAGTATGCTCTGAAGAAATTCCCCCGAGAAGGGTTTGGTGAGGACTTGAAAACCTTCCGGGAACTAAAGGTGTCTCTCCTCCTCAACCTCTCTCGATGTCGCAGGAAAATGAACGTAAGTCCCTCTCCTCCCAGCTGCTTTCTACAGCCCTGGAAGCTGACAGTCCACATCACTCACTGGCTCTTACCAGGCCCCTGAAATCGTTCTCTGCCCCATTTGGAACTTGGTTGTCCTTCACAGAGCACTGACATTTGCAATTTGAAAGAAATCAAGTCTGAGTATGCTCCGTATCTTAAACTATAAAAAAGTTAATGCTATGGGCACTTTTGGAGCTTTCTGAATTTTTAGTTCCCACCAAAAGTGATTGAAATACCATCATCATCGTCTCCTATCCCCAAGTCAGTTTTCCAGTCTTTGGGAAAATGTGGAAGCAGTGGTCACTCGAATTCCAGCTGCAATTGGATATGAATTGTAGTCACTCCCTTCCTTTCTGTTAGGCCCATCGTCACTTAAGGAAGGGCTGGAAAGACGGCTCAGGACCATGGACTTCAAGGTTTATTTCAAAGGCTAATCTAATTGAACTTTTCACTCCTTTCCTCATCTTTGTACTCCAGCATGCCCTGGCTCTTCTGTCACGGAGGGAACCGTAGGACTCTTCCTGCTCCTCTGTTACCTCCCAAGTAGTCCTTGGTCCTTTTCACCTGCCATGCAGAAACAGTCTCTGATGCCCTCAGCCACTGCTTCCGTGACACACAGATACTCCCAGGCCGAGAACCCTCTCTCAGAGATTGGCAAGAGCTGAGATTGTGTCAGAAACCTCTGATAACCCCCTGCCTGAGGTCTCACAGTTCCTCAGGAGCTAAAAACAATCCACCCTGAAAAAGAATGCCAATGAATAGGGAGCTCAGCTGTGCAGAAGTGAGATTTCAGCTGCAGGGGCAAGAGGCCTGCTGTCAGTTCCAGAGAGAGGTTGTTTGTGTGTACAACCTTCATCTCCTCCAGCTAAACCCTGGCAATCAGAAGAGCCCTCGTGTCAACATGCATGTCTCAGAGAACAGAGTTATGGCCCAAAGAGGCAGAGTTGCCCAGGGTGCTAAGGAGAGTGGGGACAGGGTAGCAGTTTCTGTTGGGAAGGGGATGCCCCAAGGAAGGCACTGAGGCTCTTCTGTGAAACAGAACCAGACCAGTGGTACCCATGCCCCCCGCAAGGCACTAGCCAGTGAGAATGAGACAGTGCTCAGGAGCCGCTACTAGCCTGCCGCCTTCTTTTTTGCCTAAACAAATAATCTACTTCTTAAAAGCATTCTAATCTTGCCAAAAATGATGATTGTCCAAAGAAAAAAGATAAGAATGGAGACAGTAGCAATAGGAGAGGACTTCCGTAAGTTGGAATACTTCCTCGCTAGCTTCACGCTTGCTCAGAAACAGTTATCAGTCACCTCCCATGACCAATACTGTACGAAGCACCTGAGGTCCATCTTCTTCCGTCCGAGATAGCTTGTCACTTTTCCTTGTTAACTTCTACCTATGCCCCAGGCCTTCATTCTGCCTCAGGAGCCATGCATGTCACCAGAAGTTACTGTGCTGTCCTAAGGCTTTGACATTGAAAGAAGAGAAAGAACTCTCCTTTTAGCTTAGTATGGAAGAGTACCTTTACAACTCTGGCTTTGTTCCCCAGAACCCCCGTTCCCAGGGTTCTCAGATGAGGACAGATGAGAATATGCTCCTTGAGGGAGCCTCAGTGATCAAGGGATGAAGTGACAGCACAAACCCTAGTCACAGCCAGGGCCCTCTCTTAGTTTATTTTTGTTGTTTTAAATGCTTCCTAAGTAAGGAACCAGTTATGAGGAAAAGACCAGAGAAACCCCTGTGAAATAGAAGGGAAACTACCATTTACTAAGCATCTGCTATGTGCCAGCAACGGTGTTGGGTCTTTCAAAGGTGTTCTCACATTTCATCCTGTCTGTGAAGTAGCTATGGATGCAAAAACACGCCACCCCCTCTGAGGGGTTGTGGGGTCGACCAGAGGACTGAACCCAAGTCTGTGTGGCACCCCTACCCCATCTAGTTAAGTCTCCATGGTCAGTGCAGTTCTCCCTTCCACAAACCTCATCCTGCTGGATCTCACTCACCCCCTAGAGGGCGTGACAGGAAGCTGGGGGATAGGATGAGGCCCCCATGTTTGCCTCACACACATAACGTGTAACGAGTTCAGGTTTCTAACTTCAGGAGCCTCATTGGGTTAACATTTGGCTTCTGGGCTAGAAGGAATTTCATTAGAAAAGCAGAGGAAGGCAAATGAAAAGTATTTTAATGCTTCTGGGCAGGTAAATTCCCGGGAGTTGTTGCAGGCCACACAGGGCAAAGGCAAAAGGAGCTTCTAGCCTAGGCCACATGGCTAGAGCCATGCCAGGCATGTCAGGAACCCCATGTGTTCCATCCATAAATGTCAAAGAAATGTACATATAATCTGTTTTATTCCCAAACTGTCTATTTTTCATATCTCTTCAATGACTCATTTGCACACCTATTGTAATGACAGGATTTTGGAATGGCGGAGGAATTTGCTACTAAGGCCCTGGAGCTGAAACCGAAATCTTATGAAGCTTACTATGCAAGAGCAAGGGCAAAACGCAGCAGCAGGTGAGG
This sequence comes from Vulpes vulpes, assembly GCF_048418805.1. Taxonomy (NCBI): domain Eukaryota; kingdom Metazoa; phylum Chordata; class Mammalia; order Carnivora; family Canidae; genus Vulpes; species Vulpes vulpes. The sequence goes on along the minus strand of NC_132781.1, from coordinate 15,159,024 downwards.
AGAGAGAGAGAGGGTGACGAGCAAGATGTCTCTTTTCCAAAAATCTGGCCAAAGCAATGTAGGCCATCCTGGGGCATATGTACCCAAATGTGTCTCTCCCTGAGGACTTTGAGGGCCATGCTTTGGGGATGGCTCCCATAGCATAGAACTCCGCTTGATACTGGCAAATCTTCAGGGCTATGGAGATCTAGAACATTTTACTTTGGGAGAAAAATGCCTTTGTGTTGCTAGAGAATGGTACCTTCTTCCATGAAGCCTCTGCTATCTCTCAATCGCTTTTAACCCCTAGAGCAGACAGCATGAAGAGACACTGGTGCCTTAAGAAGAGGTCACTTAAGCAAAATATCCTTCTGGCCCTTTTAGAAGGAAAAGTAGAATGGGTCACTTATATGGCAGGCTCCTCTTTTCCTGTAGGCATTTGAGGAGTCCCTGGGTCATTTAATCTTCCTTCTGAGTCTCTCCTCAAGTCTGGTAGCATCAGACCTCCTCCTCACCTAAGTCATCACCACCACACCACACCCTCGCGGAGACAGGAGGTCCCTGCTGCCAGGATTGAGGGGGCCCAAGAGAAACTGCATCCCTCGTGTCCATCTGCTGTGGCTTGGCCAGTGGACATGAAAGGCTCCAGAAAGACCTAGAACCTGCCATCACTGATCTTTGGATAACTTGTCACTGTCCTTGATGCCTCCTGCCCAGTGCCCGACCCTTCTTCCCAACTCTGCCCAGGAAAGAATTGCTTCAGGTGCACTGTTGTGGCCAGGGGAGGATATGGTCCTAACAACCAAACCCAGGTTAAGTCTAGTGACAACGGTGGCAGTAATATTAGTCTTAACTAGCTGGGGTAACAAAGTCCTTATAGAAGCTTAACTGTCAAATTCTCTTTTTCCCCAGATAATTCCTTCCCCACAAGGGCAGTTGCCGCTTTCCTGGGCGATATTAATAGGATGGGAATATGTCTGAGAGTTTGTGTCCTCATCTGTAAATTAGAATCTGAGTTGCCTAGTCAGCAAGCCTAATACCTGCCCAGCTCTGATGTAGCAGAACGGAGGAATAGCAGTGCTGTGGGGCGAGGGGGAGAAAGGGGCAGAAGACAGGCTTCTTGCCAAGGACTGAACAGGCCTGAAATTTGGAGCCAAAATATTGAGAATACAAAGAAAAAATTATGCTGGATCAGCAAGATTTTTAAATATTGTAGTTACTGTTTTGTTCCTAAGCTAATTGACAGTGACCCTGTAAATGACAACCCCACCCAACCCTCATACTGCCTGGTGTGCATTTGCGCACTTACAGAATCTTCCGGAAGGGCCTGGCGGGACTAACAAACGGGGCCATTTTTCTGCTAATCCCAGAGAGGCCAGAAGGAAGATGGAGGCTAAACAGGCTAAGGAAGCATTCTGGGCTCTTCCAGAATGACAGCCTCCCTGTTTCCTTCCTTACAAATCAAACGAAAGCAACCCCAATGCCCGCCCAGACTCCCACAGATACTATCCCCAGTTCTCTGAATAGTGACTGCCTCCTCAGCTCTTGGTAATTCCTGTTGATTCAGAATAACTCCAGTTCCTGTGTTTACATTTTGTCAAGCAGACAGTTTGCAGCAGCCTTAGAGGATCTGAACGAGGCCATCAAGCTCTGTCCAAACAACCGTGAGATCCAGAGACTCCTGCTGCGAGTGGAGGAGGAATGCCGCCAGATGCAGCCGCCGCCACCGCCTCAGCAGCCGCCTCAGCCGCCGCTCCCAGAAGAAGCGGAACCCGAACCACAGCACGAAGACATATACTCTGTACAGGATATATTCGAGGAGGAGTACCTGGAGCAGGATGTTGAAAATGTTTCCATTGGCCTCCAGACCGAGGCTCGGCCCAGTCAGGGGCTCCCAATAATCCAGAGCCCGCCCTCCTCTCCGGCCCATCGGGACTCAGCCTACATCTCTAGCTCACCACTTGGCTCGCATCAGGTTTTTGACTTCCGTTCCAGTAGCTCTGTAGGTTCTCCCACCAGACAGGGCTATCAGTCCACCTCACCCGCTCTTTCTCCGACTCACCAGAACTCTCATTACAGGCCTAGTCCTCCGCATACTTCCCCGGCCCACCAGAGCAGCTCTTACCGCTTTAGCCCCCCGCCCGTGGGAGGACAGGGCAAGGAATACCCAAGCCCCCCTCCTTCCCCTCTCCGGAGAGGCCCTCAGTATCGGGCCAGCCCTCCTGCTGAAAGCATGAGTGTCTATAGATCTCAGTCTGGCTCACCCGTGCGCTATCAGCAAGAAACAAGTGTTAGTCAGCTTCCTGGCAGACCGAAATCCCCATTATCCAAAATGGCCCAGCGGCCCTACCAGATGCCTCAGCTTCCTGTGGCAGTTCCCCAGCAAGGGCTTAGGCTACAGCCTGCCAAGGCCCAGATTGTGAGAAGCAACCAGCCCAGCTCAGCGGTTCATTCAAGCACTGTCATCTCCACAGGGGCCTATGGCCAAGTAGCCCACTCGATGGCTAGTAAATACCAGTCTTCACAAGGAGACATGGGAGTAAGTCAGAGCCGATTGGTTTATCAAGGGTCAATTGGGGGGATCGTAGGAGATGGGAGACCTGTGCAACATGTCCAGGCTAGCCTAAGTGCAGGTGCCATCTGTCAACATGGAGGGTTGACCAAAGAAGACCTTCCACAGCGACCTTCCTCAGCATATCGGGGTGGTATGAGATACAGCCAGACGCCACAGATTGGGCGTAGTCAGTCTGCATCCTATTACCCAGTCTGTCACTCAAAACTAGATCTGGAGCGTTCCTCCAGCCAGCTAGGTTCCCCTGATGTGTCACATTTAATCAGAAGACCTATTAGTGTCAACCCTAATGAAATCAAGCCCCATCCACCCACTCCCAGGCCACTGCTGCACTCCCAGAGTGTAGGCCTCCGCTTCTCTCCATCCAGCAATAGTATCTCATCAGCCTCCAACCTCACTCCTACCTTCCGGCCATCTTCTTCGATTCAACAAATGGAGATCCCACTAAAACCGGCGTATGATAGGTCATGTGATGAGCTGTCACCAGTGTCTCCCACTCAGGGAGGTTACCCCAGTGAGCCCACCCGATCCAGGACCACACCATTCATGGGGATCATAGATAAAACAGCCCGGACTCAACAGTACCCCCACCTTCACCAGCAGAATCGGACCTGGGCCGTGTCATCAGTGGATACCGTTCTCAGCCCCACGTCTCCAGGCAACCTGCCTCAGCCCGAGTCCTTCAGTCCACCATCATCCATCAGCAACATTGCCTTTTATAACAAAACCAACAATGCACAGAATGGCCATTTGCTGGAGGACGATTATTACAGCCCCCATGGGATGCTGGCTAATGGGTCCCGTGGAGACCTCTTGGAGAGAGTCGGCCAGGCCTCCTCATATCCTGATGTGAAGGTGGCTCGGACCCTCCCTGTGGCTCAGGCATACCAGGACAACCTGTACAGGCAGTTGTCCCGGGACTCTCGACAAGGGCAGACATCCCCTATCAAACCAAAGAGACCATTTGTGGAGTCTAATGTTTAAAAGACGTTTGTTGGAGTGAGACCCATATGTTTTCACTGCACATTTTCAGGCTTGGTTTCCACATTTGAGGTAGTTCTCTGGCTTAATTTCTCATGTAGTTTCTGTGTGGTGTTCAGAGGTGGCAGCCCACATGCCGGAGTTCTTTGCATGCAGCCGACCGGGAAGCTGGCCTCCAGGGAGCCAGGACTTCGGTTTCTCTCGTCTGTGCCCCAGCCACATGCTCTCTCCCTCTCTTCCGATGCCAACGAGGAGATTGTTGTGCCGTGTGCTTTAACCCAGGGAGATCAGACACACTGGTCAGCTTTTTCCAGGAGACAATCGCTTTCACTGATGTTCTTGTTGTGTGAATGTCTTTCTCCTTTTTTACAAAAATAAGGTGTTCTTGTTTGTTTTCTTCTAGGAACTTTAGAAAGAGTATGATGCCCCTTTGCCTTTGCATTCTTATCCAGTGTTATCCAAATAGCCAACCCCAGTGCATTCTTGTGCCATGGTCTCCTCCCCAGGACTGCCAGCTCCCTGCAGTCATCAGGTCTAGAATGTTCATTTAGGTTATTGCTGGTCTTCCTACGGGGGCAGAAGGATCAAGGAGAAAGAGAAGAAACAGGTCTATTAAATTGGAAGAAAAAAACCAATATGATTATTTAAAATGTCACTACATTGATTTTCCAAGAAGTGTTCTATGAGTATTTAGAAAACAACCAGCCCTTTAAATATTTTACTCAGCCAAGGAAATCAGATGAGGATCATGGATATTTTAAAATAATTCACCAAGAGGTATTCTTTAGGTTTTTAGCCAACAATTAACTATTAAAATCTACTGATTTTTCAGGGGTGGTGGGGGCAGCATTGGGGAGGGCAGGAATACATAAATAGAGCAAGAAGAAGACTGTTCTGGATTCTCAGTGAAAGGCTAGAGAAAAATCTTTGTCTTGGAGAAGTCTGCTCTTTAGGTCCTGATGTATCATTGAGCATCATATTCCACAAAAGCAAGCCCTTCCTGGAGTGTGACTGGTACAATAATCCTGTCAGTGGGTCTTCACCCAGAGCCCGATTGTGTTCTTACCAGCCCTCCTCTTTAAAACCCACGTGGTGTAGTGAAAAGATTGGTTCTCTGAGAAGCAAACAATACTCTTGGAACTCTATTCCTGAAGTTTGCACCCAGGGCCATTGCACCCTGTGCCAGATGTCATCTGATTCCATTTCCAGATCTAGTTTCATTATCTATTACTCTAGGAATTGTTTCTTCTTTTCTTTTTCGAGGTAGGAGTGTTTGGGGAGTGATCTTTGAAAACCAGACACAGCAAAGTGTTTCAGGGAGAAGACAGACCCCTTTCAGCCTTGGGTGGGGGCACAGGAGACAGACAGCAGGTCTTCTGATCCAGCTACCCTCCACCCTTCTGTGTCTTGTGGTCATTTGCTGACCTGTCCTGTGCGTGACTGAGGCCAGCATGAGATGGACAGCAAGAACACTGAAACCAAAGCCTTAGCACAGGCCTGGTACTGACTGCACATCAGCTCTGAAAACTTCAGAAACTGGACAAAAGAGAATTTGTTCTCTGTCCTTAGGAATCATTCTGCTCTTGTTCGTAAAGGGCTATTGGAAGGGCAGTTTCCTGAATAAAAATCCAGACGTGACCAGACCTGTTTGTAATAGTAAGTGTCCTCTGAAAGTATCACTAAGACACAGGAAGCATGAAGCTGAGATCAGAAACGTTTTGCTACTATTTTAGATTCTGCCAAATAGATGGACCCTCCGCCCCCAAGCCTGAAACAAGCCAGGACTTGTCTCTCTGTGCTAGAAGCAGACAGTTGGGCCAGCTCAAGACCCAGACTCTTTCCACTCTCTCTGATGCCTAGGGACTGTCTCCTACTCAGCTAGCCGAGGGCGGGTGCCAGTGTCTTATCCCTTCTCTTCTCCTTCCACCTCTCTCTCTCTCTCTCTCTCTCTGAGAAGATGAAGTGTTCAGCTGTAGCACCAGCCTGCAGCCAGGAGCCAGCTCCCGCTTTGTCCAGGTTTCAGCCCTACGGGGGGGGGGGGGGGGGGGGGGCTTTTGCATCTCCTCCCTTCCTCGTCACCTCTCACTGAGGAGCTGCTGCTACATTCTGAGAAAGTTCTGTATCTGTCAGGAAAGTGCCCCAGCTTATTTGAAACACCACCACACATACCACCCGTACTCAGCTGTCTAGGCAAGTGAGCAGGTTCTGCATTTTACAAACATGCCACTGATGCCACTTGTCCCCAGGGTCTTTCGATTTTCCTGGACAAACCGGAGATTGCGGGTCTATGCCTTACTGGGCAAAACACTTAAAACAGTCAAAATGCAATTCTTTGTTAGCCATTGTAGGAGGAATTGAATATCACTACTGGGCTCCAGTTGAGTTTGACTAGAATATGCCAACTAGACCATACTGGGGACAGGCGACTGTTTTTCCCTGTAAGCAGACTGCCTGTGCTCTGTTGCACTACTTCACTGCCATGGGCTGATCTTAGTACCGAATCTCCGAGATGCCCTCTCCCCCAGCAGCACTTGCTGAATCAATGTCTGGCCTCCAGTGGGGGAAGTTTTTCAGATGAGCCTGGTAAGTTCCACTCACCCAGTTCACATCACCCTGAAATGGAGACAGTAGTAACAGACTTCAGCCTCTAGATTTCTCACCAAATTGTACGTTTCGTTCACCCAGAATTCTTGCACTAATGGGTTCCCATCACATGTCTATAAATGGGTGCACTTTACTGTTTGAATTTGTAACTCTGATAAATACTGGATATTTAAGTGTGCGTGATGTCTTCATTAGAAAATAGCAAAACCGCTCTTGTCTTTTAGTGTATCTTTCAAGGAAGAAAAAAAAAAAGGAAAGAAATCAAGCAGTGGATCACAACATTTATAGCACAAGAAATAACTGTTGTATATAAGCATCAAAAAGATTAAGGATTTTTAAATACAAAAAAAATATTTGCAGTGATTTTAAAGTGCTTTTCCAGCAATTTTCTTAGGGACTCCTGAGACATGGTTACTTTATTTACTGGATCAGTAAGGCACACAATTAACAATTAAAAATTAATGTTTATTTACAAAGTAAAGGGAAAACCTGTGTAACATGAGAATTTGGCACGGACAAAATGGAGACCATTTTGTATCTGCTGTTGTATCTTGTCCGGGTTGCAGACGTGCACTATTAAAGCCCCAAGTTAATAGAGCACAAACCCTTCTGTTCCTCTCCCATGTGCCCCTCTTTCTAGATGTGTTTAACTGAAACTCGAAGGCTCAGGAAAATCCTACTAATTAGAATCCTGTACAGTACCCCAGGTTGTTGTCCAGAGATACAAGTTTGCTAATTTAGTCAAGCCTGGATTATTAAACACTTTTCCTAAATTATTGTAAACAGATCAGCCTAGAGAAAGGTATTCTCGGTCCTCATATTGTATAGTAGTTTATGAATCCCTCTCGAAATATTGGTATTTTTATATTCCAGAGATGTACCCAATATAAAAATTAACCAGTATCTAATTTAATATCCATAAGTATTTTCCTTAGATATTTAGTCCTGTACAGTGGGTTATGTGGACATCACCTTGCTTCAACCACATTCTACCACTAGGTGTCACTGTGGCTCTGCACCAGGCTTGTCTGGTGGCAAAGGAGGGCAGCGTGTCCCCCTGGAGGAGCCACCTCCAGGGTAGCCCGCAGGCCCAGAGGGTTCAGGAAGGAGGGACAGAGGCCTGCAGAGGTGTCTTCACGGATCTGTGCCAGTTGTGGCAAGATAAGCTCTTTGAACACTACCTGCTTTGGACCTTGAGCCAGGCAGAGGCTGGGAGAATGCTGACTAGAACTCACTTGCTCTGGTGGATGGGTGGGTGCGAGTAAGACTCCTTTACTCCCCACAAGCACCCCTCTTAGTTCCTCTTGGCCTCCAACTTTTATAACTCCAGAGATGTCACAGTTGGGTGGTTTGATTCAAAAATAGTTATTTTTCTACTGCAGAAATGCCTTGGACAAAACCAGTTGCTCACTGAATCTTTGCCACAAAACGGAACAGGCTCCCCCTCCCTGTCCCAGCCTCTCCCACCCTGTCTGTCTGTCCTTGGGCTGCCCACTTCTCAAGAAACCAACTTGCAAAGGCAGCCTGCTGCTGCTTCCACACCGAGGCCTGTGCTGCCCCATTGAGTGCACATTGGGAGGTGTGGCTTTTTCTCCTTTTCCTCTAGGAATTCCAGACTGACCATCTACCATGACTAACAACAATGAACAAAGGGCTTAGGGGTAAGAGCTACCTACAAAGATGTGTCATGGAAACCTTCACCATGCAATGCCTTGAACTCAGCTCTGGCTGCTCCCAAGAAAAGGTGGCGGCGGTGGGGCGGGGGACCTGGACACAAGCACAATGGGAATGGTGGAGCCACTGTGCAGAGCTACTTGAATAATCACTGGGTCTTCATCAACTCTTATAACACAGACCACTCAAGGGCTGAAGTGTTGGTAACCTGCATTTCGGTGTCCAATGCCTCACAGCTGCTGAACCACCCTGAGATGCTTGTGGCCACATAATGGCCACAGTCAGAGCTTTGCAAGTCCGTACCAAATGAATGCGTAATTGGACACCAAAAATCAAGTGTTACTTTCATGTTTCCTCACCCATATCATCTCACTTCTTCCTGCTGACTCTGATAATCTCCACTAAGCTGACCTGTCAGGTTTTAGCTGAACGCATATAGATGCAGGCCAGCATCACTCTCGTTTTTCAGACAGACTTACCCTCTGGAAAGGAAGGAGCCTAGCTGCTTTGTTTTTGTAGCACTTACTGGCTGGAGTTTTCTTTTGCCTAATCGCTAACCAGAACACATGGTTAGGGGGACTCAACTCAGTCCCTTCGGTCCCCAGGACCAGACAGTTAATTCTGGAAATTCAGTACTTGAATGTACCTGCCTTATTGTGTACCAGCTTATTGGAAAAAAAAAAAAAAAAGAGTTAGAAATGCTGGCTCCAGATCTCGCCTTCATTGACAGGTTATTTTGGGAATCCTGTAAGTTACACTTCCTGTTCCGGTTTTGTTTTGTTTTTGTTTTTGTTGTTTTTTTCCTTTGGCTGATTCCTGCTGAGTGGGGCCAGTTCCTCATCAGGCTCAGGGCAGGTGCCATCCTCAGGCATGGCCTCCTTTCCATTTAGCGCAGCATCTCCGTCTCTGTTCTGTCTCCTCCAAATCCAAGATGATTTTAATTAGTACAGACATGTACAGTCTACAATTACAGAGTGATTTGTACTAATATGATTTTGATTCCTCCTCCTCTTTGCTGTCCTTTCAAGACACTTGCTGGAAAAAGCTTTAATGCACTTAGTTTTCCTTTAGGTTTTCTATGATTCAGATGTAAAGGACTTTCTCTGTACAGTATATTATCCAATGCATGTTTGTTCTCTCTCCCGATATATTGAACACCACGCAGTTGTGAACTCGTGCAGTGGGGATGTCCCACACCCAACAGAGGCATTTAGCCCCCTGTGTATAAGGAAAGACATTTTCCTTTGCTGTACTTGCTTGAGCAGTTGTATTGTCTGTACATGTGAGCTGTGTGAGATAGATGTGAAAAGTTCAATGAATGCATTTTCCTGCCCATGTGTACAGATCGCCATCCGTACAATGAACTGTATGTATGAAAGCAAATGTACTTATTTATAAAGGGTAACACTTGGAAAAACCTGGTATGGTGGTGCTTTCTCCTTCCGTTACAGTGCCTCCCCGGGGAGCTGACTGGAGCCCTCACTGAGGCCCTGGGTGCTGAGGAGCCTCCCGCTGGGGACGGATTCAGCAGGTTAATAATAAGCAAAGGCCAAATGCCAAATTCTGGGTGATTTGGTTGGTCTCTCTTGGGACCTGCAAGCTTGTATTCGAGCTTGTATTCATTCATTCAGTGAAGTGACTGAGCACCTGCTCAGAGTTGGGGCAGCACGATGGGCACTCAAGAGAGCTGTGGCTGAGAAGACAGTTCTGTGCAAAGGCTTGCAGTATCCACTGAGAGAGGGAGGCTTTTTCTTCAGTGATTTTCTCTCCAGCCAAATCAAGGGAGCACTGAGCTCTTCTTGTTTCATTTTAGTAGCTGAGGCTGCACCCTTGTCCTGCTGCCAGTGAAAGCTGTCACGTCCAGAGGCTGCATGCCCGGGGCGAGGGGACGCCCCCTAGCTCAAGTTCTGAAGGAAAGTGGTCAAAACTGGAAGCCATTACTTCCAGACCTTTGCTTTTTCTTCCTAAATCAGGATAAACTTTCCCATCCTTACCGTCTAGAGAGCTAGGCCGCTGCATTGTAGAAGCTGCAGGGTTCCTGAAACCAGCTGGGGATTTGATACCTTTTTCTAAAAAGTGGCTAGCATGGAGTCCTGCAGCCCTTCCTGCCTAGCAGGTACCTGTCTACTGTAGGGACGAGCTGTAGGGACACAGCTTCCCCTAGACCCCAGTGTGTGCTGAACAAACATCCCTATTGTGTCAATACATCCATTTCCCCCAAACAGCCAAAGCTGGAAAAGCAGGAAAACCAGGCACGCAGTCATCCCAGCCTGGATGCCAGAGTTACCTTCAGAAAAGAAAGGAGAAGACTCTTGAATGAACCACCTACTGGTTCATAGAAAACCTCGTGGTTTGAAAACTTTGAGACCTCCAGGGGTTCCAAGCCCAGTTAAGGTGAGGGGCATCCTGAGCAGGTAAAGGAGGCAAGAGGTCCATCTGCAGGGAGAAGAGGCACCACCTTCATGGCTGGGATCTTTTGAATATTTACAAACTTAGGAGACCCTTGATGCAGAGGCAAGCACAAGAGTTGGAAGTGAGATGGGACGCTAACAGGGTCAAGGTGATTCTGTCCTCATTCTGAGAGCCAGCTGTGACCTTGACTGAGCCATCGGCTTGTGACACATATGAAGTCGTGTGCTTTGCAAGCTTTTAAGCCAATGAAGGTTCAGGCAGAAGCTTCATTCAGGAGAAAGAACATGGATGCAGAAAGCAAAGACCTCTCAAAAATATGGAGAATAGGAGGCACTTGGGTGGCTCAATGGTTGAGCCGCTGCCTTGGCTCAGGTCATGATCCCAGGGTCCTGGGATCGAGTCCTGCATTGGGCTCCCCGCAGGGAGGCTGCTTCTCTCTCTATGTCTCTGCCTCTCTCTCTGTGTCTCTCATGAATAAATAAAATCTTTTTTTTTTTTAAAGGACAGAGAATAAAGTAAATGTCAGAAAGGATTCATGTTACCCAAGGATTACTTACCAGAGGACTTGCTGTAGGATTCCTTTAAATAGTATTTTAAGTGATGATGCTTTTCTGGAGCACACAGAGCATCCCGTCGTGAGATCACCATAAACACACCTCCTGCCTGAGCCTTAGGGATTGTTCTCAAGTGGAATCTCAGCTTGTTCTCAAAGCTTTGCTCCTCTTCTTAAGGAATTAAGAGACAGATTTTCAAAAGGTAAAAAGTGAACAGAATACTGGGGAGAACTTCTTGCCAAGGCCCTTATCGGGGTACACCCTCCAGGCCACTCTCTCTGGGCTGAGGAAAGGGTTTCTCTAACCCTAAGGGAGCGCCTCCCACACTGGGGTCAGACACTGAACAGCCCCTGGGCCATTTCAGAGCCTGTGCCATGACAGATATCTTTAATCACTTTACCTTCTGTGCCCAGCGGGGGGACATTCAATTTCTGTTGAGCCTAGTAAGACTAACTTCATGTATCTGACTCCACTAGAAGCACAGGCTTCTCTTTTTTTGTCACAGCAAATGAAGACAAGTCAGAGATCGGCTGTAGACATTTATTGAATCATCTGTTACACCAATGCTACATTGTACTTCACAGAAGACTGGCCACAGGCAAAGTAAAATAAACCACCACGCATCAGCTTGCAGGGGGCTTCCTGAATCATCCAACATACACTTCGGCAAGCAGGCCAGTTTACAGATTTTGACTACAAATCTAAGGTTCCATTTCTCTATGTGGCATCTGGCAAGGGAGACACACAATTGTACTTTGGTAGTTTGTCCAAGGGGGCGTTTCTCCACGTGTAACTATCTGGCTATACAGCGTGAGCCAGGCCCTGGCAGAGAGCACGGTGTAACCAGGCGAACACCCAGTCCGTCCAGGCAAGCTGCAGCAGAGGTGGAGGAGGTGGGGAGAGGCTCAGAGGGGACTGGGCAGCCCTGCGGGGAAGGGGGGCAGCTCCGGACCCCAGCCACCTGCTCAGAGAAGTGGCAGCAGCCGGAGGCAGGGCCCAAGGCCAAAGTTGAGAGTTAGAAATCTGAGAATTGGAGGATTGGAGGAGGCCAGCCCCATTCTCTAAGGCAGCACTGAGTGAGAAAAAGGCAACCATCAAAGGAACAGTAGTCAGGTTTGGAAATCTCATTCATTTCTTCATGTCAGTAAACTGTGTCTGTCTCAAACTGGGTCATGTTCCTCAAAGCCCAGAAAACAAGGAAAACAAGAAGAGAGCATTCACCAAGTCCAAGAAGCACAAGGTCAATGCTCTAATCACGTTACTTCGAGACTGAAGCCAAAGAGTGACTCAGGAGGCAGCACAGCCTGCTTATGCAGCTGGGGGATTAACCCGATTCCAACTCAGTCCCAACTTCCTGCAAAATGGGCCCAGGTAAAGGGATGAGGCTTTCCTCCAGAACACAAGCAGGCAGCCTTGCCTTCCCCGCTGAGCAGGAATAAGACTACAGCAGCAGCCATCTATTTAAAAAAAAAAGAAAGAAAAAAAAGATCCATGCCCTTGGCCTCAGGGCAGAGCCAGAGCAGCGCCTAAACCAGCTGGTGAGGGCGGGGACCCTGCGGGAGTAGCTGCAGGACAGCCCACCCACCGCCCAGGGGGCCATCTCCGCCCTCCCCTGTCGCCCTCAGCGCCAAGTACAGTTTGTCTCAGTCCTGTGGCCCGTCCCCCTCCCAGTAGAGCCGTCCTGGGGCTGAGGACTGAAGAAAGGGAAGGCGAAGCGCAGACGGGGCCAAAGCCACATCTCCACTGCTTCCCAGGGGCCCGTCCCTCCCCTCTCCGGGGGAACCCTGCCCTGAACACCAACATATTTTATACATAATATCACTTGCTCCGCTGCCAAAGCCTAGACCCATTCTCACCACGTGTTATTCAGACTAGCGAGACTCCTGCTTTGCATTCAGTGTTACACAAAGCAAGTCTTGGCCTCGCCAGGCCTGTCACTAAGGTCCAGTTTCTCCCACAGCTTTGTGCTCTTTGCAGCCCCTGGACGCGGCCCAGCATCCGCTGCTTCAAGAGGAGAGCCACTCTACGTCTTTAGGGATCTGTGCTTTTGTAATCAGGACTGACCACCCAAAACCCTACCCAGAGCTTCTCGATTTGAAGGGGGGAGCGGGGGGGTGATGGTGACACAGGGGCAGGGGTTGGTGGATGACTGACAGGACTCTAAAGCAGCAGCAAGGAGGGAAAGCAGAGGAAGCCAAGTCCTTCACCCCAGAAGTCAGACCTCAAAGTTCCCGGGAACGCAGCCCCCACACTCCCTACCCACCCTGCCGAGCCCTCCCCAGGAGCCGCTGGTCCTATGGGCAGCCTCGACGGGGCGTGGGAAAGACGCCTATCCAAACCCCCAGAACTGAGGAGGCCAGCGCCCTCCCTGTGGTGGGGCAAGGGCAGGCGGTCACTGGGAGCTGGGGCTGTCGCCTTCCGTCAGCGTCTTGAAGTCCATGGAGAGAGCCTGTTCTTCCGCCTGGGGTGGCCGCTTCCAGTCAGCGCGAGTCAAAATGTAGAGCACAGTCACACCAAAGCTGGCCAGCAGCAAGCCCAGCACGTTGGCCAGGACACCCTCAGCCTCAAACGTGCTGTACTTGGCCCTGCAGGGTTAGGGCGGAAGGGAGAAGCCACCCAAAGGGTCACTGTCAGGCCCAATGCCATTTGCACCCAGGCCAGAAAGATGGAGGGTGTTCCAACCCGGCCTCCCCGGGCCCCCCAGAGAGGAGAACTACCACTCCACTAAGTCCACCAAGAGCTGACCCAGAAGGCAGAGGTCTGGGGAAGCAGAGGGCAGGGCTCCATCTCTGCTGGCCCTGGAGACACAGGACACTCACCCAAGTTTAAAAAGCAGCGCCTCCTTCAGGCCCAGCAGGGCTGTGCCCACAGACAGGACGAAGATGGTGGCGCCAAAGAAGACGTGCTGGGGGCGGTAGCGGCTCCGCAGTGAGAACGAAGCTCCAGGGAACAGGAAGAAGCTGAAGCCCACGAGCCACTGCAAGAAAAGGCGGTGGTGCTGGGGACTGAGCTGGCCCCCGGCTCAGCCACCCCAAGGCCACCCCGGTAAGTCGTGTCCACACGCTGTCTGGGAAGTCCTCCATCCACCCACTTGGCTTCCTCAGTCCCGGGAGCAAGGGTGAGGAAGCAGCAAGCACCCACAGGAAAGGTCCTGGCCCCGGCAGGGCACTCCAGGCCTGCTCTCAGTTCACCGGGCCTGTACGCTTGCTCGGCAGCCTGGGCCAGAGGCCAAACACGTGCGCGGGGTCAGCTGGAAGGCGCCTGGGTCTGAGGCCCCCTCACCCATGATCCTGGCTTTGGCACCCATCTCAGAATCTGAAAGCACCTTTTTCACTTTCAGGCACATGCCTTGGAAAATGGGCCCCCTGGTGGCACTCACGTCCCCGCCCCGGCCTCCCCACATCGTTGTGGGGCTGAAGGACTCACCTGCACAAAGTAGAGGACAAACACGAGGATGCCACACCAGCTGTGCAGGCTGTACAGGTCAGAATAGCCCTTCTGCCGGTGGTAGTTGAACACCGCCACCAAGCCTGGAGCACAGTAAGGGGCCATGTGAGGACAGGGCTGTGGGGCGGGGAGCGGGTGAGGTGACCCAAGGGAAACCCCACTAGCTGGGACTTCTGGGATCTGGTCCCAGCTTGATGGCTGCCAGCACCTAGTGTCCCGGCAGGGGACGCCAGCAGGGGGAAGGGACATGGGGAGGGGGCCACAGCAGACCTGGAGGAGACCAGACCTGTCCCACAGCCTCTTCCCCCAGGTCAGAAGCAGAGGGAGAGGAAAGGAAAAGCCGTGCCCCAGAACTCACCCACGAGGGCGATGATGAGCGCGAGGACATGCAGCAGCCCGTGCAAGACTTTGGTTGTGCGTTTGGCTTCATTCCTGAAGACACGGTAAACCAGCAGGGCTTATGGGGAGTGAGAAAAGGAACGTCAGGCCTGCGTGCTGCTGGCACCAAGGAGACATGCCTTGGCTAGGAAGGGCGATCTGAATTAAGGGCTTGTCAAGGTACCTCAGCCACATTAAACAAGGTTCCCGGGGGCCCAGCAGGGGCCCTCGGGTCTGGGTCCGTGTGCCTTAGCACTCCCCCAGCCGCCACCTCCACTTCCTGGTCAAGTGTCCTGTGTACTCCAGGTTGTGTTGTAGGCTCATCATGCGGTCACAATGAGGGCCCACCAAGCTTCTGAGGTCACCTCTTAGCTATGATGATTCTCAAATAGTCCAGTATGGAAGCCTGAGCGGACATTAACTACCTGTAGCAAGCAGGCTCCCTAGTTGGGGGGGCCCCTGGTTCCCAAGCTAACCCCCTCATTCGGCTGAGTGGGACAGGGCCAGGCGGCATGGGGAATGCCTCTGAGGATTCCGCTGCTGAAGGAGGGGCTGTCACCAGGACCTCCTCTAGGAAGAATGGGTCAAATAGATCCAGATTTGGATTTCTTGTTACCAGAGAAGAAGGCCACAGAAGGCAGGGTGGGAGCTAAACATGGCCTCACTCCCACCCCAGAGAGCTTTAGTTCGGCCACAGCCAGTATCCCCCCGACATGCACACACACACAGTCACCCTCTTTCTCCCAATTTCAGCTCAAGGCCCAGCCCCTGGGCTGGCTGCTCTAAGCAGCGCGCAGCTCTGCTTGTCGAAAGAGCCAGGGTAAGTAGGAAAGGAGTTGCCACCCACCAACCCCAGGCCCCTGGATTTGGATGCCTGGGATCCCCAGGCTCCAAGCTAGCTTCCTTCATGTCTTTTCTGGAATCTGAAATGTGCCCAATTACAGGAGACCTCAGGGCTGAGCGACATCTGCAAACGGCCTCCCCTAGGAGCGGCTCCAGAAGTGCAGGCAGCGGGACTCACCATCTCCCTGCAGGAAGATCAGGCCTATAACCATGCAGAGCGGATGTACGTTAAACTGCAGGGCGCCCTCCCAGGCGATGCCGCCCCTGTACAGGCCGAGCCACGCACCGGTCATGGCCACCACCGTCAGGCCCAGCAGCTGGGAGAGCGCCACGTAGTAAGGCAGCGCTCCGGGGGTGGCCGCCACGCCGGCCCGGCTCTCCATGCTGAACAGCTGCTGCAGGAGAGACAGGAGAGCTCAGAGCAGCTGGCACCCCACAGGCACACCCCTGGCCTCTGAGGCCAACCGGCGCCCCCTCCGCCCACCTGCCCCCAGGGCCACCCTGTGCTAAAGCCCGGTATCCCCAGTCTCAAGGGTGGCGGGGCAGGGGTGCCCCACTTCCCCCAGAGACAGGCCAGATGCCTGGCTGTGAGATGCAATGAGGGTGCAAGTGAAGGCCCTCCAAATTGTGGAGGGGCAGAGGGCCCTGCGCCTGGGCTTTATATTGTTTGACGAGGCCCTGGGTCTTCTCAGGGGGGGCCTCACAAATGAGGTACAGAGAAGTGAGAAAACCCCTTGAAGGACCAGGGTCTGTCCCCGGGGGGGAGGGGGGGTCATGAGTACATCCAGGGAGGAGAAAGCCGACCCCCCCACCCCAGCCCCCCACAGCCAGCATGCCTGCGGCAGCCTGAGATAAACAGCCATGCCCTCCCTGTGGGCCTGGGCGCGGCCCCCACAGCAGGTGCTTGCAGGAGAGATGTGCTCTGACCTGCTTGCCTGCAGGCCTGCAGGAGTGGGGAACAGGAGCAGCCAAGCAGCCTGCTCCCCCTGCTGCCCCCCCTTAGGGCTGCACGGCTCAGGTGAGCTCTCCAAACCTAAAGGCACCAGAAACCTACAGGGGCTAACACTGGCCACTCAGGGCTCCTGGCATGTTTCCTGCGTTTCACTGCACTCCCCGCAATGCTGTCGGGACAGGAAGCAGGGGGTCTGGTCCCCTGCGAAGGACGAAGGCAGTTCGGGGAGGTGGGAAAGCCCTGCTCAGGGCGCTGTGTGTGTGTGGTGAGCCCGTTTCCTGGCTCCTCTGTGCAGTCCCCCCCATGTTAGCCTCCCCCAGGGTCAGGATGGCCCTCGTGCCAGCTCTTCATCCTGAGCCAGTGGGTTCTCCTGACCCAGAGCCCAGCCCTGACCCCTACGCCCAGGAGGCAGAGGCACTGGGGCACGAACGAAGATGACTTCCACCCCCCTCACCCTGGTGTTGGGCATCCTGTGCCCACAGAAAGGTGCTCTCCCCTCCCCAGCGTCCCGGCCTCTCCTAGAAGCACTGGGAACATCCCAGAAGAGGACAGCTGAGCAGAGCCGTGGCCCAACAGGCTTCTGGGCCCCGCTAACAGCCAGCGGGAGCTCGCTCTCTACCCCTTGCTGCACAAGAGCTCTTGTCTGGTTGGTGGGCGGCGGGGAGGGACTCCTTTTACCTCCCTGTTCTCTCTGCCATACCCGACAAGTGTAGGCAACTTCACCATGAAAAAAAAGGCGGGGGCAGTGGGGAGTGTTACTAATACACACTCCCTACAGTAAAATGCAGATTAGCAAAAAAAGGTAAAAATTCCAAGTAATTAGCATTTTCACATGTGTCCTTACATCCCTTTTTTCTAGAAACACATACAGTATTTTATAGAAACAGAATCGGTATGACCTGTTTAACTTCCCAGTAGGTCATGCATATCTTCTCATGTCGAATATCCACCTACGCCATCGTTTGCATGACGTCACAGGATTCTTCTGTGCAGCTGTTCCATGCTGTAACCAAGGCCCGATCCCTGTTGTTCAACATTTAGCTAGCTTCCAGTTTTTCGCTAAATGAACCATACTATGTGGCCATCTCTGCACGTGTGTCTAATTCCTAACCGGAGAAACGGAACCCTGCAGCAAGCTACATTCTCTTTTACTTTTTTGACATTTTATCAAATCATCTTCCGAACACACTCCCATGGCAGGGAGGCACATCTGTTTCCAGAAGGCCTGGCAGACTATGAACCCTCATTTCTGAAACTCTTGTCTCTGTATCTGTCACCTTTCACAGGTAAATCTAGGCCCGGTTCCAATCTCTTCCCCAAATACAAACCCTGTTTCTAACTACCCACTGTGTTCTCTACCTACATCCCACAAACACTTCAAACTCAGCACATTCAAAGTCAACTCACTTGCCCATTGCTACCAAGTCCCTTCCTGACCAGGCAGGTGGCCAGTGTGGCTCCCTCCTGGGCCTGGCCCTGACAACTGTGCAAATGTCAGTGGAGACAGGTCACCGAGTCCAAGGGGATTTCCCCCCGCCCCAGTCCCCCCATCACTTCCCTCCTGGCCCTCTTCATCACCACCACCCCAGCCAGGGCATGGAGCTTCTACCCCAATCTCTGTACCCCCTTCAACATGCCAGACCTGCCAGGGACGAGCCAGCTCCCCAGTCCTGATGCCCTACCCTGCATGAAAGGGCCACTACCTGCTGATGAAAAGCCAATCCTGTAACATGATGCTGACTCCCTTTCCATCTGTGGCCCTGGGTTTTTTCACCAAACACACTCAGAGGATACCCTCGCTTCCCACTTCCCGGCCCTCACAACACCCTCTGCCTCACACTCCCCATGCCTCCCTCCCAGCTCCCTGCTCCCCACCACTCGCCCCTCCTCCACTCACCCTCCCCTCCATCCATCTGCCCACAACCTGAAATGGGCATTTCGCTCACCTCTGCCCCTCGAGACTGGCCTGCAGCTCACTTACCAGGTGGCGTCCTGCCCCCCCGTTAGGCTTGCCTGTGCCTCTCTGCTCACGGGCCCTGTGAGCTGGTGCCAGGCGGGGATGCGTCCTGCTCCTCTAGGGCCTCCTCAGGATCTATTCCCTTGCACAGACTCTAACAGGAACAGATGCTGTCCTCCGGTCACTTGTTCTCCGCCCTCCTCCCCTTTATTAGATTCATATAGCCCCGGGGCACGGTCGGAACCTGATTAGCTCCGAATTAGAAAGAGCAGAAGGAACGTGCTCTGCCGCGGGTCCACCTGCCACGCAGATTAACCAAGGACAGCAGTGGGAGCTCTTGGATCTCAGAGCCACTCTGCGGCCAGGCCAGCCAGCCTCCTACTGAGACAGGCAGAGATCAGAGCAAGGTTCTCCTCAGAGCTGTGGGTTGTGACTTACAAGAAGTATATAAGATGGAGCTCCTAAAACCCTTGGAATTTCCCAAGAAGGCCATAAAGCAGTCTTTTGTTAAGTTACTGAGCCTTTAGATAACCTGGGGATGGGGCTGGTTGCCAGGGGAACCAACCATGTGACTGAAGCCTGGAATCCTTAGTTCCACCCATCAACTCCCCCCCCCCCTCCCCCAGAGAGGTGCTGGAGATTTGAGTTCAATCACCAATGGCCAATGATCTAATCAACCACCTCTAAGCAACCAAGCCTCCATTAAAATCCAAAAGGAGCTTCTAGGGAAAGACAGCTCCCCCAGTCCCCAGGGATAGAAGCTCCTGCACTCAGGACCCTTCCGGACCTCACCCTCCCCTCCGCTCCTCTTCATCTGGTGGGTCCTAAGTCATATCCTTTTATAATAAATCTAATAAGTAAAATGTTTCACTGAGTTCTGTGAGCTGCTCTAGCAAATTAGTTGAACCTGAGGAGAGGGCCATGGGAACTTCCTATCTACAGCAGGTGGGTCAGAAGCACTGGTGCCAACCTGGATGTGCAACTGGCATCTTTAGTGGGGGGCAGTCTTGTGGGCCTGAGCCCATAACCTGTGGGATCTGATGCTGTCTCCACGTAAACAGCGTCAGGACTGAGTTCACTTGCAGGACACCTGGTCAGTGTCCTCTGAGAACTGGAGGAGTGGTTGGTGGTCCTGAAAAGAAAACACACATTGGAGTAGTGAAAGGACTAAATGGGGGGCTTGAACGTTCTGCACTGTAAATTCACACCCTGAGTGCCCCCAGGAAGTCAGGCCCCTCGTGCTCTTTGCACCCCACCTGCTGCCTGCGTGTGTTGGGAGGACAGGGGCCTCACGGCGGGCTTCCAAGCCCCAACTCCGTACTCGGCATTCTCTCCTGTAACCTTCGCGATACCACCATGATAACAGGAGTTTTGGCTCAGTTTAATGGGTGAGGAAATGGAGGCTTAAAGAGGATAGGTGACATGCCCCAAATTATCAGCCGCAAATAGCTGCTCAATGATTTGTTCATGAAGCACCCTTTGTATGCTGGCAATACGCCAGATACTGGATAAGCCGTGATCCCTGCCTTCAAGGAGCTTGCAGACAAGTTACAGAGCAGACACAAGATTTTTTTTAAAGAGTAGCAGGAATTCAAGCCACGAGTTCAACTCAGGCTCCAATGGCCCTTTCCACCATACACACTGAAGACAGTGTCCCCCTACTTTTATACATTGAAGTGGCACAACCCAAGCAGTAGTTGTCTGGCAGGGGTATGGCTGTGCCCCGCATCCAGGGTGGACTGTCTTGCTTTCCAAATACTGAAGTCAATCAAGGATGTATCTGAATGGGCACTTGCCAAATATGATCACTCTGAAGCAGAGCTCCAATGGGTCCCTCCCTGTCCCATGCCAGTCCTCCCATGTCCCTCACCCCTCAGGAAACCAGGCTCCTAAGGCAGTTTAAGCCATCAAGTACTGGTGTCCCCTGTGGGCTCTCCTGGGGGAAAAAGAGGCAGGACGGAAACTGGTAGTTAAGAGAGAAGGGGATGGGACACCTGGATGGCTCAGTGGTTCAGTGTCTGGTTGAGTGTCTGTCTTCGGCTCAGGGCGTGATCCCGAACTCCCAGGATCAAGTCCCACATCAGGCTCCCTGCATGGAGCCTGCTTCTCCCTCTGCCTGTGTCTCTGCCTCTTTCTGTGTCTCTCATGAAAAATCAAATAAAATCTTTTTTAAAAGAGAGAGAGAGAAGGGGACGCAGGAGGCTGAACCAACTGATCAGTGAGCTTTTCACAGAGCCTCCAAAGGCAGCGCTCCTGCCCCATCTGTCTGGGGAACTAGGCATCCAGGAGAAAGCCATAAAGATTAACCTGTGGAACTTCAGAGGCCCAAGCTGTCTCCCCCACTCCCCCGCCCAATGTGAAGGTTGATTTAAGTCCAAGGAAGAGGGATGCTCAAAGCTCACACCAAGCAAGACCATCCTGCCTCAGGCAGGCCTGTGCCTTGCCTACAGGTGACCTCATAGTCAATAAGCTCCAAGGGGGAAAAATCCAGATTCACAAAAAAGATGAAGTAGTGAGTGGTTCAGTGGTTTACAGAACATGAGCAGAAAGATTCCTTCAACAATGGCATTCCCCCATTCCTTATTCCATTCAACATCATTGGCAACCTCTCTTTGTGCAAAGGAAGGGCTGCTTCCAATGCTGGAGAGAGAACACATTACAGGGACTCTGGCTGGAATCTGACCTGCCCACAAAACAGATGGAACATGTGCAAACCTTGAAGTCAGTTGAGAGTCACTCCCTACTAAGCAGATGCCTTGGAATCATGCTCCTTGGGTTCATCCAGACAGTGACAAGACTCTCTTCCTTCCCAATTGGGCTGTCCCTCCAGAATGCTGGCAGTCCTTATACCTCCTTTGTTCCCAAAGCAGAAGCATGGACAGCAGCATCAGGCCTGGAAGCAGCCACTCTCCACCCCAAAGGCCTCCTCTGCCTCACACACCCGAGTCTTGGAAGCAGGGGAGGCTCTAATAGTCCCTTGCCCAGCCACCCTCCTTGCTGTCAGAGCACAAGATGGGGGTGACAGTTCTGGCAGCTTCTGGAACTTTGGGCTGAGACAGTCACTCCCTCCCCTCCCACACACTTGCAGTCAGGTTCCACTTAATGCAATCAAACAGGGACAGGAGCTACCCGCAGGGCTTGAACGTGCTGAGAATCACTGTTTCTCCCCCAGCCCACAGTTTCATTAAAAGGCCACGAGGCCTAATCTCATTATGGGGACCAGACATCGACTGTGTCCTAAAGCCTGGAAGCTGGCAGCCTGGCCTGGCCACAGCCCTCCTTGTCCACAGCAGGGTTTTAATTGAGTTAGAGAAGATTATATTGGGGACTGAGGTTAGAGCTTTTCTTGATGAGTGAGTGGGGGAGGAGGGAACAACTCAATTGCCCTAGAATGTCCTAGAATGTGATGGAAGAGAAGGCAAAATGAAGGTTGAGCTGTCAGGCAGAGCTCCAATTAGCCTGCAGGAAGAAAGCAAAGCTTGAAGTTAGACACTGGGCCTGGTTCTCCATTAAGTACAGCGGGCTTGGTGCCAGGGCTCCCAAAACTTGTAGGGACCCACAAAAAATGTTATGATTTCTACCAAAGTCAGGAGGAAAAACAAATTTAGCGTTGAAGAAAACGTTCTAATTTTTAATCCAGCTTGGAATACATTTGTCTTTATAACAACACAGTTGTAAAAATATACAGTGTTTGTTTGTTTGTTTTACTGTTACTATTTTTAATGGAAGAAGGGTCCCAGCAAGGCAAAAGTGCCTAGGACCCATGAATGCAGCTCCGGTCAAGCAGATGTGATGTTAAAGCCAGTCCCACTGTTTATGACTCTGTGCTCCTGGACAAGCCAAGTCCCCTCCCTGAGCCTGCTTCCTCATCCACAACATAGGGGATATTGAATCTCACCTGATTTACTCACTGGCCTGGAAAAATCTAAGTGGGATAAGTATGTACTGGTGCCTAGCAAAGTGCCCGTCACATGGTTGGCATTCAGATAACAATCTAATAAAAACAAAACCTTGGGAAGAGTCGCACATCCAAAGTTGTTAACATAAGAGGTTTGGGGCCACAGAGAGCCAGATGGCAGCAGACAGCCCTACCACTTCTCATAAATCCACACTCCTATCTGCTCCTGTCCCCCACCCTGGATCTGGGGCGGATTCCTCCACCCATGCCTTCTGGTGTTGCTGGTCCATATTAGAGAAGCCAAGCTCTGCCAGCCAAGAAAAGGTGGCCAGGACCAGGGCCAGGGCAAGGTGGGGCAGGCAGGGGTGGCTCCACCTCCCGGCTTCCGGCTGCCTCCTCCCGCACGGAGGTGGGGGGAGGTTGCCGAACCCTTTCTCTCTGTGGGTCTCACCTTGGCATTTATAAGTTTTCGTTCTGTACTTTTCTGCCTCAAATCCAACTTCACAAGAGAAATCAAGGTACCTGTGAGAAGGTGGGATTTCTTCATTTGGTATAAAAACAGAGTTAAAGAATCCAGATGTCCTGAGATGGAGCTTCATTTAATGAGACTTAGAAACCCCTCAAAGACTGGCAAGTTAGGGAGCATGAGAGGAGAGGGACAATCTCAAAGAGAAAGGCTGGGGGTAGGGTCCACTGGGATCCCTCTCACTGTGACGCCCTGGGGGAAAGAGCAGGCCTGGGGGGGGGGGGGCCCTGCCATCACCTGGGTGTCAAAGGCAGCAGCGGGCCCCTCCCTCCGCTCAGTTCTGCACCGGTACTCACAGCTCAGGGCCCCGCAGGGCCGAGCCGGCGAGCCAGGGTTTCCCAAACGAGACGCTCCTACCCTCCACAGGAAGCTGCGGAGGTTCCAGAACTCGGTTCTCCTAGCTAGATACTTTTCAACCCCAAAGGCAGAGAGGCGAGGCTGAGGAGAGAACCAGCAGAGCAGTCCGGCGGGTCTCGGTTTCAGGTTTCAACACAACAGTCGTAGCAAACGGTGGCGGGTCCACGTCTACCCTCCCGAGTTTCTAGAACAGGTGAGGCCACCTGGCGCTCCGACCTAACTTCCGCAGTGGCGCGGAGGCCGACAGCTCCCGCGGGGCGCACGGCCCGCTCTCGCCGGTCCCGACCGGCTCCGGGGGGCTGGGGAGCGGGTGAGGTGCGGGGGGCGCGGAGGCCGGAGCCGGCGGGGGGGCGTCCCGCTGCCGCACACCTGGGCGCCGCCCCGGCTTCGCGCGGGGGCTCGGCTCGCACCCACCCGCCGGGCGCCTACCTGGCCGGGCGCCGGGCCCGGAGCTGGTCCCCGCCGCGCAGCACCACACGGCGCCCCGGCCCGCGAGCTCCCCGCGCCGCGCCCCGGCGGCTCGGCCGGTTCCGCCCGCCCCCCGCCCCCGGCGCGGAAGCTACGGCGTCGCCATGACGACGGGGCGGCGGCCGCGGGGGCGGCGTGGGGCGGGGCGGCGGGGGCGGCGTGGGGCGGGGCGGCGCGGGCGGCGCGGGTCACGCCCAGGGCGCCGGAAGTGCCCCCGCGCGCGCCGGCCGGGCCCCCGCTAGTGCGCGGCGCTCGGGACGCGGCCCTGCGCTGCCCGGGCCCGAACCTTGACGCCGCGCCCCGGGGGCTGCGGCGCCGGGCGCTGAGGGGCCGCAGCGCGCCCACTGCGACCCCGGCCTTCTGGACCCGAGCTCGGGTAACCTTCGAGATCCGGGGCTCGCGACCCGGGGCGCGTTCAGGGGTGCAGGGGGGCTGCGGCCCAGGTGTGGGGACCTCTTGCCCAGGCCTGACGCGGAGGCCGCGGGCGCTGCGGGGGAGGGGGGCGGGAGCCGGGCCCGGGACGGGGACGGAGCCCGGCGCCGAGGGGAGGGGCTGCCGCCGGGAGAGCCGCCGCCGGGCCTCGGCCTGGGCTCCGCGCTTCCTGGTTCCTTCCACGCCCTCCTCCTCCCCCCTTCCTCCCCTTCCCCGCGCCCCCCCGGGCTCAGGTGGCCACTAGGTGTCAGACACGGCCCGGGCCTGGGCGCACGCCGCGGCTCCTGCAGCCCTTGGGGGATGCGCCCGCCTCCCTCCCGGCCGAGCGAGAGGTGACTGGACCGGGTGGCTGGGCTCACTCCTTCCCCAGTACCAGCACCCCAACACACACACACACACACACACAAAGGTGACATTTTTGCTCCCTTTTGTCAGGGAGCTTTGCCTGGGACTGACTGCCCACCCCCCAAGCAAAGAATAGATGCCCGTTGTCGCCAGCCCCGCCGCTGATGAAGGCCTAGACCTTGCCAGCGGCAGCCTCCCCTGTCCCCAGAGCGGGAGAGGAGGATGCCAAGGCCAGAGCTGGGGGCCAGCCTCTACTACAGCCCCCTGTCCAGGAAATGCTGTGGGTAGATAACAAGTCCAGCTCAGACTTCTTACAAGCTCAGAACAAAAGGTCCTTTCCTGTCAGATGCCTGGCAAGGCTCCCCAGGAGCCTGAGGGTAGGAGGGAAATGGGGTTTCCTCCCCTGGAGATGTAAAAAGACACCCCTCCCCCACGGGGTCGCTCTCCCTCCCCCTGCCTCCCCGACTGTGGGCTTCCCATGGGCAGTGGCCAAAGGCTCCTGAGGGACTCTGGCCAAGGGGGGGCCTTGGGAATCTAATTCCCCCGTACAGAGGGAACACACTCTCAAGCAAGACACCCTTGCTTGAGAGGGTGCCCACTGCCCTAGGCACACCTTCTAAGGGGACAAACAGAGCAGGGCCAAGCATAGACCTGCCACGGCATAAATTCGTTGGAGTAACTGTCCAGTTGGAGGAAGCTAATGGACATTTTAAATTAAGCAACAGCTTCCTTGGCGTGCCAACAGGCAAACAGCAGGCAACAAATGCTCTGTGTGTTAAATGTGGAACTGAGCCATTTCCCATCGTTTGGCCTGTATATCTGGGCTTGGAGGAGGACTGGAGTGGGCAGGGTGGCACAGAGGAGCAGAGCCTGCTGGGAACTCTGTGATTTGAGTGCTGAGCTTCCCGGTATAGGGCTTTCAGCCCCTTCCAAAGCTGTAAGAGATGCCTGCTGAGGCAGAATGGGGCCCCTCGGGTCCTTCTTCCCCCTGCCCCCATGATCCCATGGCCCTGGGCAGCCACATTTTCCTCTTAGAAGGGAGAGACTACCATGCCAGCTTAAAGTGGGGAAGGGATGGAGGTGGGCCTCTGAGTGAGGTAAGGTACCTCCATGGGGACCAGCCATGCGGGGACTTAGCTCTAAGGGCTCATGGCTCCACTCAACCATTTTAAAGAGCAGGTGATCCACTAAACTGCCACTGAGCACCAGAATCCCCAAACCAGGATGACAGACACTCCTACTCTCTCCCCACTACCAGCTGCTGAGGCTCCTGCCACAGAAGCTAGAGAAGCTTCCACTCTATAGCTGGGGTCAGAGGTGGGTAAAAGCAGGCTAGTAGAGCAGCACCAAGGAGCCTTCTTGAGGACTGAAGATGTGGTCCAGGACATTTTCCATGCAATCCCCTCCCTTCCTGCACTCACAGACCTACACTAGACTTACCAAGTTCACTCCTGCCTCTCTCTTGGAATGCCCTGATCATCACTTGGCTCATTCCTTCATATCTTAACTCCTGAGACTGGCTTTCCCTAACCCCAGTCTAGTACCTGGAGTTGAAGTTGAGATGTAGGGGGAGACTTTGCATTAAGGGTGCTCATGACAGGTCTGGGAAACCACACCTGGAGCTCACCCTGTTCTTTGGCCAAAAGTGTTTAAACAACAGGAAGAACCCAGAGAGTGAACAGAATGTACCGCATGAAAAGGACCTCAGATCCCCCTGGGGAGCCAGGCTGATCAGGGCTGCCCTTACTAGGGTTCCTAGGTTGAGAAAGATGGATTCTCAGTTAAATTTAAATTCAGTATTTTTCTTGGCATAAGTGTGTTCCACTTATTACATGTAATATACTAAAATGTGTTTGTCATTTATATGAAATTTAAATGTAACTGGATATCCTGTATTTACCTGGCAAGCCTACCTTGCTCCTGTGTGGGAAGGACAAGAGGGGCCTCCTAGCCATTCTGGCCCCTTCCAGAGAAGCTTCTTCCACCCCTACCCCCCAGCCAGGCTGAAACAGCCAGTTAACTCCTGTTCAGAGTCAGGCCAAGGTGCATCCAAAGCACATTCCTGTTCAGCCTGGGCTGCAGGCAGGGGCCTTAATCTTGGACAACAGAGAATACAAAAGTCATAGGAGACGGGGTTCCACAGGCCAAAGGCTCTGTAAGATGCATGCACACAGAATTCATTCACGCTTTACGACAGTTGATTTATCAAGTCCCTTCTGTGTACCAGGTGCTGGGCGATCCTGGGAGTGTATCAGTGAACACGACAGGCATGGCCCTGTTTTCTCAGCTCATAAAAAGGCAACTCAGATCATAAAAAGGCAACTCAGATGGGAGGGTCAGGGGAGGCTTCTGGGGCATGTGACATAGACTCAGAGAGCTACAGGGGTTCACCTGGCAAAGGAACAGCAGGGAGATGGCAGGAGTGTTCTGGCCAGAGAAACAGTCGAGTGGCTAGCGGCTAGCGCATCATGCAGGATGCCTAACCCGTACACCCTCGGGGCTCCTGGGCCATTGCCAGGATCTGCATGCCTGAACCAAAGCCTGTGCCCGCCCTGGGAGCTGGGCCTTGCCTTAGGAGGGCAAATCACTGAAAGACACATACCCTGACAGTCTACAGAGGTGGGAGCAGCCTGCTGCTCCAGGTGGCACTGTCAGGCCCACTCCCTGACGAACTTGTTCCAACTTCCTGGGAAAAATAGTCTGATTCTGAGAGTATGTGGCTACTTTGGTGAGCTTAAGATGGAAATAGAATCACTCGGGGAGAAAAATCAATCTTTCTACTTCAGGGGCAGCAGCCCCAGCACAAACAGTCCAGTGGAGCAGCAGCAATGGTGAAGGGGTGGCTGGGGGGCAGGGACCTGGCCACTGATGAAGACAGTCAGTCACCTAGAGCCTCCAGAATTCAAGGGGATTGGGCTGAGCAATGTCACAGGCTGTGGGTTCCAGGCTGAGGAAAACAAGTGGGTCTCTGGGTCCCAGAGCTGGTCCAAGCCAGGAAAACAAGACTCAGACAAAAGAGTAACCTGCTCACAAACCAACTGAACACCGCAGGGCGGGATCCCTGGGTGGCGCAGTGGTTTGGCGCTTGCCTTTGGCCCAGGGCGCGATCCTAGAGACCCAGGATCGAATCCCACATCAGGCTCCCGGTGCATGGAGCCTGCTTCTCCCTCTGCCTATGTCTCTGCCTCTCTCTCTCTCTCTCTCTCTCTCTCTCTCTGTGACTATCATAAATAAATAAAAATTAAAAAAAAAAAAAAAAAAACGCAGGGCAGGTGGAGAAGCCGTGAGAATCAGCATAGTCAGGCCACCTCTTCCCTCTGCCAGGCTCCAAGGGAACCAGACGTGGGTTGGATAAACAGTGAGGACCGCCTGGAGCAAGAGGTGGCCCTGGGTACCCAAGGTGAGAGGCAATGAAAGCGGTGGGTTTTCCAACCTCCCATTGTGTTTCTGTGCAGCCCCCTGAGGGAGGGAGGGACCAGGAGGAAGTCTGTTTTCCCTCCTCCAGCTCACCCTCCCTCCTTCCCTTCCTCTAGCCTGCCTTCCCTCCCTCCTTCCCTTCTTTTTTCCTTCCTTCCTCACTTCTTTTCCTTTCTTCCAGCAAAGGTTTATTGGGCACCAATTTGTGTCAGCCACTGTCTGGGCCCTGGAGAGATAGTAATCAATGAACAGAAGGTCCTGCTTTTATGTAACTTATATGAAGTGGGGGTGACTTAATTAAAAAGTAAATGAGTAAATGACACATATACACACATATGTGTGTATGTACACCCACACACAGACCCTAATTGCCTGTAGCAATAAGCATTATGAAGAAAATAAAGCAGGAGAAGGGCTGGACTGTCACAGGAGGAAGGCTCCGCGAGGAGAGAGGGGTGCAGGCCCTGTGAAGATCTAGGGGAAGGGAAGTCGACCAGAGGGAAGAGGGAGCAAGGGCAGAGGCCCTGAGGCAGGCATGTGCATGGTCACCTCCATCCTGCCCCACCTCTAATGCTCCTCTTCTCCCAGCAGAGGAGACGATGTATACAGAAGGGGAAACAGGATTGCAGACGGGTCCTCAGGGAGGGAAGAGGTTGAAGATGTGAGGTGGTGTGCAGGGACCTGCAGTGGTCCCTAGGCGTCTAACAAGTGTCTGTAGGCCCATAGTTGTAGCTGTGTGATTCCTGAACGTGTTCTTCACACAATGGGGAAACTGGATGTAGGGCCATCTACATTGGTAGGGCACACTGAGCTCCCCTTGTCCAGCCTGGCCTGAGCAGGAGGCTTTGGAGCCCAACTCCAGGACCGAGCTCCCCTGGGCCAGCTCCCCCCTGGGAAGAAAACATGAAAAGGTTTGTATCCCAGTGGTGTCCTCAGTCCCCACCTTCCTGCTTTTCTCCTTTGGTAGATCAGTTGGTCAGTCAATCAAGAAACACTGAAGACGATATGAGCGCTAGGGGCATTTACTGTGGAGAGCGAGGGCATGAGGCTTGGGGTAAAGGGTGGCCAGAGCCTTGGTGTTGTCAGCAGGGGCATGGAGAGAGGGGAAATACTGCTGATAATGATAGCCACCTAATCAGCTCCACAAACCAGCCATAAACTGCAGGTCTGCGACTCTTGCACTTTGTTCAAAGCACTTTGTTCAAAACTCTGAGTTCTCAACTTGACTCTGAAAGCAATGCCACTTCTGGCTTCATACCCTCTGGATCTTGGCCAACCATCTCATGACAGAAGTGCAGCAAGGGTGTGATGGCCATGCTGAGCCGAATGTGAGGGGGGACCAAGCCATGGCCCAGAGGGTGCCCCCAGTGGGAGCTGGGCAGAGACTTAGGCAGCATCCCCCAGTGGTGGCTTTATGGCATCTCTCTCTAGGTCAGACCTCAGCTGAACCCAGAAGAGCAGAAAAAAGGGGATGCTCATATAAGGCACTGTCTCTGATGAGTCCAGTAAGGCTGATGACTCTTCCAAGGTCGTAACAAGTTAGCAGCATACCTGTCCTGAGTCAGAGGTGTCCCTTAACCTGACTTCACCCCTCCCACCTCCATCCTTTACATTTCTCTTGACCTTGGCCATCGCCTCCTACCTTGAGTTTCCTATCAGGCCAGCTGGTCCTTTTTGAGAGCAGATTAGATTTGAAGGCATCTTGACCTTAGAACCTCCCTTACCCAGGAAGCCATGCCCCTTGATCCCTCCTGCCAGTCAGTGGGAGACGCTAATAAGCGAACTGCAACCAGGGAGAATCACCCCCTCTTAGCTGGTCCCCCAGTTCGGATTGATCCTTATCTCTTGCCTCATTGCCCGATGTGAGCCAGTCATGCCTCCTGCTCTAGACGGTATCCGAGGCGCTTCTTCTGGAGTAGGGCTAGAACTGGGGCCTTCTGCTCTGACAGCAGCAGGTAACTTATGTCTCTGGGGTAAGCTTGCTTCAAAGTCTCACCCTAAAGCTCCAGGGTTCAAGAATGTTACCCAAGGGGGACACCCAGGTGGCTCAGCGGTTGAGCATCTGCCTTCAGCCCAAGTCGTGATCCCGGAGACCTGGGATCGAGTCCCATGTCAGGCTCCCTGCATGGAGCCTGCTTCTCCCTCTGCCTGTGTCTCTGCCTCTCTTGCTCTGTGTCTCTCATGAATAAATAAAATATTAGAAAAAAAAAAAAAAAAAAAAGAATGTTGCCCAAGGGCTGGCTCTTAGGTTCCAGAACCTAAGACTGTATTTTTGAAAGGCAAAGTTACTACTTGGAGACTTAACTAAGTCATCCATCCCAACATCCTGTTGTCCACTGTGCCCTTTACAGCTTGAACGGCAATGTCACATCCTGACATTGACAGGACTTTGAGCACTCTCAGCTATGGTGAGCTTTTCTCCCCTCCCAAAGGCCTCTCCTCATTTGATAAAGTACCCCCAGGGCTTATTTTGGCCAAGGGCTCAGTCTTGGCTTCACTTCACTGAGAATTCAAGACCCAGCTGCACCTGCTTGCCTGGGCAGCTGGACACAAGCAAATGTGATGGCCCCATATTAGTGAGTCCAGCTCCTGAGCTCTAGAGTGGCCCAGTGCTGTTTACAGCCCCTGTGGCATCCCCAGTATCCAGGTGGCCAGGCCACCAGCCATCCCTTCCAGAACCAGGCCACTGCAGGGACCTCCACTGGCCCTATGCAGGTTTCTCCATGGAGAGGCTTCTCCCAGAAGCCCTAGCGCCTGTCTTGCCAGCTGATATCAGAGGAGGTTTGCTAAGATAGAAGGGTCTCAGCTCACATTCTTTCTTCCTAGGCATGTTGGCCAACTATGTCACCCTCAAGGGGGGTGACATGAGGTGGCCCCTGTCTAGCCACAGCAGGGCACTGCCATCTTGTCAACATATGCCTTTCTGACATCTGCTTAAAAGGCCCTCTCAAGAGGTACTTCCTGAAACAAACGACTACAGAGTAATGGAAAACAAAATGTCATATTCTTCTCCAGGAGTCCCTCTGACCATCTCTGATGCCTTCAGGGAGTTTATCGTAAGGGCCCTCAGCGGTGGGGAAGCCAGGCAGGGTCAGGGTGCTGCCCAGCCTGACAGCAGTCCTGGAGGCCCTTCAGGGGTCCTGGTGTTCAGAGGACTTTGCCAGGACCCTGGACATGGACAGGTGAGGGCTGAACCCGGAAAGGAGTTTGCCTCCTATGCTCTGGGTCCCACCGTGGAGACTGTGTTAGAGCCAACTGGCAGGTCCTTTCCCCAACCCCGGGGGAGGCAGGCCAGACCCCGAGCTCCAGCCCCCCACCCCCCGCCACCCTGATGGCGGCTGCCCCCACCTTCTCTGCGGGGCCCTGTGTTTCTGTCTCTGCTGCCACCCTAGGCCTTGTTGTGCTCCTCTCCCCCTCTCTGTCTCAGCTTCTCTCTCTGGTCCCTCTCCCTGTCCTCCCTCCGTTTCCCTGTCTGGCCTGAGCTTCCCTGGAGGCCCGGGAGACAGATGATCATCTCCGGCACCCCAGAGAGCAGGCAGTTCCTGGCCTCTCGCAAACAAGGGGGGCCTGACCCTCAGCCTGTGCGCTCCCCAGAGGCCCGCCGGGACTGGTGGTGGGTGCTGGGTGCGTGCAGAGGTCCGGGCAGGTGCAGAGCCCCTCGCCCCCACCTTGGCCGCGCCTGCTGCGTGGGAGGCTGGAACACATTGGTTCTGGTCCGGACGTCAGGAAAGCTGCTGGGTACCTGGGTGGCCGCAGTACTGGGCTCGCTGGGCAAACGTAGATGTGAGCACAGGAGCACAGGAGCGTGCCTGGCGCCCCAGGGTTGGGGGGAAGAGAGCATGCAGATGACCCGTGTCCCCGCCGAAGGCCGAGGCCCCGCTTTGGAAAAGAGGTGCAGGACCAGGCCGCGGTGGGGGGCTGGGCAGGACAGACCCTGGGACAGCTTCCTTAGACCACTGAGTCACCAGGAAAAAGATGGAGTCTGAGTGGAGTTGCAGACACTTTTCATTTTTCCATATAAAGATATTTTTAAAAAAATAACAGCACTTTAATAACCACCATTTTATGAAAGAAGTAATATTTTAACAGCAAAAATATATATATATAGAAAGGATCCTTGGGATAAAAGATATTGTGACCAAGGAAGGACAGCTGGCAACTTGGCTGATATATGCTGATGGACTTTTTATATCTGACTCTTCTTATTTTGCTCCCTTTATTGCTGACTACCAAACACTTTATCAAGGCTGGAGCTGTCAGCGATGAACCTCAGGGGCACTGATACAGGGACCCGGAGAGGTAGGGGCCACACAAGGAAGGACTTTGGCCTTCATGCTGAGGAGTGCAGATTTTATCCCTTAGGTGATGAGGCGTGGAGAAGGATTTTGCCAACAGATGCTGTTTTCAGGTTTGTGCTTGAGGACAGGCATCCATTTCCAGGCTGCATGTGAGAATGGCCCCCAAGGGGAGAGCCCTGTCTGGCCTGAGCCCCGTGTTAGTGAGCCCAGCCCCAGAAGAGGGGCCCGTGAGAGGTAATGAGGGTCTGTAAGTAGAGACAGTGGCGGTGGTGGGACTGGAAGGAGGACAGGTGGAGCAAGAGGAGCCATGAGAAGCCAGGAAGGGGAAGGTGTCTGTCTGTCCACATTCATGTGGGGACTGCAACAGAGATACCTCATCAGGAGCAATACCAGGAGAAGTGAGGTTGAGATACGGCATCCAGAATAAGAACATCCTGACTCTAAAGAGTATGGCACTTGACCTATCCTGTGAAAGTAGACAGAGACAGCATTCTGGAGGGGAGAGCAGGAGGGAACAGTGCGGTGGCTCACAGTGCGGGCATTTATCTGACTTTGCATTTGGGCTCCACCACTTGTGTGACGTTAGTCAACTTATCAACCTTTTGGTGCCTTAGTTTCCTCATCTGTAAAGTGGGAATCGAATAGTAGCTAACCCATAAGGCTGCTAGGAGATTTAAATGAATTAAGATATATAAAGCACTTAGATGCCTGGCTCAATGCACATGGCCTGATATCATGGTACATTGTTGTATCTCCAGCACCCACACGGCATCCACAGCATAGGAGGAACCATTCATGTTGGTGAAAATGGAGTAAGAAGGTATGATCAGGGAAAATGCCTGGCCTGGTTTTGTGAAAGGACAAGGGTCTGGGACAGGACTCTGAATGCTCCTCAGTCCTCTGCAGGGAACCTTTACCTGCCTTTCCACGTTCACTGAACAGGGATTGAGAGAGAAGATGGTGGGCTTGGGGAGGGGAAAGCACTCAACACCTCCTGAAGGCTCTCTGGGATGGATGTTCTCTGGCATCAGCAGCCTCTCAATAGGCAGAAGGCAGGCAGAGAAAAGGCACAAAGGATCCCGTGGAGGACCCATAGAAGTGGACCAGAGGATCCATAGCTGCTGTGGGAGTGAGGAGCTGGCTCCCCAGTCACCCACCTCCTCACACCAAAGGACCAGCACCCTCCGAAACTGAGTCATTTCCTTTCCTTCCCACCCCCCAAACCTGCTTCTAGAATGTTCCCCTCCAAGGAACATGTCTTTCAAAGCATTGTCACCTCCCTTGTCTCCTCCTCCCCCCTTCCACTCCAACCAGTCAGTTCCTGTCCCATGTCCCTTGGCACACTCCTGAATCTACCACTGCCCTAGGTGTCTGGGGGGCCCTAGCCCATTGTCTTCTTCCACCACCTCCAGCCCTCTAAGTTTGCTAATCATATCTTCACTGCTGGCTCTAAAGTACAAATGTGGCCAGGCACTGCCCAACCTAAAGCCTTCCTTAGGAGGGAGGCTGACCACTCACCTTGGCTCTGACAGCCTCACCCTGCTTTTCTAACCTCTGCTCACATCCGAATGCTGACTAGCATAACTTTCTGTTTCCTCTGCTGGAAATGTGCCTTCTAACAACTGGCCCGATCGACTCCTATCCCTTCTGTCAGGGTTCAGCTGGAGCAATACTCCTAGCTGGGGCTCAGGGCCCATCAGGTCTTTGGAATTGCTTGTTAAACATCCAGGTAGTCTGTGTTAGTGAGACCATCTCTGGCAGAAGCACGGTGGTCTCAGGAGAAATGTGCAGAGGAACAAGTGAGAAAGAAAAGCAGGGAATGTTTTTAATGAAGACCAGGCAAAATTAGGCAATAGGAGACAGGACCGCTATGAGTCAAAGATTACTCAGAGGTTCCTGGCCTGGGAGGCGGAGATGGGTTGTCACTGTCCGTGGCTATGGCAAAGCTGGGCTTCACCCTGGGCCCAGAGTGAAGAAACACCCCTTCCCCTTGGCCCTGCTTCCAGGGAGCCGGGGGGCCTGATGCAGAATGTAATACAGAGAGTCCAAGGATGCATTCTTTGGAATATCAACATTAAAAAAAAAAACAAAACACTGTCTTACTTACTAAAAATGTGCTTGACATGAAGCTGTGGAGAGAGCTAAAAGGAGACACAAACGTTAAGAAAACTTCCTTAAAAGAGAGGAGTGCTGAGCCCAAGCAGAAGGGTGGATTCTGTAGATGCTCTGCATGTAGATGGTAACGAGGCGCATAAACAAAGTGGTTTCCGTCAGCTCCTGGGTTCTGTGGGAACGCCAGGGCTGACGAGCCCGCCAGCACAGCCACGGCCCTCTGCAGCTGCACCAGGAGACTCCCGTTAACTGGCTCAGGGCCCCCCTCTGCACTGTTAGACCGGCCCCGAGGCTTTCCTCAAACAAGGATATACAATGTACACAGGATGCAGAAAATCTGCAGTCTGTTCACAAGAGGGTGATCATGTGCAGAGGAATCTGAAAACTGTCTCTTCCCAGGAATCACTGAAGGTGATAGATTTCTCCTGGAGAAAAGGAGACACAGATAGACATGGAAGCTACCTCTCATGTTGGAGGGTAGTCATGTCAAAGAGCGAAAAGACTCACTAGGTGTTTCTCCAGAGAGCAGAGTGAAGAACAGCAAGTATAAATGACGAGGCAGGAGACACAGCATAAGACACAGTTTCTAACAACTAGAGCAGTCCAGCCCCCAACGGTAGTGAGCTTCCTGTCCCCGGAAATGTTTAGGTGGAGGCAGGTGGATGTCAGGACTACCATAGGCATCTCTGGTAAGAGTTTCCAACCATATTTCCCCTCCCAAACATCCCACCGTTAAGGCATCCCATGTTTTGAAATACTGTGTTTAATAAACCTTGCTTACTCAAAGTGAAAGATCTTCCATTTTAATAGTCAAAAACCTGTCTCCTGTCAATCACCTGATGCTTAGGCAGACTAACCCCCTGAATAGAGGAAGAAGTGACTCAGCCTTGGGGGGCTGGAACACTTCTAGGAGGAGGTGTGCCTTTCAGCCAGAACCCCCTCTTCCACCAAGGTGCCAGAACAACCAGCCCAAAGGGAAAGAAGAGAGGCACCACTGTATGCTCTCTAGGCCTTTTAGAAAACACAAGAGTTGCTCCTTTGGCTGCATACATGCAAATCTTCAAGAAAGGTGAAATTGTAGACATCAAGGGAATGGGCAGTGTTCAAAAAGGAATGCCCAACAAATGTTACCATGGCAAAATTGGAAGAGCCTGCAGTGTTACCCAGCATGCTGTTGGCATTGTTGTAAACAAGTTAAGGGCGAGTTTCTTGCCAAGAGAATTAACCTACGTACTGAGCATATTAAACGCTCTAAGAGCCAAGATAGCTTCCTGAAACGTGGGAAGGAAAATGATGAGAAAAAGAAAGAAGCCAAAGAGAAAGTTACCTGGGTTCACCAGAAACACCAACTTGCTCCGCCCAGAGGTGCACATGGGGAGAACTGGTGGAATGGAGGCTGAGCTCCTGGGACCAGTTCCTAAGAATTCATGGCTTAACAGGTGTAAAAATAAGTAAGTAAATAAATAAACAGAAGACCACTGGACTGTTTTTTTAAAAAAGGAGCTTGTACCAGAGTTTGGATTTAACTTGGGGTTCTGCAACCAACAAGGGGGTCCAAGGAGCAGAGAAAGATGGGTGAAAAAATAAAAAAGCTTTATTTTTTTTTAATATTTTTTTTAAATTTTTATTTATTTATGATAGTCACAGAGAGATAGAGAGAGGCAGAGACACAGGCAGAGGGAGAAGCAGGCTCCATGCACCGGGAGCCCGACGTGGGATTCGATCCCGGGTCTCCAGGATCGCGCCCTGGGCCGAAGGCAGGCGCCAAACCGCTGCTCCACCCAGGGATCCCTAAAAAAAGCTTTAAAATAAACCACTGAGTATAAAGTGGGGCTGACATGAGGCTGGGGGCAGGAGGGTCCATATTAAAAGGGGTTGTCCATGCTCTGCTCCGGAACTTGTCAGTTCAGTGGGGGCCATGCTGGGGCTTTGACCGTGATCTGCCCGAGGCATGATCTACGAGGAGTGAAGAGGAGCTAACCAAACAGATAAAACCCAACTGCTTTAAACGTAAGACCTTCAGGGTGCCTGGGTGGCTCAGTCAGTTAAGCATCTGTTTTCGGCTCAGGTCACGATTCCCAGGGCCTGGGATCGAGCCCCACGTTGGGCTCCCTGCTCAGTGGGGAGCCTGCTTCTCCCTGTCCCTGTCTCTCGCTTGTGCTCACTCTCTCGCTATCTATCTCTGTCTCTCTCAAATAAATCTTAAAAAAAAAAAAAAAAAAGTAAGACCTTCTGTGATTAAGACACACCAAGAAAATGCAAACAAGGGCAGCCCGGGTGGCTCAGTGGTTTGGCACCACCTTCAGCCCAGGGCCTGATCCTGGAGACCCGGAATCGAGTCCCACGTTGGGCTCCCTGCATGGAGCCTGCTTCTCCCTCTGCCTGTGTCTCTGCCTCTCTCTCTCTCTCTCTCTCTGTGTCTCTCATGAATAAATAAATAAAATCTTAAAAAAAAAATGCAAACAAGTCACAAACTGGGAATTATATCTGCGGCACATTTAAATGACAAAGGACTACTAGCTAGGATATTCGAAGAACTGTATGAATCAAGAAGAAAAAGAAAAGAAATGAGAAAAGGAAACAAACAGGAACAGCTTGGAAGAGGAAGCACAAATGCCCCCCAGATACATGAAAAAGTGTTTGACCTCATCAGCAGCAGGGGAAGGAAGGTCTGTCCTACCCACAGAATTGGCACAAATTTAAAAATTGGACAATAGTAAGTGTTGGTGAAGATGGACCAGTGTAGGAGCTCTCATCCACTGCTGGTGGGAGTGCACATTAGTACAAGTATTTTGTTTTGTCTTTTACTTACTTATTTTAATTTTAAGTAAGCTTCACACCCAAGGTGGGAACCCACAACTCTAAGATCAGGAGTCACATGTTCCACTGACTGAGCCAGCCAGGCGCCCCCAATATAAGTATTTTAGAAAGCAGTTTGACATTTGAACACCCTTGAACTTTTACATATCTTTGAACATCTGCATACCCTTGACTCAGCAATTTTACTCCTAGTGTATTCCTGACAGCAGTGTTTCTCAATGAGGACTAGTTTTGTTTTTGTTTTACTTTTCAATGCTGGGGAAACAATAGTTTTATAAATTATAATACTAATGAATTTCTGAAAAATGAAGTGAAAGAAAAGACATACAATATATACAAGCCCTGATATTTTATTATTCAATTCAACATACATATAGTTATGCATACCATGGAGACGTGTACAAACGTGTTACTGGCATATTGTTTTGTAATAGCAAAAAACAAGAGGTAACTCACATATCCAGTGACAGGATTAGAAGCTGGGGAAATAAATTGTAATGTCATCACGATGGGTGAAAATAAATGAACTACTACTACTCTTTGCAACACCACCAGTAGAGTCTCAGAAACATAATTGTGAGAAGAAAACAAGCCTCAGAAGACTAATATGTCTTTTTGAAAAAAGCTGTATCAAAATATTTTTTAAATATTTAGTTATTTATTTTAGAAAGGGAGAGAGCACAAGAGGTAGGGTAGAGGGGCAGAGGGAGAGGGAGAGAGAGAATCTCCAGCAGACTCCCTCCTGAGTATGGAGCCCAGGTCGGGGCTTGATCTCCTGACTCTGAGATCATGACCTGGGCCAAAATCAAGAGTCAGACGTTCAACCGACTGAGCCACTCAGGTACCCCTAAAAATATAATTTAATTTACACTTCCGTGTTATAGCATAAGTCAGCCATTTTAAGTGTGCAGTTACTAGATTAATATAGAGAATTGTGCAACTACCACACTATTTCAGTACATTTCCATCACTTCAAAAATAACCCTCATGCCCATTTTTGGTCACCCCTCCCTATTACCATCCCCAGCCCCAGGCAACCCCTGATCTATGTTCCATCTCTATAGATTTGACCTCTCTGGACATTATATATATATATATTTTTAATTTTTATTTATTTATGATAGTCACACACAGAGAGAGACAGAGACATAGGCAGAGGGAGAAGCAGGCTCCATGCACTGGGAGCCCGACGTGGGATTCGATCCCGGGTCTCCAGGATTGCACCCTGGGCCAAAGGCAGGCGCTAAACCGCTGCCCCACCCAGGGATCCCCCTGGACGTTATATATAAATAGAATTGTGCAATATGTAGTCATTTGTGTCTAGTTTCTTTAACTTAGCATCATGTTTGGGATTCCGTCCATGCTGTAGCATGTATCAGAACTTCATTCCTTTTAAGGTCCAATAATATTCCATTATGTGGACATAACCACATGTTGCTCACCCACTCACAAGTTGATGGACATCTGGATTGTTCTCACTTTTCGGCTACTTTGAATAATACTGCTTTGCATGCATGTCTTTGCACAGCCATGCATTTTCATTTCTCTTAGGTATCCTCCCAGGTGACACGTTTTTATAAAATTCTAAAACAAGCAAAGCTAAACAGTGTGATGTTTAGAAATACACAAAGTACTGAAACTATTCTTTAAGAGTGAAGAGAGGGGCAGCCTGGGTGGCTCAGCTGTTTAAGCGCCCAGGGCATGATTCTGGAGTCCCAAGATCGAGTCCCATGTTGGGCTCCCTGCATGGAGCCTGCTTCTCCCTCTGCCTGTGTCTCTGCCTCCCTCCCTCTCTCTCTCTGTGTCTATCATGAATAAATAAACAAAATCTTAAAAAAAAAAAAAAGTGAAGAGAGTAGGGGCACCTGGATGGTGCAGTCAGTTGAGTGATAGACTTTTGGTTTCTCGGCTCAAGCCATGATCTCAGGGTCCTGGGATGGAGCCCTGAGTCAGGCTCCCGAGCTCAGTGCAGAGTCTGCTTGGGACTCTCCCTCGCTCTCTGCCCGTTTGTGCACTCTTGCTCTCTCTCTCGAATAAACAAATCTCCAAAAGTGAAGAGTAATAAACAACATTCAGAGAAGCCAAATGGGGGTGCATGTGGGAGCAGAAAACAAAAAAGAGAAGGACGGGTCTCAGCTAGACAATAATATTGGCAAAGGGAGTTTATGGTGTTCATTTAATTATATTTCTTAACACCCATTACATTAGATATCATGTATACATATTTATATTATTTATAATGTATATATTATATAAAAAGACATTTTTAAAAAACGAAAGTCTATCTCCAATACTCTAATTCCATTGGGTTCTCATCTCAGGATAACCAGGTCCCCACTCCAGCAGGCAAGATTAAACACACTCTGACCTCCCGTCTGCGCTTAGCCCGTCTATGGCTCCTCGTGCTCCAGCCACACTGGCCCAATATCTGGCTCTTCCTCAAAGATGGGGAGCAGGTCCACAACAGCCCCTCCCCAGATGTCCACTGGGCTGCTGGTTGTCCCCCTTCAAGGCCTTTCTTCCCTGAAGCCCTTGGTGGGGAGGCACGTCTGTGGGTCCTCCTCTCTACTCCAGCCCCTGCCTCAACAGAGCATCGTCCTTCCCGGGCCACAGACACATGCACAGCTGGCCTCTGTTTGGCTCTGTGCTGAGACCTCCGCATGCAGAGGTGCCTGGCTGTAACAGGGTCTCAGTAAATACTTACAGAGTGAAATAAAGCAGCCAGGCTTGTGATCAGATGGAGACTACTAGTGTTCCCAACCGAGCTGCTCTGTGTCCACTGAAAGTGCAAAATGGCATGCTGTAAGTAACCTGTGCAGCACCTGCACCTTGGGGAAATGTATGATTCCAGTTGGAAGTGGGTATCTGACCTTCATGAGCACCTTCAAGGACCCCAAAGGGTCCAGGATCCCATTTGGAGGCAACTCGGCTGGGTGAGCCCTAAAGTACTCTGCAAAGCTAGGATTCCACATTTCCTTGTGGGGTGGCCTCTGGGGGAAAGGAGTTGATAGTACAGTCATCACGATCATAATCCAGACCCCAGACAGAAACTCTGGAAGGCAAATGAGCACTTGCCTAGAGCCCAAGGAGGTCTGGGCTGGAGGTGTGGATTTAGGAGCTGTCTCCAGCTTCAATCCTACAATCTACCCTCATAATTTTAACTCTAGGGCTGCACTGACCAACATGAAAACTAATAGCCCTAAATGAAATGTGGCCAGTGTAACTGGATTTTAATTTTATTTGATTAATTATAATTTAAAAACAGAAGCAGGGACACCTGGGTGGCTCAGCAGTTGAGCATCTGCCTTTGGCTCAGGCCATGATCCTGGGGTCTGAGATCGAGTCCTGCATTGGGTCCCTTGCAGGAAGCCCGCTTCTCCCTCTGCCTGTGTCTCTGCCTCTGTGTGTGTGTGTGTCTCTCACGAATAAATAAATAAAATCTTTAAAAATAAATAAATAAATAAATAAATAAATAAATAAATAACACAGAAACAGTACAAAATATTTTTTCATTGAATACAACTCCTTTGCTTTGGTAGGATTACATTTCACTCTCTGTTGAAAATTTAGCATCCAAAACGTGATGTGTAAAATGCACACAGGAGGGACCCCTGAGTGGCTCAGTGGTTGGGCACCTGTCCCTGGCTCAGGGCATGATCTGTAGTCTCGGGATCGAGTCCCACATCAGGCTCCCTGCCTGGAGCCTGCTTCTCCCTCTGCCTATGTCTCTGCCTTTCTCTTTCTGTGTCTTTCATGAATAAATAAAATCTTTTAAAAAAATGCACACAGGATTTTTAAGACTTAGCATACACACAAAAAGGTAAAATATCTCATGACTTATTTTTATAACTATTGCATGTTGAAATGACTATTTTGGATATATTGGTTTACATAAAATATTAAATTATTACATGAATGTTATTAAAATGAATGTTACCTATCTCTTTTTGTTTTGTTTTGTTTATTTGAGAGAGCACAAGTTGGAGAGGGAAAAGCAGGCTCCCCGCTGAGCAGGGAGACGGATGCAGCTGGACAATGAGGGGCTCCATCTCAGGACCCTGGGATCATGACATGCACCGAAGTCAGATGCTTAACCAACTGAGCCCCCCATGCCCCACTTTTTATTTATTTATTTTTAAATTTTTATTTATTTATGATAGTCACAGAGAGAGAGAGAGAGAGAGGCAGAGACACAGGCAGAGGGAGAAGCAGACTCCATGCACCGGGAGCCCGACGTGGGACTCGATCCCGGGTCTCCAGGATCGCGCCCTGGGCCAAAGGCAGGCGCCAAACCGCTGTGCCACCCAGGGATCCCCGACTTTTTATTTTTTAAATGTGGTTACCAGGGCAGCCCCGGTAGCTCAGCGGTTTAGCACCTGCCTTCAGCCCCAGGCATGATCCTGGAGACCCGGGATTGAGGCCACGTCGGGCTCCCTGCATGGAGCCTGCGTCTCTGCCCGCCTCTCTCTCTCTCTCTGTCTCTCATGAATAATAATAATAATTTATATATATATATATATATATATATATATATATATATATAGGATAGATCCCAAGCAGGGATCAAAAAATATTTTTTTTAATAAAATAAAATAAGTGTGGTTACCAGAACATATAAAATTCTAGGGATCCCTGGGTGGCGCAGCGGTTTGGCGCTTGCCTTTGGCCCGGGGCACGATCCTGGAGACCCGGGATCGAGTCCCACATCGGGCTCCCGGTGCATGGAGCCTGCTTCTCCCTCTGCCTGTGTCTCTGCCTCTCTCTCTCTCTCTGTGACTATCATAAGTAAATAAAAAAAAAAAAATTAAAAAAAATTAAATATTAAAATTCTATATGCAGCTCTCATTATATTTCTGTTGGACAGACATTTCTGCCATCATTAGAAAGTTCCACTGGACACAGCTGGCTGGCTTTAAACAAACCGTGCTGATCTTGGCTTCTCGGCATCTTTGTTCTCACCCTCTGCCTGAGGGGCCTACCTCTCTCAGATTCCGCCCTCCTTCCCCTCCTGCCTGCTGAAGCCTTCTTCTTCCCAACTCCTTAGCACCTACTACTGATGGGAGCCTTCAGCAAGTGGCCTCAGGGACCTAATCTTCTCTTCACCCCATTTTTTACATTAAAGGCAATAAATTTGTATTTCTCCTTCAGCCTAGTGCCTTGCATATAGCGAATGGGAGCTGATGACTTTTATATTTTATTTTTAACATCTTGTTTTTGTGTGACAACAGACAAGAGATCTGTCTTCATTTTCTCATGACCCTTGGAAGGAGGATGGGTAAAAGTGCTTACAGCCATTTACACACACTCGGAGAGGTTATTTTGCACAGGTCATAAGACTTGTGTGGCCCAGATTTTTCTGGCTCCTAATCCAGTGCTATTTACCCTACACTTTGCTTTTGGTGCCTGTGTGAGCTAATGCTGAATAAATATGGAAAAGAGATTAGCGTGGATTAAAGAAACTAGAACTGTTTATGGGCTGGGCTTTGAGAGATGGGTAGGTTTTGGCTAAGCAAATGGAGTAGGTGGGTATTTTCAGTAAGAGAAGCACAGCTTCTCTGAAAGCCAGTCAACACCAGAAAATTTCTTGATGACTGTAGAATGACAGAAGTAAACATTTGGGCATATTTTTTAATAAACAATTTTATTGAGATATAACTCGTGTACTATAACATTCCCCCTTTTGAAGTGTACAATTCTGTGGTTTTCAGTATACTTGTAGTTATGCCACCATCACTGCTAATTTCAGAACATTTTCATCATCCCGTAAAGAAACTCCTTTCCATTGGCAGCCACTCCCAATTCCCGCCCCCCCAGTCCCTGGCACCCACTCGTCTACTTTCTGTCTCTACAGATTTGCTTATTCTAAAAATTTCATATAAATGGTTTATTAAAATATGTGGCCTTCTGTGACCAGCTGCTTTCACTCAGCATAATGTTTTCAAGGTTCATCCATGTTGTAGTATGTAATAGCATCAATACTTGTAGCATATAATCAATATTTCATTTTTTTTGTGGAAGAATAACATTCCATTGTATGAATATACTACATTTTGTCTACCCATCAGTTGATGGACATTTGGGTTGTTTCCCATTTTTGGACTGTTGTGAATAACAATATGCTGCTTTGAGCATTTGTGTAAAAGTTTTTGCGTGGACACATCTTCAGTTCTCTTGGGTATATACCTCAGGATGGAGTTGCAGGGTCACGTGGTAACTCTAAACCAACAATTTGAGGAACTGTCAATCTGCTTCCCAAAGTGGCCGCATCATTATACAATCCCACTAGCAATGTGTATAAGGGTTCTGATTTCCCCACATCCTCAACAACATTTATTGTCTTTTTAAATTAAAAAAAATTTTTTAAAGATTTTATTTATTCATGATAGACACAGAGAGAGAGAGGGAGGGAGGCAGAGACACAGGCAGAGGGAGAAGCAGGCCCCACGCAGGGAGCCCGACCTGGGACTCGATCCCGGGTCTCCAGGATCTCACACTGGGCTTAAGGTAGCACCAAACCGCTGAGCCACCCAGGCTACCCTAAATTTATTTTTTAAAAGCAACCTCTCTACCCAATGTGAGGCATGAAGTCACAATCCAGAAATCAAGAGTCACAGACTTCTGAATGAGCCAGCCAGGTGCCCTATCTTTTTTATTTTCGGCATCTTGGCTAGTGTGAAGTGGTAGCTCATTTTGTGGTTGGATTTGCATTTTCCTGATGATTAATGAAGTTGAGAATCTTTTTATGTGCCTGTTGGTCATTGTGTATCTCTTTGGAGAATGTCTATTCAAATCCTCTGTCCATTTTTAAATTGAGTTATTTGTCTTTTTGTTGAGTTGTAAGAGTCCTTTAATATTCTGGACACAAGTCCCTTATCATATGCATGCTTTGCAAATGTTTTCTCCCATTTTGTGAGTTGTCTTTTTCATTTTCTTGATGGTGTCCTTTGAAGCACAAAAGGTTTTAATTTTGACAAAGTCCAATTTACGTAATTTTTCTTTTGTCACTGGTGTTTTGGTATCGTATCTAAGAAACTACAGCCTAATATAAGGTCACAAAAATTTATATCTGTGTTCTAAGATTTTTATGATTTTAGCTCTTACATTGTCTATGATCTATTTTGGGTTAATTTTTGTAAATGGTATGAGGTGGGGGTCCAACTCTATTCTCTGCTAGGTAGAAATCCAGTTGTCCCAGAGCCATTTGTTAAGAATTTCTTCCCTTTCCCTCCACCCCATTTAATTGTCCAGACACCCTTATCAAAAAATCAACTGAATAAATATAAGAGTTTATTTACAGACTCTCAAATTGTATTCCATTTGGGGGCATATTTTCTAAGTTTTTTTTTTTCCCTCCAACTGTGATAGCTGGTGATTTCTCCTTCCTTGGAAGAGAGGTGGAGATAGTGAATGTCCTTCCAAGCAGACTGCATTTCCTTTGTTGGGTCAGGCATCCACAATTCTTTGCACTGGCCTAATCATAATGACTCCTCCTATAGGAACCAGAACCCCCTCCATTGTTTTGATGGCAGACAAAGAGTAAATGACCAAAGGACAGTCTCTCCTTCCTAACTCTCAGGGATAGTATCAATATCAAATTAGTTAATTCCCACAAAAGAACTGAGGAGGTCTAAAGTGCTATCTAAATGTAACAT
This sequence comes from Vulpes vulpes, assembly GCF_048418805.1. Lineage (NCBI taxonomy): Eukaryota > Metazoa > Chordata > Mammalia > Carnivora > Canidae > Vulpes > Vulpes vulpes. The sequence continues at coordinate 15,114,346 of NC_132781.1, read as the reverse complement.
GTATTCTTATTATACCTCTCCCTTGTGAATAAGACCCTAAAGAGAGAGAAAGAAGTTATTTTTAACTTGTACTCATTGGGATCAAGGTTGTGGCGTCAATATTATTGCAAATTCCAAATTAGTGAGCTTCAGCTCTTCCTGTTATTCTTGCAGGAGGCTGGGAGCCTGCCACCTGGAAAGTGAATATGAATGATGTTTATTCCTTTTATCCCTTCCTTAAATGAGGGTCTGCTTTGTGCCAGGCACTGTGCTAAGCTCTGGGAAAACCAGGGAATCAGACCCCGTCCCTGTCTCCTGAAACCGATGGTGTGGGAGGAAGCAGACTATTATAGTAAATGTGACCGTTAGGGAGGCACGGAGTGACGCCTCCAACCAGCCCTGGCATCAGTTTGCTCCATGTAAACCATGGGGAGGAGATTATCTTCCAACCCTTTGCTTCAATTATTTTTCAATGAGGCAGAAGCCGTCCCATGCTGAACTCAGTCTCTAACCCATATGTTCTATAGACATCATGATGCCACACAGACCTGAGAACGGACTGGCCTGCTTGCCTGTCCTCCTACGTAGGTTCTCAGTGGGCAGCTCTTCAGACGGAAGTCGGGACTGAAATCTCCCTTCAGCCTGCTTTCCTTGGGTTCCTTTTCTGATGACAGAGAAAGGCTCCCAGGTTGCAAGATAAGCCTTAGGCTCTTCCTCCACTCCAACCATCCTGCACCCCCACCCCCCACCCTGATCCTTCCTTCAGGCCTGAGGGGTGTTATTCTCAACACAGCTCCCCCCCACACACACACACTGCAAACCAGCAGTGGAGACTCCTCCCTCCCAGAAGACAGCAGCTCACTTGTGTGCAACGGGGCTCGAAGTGTGGAACACCAGGCAGTTAGGACCACCTGAGAGCCACATGGCTCTGAGAAGGAGAGCCCCAGCCCACTGCTTCACCCTCCTCCTGGCCCCTCACCCCTGCTAGGGCTGCTCTGGTCACAGGGGGCCACTTAACCAGCCCTAAGGTGCCCCAGTGTCCCTTGGCATGAGGGAAAGCCACAGGGCCCCCAGCTCTCTGTCCCCTCCCTCTGCTCAGTCTAAGGACAGCACCAATCAGCCTCCCCCTCTGGAGCAAGCATCTTCCTCCCCACCTCTACCCCATCCTCCTTCACACACCTGTTCCTGGCCCCCTGTCATCTGATAAGCCATCTCAGGGGTTCTCGGGTCACAGCCTCCTGCACATACTCCATATGACAAGGGGAGCCCATGTGTCCCTCGCAGCCTCAGGCATCGTCCACACGCAGATCCTGGGATTCCTTCCCAACTGCCTCAAGCTGCTGAATGGGTTGGGGAGCCACCCAAGCTGTTCCTTTCCTGCTTCCTCTGCCCCGCCTCCTGCTTCTTCCACCATCCCCTCCCACACCCTTGTCCAGGTCTGCCAGGGTATAGAGTTCTCCCACCTCTGAGGACGGCTGCCCTGGTGCTGAGGAGTTAGGAGCTTCCACAGCCACCTCAGAAAGATGCCACTCTCTTCCCTCCCTGTGCTCCTCACTTGGAGGGACACGTGGATGACACAGGAAAAGATTGACGGGGAGTGTGGAGGCCTGAGGTGACTGGGAGCAAGCCACTCAAACCCGAGTCTTAATTTCTTCGTCTGTCACAATGAGGGGGTAGCTCTCTGGTGACAGAGAGGCTGGAAAGGGGGGACCTCCCCCGCGACAGTTCATCTTGCAGTTCTCAGAGGCTGCAAGTCTGTGGGGTGGTTTCTGCGGAAGCCACTGGCGGCCTGTGTCCCCAGTGGGAAGGGGGCATGTGTGCCAGCGCTCCCGTGCCTCTTTACAAACCCTCCCGGAGCAGCCTCTCCGTTCCCCGCTCCTTTTCTGGTAAGTCCCCCCCTCCCCCCTCCCCTTCACCCCCACCTCGGGCCACAGGTGAGCCCGGGGCTCCGAGCCCCTCTCGAAAGCCAAAGCCGAAAGCCGAAAGCCGAAACTTCCCCCCGCGGGTGCAGGCCACACCCCGTCCCCCAGGCCTGGTGGAGAAGCTGGACCGGGCGACAGATCAGCACCCCCATCTCTGCTGCACCGGCGGCGCCCGGACAGCTCCCCCACGTCGTCGCTCCCGAGCCCGGAGAGGCCTGGGGCCGGTGGGCCGGGAGACTGAGCCCCGGGCACCGCCGGGCTCGGGGTCCCCGCGCCGAGGCTGGTGATGGCGAGGAGAGGGCACCGTGTGCAGACTTGGGGCGTTGCAGCAAACTGCGGGCCCCTCTGCCTCGGAGGGGTGTGCGTGTGCGTGCGCGTGTCGCGGGGGCGCTCCCCTCTCCCGCCTCCTCCGGGAGAGCCTGACCTGAGCCCCCCCGCCCCTCCCGGGCTGCGGCTCGCGGGGTCCGCCTTGGCCCCTCCCCGGGCGGGCGCCCCTGCCCAGGCGGGCCAGGAAGCGTCGGTCCCCGCCCCGCGCTAGGCCCGCAGCCGGGGGACTTTGGAGTCGAGGAGGAAGCGCGGCGGGGCGGGGAGGCGGGGGTGTGTCGGAAGGCGGCGGCGGGGTTTTATAACCCGCAGGGCGGCCGCGGCGCGGGAGAAGGGGCAGCGCCGCGCACCGCGCTCCGCGCTCCGCGCCATGGGGGCCGCGCCGGGCCGTCCCGGGCGGGGGCCGCTGCCGCCGCCGCTGCCGCCGCTGCTCCCGCCGCTGCTCCTGCCGCTGCTCCTGCCGCTGCTCCTGCCGCCGCCGCCGCCCGCCGCCCTGGCGCTCGACCCCGAGCTGCAGCCCGGAAACTTTGCCGCCGACGAGGCCGGGGCGCAGCTCTTCGTGCAGAGCTTCAACTCGAGCGCCGAGCTGGTGATGTACCAGAGCACCGTGGCCAGCTGGGCGTACGACACCAACATCACCGAGGAGAACGCGCGGCGCCAGGTGGGCGCGCGGGCCGGGGCGGGGGCGGGGCGGGGCCCGGGCGCCCAATCACAGGCCCGCGGCCCGGCGCTGGGGGGCGGGGAGCCCCCGGCCCCGCGCAGCCCCGCAGACCGCGGAGGGGTCCCCGCGCGGTGCCGGGCGCGCGGCCGGTGCCCAGTACGAGCACCGAGGGGATGGAGCCGGCTGCCTGGCCTCGAGCCCCCGCGGTGGCGGCGCCCCGGGGCGACCTCGGGCTGGGTCAGGGTGCCCGCTCGCTCCGGCCCGCCCCTCTCGGTTCCCGTCCCTGCTCATCGCCGCCCCCTCACCCTCCTCTCCACCCGCCTCTCTTCTGGCCCCGTTTCTGCTCCACCGTCTGCTCCACCGTCCACCTGAGGCCGATTCCCCCAGTTCCTGACCCCGCAGGCCCGAGGGGAGGCCCCGAGCCCCCCCGCCTTCCTCCCGTTTAAGGAGCCACGGCCTCCCTGTATCCCCCCGGTGCCCGCAGGAGGAGGCGGCCCTGCTCAACCAGGAGTTTGCTGAGGTCTGGGGCCAGAAGGCCAAGGAGCTGTATGACCCAATCTGGCAGAACTTCAGCGACCCAGTCCTGCGAAGAGTCATCAGTGGTGTGCGCACCCTGGGCCCTGCCAACCTGCCCGTGGAAAAGCGTCAGCAGGTGGGCCCACGGGACCTGGGCAGCGGAGGCAGAAGCGGCCAGCTTGCCTTCCAGGGCCTCCGGGCGCTGGCGGGGGAGCCTGGCAGGAAGGGACCCTGGGTGGGAGGCACCCTGGCTGCAGGAGAAGCCTCCCTGAGCCCAGAATGGCTTCCTGAAACATTGATTTCTCTTGGAGATGGGGTGTAGAAAGTGAAATTCAAGTAAGCGGATGAAAAGGGGGTTTTCAAAGTGTCTCCATCGTGGGATTTTGTGTATGGGTTTCTGAAAGACAGAGGACTGAGAAGGCATTGAGGCCAGAGAGTCGAGAGAGGGGTTTGCCCTCATTGCAAGGCCATGACTGAACTTGGACTTGAACCCCATCCCAAATTCTAAGGACACTTGTTTCCGCATCCACAGGCTGCCCCACTGGGAGGGGGATCAGTAGATTAGTGATCAGAAGTGTCCTGAGTGTCCTAGCCACGTCCCCTCCCCAGGCCTCCTTTTCATCCTAGCAAAGAGAGGAGAGGGGCGCCACCAGATTGTCTCTGGGGGTGTTCACTGCTAACATTTACTCAACTCTAACTCTCCAGTACAACGCTCTGCTGAGCAACATGAACAGGATCTATTCCACAGCCAGGGTCTGCTTCTACCCCAACAAGACTGCCATCTGCTGGTCCCTGGACCCAGGTATGGCTCTGTCTCTATTGTCTCTGCTGGGGCTTCCCAGCCCTACCCCAAGGCCCAGCTGCACCCAGGAAGAGGGTGTGTTTCATGGGAGGGCCCTGAGGCACCTGGGTGGCTCAGTGGTTGAGCATCTACCTTTGGCTCAGGTCATGGTCCCAGGGTCATAGGATGGAGTCCTCCATCAGGCTCCCCGCCATAGGAGCCTGCTTCTCCCTCTGCCTATGTCTCTGCCTCTCTCTGTGTGTCTCTCATGAATAAATAAAATCTTAAAAAAAAAAAAAAAAAAAAAAAAAGGAGGGCCCATGGAGGGAGTGGGTAAACCCAAAGGTATTGACCTCCAACGAGGGCTGAACAGTCAGATGCTCCCACGTCCCTGCTTCTCCCGGCAGACTGATTTCTGAAACTCCAGCCTCCAGCTCCCACACCATCCCTGCCTCCATGGGTGCTTTGGCCTCTCCTATTCCCACTAGCCTTATTCCTGGCCGCCTGTTTTTTTTTCCTTTCATGGGTCCTCTCAGTCTCCCCAGAGCCCTCCACAGGCCTTAGACCCCTTGTGACCCTTCTTCTCTCCTCCCACACCCACACCCCCCTCATCTACCAGGTGGCCTAAGGTTAGCACTCCAACCAATGAGCCGTGAAGGATCTGTCTGGGTTTTGGCCTCTGGACACATCCTCTTTGTATCCCCTCCCTTAGAGCCTCACTTCCGTAGGGACATGGGTCTCTCTTGAGTGCTTGCTTTGCATAGCTCCCAGCCCCATCCCACCCAGCCTGTGGGGCAGCCCTTGCCTTTGGGGACACTGTGATATTGAGGAAGCAGATAGAGATGGTGAGGACTGGCATGCGAGCTCTACTGTAGACCGTTGCTGCCTTGGTGGAAGCAACTGACCCTGCTCCCCTGTGTCTCAGAGCTCACCCACATCATGGCCATCTCAAGAAACTACGCCCTGCTGCTCTATGCCTGGGAGGGCTGGCACAATGCTGTGGGCACCCCGCTGAAGCCCCTGTACCAGAACTTCACTGTCCTCAGCAATGAGGCCTACCAGAAGGATGGTGAGTTCGCCCACCCCATCCATGGTGGGAGTGAGTGCTGCCTTTCCCACCTTGCTGGGTGCTCCCCCATCCCCTGGCCCCACGGAGCCCAACCCCCGAGTCACACAGAGCAGCCATTACAATGACTCCATATACTGACTCAAGAAGGCACAGGTAGTGGATGGTGGAACCGACTCAAGCCCCACCTGCCTTCATCCAGGCGGCTGTGCGGCCCTCACACTGCGCCTCCTGGCACACTTTGAAGCCCTAGCGCTCATCTTCACCTCTCCAGGATGTATCTAGCTGGAGTTGGAACAACCCCTAGTTGGAAAGTCTTAGAGCAGCAGCCCCCAAGCCGTCTTTCCTAACTAGCTGGCAGATACACGGGCCCGCAGCCAGAATGGTGAAGCAGTAGCTGGGTGCCCCAGCCTGGGGCCTGAGCTGCACCCCCAACACTCCCCACCCGCCCCCCAGGCTTCTCAGACACAGGGGCCTACTGGCGCTCCTGGTATGAGTCGCCCACCTTCGTGGAGGATCTGGAGCACCTCTACCATCAAGTAGAGCCCCTCTACCTGAACCTCCACGCCTACGTCCGCCGCGCACTGCACCGCCGATATGGAGACAGATACATCAACCTCAGGGGGCCCATCCCGGCTCACCTGCTGGGTAAGAATGTCACCTTGCCTCCCTCCACGCGTGTCCCACAGATTGTCCTCCACCTGTGTCACATTCTAGAGCACTCCTGCACATGAGCCCATGTGGCTCACTCAACAACCCCTTAAGGCAGGTGGCCCTTCTCAATCGTCAGTACTGTTCCTACTTTTCAGACAGGGTGCCCAGGGCTGGAGGCACATCGACTTAGCAGAGGGCAGAGAACTAGTAAAAGGTGGAGCTAGGAGACACAGTGAAGACTTTGACTCCAGGTCCAATGCGGGAGGAATGATGATCTTAGACTATGTTCCAGGAAGCAAGCCCTTTGGAGGGCCTGCCTCAGCATCAGGAGTCGGGGACCCTGGTAGCATCGGGAAGGAACTTAGGCTCCCACTGTCAACCCTGGGGAACCCAGAGCATTTGGGAGTGTGAGTGGGCCTGAGATGCTGAGCAGGCTGCTACACTTGAGTGCCCAGGCTCCAGGTGCCAGGGACCCAGAGTCCTGCTCAGTGACACACCTGGGGAAGCGGGCAGGGAGGACACTGGCCAGGCAGGGAGCTAAACTGTCTGGCCTCCCTCCTCTGTCTAGGCGACATGTGGGCCCAGAGCTGGGACAACCTCTATGACATGATGGTGCCTTTCCCCGACAAGCCCAGTCTCGATGTTACCAGCACTATGGTGCGCAAGGTAAGCTCGGAGTCAGGCTGGGGTGGGGGTAGCACACAGGAGTCAGACATGGGGAGAAGGGGAGAAAGAAGTCACGTGAGGGAGATGGGGAGGGGAGGGACCTTGCTCCGTCCCTTTCTACGGCCTGGAGTGTATGTACAAGCCGCGAGTTGAGGCCTGTGTCCTGGCTGAAGTGCCAACCCCCCCCCCTCCAGGACCCCTCAGGTGAGTGGAGTGTGGGTAACCATCTACTTTTGTTTTCCCACTGTGGTTAATAGGGGCTCTGCTTCTGGGAAGGGAGGCCGCAGAGCAGAGTCTCCTGTCATGGGAAAGGAGCCAACCCTAGGCCTGCCCCCCACCCACCCCAGGACAACCACAGTGAGCTCCCATAGCTGGTCCCTGACTTGTACCTGCACACCCCCCACCAGGGTTGGAATACTACGCACATGTTCCGGGTGGCAGAGGAGTTCTTCACCTCCCTAGGGCTCTCGCCCATGCCTCCTGAGTTTTGGGCAGGGTCCATGCTGGAGAAACCAACCGACGGGCGTGAGGTGGTGTGCCATGCCTCTGCCTGGGACTTCTACAACAGGAGAGACTTCAGGTCTAGACATGGGAGGGAAGGGGGGGCGGTCTGGAGCTCCAGGAAGGGTGGGCTCGCTGGGCACGGAAAAGCCAGTTTCCAGGTCCACCTCCACCCCAGCCCCAATACTGTTTGGGGGCCGCTGGGTCTCTTCCAAGGCCATTGGGTGTATGAGACCCTTTGGGCTGCCCTCCCTTGGCAGCTTTGGCAGGTGGCGGCTCTGTACACTGGAGTGGAGGAGAAAGACCTGAGTGTGGGCTGGGCAAGGCAAAGCATTTATATGTTTCCACCAGCTCCTTGGAGGCGCAGGGCAGTGTCCGCTTGGCTCCTTTCCCTTAGGTGCCAGCCTCCCTGTGCTCTGGCCCTTGCCCTGCCCTGTCCCTCACCTTCACGCTCACCATCTCTCTGCCCCAGGATCAAGCAGTGCACGCGGGTTACGATGGACCAGCTGTCCACGGTGCACCACGAGATGGGCCATGTGCAATACTATCTGCAGTACAAGGAGCAGCCTGTCTCCCTGCGCCAAGGGGCCAACCCCGGCTTCCATGAGGCCATCGGGGATGTGTTGGCGCTCTCTGTCTCCACTCCTGCACATCTTTACAAAATTGGCCTGCTGGACAATGTCAGCAATGACATAGGTATGGGAGGTGGAGAGGACCCAGCCCGGCCCCACCTGGACCCTATTCCAGCCCACAACAGGACAGCTTGCCCACGCTCCCACCTGTGCTTCCTGGTTCTTCCTCTCTGCCCCAGGTCAGGAGGCTCTGGGGATCCACCTGGAGCCTCACAGCTCACCCCAAGTCCCAACTGGACACTGCCCAAGGACCCTCTCCCAAGCAGGGCTCTATGGTCGTGAAGGCTGGCCTTCCCTTCTCTATGTCTGCCGACTCCGCCTCCTGCTGGCTCCTGCCCAGGCCCACCCTATCCAACTGGACTCCCATCTCCTTCTGACCTCACTCTTCTCATCTTGTCTTCCAACAGAAAGTGACATCAATTTCTTGTTAAAGATGGCACTGGAAAAAATTGCCTTCCTGCCCTTCGGCTACTTGGTAGACCAGTGGCGTTGGGGGGTCTTTAGTGGGCGTACCCCCCCTTCCCGCTACAACTTTGACTGGTGGTATCTTCGGTGAGTAAAGAGGGAGCAGGAAAGGGCCTAACCCCAACGTGGCTGATGTTGTCTCCACCCTTTTCCCTACCTATTCTTTCCTACCTAAAACTCCCTCCTCCAGGAAGTCTTCCACCATTCACCAGAAGGGGAAGGGGACAGGCTGGTGGGAACACCTGCAAGGGCCAAAGCAGCAGAAGTGCACAACACTTCTGTCCAAAGACAATTGAACCACTCTCTTCTAGAACCAAGTATCAGGGGATCTGTCCTCCAGTTGCCCGAAATGAAACCCACTTTGACGCCGGAGCTAAGTTTCACGTCCCAAATGTGACACCATACATCAGGTACTAGCGGCCCCCTCCTACCCAGTTCTGTCCCACCATTTGTCCCCATGATCCTCTGCTCTCTCGCCCCCAGAGCCTGAATTTAAGTAGGCCTCTCTCTTGCGCCCACTGGCTTCTCTCTTCTCCCCTAAGGCAGCCCCTTCCTTCCCCCCCCCCCCCGGAGGAGCTGCATGGGGCCTGGGCGAGGCACCCCGCCCCCGCCCCCGCCCCCCTAATGCCCCTCCTGTACTGGCAGGTACTTCGTCAGTTTTGTCCTGCAGTTCCAGTTCCATCAAGCCCTGTGCAAGGAGGCAGGCCACCAGGGCCCGTTGCACACGTGTGACATCTACCAGTCCACCCAGGCGGGGGCCAAGCTCCGGTGTGTAGGGGCATGAGGAGGGCCAGTGGGAGGCGAGGGGAGAGGCAGAAGGGAGATGTGTCTGGAAAGCGACAGGCTGCTCATAAGAGAGCCACGGGGCTCCTGGTGGAGGGTGCCTTTCTTCCTTTCCACACCCGTCTGCCTCTCATCAAGTATTTACGGAGTCCCTGCCCCCCTGCCAAGCTCCTAGTCTCCAGAGTCCTGCTGTTGCTGTTCTGGGAGGTGGGCCAGAGGCCCGGCTGGGATGCAGGCCTGAGCCTCATACCCACCATGCCCACTCTGCCCGACAGGGAGGCACTGCGGGCAGGCTCCTCAAGGCCCTGGCAGGACGTGCTCAGGGAGGCGATTGGCTCAGACACCCTGGACGCTCAACCACTGCTCGACTACTTCCAGCCCGTCAGCCGATGGCTGCAGGAGCAGAACAAGCGCAACGGCGAGGTGCTGGGATGGCCAGAATACCAGTGGCGGCCACCGATGCCCAACAATTATCCACAGGACATTGGTAAAGCCCTGAGTGAGGGTGGGGCGGATGCTAAAGTGAGTTCTTAATTCCCGGCTCTGGACCCAGGCCCCTTGGTTCCTGGTTCCTGGTTCCTGGTCAGCAGCAAACAGCTGGGCCCCGGCACCCTACCCCAGAGGACTGTGCAGTGCCCTTAGCTCATCACAGGGACCTGGGGGGGGAATGGGCATGTTTTTTTCCCCAGCATTCTAGGGAGGGTGTGCCTAGATCTAAGTGCCCCCCCCGGGGGGGGGGCAGGCTGGTGGGCACACTGCTCTATGAGGTCACATTACAGGCTCCACTCTTATTGGCCAGAGGGCTGTGGCTACAGGGCTCTGCTGTCCTGCGGCCATGGGCCAAGGTTGGGCTGCTCCAGGACTGCCTAGCCTCTTTCTCCTCCTGCTCTGCTGTGGGAACCCTATGCTGGTCCCCAGCCAGGAGGCCACCCACCAGGTGACAACCACCCAGGGAACAACCAGCCAGGCAAAAACCAGAAGCCAGACAACAACTCGCCAGACAACTCACCAGGCAACAAGCAGCAGCCAGATAACCCAGAGCCCAAGTGGTAGCAGCTGGGGGGCAGGACGGGGCCTGGAAGGAAAGGAGCAGGAGGTGGGGGCAGTTCTGGGGGCAGAAGCAGGCCAACCTGCAACAGAGGGCAAGGGGAGGCCTGTCTGTTTCCCTCTCTGTTCCACAGGCCTGGTGACCGATGAAGTTGAGGCCAGAAGGTTTGTGGAGGAATATGACCGGAGATCGCTCGTGATATGGAATGAATATGCTGAAGCTAACTGGAACTATAACACCAACATCACCACAGAGACCAGCAAGATCCTGGTAGGGGGCCCCCTCCATGCCCTGGACTCGCACGGGCACCCACACTCACGCACACGTACAGCACATATGTGCTCCTCCCCTCAGGGACTGATCCTCCAAACCCAAGGCAGAGCCAAATGCCCCCTCCCTCCCTCAGTGTGGCTGCAGAGAGGTGGGGCGAGGGGAGCAGAGCTGTCAGAATTTGTGAAAAATCTAGATGGAATATCTCAAATAATACTCGGCTTCAGGTTTGGGTGGGCATCTACTCAATGCCTAACAAAGTTGTCTTTCATTAGCAAGTAATCTGCTGTTAGTACTAGAATGGTTTGCACATAAACAGGTGATGCTAAGGGTGGATTTTTAGATTGACAACCCCTTTTTGCCACCACAGTGAGGGCTAGCTTCCCCTCAACCCCTTCCCCGCCTGTGTGGTAAGCGCAGGTTACACCGAGGTGAGCCACAGAGAGCTAATGTTTTTTGAAAACTATTGTTTGTTGGCCACCATTCCTTGGTGCTTTACGTCTCCTGCCTCCTTTGTTCCTCAACAGCCTTGCAAAAGTAGTGATCTTATTCACATTTTACAGAAGGGACCCCGAAGCTCAGAGAGGCCACAGAGCTAATACCAACCTTCTCCATCCTAACAAGTTACAGGCTGGGCTTCCCCTTCTCTACCCCAGCCAGGATATGTCTTGTGTGACTATGGGTATCTGTTGAGGGACATGTACCGCGTGCAAGACATTACAGACAATCCAGGTTGAAGAGCAAAGGCAACAATCTGATAAAACAGCCCCCCGCCATGGCAGCCCCCAGTCCCCTCCAGTAGTCCCCCTCTGACACAGCTCCTGGACCTCACGACATGCCTCCCCCTGTACCTTCAGCTGCAGAAGAACATACAGATGGCAAACCACACCTTCAAGTTTGGCACCTGGGCCAGGCAGTTTGACGTGACTAACTTCCAAAATGCGAGCATCAAGCGGATGATAAAGAAAATTCAGGACCTAGAACGGGCAGCGCTCCCTGCCAAGGAGCTGGAAGAGGTATGTGGCTTGTGGCTTGTGGCTTGTGGGGAGCAGGGAATGGAAGATCCAGGACCAGGACCAGGTCCTGGCTCAGGGGAGTGAGCCTAGTACAAGGTCTGGCCTTCGTGCTGCTTCCTCTTCCTCTATCTGTTGTGACATCTGCCGTGGTGACATCACCCACAGAATTACTGAGAAGGGAGCACCTTTGGGAACACACTCCCCCAGCTCCACAGTACCCCACCCCCACCCCCCGGGTGGTGCCTGGGGCAGAACGGGTAGCAAAGGTTGCAGCTTGCTTCCTGTCTTCTTCCTCCTGCAGTACAACAAGATCCTGCTGGACATGGAAACCACTTACAGCGTGGCCTCTGTGTGCCACACCAACGGCACTTGTCTGCAGCTGGAGCCTGGTGCGTGCACGTGGGGAACGAGAGGGAGATGGGGGAGGCTGGTGTTGGCAGTGTTAGGGGTGCTGGCCCTTGGAGAGGGTCAGGTGCTCCTACCTCGTGGGGGATTCACTCGCTGTTTTCTACCAGTGGGGCTTCTCTGCCACCACTTAGATTGGGCACGTACTTCATCTCCAAGCTGATCGTAGCCTTGTATCCACCCTTCTGCCCCCTCTGGGCCCTCCCTGGATTCCTCTCTATTCCTCTCTGCCCTCTGCCCTTCAAAGTAGGAGGTACCTCAGATTTGTCTGTTGAGTGCTTAGATCCCCAACTAGGGATAGTAACTCTAGGTACCTTCCTTCCTTCACCCTATCTGTGTCTTTCCCATATCCTCTGGCCTCCTCCTTGCTCCCCCATCCCTCAAATTGAAGCCACAGCTCATGGAACCCATTCCCGTCTTGAAGGAATTGACCAGTTCTTGCTTATCCCCTTTCTCTCTCTCCACATTGGCTGGTCCTTTTAACCTTCTTCCCTTTGAAAGAGCTCACCCTGGACACCCAAGTACCTGCACACAGATATGTTCCCTTCTCCCTCCTGACCCATTCTCCCAAGGGATGGGGAGCCAGAGGCATAAACATTCTTCCTGAGGAATCACTACCCAGAAACCATCTCTTCCTGGCCCTCTGCCCAACTCCCACATTAGAACAATGACAAATAGAGGGGAAATGGAAAATAAACAGGAGAGAGAGACAGTTTTCCTGAGACAGGGTTTGGCCTACGGTTTGTATACATGGGGATGCACGCACAGTGTTGCGGGGGCGTATGTGTGCTGTGTGCATGTGTGTGCGCACGGTTATGGAGAAGAGCGTTAAAGGGAGTGTAGCCTTCAGCCTCTCCCCCACCCCCCACCAATTAGCCTCTTAATCCAGACCTGGGCCATCAGATCACTGCCATTAGTAAGATGAAGAAGCACCCACAAAACAGAATACTCACATCAGCAGAGGGCAGAGGTGAAATTCTCCAAATATGTTTTTTTTTTTTTTAAACAATTCATTGGAATGTACTTTCTCTGTGAGAAGGAGGTATCACGAAGCATATTCCAAAACAGGGAGAGAGAGAGCACAAGTCAGATAATGAGGTGTGCATGGCCCTGAATGGCGCAGGCTGGTGGCCAGGAAGGGGAGCCACCACTGGTCTGCGTGGGGCTTCGGAAATGACATGTGAGCTCAGGCCATTCTCGTTCCGGCTCCGCCCCATGCATGTCAGCTCCATGCAATCCATATGGAGGAGGCTACACACGCGGCGTGGCTTTGACAGGACACAGAGCCAGGACTTCTGGCTCCCTGACGGTGCTGGGATGGCTCTCTGTACTTTGTCTCCATGGCTGTCCTTGTATTCCGTCCAGTTCACGAGCAGTTCGTGAAAGATGTCCTGGGTCCTGTGAGGACGCAGAGACCAATGAGGCACACACCCTGCTCAGGGGCCTCATGCTCCCATTAGATTTTTTCACCCCCATGAATGTTGGTTTACCCCCATTTTACAGATAGTGCAAGGAGGGTCTTGTGACCCGTGAGGTTATTCTGGGACACTAGACAGGAGCTTGGGTCTTGTGACCTCCAAACCATTTGTCCTTCCCACGGAGGGATGAGCAGGGAATCAGTGGGCACCAGCAGCAGCTCCAGGGTCTGGACCTTTGCTTTGTGCCTGGCTGGGCCACTTCCTGGCTGGGGGGACCTGCCATGTCACCAAAACACTCATGTGAAAACCAGCGCACCCCTCACAGGAGTGTCGCAACCCCAACATGGTGTTGTGCCCCCTAAGCCTGAGGTGGCTGCCCTGTGGAGGCCTTTCTAGAAAGTGCACCACCCTTTCTCCCATTTCACTAGACCTGTTGCCTGTACAGGCCTTTTCAGGAGTCTCACCATGCTTACCCCAGCTCCAAACCCCTGTGACTGACTTCGCCTTATAAGGAGGTGGGAGGGGAGTCAAGGGCTAGAGGCTCCAGCCATTCAACCCGTCCCTGCAGATCTGACGAATCTAATGGCCACATCCCGGAAATATGAAGATCTGCTGTGGGCCTGGAAGAGCTGGCGAGAAAAAGTGGGGAGAGCAATCCTCCCTTTTTTCCCCAAGTACGTGGAACTTGCCAACAAGGCTGCCCGGCTCAACGGTAAGTCCCTCCTGCCAGTGTCACTAGCTCTCTGGTTCCAGCCCTACTAGGGGCCTCTGAAGCATCCTCTGAGCCCCAAAACTTGATGAGAGGGAGGTCCCTAGAGGAGGTGGGGCTGAGGGCACTCCAGGACTGGTCGGGTGTCCAGAGAGCCTGGCCACATCCCCTCTGCAGGCTACGAAGATGCAGGTGACTCCTGGAGAGCCATGTATGAGATGCCGTCCCTGGAGCAAGACCTGGAGCAGCTTTACCAGGAGCTGCAGCCACTCTACCTGAACCTCCATGCCTACGTGCGCCGGGCCCTGCACCGCCACTACGGGCCCCAGCACATCAACCTGGAGGGCCCCATTCCGGCTCACCTGCTGGGTGAGGACAAGTCCTGGGGGGAGGGTCAGTGCTGTCCAGAGGGCAGAGGACAGGCTGGGGGGGATCTTTGGACAGCATGTCAGGTGGCTGGAATGAAGATGTGAGGCCGGAGCTGGGGTGGGGTGGCTGCTGGGTGCAAGGAGATGAGCCCCCTGCTTGCTTTGAGCACCACAATTGCTACAGAGTCACATGGGGCGGGTCACCCGGATGGATCAGTGGAGGAATTTATAATAATGATGCAGGAGACCATACCACCCAAGATGGCAGCTCAAGATGGCATAACAGTGGGGAGGCGGGGGGTGAGGAAGGGCTGTGAGTTAGACCTGGGGCCTCCCCATAGGTGGCATGTGACCAGAGCCTTGAAAGATGACAGGCTCGGACAGATGGAATGGGAGATGTAGTGGGAGGAAGGAGAAGAGCAGACACAAAAGGCTCAGGCTAAGGGGAGTTAGGAGAACAGAGGAGAGTATGAAGAGTGTAGATCCATCCCAGCTTTTGGACCCTCGTTTTTTTCAGGGGTTGTAAACTGAGATGCCCTGAACACAGGAAGTAGGTAGTGGAAGACAGAGAGGGGTGGTGGAGAGAGCAGCAAAGCCAGAGACTATCGGGTTCTTGTCCCCGTCGGGCCACTGAGAACACATCCCTGGAGGGCTTGGTACTGTGAGCAGAGGCCAGACAGGGCCACAGACCATTCGCCAATCATGAGGGAGACCCCAGAAATTCATCCAGGTTTGGGGACCTTGTAGCCTAAGAGACCAGCCATCCTGGATCCCACTCAGGTGAGACCAAGAATATCAGAATGGACATCAGCTTGATGACTAAGGAACACAGAGCCCAAAGGGGAAGCCCTGTGCCCAATGGCCCTGGGAATGGGGGCAGAGCTGGGGCATAGAGCTCAGACCTTGGCACTCAGAGCCAGTAATGACCTGGTGGGCTGGATGTGCAGGCTGGAGACAATGCATAGCAAATGCCTAACACAGTTTGCAAACACTAGGTGCTCAAGAGACACTGTTAAGATCCTAAGACTGGGATCTGGTTCCTTCTCCATGGGTGATGGTGCTGAGTGTAGGAAATAACATCTGTCTCTCCCCTCTCTCTTCTCTTCCCCCATCTGCCTCCAGGGAACATGTGGGGTCAGACGTGGTCCAACATCTATGACTTGGTGGTACCCTTCCCTTCAGCCCCCAAGATAGATGCCACAGAGGCCATGATAAAGCAGGTGCACACTGGGCCCCTGGTCACATTTCTGCTCCTCCAGGGCAGCCCCAGGGCACAGGGGAGGGGAGACCTCTGCCTCAGTGGGACAGGAATTCCCTCTGGCTTGGCCCTCTTCCAACCCCCACCCTGTCTGCAGCACACAGTCTGCTCCCTTCGTCCCGCCCCCAGTTTTGGCAGAGCTCCCTCTGCTTGCAGGGCTGGACTCCCAAAAGGATGTTTGAAGAAGCGAACAATTTCTTCACCTCCCTGGGGCTGTTGCCTGTGCCCTTTGAGTTCTGGAATAAGTCAATGCTGGAGAAGCCGACTGATGGGCGGGAAGTAGTGTGCCATGCCTCCGCCTGGGACTTCTACAATGGCAAGGACTTCAGGTGTGTCCAGGTGGCAGCCAGGGGACCATATCCTGAGCCCAGTGGGCCAGGAGATGAGCCAAGTAAAGGTTCTACTATTGTCCCCTCAGCCAGAGCAAGCAGAAGCAAGTATAGGGACCAGAGCTTAGGATGAGGGGTCAAGAGCATTGGGCCTGACCCTGGCTTGGCCATTCGCTTCTGGCAGGGGCATCTTGTCTACCAGGTGAGGGTCTTCTCCGGCCCTGACCAGTCCTGGGTGAGAGCACTGTGTGAGCTGCCTAGCTTTCCCTCATTCTGGGGCGGCCCCTGCATATCGCAGGCCATCTATATGGGTGTGTGTGCCTTGATACAGAGAAGAACCTGAGGGCACTGAGGACTTCACACAGATCCACCATCGTCAGAGGCTCAGAAGTTGTCTTCATCAGAGAATAGTTATTTATTGCTGCAGAACAACCACCCCAAACTTAGTGATATAAAAAAAATTGTTCATGTTCATGATTTTATCAGTCAGGAGAGCAGGCAACATGAAGTGGACATGGCTTGCTCCTGCTGTACAATGATGGAGACCTCAGCCGGGGTGGCTCTGATGGCTGGAGATGGCGGGGTAGCTCAGTGGGGCCATCTGTCTGGGGACTCGGTTCTGGCCCTTGGTTGGGTTCCTCATCTTTTCTCCATCTGGCATGCGCTGGGACAGAAGGGATCAAGTTGGCTTCTTCATTCAGATGCTGGGTCCTTGGACTGGGATGATTGGAGCAGTTGGGGGTTGGTGGGACATCTCTGTCTCCAGGCTAGCTTGGGCTTCCTCCCAGTATGAGAGTCAGGTAGATTTCCTACTGGGCACTTGGCATCCCCCAGAAAGAAGGCAAAAATAGCCAGTCCTGCTAAAGGCTAAATCCAAAACTGGCAGTCACTTCTGCCACATTTTATTGGCTAATGCAAGTCACACGGCCAACCCAGATTCAAAGGAGGGAAAGAAGACCCCATGTCTTGGGAGAAGTGGCAAAGATGATCTGCCACTATTGACGAAGTGTCTTCTTATAAGAGTGGACACAGAGAGACTAGAACAAACCAGCCAAGGTTCACTGGATTGCCTGCCCTTGGGCCCTTCCTCCAAAGGTATGAGGACTTCAACTGTAGGGCTAGATGTAGACAGAATCTGGGGGTCTTCCCTTGTATGAGGAGTCATAGGAGAAGATGGACAGACCCCATCCTTGGTGTAATGGGGATGCTGGGAAGCTCTTCCCCTCCCAATACAATGACAGAAAAACAGGGTCAACTGAACTGAAGGGCTCTGAAATCCTCATTGAGGATTTCACTGGCTCACAAAAGAGAATGAGGAAAGGGACACCTGGGTGGCTCAGCAGTTGAACGTCTGTCTTCAGCTCAGGGTGTGATCCCGGAGTTCTGAGATCGAGTCCCACATCGGGCTCCTTGCATGGAGCCTGCTTCTCCTTCTGCCTATGTCTCTTCGTCTTTCTGTGTGTCTCTTATGAATAAATAAATAAAATCTTTAAAAAAGAGAGAGAAAAAATGAGGAAAGATAGGAAGGTGTGATCTCCAGCGTGGACAGCTCTGCAGATGACATTTCAGCCCTAGCCATAGACGTCCTGGGGTGAATATGTTTGCTGGTGTTGGGCACATGGGATGCAGAATAGCTCAGAATAACTGTTGTTTGCTCCAGGAAGCCTAAGTCTTAGAAGAGACAAAATGTATGCATGAAAAACAACGGAACCCACATTCTAGAAACTCCTACACTAATAACTGAGTGTCCCAATGCCTCTAGAGCATGTACTTTGCACAGTTAGAAAACATGGCAGCAGTGAGGGCTGGAGTTATTGAGGGAAGTTGGAGGCAGAGAGTGACCTGAATGACCATGCTTTAGGGGCTTCCAACCCTCAGATTCTCTCTTTCTCAGGCTTACTCCATGCCTCCTTTGGTTTTCCTTCCCATAATGCTGTGTTTCCTGCACAGAGCATTGATGGGCATCTGCTCTGTGTGCAGTAAGGACAGCAGATGCCTTTGCCCCACCCCCGTGTTCCAGGATCAAGCAGTGCACCACTGTGAACATGGAGGACCTGGTGGTGGCCCATCACGAGATGGGCCACATACAGTATTTCATGCAGTACAAGGACTTGCCTGTGACCTTCCGGGAGGGCGCCAACCCTGGCTTTCATGAGGCCATTGGAGATGTGCTGGCACTCTCCGTGTCTACCCCCAAGCACCTCCACAGCATCAACCTGCTGAGTAGCGAGAGCGGTGGCTACGGTGAGACAGGAACGGGAGGTCCTGGTGGGCAGAGGGGCTGAGAGGGGGCAGTGCGCTTGGGAAGCAGGGAGAGGACACTCGATGGCTCATAGACAGAGGCTGAGACAGAACAACGGAGAACAAGGATGCCACCAGCAGGGTGAGCCGGGAGAATGGAACCCACATACCAGCCCAAGAGGCAGGTTGCTAGACCCAGGGGGATATAGCCCGCTCCTGCCCTCTCCACCCGCTGCATATCTGTCCTGGCTGAGCCGCTGTGAGATGGCTGGAGATCTGATGACCAGCGTCCCTTCCCTCCGCAGAGCAAGACATCAATTTTCTAATGAAGATGGCGCTTGACAAGATCGCCTTTGTGCCCTTCAGCTACCTGGTTGACCAGTGGCGCTGGAGGGTATTTGATGGAAGCATCACCAAGGAGAACTACAACCAGGAGTGGTGGAACCTCAGGTGCTAGAATGCTCCTGTGGGGGCCTGGGGTGGAGGGTGTCTCCATGGGTGTCTGCATGTGTGAGTGTTCAGGTCACTGTGTCTGTACACATAGTGCATGTCTGTGTGTGTGTGTGTTTGTGTGTGTGTATGTAAGTGATGAGGTGCACAGGGGGTGATTGTGCAGAGAGGCACAACATACCAGAGTCTGGGGTGTTCTGTGTAGCTCCAGGGGCAAGGACTACCCTTTACTTAAAAAAACACCAACTCTTCCTGACTTGATTCTCCCCAAACCCTCCCTTCAATGTTCCTTTCCCCTTGGCAGGCTGAAGTACCAGGGCCTCTGCCCCCCAGTGGCCCGTTCTCAAGGGGACTTTGACCCAGGGGCCAAGTTCCATGTTCCTTCAAGTGTGCCTTATATCAGGTAAAGGGGAAGGGAAGAGGTCATTCCGTATTCAAAGTGCCATCGCGGCCCTGTCGGGGGCTCTCTGTCCAGTGACCTGGGGGGCCTGGCTGAGTGGCACGCTGTGCTGAGGCCACTCACCTGCAACTAAGGTTCACTCTTGTTTCACACTTTTGATGTGATGAGAGCCTCCCCCTCCAGGAGTTGAACACAGAAACTATTATAATTGGCTAATGGTTACAAGACCTTGGTTGGATAGTTAACATTATTAACTGTGACCCATAACTTTGGCTAGATCATAACCTAAGCACTGCTTTGTTTTTAAACAAGATTGTTATTCCTTTACTATATATTCAACATATTGCCCATGATATCATTTGAGTTGTACCTGGAAGAATGTCTATATAGTAAAGCAAGGGTTAGAGACCCAGTTGGATCTGGGGCCCTCCCTGGGAGGGAAGAGTCTGGAGAGACCTCAAGGGGAGGGGTCCAGGTGTCTCTGAGCTGCAGGTAGGCTGAGGCCACCTGTGAGACAAAGCAGAGGGTGGTGAGGGCTGCCCCAGGAGGGCTGTAGCCACCTCTAGCCCTTGCCACCTCTATTCCATGGAAGCCCAGTGAGGGAGGGCTTGTGATCACTGTGCCCACCTTTCCACCTTAGCATCTGACATGATGTCAGCATATAGTCAAGAAACAACTGTAGGGTGGGTGAATTGTGCTCCCAGAGTCCAGGAAGGGAGAGAAAGCCTGCTCAGATGTTCCAGAGAACATTAGGACCAAGGGGGCCCAAGGGCATCTCAGAACAGGCCCAACCTGGGCAGTGGACGAGTATGACCTGTAAGGAGCACCTGCCTTTTCTGCTGGTTTCCCAGCCCCCAAGCCAGCATTAGCTTTCACATGGAAGCCAGTTGAAGATAATTCTCTAGACAGGGTGGGCAAAGGAGACACATTCCAAATTCTGACCAGCAACCTTGGCAAAGCACTTTTAAGAAATGCCAGGAAAGTCAGTGGCACATGGCTTGTGCCCAGCATTCAAAGTGGGAGGCCTGCCCTGGTGGTTTGGGACATTCTGAACCCAGGGTGGAGAGGTTGCTCTGGACTTGACTGGCAGATTTCTACCAGGGAATCCCTGCTGTTTGGGATGAATGCAGGTGACCCTTGAGGCAACACCTGGCCTCTACTTACATCGACCCCAGGAATCAAGACCTCACTGCCTCGGAAGCAACCTGCCAAATCTTTGAAGGGCTCTGCCCTGACCCTCCTCACCTATGAGTGATCCCAGAGGCCCTCAGAACAGGTCCTCCTGAGATGTAAAGGGAGCCTCTCGGGTGGGAGGCATGGAGATGGGGAGCCTTGATGATCCTGAAGACCCGAGGGTGAGCTCACCCTGACATGCTGGCTGCAGTGGAAGATGAGGGGCAGCCAGGGCTCAGGGGCTCGGGTCCTCAACCACCCCCACCTCACCCCACGCTTCCCTCCACTCCAGGTACTTTGTTGGCTTTGTCATTCAGTTCCAATTCCATGAGGCTCTGTGTCAGGCAGCTGGCCATAAGGGCCCCTTGCACACGTGTGACATCTACCAATCTAAGGAGGCCGGGAAGCGCCTGGAGTGAGTCTTCTCTGCCTTTCTTCTGACCATTCCCCACCCTCTAACTCCTCAGCTTTGAGGAACCCGGTGGGGCTCTTCTGGAAACACCCACCAGTTTGGTGCCTGGACTGGGGATCCCAGGTGGAGCCTGTGCCAGGCCTGCATGTGGCATCCCAGTAGGAAACTAGAGCCTCTGGGCCCCAGTCATCCCTCCCCTACCCCCGCTCCCACCCCCAGACCCAGCCCTGCCCTCCCAATCCCAAAGGAGGTTTAGACTATGAAGGGGGGGATGGCCGGTGGGAATTAGGCTGGGCCAGGAGCAGTGAGCCTCTCCACCTGTCCTTCTGACTCGGTTTCCCTTCTTTGGCGCTCCCCCCAGGGATGCCATGAAACTGGGCTTCAGTAAGCCGTGGCCGGAAGCCATGAAGCTGATCACGGGCCAGTCCAACATGTCTGCATCAGCCATGATGAACTACTTCAAGCCGCTGCTGGACTGGCTGCTCACTGAGAACGGGCGGCACGGGGAGAAGCTGGGCTGGCCTCAGTACAACTGGACGCCAAACTCTGGTACTCCCCCCCCCCGGGCCGGGCCCTCCCCGTTGAGGCGGGCTGCAGTCCCAGAGCGAGGGCAGGGAGCAGCCTAGGGAGCCCTGGCCTCGGCCCGCCCGCCGCCGGCCCACCGTCTGCCCCCCTTGCTTCTCCTGCCCAGCTCGCTCGGAAGGCCCCTTACCGGGCACCGGCCGCGTCAACTTCCTGGGCCTGGATCTGGAGGAGCAGCAGGCCCGCGTGGGCCAGTGGGTGCTGCTCTTCCTGGGCGTCGCCCTGCTGGTGGCCACCTTGGGCCTCACCCAGCGGCTCTTCAGCATCCGCCACCACAGCCTCCGCCGGCCCCACCGAGGGCCCCAGTTTGGCTCCGAGGTGGAGCTGAGACACTCCTGAGATGCCGATGGCCGGGCCGGGCCTGCCGGGGAGCGTCCGCCACCGAGAGACCCGGCCGGGGCTCGGGGCCGTGGGCTGAGGACCCACCACTCCTCTCACGGCTCACCCCAGCGCGCCCGCCTCCTGTCACCCCGTCCCTCCTCACCACGCCTCGATCCTGTGCTGACGATGCGCCCTCCGGACCACAAACCCCCGTGGCCCCTGCCCCCGAGTCCCCGGGCAGCAGGCCCCCTAACACGGAGCCCCCTCCCAGTCTCTCTGCGAATACAATTAAAGGACCTGCCTCCCCCATCTGAGTCTGTGTCCCTCGTGGGGAAGCAGGGACAGGGACAGGGATGCTCTCCGCCTCCGGGCAGTCAAGTGGGTCACTTCGCTGGGCGTCTTCGTCATCCTCCAAGAAGAGCCTGGGAAAATGCCCCCGAGCGCTGGCCCCAGCGCCCACCTCTAGCCCAGGCAGCCGGCCAATGTCCTGCCATGGCAGGCGGCCCCTGCCAGCCTCGGCACCCGCCCAGGAGGACTCTGGGAAGCAAAGGGGGAGCAGACATTCTGGGTCTCCGGCCTTCCATTTCCACGAGCTTCAGGAGCCCTGCCCCAGCTGTTCCCATAAAATGGCAGGTCCTGAATATAGAAGGCTCCCGGCTGTCCTCTGGTTGCCTGGGGGAGAAGCCTTGCATGTGTCTGACTCACGGAGGGTGTGGAACGGTTCCCTTACACACCTC
Source organism: Vulpes vulpes (assembly GCF_048418805.1). NCBI lineage: Eukaryota > Metazoa > Chordata > Mammalia > Carnivora > Canidae > Vulpes > Vulpes vulpes. The sequence continues at coordinate 15,092,259 of NC_132781.1, read as the reverse complement.
AGGCTCCTGCCTGCACCAGCTCCGTGTCTCCTTGTGTCACGAGACAGTGTTCCCTGAGTATTGCCCGTGGGCTCCAGGGCCAGATCCCTCCACCTCAGCTGGAGAGGGCCCCAAAGCTGGCAGGGCTAGTGCTCACGCAGGGAGTCACTGCCAGAGGCTGCCCCTGCCCTTCCCCCGAACTCACACTCTCGCCCTGAGCCTTCCCTCCAGAAACCAATGTGGGCTGGACGAAGTAGAATTTCGAGGGACACTTTCATGACTTTAATCTACATCTTTATTATAGAAAAATGAGAAAACAAACTATGAAGAAAATAAAAGCCCTTTATATAAACCTCAAGAGATATTCACCATTGACAGTTTTGGTGTCTATCTTCCCACTGTTTTTTCTCAGCACATGTTTTAAATGAGATTATAGTATATTCACAGTTATTTATCCTTTTTCTAGTTAACATACAATCTATTTTCCGATATTTAAATGCCGAGTCTTGGGACACCTTGGATATCTCAGGGGGTTAGGCATCTGCCTTTGGCTCAGGTCATGATCCCAGGGGTCCTGGGATCGAGCCCCACGTTGGGCTCCCTGCTCAGCGGGGAGTCTGCTTCTCCCTCTGTCCCTCCCCCTGCTCATGCTCTCACTCTCTCTCAAAGTCTTTTTAAAAATAAATAAATGCCAAGTCTAGAACCTGACCAAATGGAGTTTGGCAGTTTGCCAGGACCAGGGGCTTCCACTGTAAGCCTGGCCCCCTCTATTAGGACCCTGGGCTGAGAGCCTATGCCTAGCTTTGCTGATGCCTTGACCCCAGCCAGGCCAAGCCTCAATAACTGTCCCCTAATATCCTTTAGTCCTCAGGGTTTTTTAACCCCGCAATCATCTCCAGCTGCCCTGTGTGTTCGTCTCTGGGTGTATTTATGTGTCTTTGTGTACATGTGCACGCGCGCCTGTGTGTGTGTTGCACATAGACTAGGTTGTACAGGCCTAGTCCATGGAGCAGGATGTGGAGCTGCGGTATTTTGGATATGCAATCGGGGAGAAGTTTATGAATACTTAGGACAATGGAATTTATAAACATCTCCTCTAAATAGTTCCAAGCCTTCTACTACCAATGACTTTTTAATTACTCCCCTTCCCAGCCTGATGTTTCAAAAGCTCCTTGTCTGCTAGACAAAGGTCATTGTCACAACACCCGGTTTCCTATCCTTGTGAACATAGGGGTTTATACTGCCTGTCACAGCTGTTAGAATAGCACGAGGACACCAGCATTCAACACCCAAAGGTCTGAGCCACAGACCGAAGAGAGCAAAGAAATTTAACATTGGGACATCCTGATCAGCCTTATCCCCTCAGTCTTTTGAAATATTAAAATTGCTTAGACTCCTGTTGCTGCCTCCTCAAGTGAGGAGGATAAGACTGGGTCTACCTGGAAGAAGGCAGAGGAAGGGGAGGGAGTGGCAGTAGAAAGAGAGACCATTCTGGCATCTTTTTCCAGTGACCCTAAGATCTGAGGCCTTCCCTGTGGTACCTCTACTGATGTCTGACAGTCGATCTCTCCTTAGTGACCAGCTCTTACCTATGAGGACGAAAGGTAGGTCTGGTGGCTGGACGGTGCCTCTGATCTCTCAAACCCCCTTTTGTTCCACCCTGGCTCTAACATTAGTATATCTGGTGGCTTTGGATTAGGCCCGAGTCAAATCTTATCTCTGTACTTACTGCTTATGTGACCCAGAGAACTCCATTTTCTGAGCCTATAAAACAGTTCTTACAAACCCTCTCATGATTTTTTAAAAAGACTTTATTTATTTATTTATTTATTTATTTATTTATTTATTTGACAGAGGGAGAGAAAGAGAGAGCACAAGCAGGGGAGGGGCAGAGGAAGAGGGAGAAACAGACTTACTGGCTGAGCAGGGAGCATGATGGGACTCAATCCCAGGACTCTGAGATCATGACCTGAGCCCCAGGCAGACACTTAACTGACTGAGCCGTCCAGGTGCCCCCTTGCTCATGGTTCTCATCTCCTTCTCTGTCCTGAGTTCCAGGAGATTCCCCAGTCATGTCTTCACAGGCCCCAGTTCTGCATTTCAGTCTGCTGCTCTACCTGTCCATAGGGATTTTCACCGTTCCAATTTAATAACTCTATTTTTCATTTTCACATTTCTCTTTCAAATCTCCTGTGTGTTCACAAAAGCCTACTCTTGCTTCATGGGTTTTATTCCTTTTTATCACTTTAAGATCTGTATTTTTTTTAAGGTGTGGTAAAATGTACATACCATACAATATACCATTTTAACCATTTTTTTTAAAGATTTTATTTATTCATGAGAGACACACAAAGAGAGGCAGAGACACAGGCAGAGGGAGAAGCGGGTTCTCTGCAGGGAGCCTGATGTGGGACTCCATCCTGGAGTCATGCCCTGGGATGATGCCCTGAGCCAAAGGCAGATGCTCAACCTCTGAGCCACCTAGGTGTCCCCATTTTAACCATTTTTAAGCGTGCAGTTCAGTGGCATTGAGTACATTCATATTGTCCTGCAACCATCTCTACCTATCTGTTCAGGTCCTTGCTGAGGACCTGAATCAAAAGAATTGATTCTTTTGAATATGTGCCCCAAATTGGAGTTGCTAGATCATATGGTAATTCTATAATTTTGTGAGGAACCACTATACTACTTTTCATGGTGGCTGCACTATTATACATTCCCAGCAGCAATGTGCAAGGGCTCCCAGTTTTTCCACATATTCACCAACAGGTGAGGTTTTCTGGGTGGTTTGGTAATAATCATCCTAGTGATATCTCATGGTTTTGATTTACATCTCCCTAATACTTAATGATACTGAGCATCTTTCCAAGTGCTTATTACCCATTTATGTCTCATCTTTAGAGAGATGTCTATTCAAGTCCTTCTCCCACCATTGAATTGAGTTGTTCATTTTTTTTCATTGTTGCATTTGAGAGTTCTTTATATTTTCCAGATAGTAATCACTTACCAGATACGTGATTTACGAATATCTTCTCCCATTCTGTGAGTTGCCTTTGTGCTCCGTTGTTAGCATCCTTTGATGTGCAAAGGTTTTTAAAATTGATGAAGTCCAGTCCGATTTAGGTTGTCATTTTTGTCTGTGCTTCTGGTGTCCTATCCAAGATGGCACTGCCAAATCTAATGCTAGGAATATTTTCCCATATGATTTCTTCAAAGAGTTTCATGATCTTAGCTCTCTGTTTAGGTCTTTAATCCAGTTTCATTTCATCTTTCCATATGGTATAAAGATCTATATTTCAAGTCTCTTTCAGATTGCTCTAAGACTCGTCCTTCCTGAGATGTGTCTGTCATCTAGCACAGGCTCTGGAGACAGAGCATGTGGACTTGAGTCCCACCTCCACTATTTGCTAGCTGTGTGATGGTGAGAAAGTTTCTCAAACTCTCTGTGCCTCGGTTTCCTCAACTGTAAAGTGGGAGTGTTGATCACGGTACTTACCTCATCTATTTTTCATGAGGATCCATATACTAAAAGCTCTCAAAGGGTCCCTAGCACCTGGGAAAGTGATCAGAGGGGACTGGTTGTCAGTCACTATTGAGCCTCACTTGTACTTTGTAGTTCTGACCTATGAGCCATCTCCAGTGGCAATATTCTTCTGCAAGGTCTCATGCACACAGCATGTGGCATGTGTTGTGAACATGTCCCCAGGGTCAGTTTTTTTTTCCCTAAAGATTTTATTTACTTATTCATGAGAGACACACAGAGAGAGCGAGAGAGGCAGAGACACAGGCAGAGGGAGAAGCAGGCTCCATGCAGGGAGCCCGACGTGGGACTCGATCCTAGGCCTCCAGGATCAGGCCCCGGGTGGAAGGCAGGCACTAGACCACTGAGCCACCCAGGGTTCCCCTCCAGGGTCAGTTTTATGATTGCTTCTTGCAGAGCCCCCACTCACTGCTACCTGAACCCTCTCTGTCTCCTCAGCATCTGAAGAGTTCTCTTTCTTGCTTTGCATCTCAACCCTGTATTTTGCATTTTAAAAAGCACATTTTGGGGACCTGAGTGGCTCAGTCAGTTAGGTGTCTGCCTTCAGCTTGGGTTGTGATCTCGGGGTCCTAGGATCAAGCCTCGTGTGGGGCTCTCTGCTCAGCAGGGAGTCTGTTTCTCACTCTCATTCTCCCTCTGTGTTTTCTCTCTCTTCCTCTCTCTCAAATAAGTGATTTAAATAAGATATAATTTTTTTAAAAAAGCACTACTTTTTAACCTCAAATAGCCAAAGCAATCTTGAGAAAGAAGAATAAAGTTGGAGGTGTCACCCTTCCTGTCTTCAAACTACCCTCCAAAGTCATAGTAATCACAACAGTGTGATATCAGCATAAAAACAGACACATAGATCAATGAAACCAGAATAGAGAGCCCAGAAATAAACCCACCCATATATGGTTGATCTATTTAGGATGTCAAGAACATATGATGGGGAAAGGATAGTTTTTTCAATAAATGGTGTTGGGGAAGCTGTATAGCCACATGCAAAAGAATGAAACTGGATCCCTATTTTATACCATACCAAAAAATCAACTGAAAATGGATTTAAGACATGAACATAAGGCCAGAAATCATAGAACTCCTAGGAGATAACATAGGTTGTAAGCTCCTAGACATTGGTCTTGGCAACGATTTTTTGGATTTGCCACTAGAAACAGAGACAACAAAAGTAAAAATCAACAGGTGGAATGACATCAAACTAAAAGACTTTAACACAGCAAAGTCAACCATCAACAAAATGAAAAAAGGCAACCTACAGGGTGGGAGTAAAATTTGCAAATCACGTATCTAATAAGGGATTAATGTCTAAAATATATAAAGAACTCATACAACTCAAAACAAGCAAACAATCCAATTAAAAAATGAGCAGAGGAACTGGGTAGACATTTTTCCAAAGAACATACAGATGGCCAACAAGTACACGAAATGGTGCCCGATATCACTAATCATCAGGGAAATGCAAATCAAAGCCACAATTAGATAGCACCTCATGCCTGGTAGAATGGCCATTATCAAAAAGATAAGAAATAACAAGTTCTGGCAAGGACATAGAGAAAGGGTACTCTAGTGCACTGTTAGTGGGAATGTAAATTGGCAGCCACTATAGGAAATGGCATGGAGGTTCCTCAAAGAGTCAAAAATAGAACCACTACAGGATCACAGCAATTTCAACTTCTGGGTATTTATACAAAGAAAATGAAAAGATTTCTGCACCCCATATTCATTCATTCAACATAATTTACAATAACCAAGACATGGAAACAACCTAAGTGTAATGACAGGTAAATGATAATGAAAAGGTGGTATACGTATACACAAAAAACTGAGGCGTAAACTTCTGGTTATGAGCTAAATAAGTCCTGGGGAATGTAACGTACAGCATGATGACTATAGTTAACAACAACAAAATACTATATTTTATCAAGCATTTCTATATGCTTGAAGCAGACCTCAGTTGCCCACCTTAACTGGAAGTGTCACTGATTTTTTTTTCTTTGTATCTTAAATAATTTTGATCATAGCATCATATTTGGAGACTTATTTGATCAGTTTCTCTGGTAATGATGTCAGCTCATGTGCAGAGGTGAAGCATCTGGGGGGTTGTGGGTGCACCTGGGTCAAGAAGGGGGAGTAATAAGACTAGAGAGTGGAGGGCATGTGAGTGTGGAAGAAAGTGAATATGAGGAAGAAATCCCAAAGTGAGATAGAGGGACTCATCTCCCCCAAACTAAGTGTGTCAGGCTAGTGGTGAGTCACCAAAGGCTAGCAGAGAGCCGGGGTCCTGCCAGCTGGTGCTCAAACCAGGCTCAGGTACTTTGGGACATGCATCCCGAATGGAAGGTACCAGCCACACATTCCCCCACAGCCCCCACAGCCCTCTGCCTTCTGTGCTTTCGCTGGACTACAAACTCATAGCATCACGCTATCCCTGGGGAAACAGATATAAGGACCAGGGGAAGGGAGGAAGGGCCCTGCATTGCCCCAGGAGAGATTACACATACCGTAAGAGAGAAGGAGGCCAAAAATGAGAACATAGGAGGTCAAGTCAGAAGAACAGGGAGAGACAGCTGTGCTGCCGGATTCCAGAGACCCAGAGATGTCACTTCCATACATCTATCCATCCACTCATCCATTCATCTATCATCCTATCATCATCACCTTCTCAGAGACAAGCCTGTGGAGGGCGAGGGTCTCCTCAATCCCAGGCCAAGGTCCAAGGGTGGTCACCAAGGAAAGGTGACCAAATAGACTAGAAGAAGCTTTGGCTTAAAAGTTAAGAGCCCTGGTTCTCTCCTTGGTTCTGTGACTATCTAGCTGTGTGAACCCTGTCACATGACTTGACCTCAGTCTCCTCACCTGTAAAATGGGAATAGCCAGACCAGAAGGTGGGTGGGGGTTTTCCAGTTCTGACATTCCATGGCTAAGCCTTCAGCCCCTGATGTCACAATATGGAGCTGGACCTTGATTGGCCCATAGCCTCACTCAGCTCTGCTGTTCTCTTGGTCATGGGCACAAGATGGACTTGCCATGGACCTTTCCTACTTGTTCTCTTCTGTTATGGGCAGCTCTTGCCATGGCTCAGTACCAAGGTCATCAGAGCTTAGGTGGGGCTGAGACCTGGAGAAATATGGGAGCAGACAAGGGGACCAGTCGGGGGCAGGCCCCTCCCGGGACATCATGATGTCCACCTCCTTCTCCACAGGCAGGTTCTACAATGAGACCGTGGCAAAGGCGTTCCTGCAGTTTTATGACCAAACTGCCCAAATTGTGTGGAGCCAGTTCATGGAGGCCACCTGGAACTATGTCACCAACATCACCAAGAAAAATCGGGAGGAGATGGTGTGATACCACTTCAATTCCAGCCCCTTCTTCCTTGCTCTTCTCGGGGATCTTGGGGGAGGGTCCACATCTTCTGCCCCTGTCCAGACCTAGAGGAAAGAGGGAATCCCTAAAGTACATGTCAAAGCAGGCTGCAAGCTCTGGGCCTCTTGGTGGCCCCCAAAGCTCTCTGAGCAAGAATCTCATGTTTCTTTCCCCTCATAAATATCATCTCCTTGCTTTTAAGGACCCAGACTCCTTCTCTTCTTGTAGCAAATCTTCAGTGATTCTGAACCCTCAAAGGAGGCTTGGGGGGGGGGGTGGGCGTGACCCTGGAGCTCGATGTGGGCCCTTTCTCCCTCCACCACCTTCACATGGTAAGTAAGTAAGACCCTCATTCCAGCTGCACAAGGACTCAGAGAGATCCAAGCACATGCTGTACTTTGGCACCCGGGCCCGCCTGTTTAAGACCTCCAGGTTCCAGGACCCGGATGTGAAGCGCCTGCTGAGTAAGCTGCTGAACATAGACAAGGCGGCCCTGCCCCAGGACGAGCTCCGGGAGGTGATGGACGGAGCCCCCAGGTCTCCAGGCACATGCTCCCCACCCCAGGGGTGGGTGGGCTGGCCGGGCGAGAAGCCAGGGTGTCTGGGCAGAGGGAGGTTGGCAGGCAGGGCCAGAGCTTCCTCTGGAGGAGGAGAGGAACAGAGGCTGGTGGGAAGCTGCCTCAGGCCTGCCCCTCCCAGCTGGTGGGGCTAGCATTGGGGTGGGCCCCAGGGCACAGGCCTGCCCTAGGTGACACCTGCTCCCGCAGTACAATCAGCTTCTGGCCTACATGGAGACGACATACAGCATGGCCCAGGTGTGCCTGAATGAGGGACCCTGCATGCCCCTGGAGCCTGGTGAGCACCCAAGCCCAGTCCCCTGTCCAACCGCAAAGTCTCTGGCAGCAGCCCTGTCCTCGAGCCTACCCCGACTCCCATTGCCTCCCTGCCCCAACCGCACTCACTTGTTGGAGAGTGGGGGTCGGGGGGCTGCTTTAGGCAGGTGAGGGCGGAAGACAAGCAGAAGTGGGTGGGTCCTACCTTGGCTTTTCTGGGCACAGACCTCCAAGAAGTCATGGCTACCTCCCGTGACCAGAAGGAGTTGCTGTGGGCCTGGCAGGGCTGGCGGGATGCTGTGGGTCGTCAGCTCCGTATCACCTTTGAGCGCTATGTGCAGCTCAGCAACAAGGCTGCTAACCTCAACGGTGAGGCCCTTACACTACCACCCCCCATCAAACCCCCCAAACCCCTGCCACCAACCCATTCAGCCCACCCTGTACAGATGGCACACAGCACAGGTCTTGGTGGAAAGGCAAAGCAGAGTCTGCAGGGGGTCAAGGCAGTAGTAGGACCTGGAGATGGAGACCCTGAGCCCTGCAGTTGGGAGAAGCAAAGGTGGCTCATTCACCATTGGTCTGCAAACATTGCTTGAGCACCTGCTGTGTCCCAGGTCCTGGAGAGGTTCTAAGGTTACATAAGTGAAAAGACAGAAAAGATGCCTTGCCCTCCTAGGTAGGGCTTATGGTCTGACAGACAAGATTTGTGCAAATGCACATCTCTGGACAAATGCTGAGAGAGGAGAAGGGGAGGCCTCTAGACACTTCCCCAAGGCCTGAAAGAAGGCAGACAAGAAGTCAAAGAGCCTCCTAGGCCCCACGATGGGAGAAGCCAGTCTTTGGGAGGATTGGAAAGGAGTCCAGTGGTCTTAGGGCTTGGACGGGTGGGGCTCAAGGTGGGTATGAGGACCTAGGCCTTACCTGGGTCCTATACAACCAGGTACAGTGAGGAGCACCGAGGGTGTACTTTGCTAAGTGCTTTTCCACCCCTGATCTCATCCAATCTGAACGGTGACCTTGGGAGGCACGCTGCCCATTTGGCAGATGAAGACCCTGAGGAGGAGGGTCAAGTGCCTTCCCCCAAAAAGTGCCTGTGTCTCCTGCCTGCCAGGCCAGGGCTGAAGGGAGGGTGGGTGGTGAGTGCCTCTCTCCTGCCCTAGGTTACAAAGACATGGGGGCCTTGTGGCGGTCCAAGTATGAGTCTGAAACGCTAGAAGACGATCTGGAGCAGCTTTACCAGGAGCTGCAGCCACTCTACCTGAACCTCCACGCCTACGTGCGCCGGGCCTTACATCGCCACTACGGGCCCGAGCTCATCGACCCAAGGGGGCCCATCCCTGCCCACCTTCTGGGTAAAGCCCCAGCTGGTGGCAGGGTGGGCTGGGCGGAGTCGGCCTCCCAGCTGGCACTTGGTAAAGGGAGAGATTGTCTCCTGCCTCCCCTGAGCCCCTCCACTCTCCTTCCAGGGAACATGTGGGCTCAGTCCTGGGTCAACATCTTAGACCTGGTCCTGCCCTTCCCGAAGAAACCCCCTGAGGATATTACGAAGATCATGAAAAGCCAGGTTAGTACACTGCCTCCGTCTGCCCCTGCCTGCTCTGCACCCCCGGGCAGGGCCCCATGTACCCACTCTTCCCCACAGCACTGGAAGCCCTCAAAAATGTTCGAAGAGGCTGAAAAGTTCTTCACCTCCCTGGGGATGCTTTCCACCCCTCCCAGCTTCTGGAAAAACTCGATGATGGAAAGGCCAGCTGACGGGCGAGAGGTGGAATGCCATGCCTCTGCCTGGGACTTTTACAACGGCAGGGACTTCAGGTCTCACCCTGCGTCAGCACCAGCCTCCTGCCCCACTCTCACTCTTCTTCTACTCCATCCACTCTCCCTCTATCTGCCTGTCTTGGGAGGTGTGTAAGGAGGGGTGTGAGCAGGACTGGAGCCAGGCAGCGGAGGGGGATGCAAGCTGGCACGTGGTGAGGGGGACCTGGAGTGAGAAGGGACAGCACCCAAGGCCTCGGTGGTCGCCAGCCCAACTACACCAGTCCCTTAATGGAGTCCAAATAGAGAGACCTCCCCTTCTCCCAGGGCCTCCCCATGCTCCTTGACCCCTGCCATTTAACCCTAGGATAAAGAAGTGCACCGAGGTGACCGTAGAAGACCTGCTCTCCATCTTCCACCAGATGGGCCATATCCAGTACTTCCTGCAGTACAGGAACCTCTCTGTGATCTTCCGCGCAGGCGCCAACCCAGCCTTTGAAGAGGCTGTGGGGTCAGTGATCACCCTCTCAGCCTCCTCCCACAAGTACCTGCTCAACAGAGGCCTTCTCAGTCACCAGCACCAAGACTCAGGTGACGGGAACCAAGAGGACCGTAGCAGGGCAACCAAGCCTGAGGCTGCAGCTCCGGCCCTCTGGGCAAGCCTAAAGGGAGGGAGAGCCAGGAGCCACCCCCTGACTGCCCCACCTTCCCCAGAGGAGGAGGTCAATTTCCTGATGAGCGTTGCCCTGGAGAAGATCGCCTTCATCCCTTTCTCCTACCTGATGGACCTGTTCCGCTGGAAGGTCTTTGATGGCACCATCCAGAAGGATGTCTACAACCAGGAGTGGTGGAACCTCAGGTGGGGAGGACGGCTTTCCGGGCAGCTTTAAGGATACTGCCCATTTGCTGTAGGATGCTGTTGCCTCTCCTTGGAGGGCAGTGTTAGGTGTGCCACACTGGTGACTTGGGGACCATCGGGGGTAGTGTTGGCTGTTTGCTGTCACCAGATAAAAGCGTCCGTACTACAGTGGATAGGGCCAGCATGGGCAATTATGAGGCCTCACGCTGCATCTGGCACCAGCACTGAGCAGACCTCTTCACCTCTCTAGGGTCCCTAGAAGTGGCCCTGTCTGTTCCTGGGTGGCTGGGAAGCTCACATGAGGGTGCACCTGGGCTCTTCCAAGAACAAAACATTGACCACTGGGGAGGCCCACCTGCTCCTCCTCTCCCTTCCTATTCCCTTCCTAGTGGGGCTAGCAGGAGCGTGGCGGCTGAGCTCTTTCCTTTCCATAGGGAGTCCCCATGGGAGAGAGGCAGGCCCACCGCCCCTTTTCCTGCTGCCCCAACACACACGCACAACTGCCTCTGGTTTAGCAACCTCAGGCATGTCCAAGGTGAGAACGGGCTGCCAAAAGAGCCCACCAGCAGTCAGGGAGCACCACTCTTGAGTGAGGGGCATCCGTGTTGCATTTCCTCACCAACCACTGGCTGTCTGATGGGATAATGAGTGCCCATGGCCAGGGCGTTCCACCTCCACCAGGCTTCACTCAGACTGACCTGTTCCCGTCACAGCATGGTCTGGAGTGGCTGTGAAGGGGCTGAGAGCTCTCCACGAGGCCTTTACATTTCTTTGAACCTGTGCAACATCCCATGGTCATTTACAGAAGAAGAATGTGTGACCAGCCCATGGTCACACAGAGACCCAGGGTGGCAAAGCTGGGTGCTCCTTTCTCTATCCACTTATCCTCCTACGCCCACCCCAAATTCAAGTCCAGTCCTCACTAGTGAAGCTGGCAGAGTCTTGACTTTGTACCCTTCTAAGGGCAACCCTACCAGCCATCTAGGGTACTTGCAGGGGCCCCTTTTCTCCCAGGGTCAACGGCACCCACCACTATCAATGATGGAAGCCAGGGCCTAAGGGACAGAGGTGGCAACTTCCTGTATCTGAACAAGAAAGGCTCTGTCAACTGGGAGCTACCTTCTGACTGTCTGGCAGCCCCAGAGGATGGCTTGGAGGCAACCAGTGCACCAACAATCAAACGATGAGAACCTTTCATAGGCTTTGTCTCCTCCCCCAAAATGGACCATTTTATCCCATTTACAGACAACATTTTGCAACAGGGATCAGTGACAATCATTAACTTTTGCACAGTCACACAGCACAGAAGTACAAAGCCAGACCTGAACTTGAAAGTTAATGCGATCTGCCAGTGACTAGTTCTACGACCTCCCACCAGTTCCCTGACCTCTAAACATTGGTCTCCTCATCCGTAAAATGGGAATAATAACAGTGCTATGCCACAGAGATGCTATTCTGTTTCTCCTTGGCCCTTCTTGTCAGATGCCTTGTTGATTGGTCTGTAACCATCTCCATTGTTAGCATTAGAAGCAAGACCTTGCCCAGCCCCTTCCCTCCCATGTCCTGAGAACCAAGGCTGTCAGTGTCTTAACATGGTTCCTCCACAGAGGAAGTCGGTGTTAACTACTGTTACTATTTGATTCTGATTCCCAATCCCATGTGTTTTCAACTCATTTAATCTCTAAAAATGCATTAAGTGTCCTGTGCCCACCGAGTCCAGTTTTGATGGCTGTGCAAATACGTCGAAGGGTAAGGCTCTAAGAACCCAGCTGGGTGGTACTAGCATCCTATTCTCCCCGGCAGGTTGAAATACCAGGGACTGTGCCCCCCCATCCCTCGGACAGAGGAGGACTTTGATCCTGGTGCCAAGTTCCACATCTCTGCCAGTGTGCCCTACCTACGGTAACAGTCTGGGCCCTGCCAACAGAACCAGCTCTGGGAGTTGGGGGTTGGAGACCTAGGAATCAGGCTGAGGATTTCCAGGAAGGCCCTAGATCCAAAGGTCTCCCTGTCCCCCCTCCCCCATCTCTTCCATTGGGTTGAAGAGCCTCCTGAGGGCCACACCCTGGGATAATTTGGGCTTTTAGATCAGGTCCCGCATGGAGGGCTGAGATGTTGGGAATATTCTAAAGCACCCCTGCTGTCCCCAAGAGGAGGGCAGGAGAGGAGGAGGCAAGGGCTGCTTCAGAAGGAAGGAGAGCCCCTGCAGTATTCTCAGGCCAGGCTAAGGTGGGACCTTGCCAGAGGAGCCTCTGCCCAGCAAGACTGGGCCCTAGAGGAGCCCTCGTACCACTGCATGTGAGAGTTGCCAGGCTCCAAATGGCTCTGGGCTTCCCACCCCTGACACCAGCTCCCCAGCCTGCCCTCACATTTCTCTACCCAGGTACTTCCTCAGCCTCGTGCTCCAGTTCCAGTTCCACGAGTCTTTGTGCAAGGCCTCAGGCCATATAGGGCCACTGCACCGGTGTGACATCTATAACTCCAAGAAGGCTGGGAAGCTCCTGGAGTGAGTGCTCTCCTTCCTCACTTGTTCTCAACTCTTCTGCTGCTGGCTGGAAGCCTGTCCCTGGACCCCTCTCCTCCCTAAGCCACCCTAGGCACCCTGAGCAAGCCTTATAGTTTGGTGGAAGTTTGTCTTTGTGTCATACTGTAGTCTCTCCTACAGTAATTGGAGCCCATTTCCTTGTGTGTAGCCCTTTATGGTCAAGAGAAATGGCTTAGCCCCTCCTGCCCTCTCTCTCTCTGTCTCTCTCTGTCTCTCTCTCTGTCTCTCTCTCACACACACACATACACAGAGTCATTCTCACACCCACATACATGCACACACTCACATGCAAACTTCACACAGTCACCACCACACATACACACACGTGTGTACATGTGCACCCACATGCACAGACTCACACTCGCACATACCAATAAATAAGACTATCCCAGGTGGGAAGTCACTGCCGGAGTCCTGCCTCAGCCTTCAGACTTTCATCTGAATCCCTTCATCCTTTCCTCTCAAGGTGCTTGCCTACCCTTAGCAGCATCTGATGCACCCTTGGGTGCATACTGCTTTTCCCACCTCTTCTTGGAGGTGCCTGCATCCAGCTCCCAGGCTGATCCGGTTGCTTTCACACCAACCTTCAGGGTGCTCTGGTCAGCATGTAGTCCACTTCGACTCCCTACCCCAAATCTTTTTTCCTGCACTTTGCCTCCAGCCATCCTTTCCATTCCTGCCTCTGTGGGGTTGGTTTTGGTCCTGAAGCAAACATGGAAGGGTGGGAGGCTGACCCGATGGTGGGAAGCATTTGCTAGTAGAGGCTAGGCTCTCTCAGGAGCACTCTTACAAGGTCTCACGTTAGCAGCTTATAACGTGCAAAGTGGATATGATTAGCCACATTTCATAAATAATGAAGCTAAAGCTAAGAGAAATAATGTGATTGCACATCACTCATCTAGCAAATGCAAAATCAGACTTCGAGTCTCAAATGGACTGTAGAACACATTCTTATCCATGCTGTTGCCTCCACTAATCAAGGGATACAGGTCTGGTCCGAGGTTAGATCTAGGTCTCTAGATCTCGGTCTAGAGCAGCTAGACCTAGCAGGTCTAGGTCTGCTGGCTCTAAAATCAGTGCTCCAACCACTGAGATGCAGCCCACCCACTGACATGGTCTTTTCCTCACTAATTTTCAACCCATTTCAGTAGATCCATTGCCCTAATTGGTCAAGGTCATCTTGAGTTTTACTCCTCTATCCCAGAGGATTAATATAGCCACATCATTTGGTATCCTTTGTGAATTTAATGAGCATATTTGTGATTCCACCACGCAGTTTGTCAGTAACCACTAGGCCAGATGGCGTTGCAGAACTGATCCCCTCCCTGGCTTTGCTCCCAGGGAGGGCTGCACCTTGCATGCTGATTATCAACCTAGTCTGTTTGCTTTTCCATCTTTTCACACTATGGGGGTTTATTGTAGCCAACTGTCCATGTTTGAGCTTTCCTGAATGTGTGGAACATGAGGGGCCTCTCTGCTCTCTGCATTCGTGTCTCTAGCTGCCCATCATTTATTCATTCAGCAAACATTCACTTGTGCACATGCCAATCAGCCTACCCTGTGTCCAGCAGGGGGCAATGGGCCACAGGATAAATCAATACCATAATATAAGAAAGGAGCAGGTGCAGTAGGAAAGGGCTTTGGTGAACATGCAGAGGGTGAAGAGGTCATGTCAGGCGACCAAGGAGGGATCTCTCTCCCCAAAAGTAGGTGTGCAAGAAATAGCAGACATGTTTTCTACACATCAACTCACTTTTAATGCTGAGCCTTCACCACTTGATTGGTGGGACATTTGACCTCGGTCATCCTCACTTTCCCCTCTCCTACCACCACCCCACCAAACCAGGCCACACAAGGCTCACAGGATCTGACTTGGCACCAAGGCATGTAGAGGCCCTGCCAGTCATCACTGGTCATTGTTCATCCATCCTCACACATTGACATCAAACCCCTGGATTCCAGGGAAGACCCCAAGTTCCACGTTTAGGACTTTGAATGCTATCTCGATATCTTCTGGGCAGAGGGCAGAGGAGAGGGCTCTGAGAAAGGGGGATGTCGTGAGATTTGGGGAAGTGAGACAGCAGCAGAGTGGAATATAGGTTGTGTGTGTGGGGGGACGAGTACTTGTGGAGGAGAAGAGGGAGGGCAAGATTCTTGGCTGCTCTTTTACCTAATATATCTTAGAATTTGACTCATCTTCCTATATGTGATTGCTCTGGATTGGTTCTGCTGGGAATGGAGAGTTGAGGTGGACTTGGTCCAAGTTCCCAAAGCCCTTGGCTCGTCTGGCCAGCCATGGTAGGCCTGACCTTGTCCATGGGGCCCGTAGCTGGCATCTTGGAGCTGAGGGTTCCAGGAAGTGACCAGTTGCTACCTTTGCCAGTCTCGCATGCTGGCCACATTGGCTGTGAGCTGGGCTTTAGTCAAACCTCTTGTCCCACCGAGCCTGAAGGACTGTTTCAAATAGGTAGATGATTTCCAAAGTCGAAAATTTCATCCCCCATCAGATCCTTCCTTGCCCCCAGGACCCAGTATCTGATAAAATCCTCTTACCTGCAGTTAGTTGTGAGATTTTGTTTTGTTTTTCTTTTAGTCTTGATAACTTTTCTCCTGAACTTCTCTAGGATCTTTTTTTAAAAAGATTTATTTATTTATTTATTCATGAGAGACCCAGAGAGACAGGCAGAGAGATACAGGCAGAGGGAGAGGCAGCCTCCATGCAGGGAGCCCGACGTGGGACTTGATCCCGGAACTCCAGGATCACGCCCTGAGCTGAAGGCAGACGCTCAACCACTGAGCCACCCAGGTGTCCCTCTCTAGGATCTTAACTATGTATTTCCCTCATGGTTTCTGTCAAGGGTCCACTAAACTTTAGTTTCCCTGTCGATCTTTCTCCTCTGGTTATGAAGCGATGCATGCAAATATGTGCGTGCTACAAAGCCCTCTTTCACCACCAACATGTGGCTTGATCTGCACCACAGTGAAAGGCGGATATTAATAGGGCCCATTTTACTGATAGAGAAACTGAGGTTAAGAGGGGATGAGTTGATGGCTTGAGGTTATAGGCCCATAAGTAGCACTGCTGAATCTTGAAGCTGTTCCTGTTTGTCTAGACTCCATGATCTGACTTGTGGGTCTCTAGAGCCCATCTCTCTCCTGGTTAGATGGGGATACAGATTAAGAAGGATCAATGAATGCCTCCCCACTGCCTCCATAGGGGGCCCTGGTGGGGAGCAGCCCAGAGCCCTGGCTTCAGCACATTCTGTACCCCCACCAAGCCTCAGGCTGGTCCCCTTGCCACCAAACACTGGAGTACTTTGAGACACAGCTGACATTTGTGCAGTGCTCCAGGCAGTACACAGAACACATCCCACGCTCTCGATCTCCCTAATCCTCTCAAACGCTCCCTGTGAGACCAGAAAGGAGTGGCTCCTCCCCTACTGACACAGAGCACCTTATGGGAAACAGCGCCTCAAGACTTTATGCCTATCTGAGTCCAGGAGAATAATAATCATCACAGTGGCAATAACAATAACAAGCAGCTAACATTTATTGCCTGCCTACTATGATCCCAGCATTGTGTCTATTTAATCATCATGCCAGTCCGAGGAAATAGTGCTGTTATCTCCATTTTACGAATATGAAAACTGAGACTCAGATAGGTTAAGTCACTTGCCTGAGGCCCCACAGGATTCGAACCCAGGTCAGTCTCATTTCAGAGCTTGTGATTTTATCCACTGCACTGAGCTCTATGGGAAGATGTCTTTTCTCCTGAACTTCTCTAGAATATCTTTTTTAAGATTTTTTATTTATTTATTCATGAGAGATTCAGAGAGGCAGAGATACAGGCAGAGGGAGAGGCAGGCTCCATGCAGGGAGCCCGATGTGGGACTCGATCCCGGAACTCCAGGATCATGCCCTGAGCCATAGGGCAGGGTTGGGCACACTGAGGGAATCTCAGCAACACCAGCTGATGCTCCCACACAGCCTCACAGCTGTATCCACTCTCCCAGGGATGTCCTAAAGCTGGGTTCAAGCAAGCCCTGGCCAGAAGTCCTGCAGAAGATAACTGGGCAGACCCAAATGTCTACAAAGGCCCTCATGACCTACTTCAAGCCCCTGCTGAATTGGCTGGTCACCGAGAATGTGCGGCAGGGGGAGATCTTGGGCTGGCCAGACTTCAGCTGTACCTTTGAAGGTTTGATAATCTGACCCTGATGCCAGCTCTGGTATAGCCGCAAGCCCTACTCTAGCCTGCCCTGGGCCAGTCCCCACCCCAATCCAGCCTTAACCCTTAGCCTGTCTATGACCTGGCTCCAACAAACAACAGCATTGTTCCTACGTGACCCCATCTGCACCTGATGCAGCCTTGGCAAGACCACGGCCCATGGCCTAGCCACTGGCTCAGTTGCTTCCTTGCACAGCATTCAGTTAGAGTGCCAGGTTGGCATCTGAGCACAGGGTGGGCTTCTTTTCTCCTGAACCTTGCACGGAGCCACCACTGGGCACCATGGGGATGGAGCGCTAGCTATGCCCATCTCCCCCTCCTCTCCCTTCTACTCCTTTTTCTCACCCTCCTTCCAGGGCAATGCCCTCACCTATGCCTTGGAAGGTAGGTGCCTGAGGCTGAGGGAGGAGGCCAGTGGCAGTCAGGTACTCTGATTTCCATGGGGCACCCCAAGGGCTCCCTTCCTCATTTTATCTGTTCTGTAAGACTCCCGTATCTTCTACAGAAAAAGACACAGAGAAGGTGGCATTTCTGAATCTAGAGCTGGACCCTGACCAGGCCAAATATGGGCAGTGGGTGCTGCTGGCTCTCAGCTTTATCATGTTCCTGGCAGCCCTAGTGCTGGCCTACAGGCTATACTTCTTGGAAAAAAAGTCACTGCCCCAGGCAACCAATGCTCCGGCCACGGACGCCCAGGCCAGCGGTTCCCGGGATACCAGCACACCTGAGACACAGCCTAAGGCCTACTTCCTGGGCATAGCCATGGACCCCCGCCTAGTTGCCAAAAGACAGTGGATCCTGCTAAGCCTCTGCCTCATCCTGATGCTGTGCTCAATCGGCCTGACCATTCGGGTTTTCATGCAGCACTACAGGAAGCCTCCGTGGATGAGAGCTGAATGGTGGAGCTGGGACTAGACACCCGTATGACTGGTGAGGCTGGAGGGCAAGAGGAGGGTGACCAAGGCAGAGAGGACTAGAACGCTGGAGAGGGGACAACTTGCATGCATAGTGTCTAACTGCAGTGGGTGCAACTGTGGCAGATCTGGGTACATGGGGGTTTGTAATTGTGTGTATGGAACTGATGTATGTGAAGCCATGTGCACCAGCTACTGATTCTGTGAGTCCATGTGTACCTTGGATGCCAGACCAACCTCCTTCCCCTAGGGAGGGCTCAGGAACCATGGTTTTAGTGACCCAGTGATTGTCTCCCTCCAATCCATCCCCTACCCCAATTCATGTCCCAGACTTCTTCACACAGTCTTGTTTTCTTCAGGAGCCCAGCTGTGGGTCTGGGCCAGGACTGCAGTGCCCAAGGTTTCTGGCTAGAAACAGGACACTGCTTCAGTCCCTGTATAAAATGTAGAACTGGACATTCTGTACACATCACTGGTGCCCAGTTCACAAGTACTGTGCTCTATATGCTATCCAGCACATCTTTCTGCTGATTCTCTGGTCTATTCTGTGTTGAGCTGCATAATCCAACCCCAAAAGCTGCTTGTCAGCTTTATGAGATGCAAGTATCCTCACAAACTATCCCATGGCCCTCCCTGCCCCACTCCAGGCCCTCTCAAATAGAGACAGTGGGTAGCTGGGCACCAAGCCAGGCTTGATTAATGATTGACTTATTTAATATTTAAACAAAGCTCATCTCCAGCCACTCTGCTCCAGAGATGGCCTTGTTCAACACACACACCTGCTGCCTGGACTGTTGCCCTGGGAATCAAGCACAGGGCAAACAGCACCTTTCCACGCTCAGTGGAGGAGGGGGAAACAGGATGGAGAGAGCTGTAACAGGACATTTGGGAAGGGACAAACTTGAGAAGAGAGAGAGAGAGAAGGCCTGTACTCTTTCCCCTTCTAGCCCTTTCTTTCTAGCCTGGGTCTTATCACCATGGGGATGCCACATCCAATATATGTGGGCTCCTTGAGTTTGGGAGTCAGGCCCCAAGGAGCTCTTGGGGAGGCTGCAAATCAGTGCCTGTGAGAGATTAGGGGAGTCTTGAGGCAACAAGCCCCATAGCCAGTAATCACAGAGACAGGGCACTAGGCTACAGTTGAGTTGGTGGGAGGGTGGTCAAAAGGTAGGACTGGCTCGCTCTAGATTAAGGATCTGAACCCAAAAGTCAAGAGTTCAGGGGATAAGAGGGACTGGGCTGAGATCTCCATGGACCCTACCTCTGCCCCAGGTTTCAAGAAGTCTTCATCTTGAGTTCTGACTGAGGCCAAGCCAGCTACAGGCTCCACAGCAGTCTTGTCTGATGTCTCTGTCACTGCTCTTGCTTTACTGTGCTATAATGTCCTCATTTATCTGCATTACTAGCTGTTAGCTCTGTAAGGGCAAGACACCCAGAGGGTCTTGTGTCCCCTGTATTACTGTCTTCAGGTAGCACAGTTCCAGATAATGTGGTGGAGACTTGGAAAATGTTTGAATGAGAAAGTGAATGAATGAGTATCCTACTGCCCAAGTCCTTCCTCAGAGCCCACGAGAAACAGCCCCACCTTTCATCCACAGCCAGCCTGCACCCCCCCAACAAGGGGCAGCCAGGACAACTCTGCCCCCCTAGGAGGCCACACTTGCAGCCCTCCCATTCCCCAGCCACAGTGGCCAACCAGGCCCCCATCAGGCATTGTGGCTCTGCGTGGCAAAGGCACACCCAGCCTGGGACTCCAAGCCTCTCATCTGGACTCCAGCAAAAACCTCACTGAGCCTCCTTGTCCATCCTCTCTCCCCCACCCGCCATTGTAAAGTTTCTTTCACTGGAATATTTCCTTCGTGTCTAACTGCTTAAGAACTTCTTTGTCCATCAATTAAATCTAGATGTTCAAAATGGCATCTGAGGGTCTTTATCAATTTCCCTTTTGTCCAAACCTCACCTCTCCCAGGCCTCTGCTTAGTCCACTTGCCCTGATTCCACCACTGGCCTTTGCCTAAGGTGTATGCCCCATGTGAATGCTTGACTTACAAGGCCTGACTCAAAACTGTTCATTGGACCTTCTGCAAAGCTCCAAGACCACCGAGATGCTCAGTGAATAATAATCCTCCTCTTTAAGAAGCCTCTTTCAATAAACCTCACCCCATTCCCATCTGCTCTTTTAGTGTATTCATTTTCAATCAGTACTCAGACACTTTTCTCAGTGGTCACTCACTAATAGGTGGTTTTCAATCTGTTCTCCCCCTAAGCAGTGCCTATATGCTAAAACAAAACCAAAAACAAACAAAACAAAACAAAAAAACCTCTCAGGCCCCCGAAGAAAGTACCTTATTGTGTATATTTTTTGTACACCTTCGTATGTACTCCTACCCCATTTTCCCAGGGCCAGGGCCGCGTTGAGCTTGCCATTTAGGAGCTCTGCATGGGCACTGGGATTCAGCTGGAGGGCACGCGGTAAGGGCGGGTTAAGGGTTGTTTAACCCTGAATGAAACAGCAAAAGACCACCTGAGGGCTCTAACAACTCTTGCTCCTCCTCTCCCCACCCCCCCCCCCCCCCCCCCGCCTAAAAAGACCCGGCCAGGCAACGTCTGGGCTGCCCTTCGGTAGCCGGAGAGGGTCGGAGAGGGGCTGAGGCCACTGGCCAGTGGGACAGGAGCAGAAAGAAGCTCCTGAGAGGAGCCCTGATCTGTTCCTGGTGCCGCACTTCTGCCCGGCTCCGCCCCTCGGAGTCAGGGCCCGCCCCTGCCCCGTCGGGTCGGTGAGAAGTTGCCCCCGCCCCGCGAACCCCGCCCCGCCGCCGCGCGGCTTCTTTCAGCACCGCGGCGCGGACAGCTCCGGGCGGGCGCCTGGGGAGTGAGGCGCTCGCGGAGCCGCCGGCCTGGGAAGGCCGTGCAGGGCCGCGGGGGGTGGGCGCAGGCGGGCAGCAGGGGCGCGGGGCCCCGCGGCCCTCCCCGGGGCGGCGCCCACCCGGGACCGGACGCCGCTGAGCCCGAGGGCAAGCGGAGAAGCAGGGAGCCGGGGCCCTGGTGGCCGGGAGGAGGCTGCCGCCGAAAGATGCCTGTCCGCAGGGGCCACGTCGCGCCCCAAAACACGTACCTGGACACCATCATCCGCAAGTTCGAAGGCCAGAGTGAGTGTGTGCGTTGAGGTGGGGGCCGATCTGAATTCCTGGTCCGGTGGCAGGAGTGGAGGAGACCCTTTTACTTACTTCGAATGGATCAGGGTGGGTCGGGGTCGGGGGTACTGATGAATGCAAAATCCTTCGCTTTAATGTCCCCGGACACCTTCTGTGCCAGCAAGCCCCACTTACCTCAAATGCCACGCTCTCTGCTGGAGCAGCAGAAGCAGAGTGTACTCCCCTCCACCCCTGAGTTGATTTCTTGGTACCCCAAGGGCTTATCCCCCCTTCTATCACTGTCTTGCTTCCTCCTCCTGAACACCCGCCCCCCATTTCCTCCAGAGATTTCCTTGATCCCTTCTTTTCACTGCCTGACCCTAGCCACTCTAATTTTTCTAGGAGCTCTCACCAGGCCTGGGCCCCATCTGATCACATCCTGGCTCCCTCTTCCTGACTCCCTGCACTGACTCCAGGAAGCCTTGGGCCTCCTTCCCAATTCACTGACCCCATTGCTGCCCTGGTCTTCCCACGACTCTCAGGCCTGACTCCTCCTCCTACACATTTCTGGTCATTGTTCTGATCTCCCATTCTAACCATTACTCTCATTACTTTCAGGAGTCCCATAACCTTCCCCCATCACCCTGGCCTTCTAGGCCCCTCCCCCCCATCAGACCTCACTTCTCTCCCTCATTCTGGTTATTGCTCTGCTCCCCCATCTAGACACCCCTCACTGCTGCCAAGAATCCCTATGATCTTTCCACCCCTGATTGCCCAGTCTTGGTTGCCATGGGCTTCCCACATCCCACCCCAGGTCGGAAGTTCCTGATTGCCAATGCGCAGATGGAGAACTGCGCCATCATTTACTGCAACGACGGCTTCTGTGAACTCTTCGGCTACTCCCGAGTGGAGGTGATGCAGCGACCCTGCACCTGCGACTTCCTCACAGGCCCCAATACCCCGCGCAGTGCCATGTCCCGCCTAGCGCAGGCCCTGCTGGGGACAGAGGAGTGCAAGGTGGATATCCTCTACTACCGCAAGGATGGTGAGGCTCCCTCAGACTACTGGTTCTGCAGGACCTACTCAGTCCCTGTCTTGTACAGCCAGAGTAGCCCTCAGCAGGGCGCTGACCCAAGGGCCAGAGGCCCTGACAAATCCTGTTCCTCTCTGCTCCTCAGTTTCCTCATCTGCATTGGGGGAGGTGGGGGGAGCAGTGGGCATTGAAGTCAATGAGGTCCTTTCCTGAAGCTGCGGACCAGGCTGACTCACCAACTGATCCTTACCCTAGGCAGGGCCTCCACCATCCCTCCCCCATGTTCCCAGTCTCCTGGCTACCCACTCTGTCACTGTCAGCCCCAGCTGTCAGGCAGCTGGAATGAAAATTAACCTTTCCTCATCTCCGTCTGCTCTGGGGATTAGGGGAGGCGTCACCCCCTCAATGCCTCTGTGGGCAGGCCAAGCTCAGTGGCTGCTGGCTAGGAAATAGGAGTGGACCTGGCTCACCCAAGCCTCAGATCCTTGGGGAGATAGACTCTGGAGTTTGCCCTTACCCAGAGGTCCATGCAGTTTCGTATGTCACTGCCAGCCCACGTTTATGGCAAGCAGAACAGAAGCATAGGGCAGGGGCTAAGGACAGAGCTCTTTGGCCCTTTAAGACCCTCCCCCTAGGACCTCAGAGTCTCCACAGTGGGTGGGAGGGAGGGGAGAGATGAGTGGGAACCAGGATTTTGAAAGTCCCTTTGAAATCACTTAATGGCCCCCCAATCTGGTTCTGCATCAGAATTACCTGGGGCGTATTTTCCAAAACACACCTTCCCTAGAGAGAGGCTGACTCAGAGGTGTGAGTTGAAACCAAAGCAGGTGCATTTGGAGAAATCTCCCTGGCGGTTCTGATGTTGTGCCAAGTTTAGGAACCACTGGCTTAGATAAATCCCTTCATTTCATGGATGAAGAAACCAAGGCCCAAGAAAAGGGAGAGACTTGTCCAAGATCCTACTGCTGGGGTCCAACTTGGGGCCAGAACCCAAGTCTCAGGATTCTTTCAAGATATTTGTTTGGAGTAATCCCACGAGGGGAGATGACCCCAACTGCCTCTGTTCAGAGGCGGCCTTTCTGGAAAAGGCAGGGATGAGAGTCATCTGAGTAAGTGACAGATGAAAGGTAGGCTCCTTTGGATTGGGACTGAGGGGTACCGAGAACCTGGGGCCTAGGGGGCTGGGGCATGTGCGGGACATGGATGGGTATGTGTGTGCCTGTTTGTGTTTCAAGGCTTCTAGGGTGCTTCATGGGTGGGTCTTGGCTGTCCCCTGGCTGTCTCCTGCTGCTGCCAACCAAGCAGATGCAGGGCTAGTGATTAGGGGACTAGGAAGAATTAGGCTTAGTTTGGCAGCACTCACAGGGTTAATGAAGTCAGAATATTTTTAAAAGCTGTGGCCTCACCTCCTCACATCATTGCAGGGAGGAGGTGGCAGTCAGAAGAGTGAGAAGGGTTCCCTAGGAATAAGATGGGACAGAAGGAAATGGGGGGCGGCAGGAATAACAGATCCTTTTCCTTGACCCCAGAGCTCTACCTGGGCCCCAGAAGGGTCTGGACTGATATCAGCCTCCTAAAGATGTCAGATCAGGTCTTTTAGGGTCTCCTCAGCACTTTGCATGTGCCCTGGGCTGGGGCCAGAGATCAAGACCGGGCCTTGGCCCTCTGAGATGAGGATTCAGATCTTCAGAATCTTGCTGGGGTCCTCTGACTATCAGAAGAGACTCCAGGACCTAATCTTGGATGCTGGCTCTGGGTAAAAAAGGAAAATTATCACATATCTTATGCCCCCAAATCCCAGTCTATGCCACCCAAACCTAAGCCCTTCTCTGTCCTGTTACCTATCTACCTACCTGAGACCTACCGGAGATTGGCCTGAAACCTAGAAAAGAGAGCTTCTTGCCCTACATTGCTCTAAGGAAAGGATGTGGTGCTCAGATAGCTTATGTTCGCCTTATGGTCCACTCTGACCACATGATTCTTTTTTTTTTTTAATCATATTCACATCTTTTAATCTTCCTGGCAGGCATCCTAATGGTGATTTCTTCCCTTCTTCAGTCAATGCCCCCTCTCACCCCCTCCCCCTGATTCCAGGGAGGTAGAAAAGTGTCCTAAACAGAACTCTAGCTGGTTTGTTTATAATCCTCTTTTCCTCTAAAAGGGTAATCCACTGACAGTTCTCCAAGTCAAAATGAAAGGTCTGTGTTCATGTATCTCCACATTATATAGCAGTACAAAGTTGGATTCAAAGAAGCCAGGGCACTCGGCAAAAGTTGCCCCATGAGATAGGGCTCAGAGACCCCTGAGAACCTGGCTTTTCCTCCATCTGCCTTTACTAAGGAAAGTAAGAATCTAGCAGATAAGGCGGAATGGGGATGTTCATAAGACTAGAACTAATGAGAGCCTGGAGGGAGGGATGAGAGCATTCACATCTCCCTTACCTCCATGCCTGCCCCTGCTGAGCACCTGCCAGAGAAGCCTATGCCTGCCTGCCTTTGTTGGGGCCTCTTGTCTAATGACCTCAAAACCAGCGAGTCTCCTAATCTCCAAGCCACACTAGAGGATGCCTGGGCTCCTCCAGTCCTCAGCTCTGGAGGAGGAGGACAGGGTAAGGACCGAGGTCAGAGGCTCCAGTGTTTCCCCACATACTCCCACATGAATGCAGAAGCACCAAGCAGGAGGCCACCCTCCCCTGCTACCCTTTTAGTGGCAGCTTTCTTCTGAAGCATCAGCTTCTCCCTGAGGGCTCACTGCAACCCTGGATGGGATGGGCATAGAGAGATGGGGGTGATAGATAACAAGGAGGCTTTGCAAAGGAGAGCAAGGGCCGGGGCAGGAGGTAAGAACAATGGGACACTGAAGAAAGGAGCACACCCAAGAGTCAGAGAAGAGCGGAGAGAAGGGCTGCATCTCAGGGAGCAGACAAATCTACTGCCCTTGGTCAGAGAAGAGGTAAGCACTGGGAGGAGCCCCTGGAAGGGAGAAAAGGCAGAGACTGTGGACCCCCCACCCTCCAGCAATGGGGCAAGAGCACAGGGACATGGCCCCTCCTGGACACAACCTGGGGTGACACATTCACCTACTTCTGGTTGCCCAGACGCAGTCACTTGTGAGCAAGGACAGCCGAGGGATATGGAAAAAGAATGCTCTGAACTCATCCAAATCCTCATAGCCTCCTGTCTGCCCACCCTACAGGCAGCAAGAATGAAGTTTGGGCACAGGGTGCCATCCATAGCTCCCCTCCAGCCCTCACTGCTATGATGGATCTTTGTTCCCAGCCTCAGTTTTCCAAAGATAGCAACAGTGGATGGGTCCAGCCACTTGAACACTGGGCCTTGACTGTTCCCAACAGTACAGAGAGCCTGAAGGCCCTGCCGCTCTGCCCAGCTCTCCCCTCCCTGTCCCCTCCACCAGGCCAGATCTCTTAGTGCCAGAGAGTGAAGAGATAGGCTGGCTTTGGAGGGAACGTCTTGGACCACTGGCTAACAAGACTTCCTGGCTAGGTCCCAGAGTCCAAGCCTCCCCACATCCTGGGCTGACAAGAATGCCAGGCTGTGGTCTGGGAGGCTGAGCCTATAGCACTGTGAGCCCAGGGCTGGTCCCAGAAGCAGGCGGGTGGCCTCTCCTCGGTGTGGATGTCTCCCCCGGGACCCAGTGCAGCAGCTGGCAGATGGCTGCCTGGTGCCTGGGAGTCCGGGAATCTGATCCAGGAGATTCCTGTTCCCAGGGAAGAAGGTGGGAGGGAGGATGGGGGCAGCTCAGTTGCACCCCAGCACTGAAGGTGTGAGGAGGCACTTTGGGGAAAGCAGGATCCTAATGGACCCCAAAGTAGCAAGGCTCCTGCCAACCAGCCTCGCCCCCACTCACATTTACACATTCTTTCATGTACTCAATCAACACAAGCCACCTGGGTTAGGTGCTGGCCCCTCACAAACGAGACAGACACAAACCTGCCCTAAGGAAGGGGCGGCTCTGCCTTCTGATTTGCATATTTACTTGAGGCCCCTCCCCCTTAGCATCCTGCCCTTTGGGCCCCATAACACACCAACAGCTTGAGCAGAGAGACAAGGGACCACTGGGTACCTTGCAGAGAGGGCTCATGGGACATCCACCCACCCACTCAGTCCATAGGGCTGGGCTCTGGGGGGCATGTGGCTGTCTTAGCTTTGATTTGTCCCACTTGCCTATGTGGGGGAGACCCTGAAGCCAAGAAGGAAGAACATAAGGCCAACATCTAGGTCTAACCTGTCCAAGACCGTGTGAGAGTGGCAGGAGGGGGCTGCCCTGTCATCACCTTGCTGTCTCATTCCCTCTCTAGACCCCAGGCTATTGCCCTGCCTGCCTTCCAGTCCCAACACTTCTGACCTTCGAGGCCTGGGGCAGCAGCCTGGCCTTCACGCTGGTGTCTTCCTCATCCTGGACCATTCCCTTCTCACCCAGCTGTTATGTGCTGAGTGCCCAGGGAGCCCCACTCCATGTCCCCTTCCAGCCCCAACCAGGCAGTTTCTTAGAACCCCAGGCTCTAGAGAATGGGGGTCTATGTTTGCCTCCCTCCCCGAGGATCCACTGGACACCAACCATGGATCTTTGAGGCCTCAAGAGTCAGATGGTTCCATGCACAGCACTTAGTGTGTTCTCAATGAGTTTCTTCCAGCATTGGGGGAGCGGGGCATTTTGTGGAAAGGGAATATGGGAACTGAACCCAGGGCTAGCCAGTGCTACATGGGAGTAGAATGTCCGGCCTCACCTCCCCACTTAATCCATCCCATCTGCTCAGCTTTAATCACAGCAGAAGCAAACCTCAAGGTTAAACCCTAAGCTGAGGGCTGGGTGTGGACTTGGGCCCGATGCTACATTATCTCCTAATGAGCAGCTAAGCTGCCTTCCTTACCTCTGCCCTGTGGGTGGGACACCTGCTGAGCAGCATCACCAACTCCCTGCCCAGTAGTCCAGGCCTCCTCACCCCATGGCTGTCTTTCACTTGACCTCAACCCAGCCCCCTCCCTGGCTTCCCTTGGCCATGTTTCTACAGGAGAGGATCCCTTCTGTGACCCCTCCCAATGGTGTTTGCAGCCTCCAGCTTCCGTTGCCTAGTGGACGTGGTGCCTGTGAAGAATGAAGATGGGGCTGTTATCATGTTCATCCTCAACTTTGAAGACCTGGCCCAGCTCCTGGCCAAGAGTGAGCGCCGCAGCCTGTCCCAGTGCCTGCTGTCCCAGAGATTCCTGGGCTCTGGTGAGGTGGGGTGCAAGTGGTGGTGGGGATGAGTGGGGGGACCAGAGGAGGCAGCTGGTCCCCTGGCCCTGGCTGTTCTGACCCTGGGACTGGTTTCAGAGGGCTCTCATGGCAGCAGGTCGAGTGCACAGGGGCCTGGCACAGGCAGGGTCAAGTACAGGACCATTGGACAGATTCCACAGTTCACACTCAACTTCGTGGAGTTCAACCTGGAGAAGCATCGCTCGGGCTCAACCACAGAGATAGAGATCATTGCACCACACAAGGTGGTGGAGCGGACCCAGAATGTCACCGAGAAGGTCACCCAGGTACGGACTGCAGGGCAGGGTGGGCGGGGCTGTGCTGGGCCTGGAGGGTCCCTTCTCAGGCCTGGGGCTGGAGGTGGCAAAGGCAGTCAGCTTGTCCAGCCCCCAGTGTCTGGTCTGAGCCCCGGGCTTCCTGTCCTGCTGAAGTCTGATTCTCTAGACCTAAAGGCTTACCCTGGGGTCTCCACCCTGATGGTAGAGCCAGGGGAGGTTGGTGTCAACAGAGCCTGGGAATAGTGCCACATCCTAGGTCTGGAGGCGTCTGGGATGAGGGAACACACAGGCTACCACAAGGGCCTGTTCAAGCCTCTGCCAGTCACAGAGAAGCAGAAGCATAGAGAGGAGGTGGCAGGACCACACTGAGCGGAGATGAGGAGGAAGGATGGAGGGATGCCCCCAGCCCTGCTCCTGACTCTTCTCCCCACCTCCCACCCCCCACCACACCACAGGATCCTTCTGCAAGCCAGGCAGAGGGGAGCTGGTCCTGGCATCTTCAGTTCTCTTTGAGCAACTTCCTGGGGATCATGCCCTGAATGCCTCCCTCCCCTTAAGCCCCTCCTTGGACAGCCCAAGGCAAACCTCCTTGGGTTTTCTGTTTCAGCTGACCTCAGTGTTCCCTCACATGGGGCCTGATGCCCCAGTCCCCCCAACCATTCTAGAGGGAAATGCAAGGTTCAAATGACGAGAGTCCTGCCACTGACTTGCTATATGACCTTGGACAAGTGATCATATCCCCTCTCTGGGCCCCAGGGCTCTCACATTAGGCATTAAGGGGGGGGGGGGTGAGGCCAGGGCTGAGCAAGGAAGTACAGGTCATGGGGAGGGTGTGAGGGCCTCCACCCAGCTTTCTCTGAAGCTTTGCCTTCATGGGGGATGGGGGCCATTCTTCTTCCTCCCTGCCTCCTTTCACTTGTGATGGAGCAGGTGGGATGGAAACTCCCAGTGACCCAGCCCCTCCCCAAACATGAGAACCCTGGAAAGCAAGCACCCCGGGCTGCAGGGCTGGGCCCTCAGAGGTCAGCAGGGTGGCCCAGTAGCCTGACTGCGGGAACTCCACCAGGACCACTCATCCCAGGGCCCTCAGGTTGACACAGGGGTGATGGGGACTGTTAGACTGGCGAGTGGCCCATGAAGACTGAGAGGCCTGGCTGGGGCCTATGGTCCCTGCTCTACCCAACCCACAACCCACCTGGTCCTATCCGACTCCCTGCCCCGACCAGTCTTGGCTTTGCTAGCTCACCCTAAATGGGCCCTAAGGTAGGAGAGGTGCCTGATAGAGCTTAGAGCAGAAAGCTGTATGAGCTCAGAGTAGGGCAGTCACCCTCACTTCAACTAGGGCTCCAAGGGCTGGAACCTCACATCTGAGTTCCTACATCCTGAGAACCCTGCACCTCTGGGCAACACTGAGAAGGGTCCTCATGCTGGCTTCAGAGGCAATGGGAAATCATGGAGGTGTGTGTGGTGGGGGAGATGGCACCCCTGTCTGGGGGGTCCTGGGGAGGTGGACATCCTCTTCTTATCTACCCCCAACCCTCTGAATTCCTACCTCCTCCCCTCTCAAGCCCTATGATTTGCTATTCCAACTTGGTGTGGTTTGTTTGTTTTTTCATATGGTGTGGTTTTTTTTTTTTTTTAAAGATTTTATTTATTTAGGAGAGAGAGAGAGAGAGAGAGAGAGGGAATGAGCTAGGAGGAGCAGCAGAGGGAGAGAGAGAGAAGCAGACTCCCCACTGAGCAGGAAGCCCAATTCAGGGCTAGATCCCAGGAGCCTAGGATCATGACCTGAGCCAAAGGCGGATGCTTAACTGACTGAGCAACCCAGGACCCCCCATCTTGGTGTCTCTTGAGCAACCAGGGAAGGAGAGGAGTAGCTATGACAACTCAAGCTCTCATGACTCATTCAGCTCAGTTGGCTAAGGTCACTGCCTTGAGTTGAGCCCCAATGTGGACTAAGTGCTGGGCATATAAGATGGCCTGTTGTTCAGTGGAGAATAACTGTGTTCAGGGGTGTTTACAGGGGACAGGGAGAAAAGTCAAGAAAGAGGGTCAGAAGAGGCTTCCTGAGAGGCAGAATAGAAGCTGAGGCCTGAAAGCCGAGTAGGGACTCACTGTAGGGTGGGGACACTGTGACCCCTTCTAGGTGTTTAGATGGCTGATTAGGGACCCACAAGGTGAAACCAGCTCTTTAATGGATCTTGTCTGTTAATGGATTTGGTTTTCAAGGTCAGAACCTTATATTGCAGATTTTCTTGAACCAGGGCCATCTGCCCAGGCCAATCCAGTAGTGGTGGTCCGGTCAGCGGGCAACCCCTCAGGCTCCATCTTTGTTGGGGCAGTGCTTGACATAGGATGAGTCAGGAGGAGGATTTACCGTAGAGTAACACATGCCATTGAGATGCACCATGTCATTTAATCATCTTTTTATGGAGTTGGTTATCCTTTGTTATTCATTCTGCATGAGGCTTAGAGAGGTCGTAAAATTAGCCCCAAGACAGACATATTGCAACATCAGAACTGGGATCAACCTGGAAGTTCTGGCTGGCTTAAAACACATGCCCTTCTTGATGCCCCGGCTGTTTCTTGTGTTGGGTAGCTGGCCAGAGCCTGGGAGTATTGGGCTGAGCCTGGGGACCCTATGTTGGCCATAGTCTCGGAGGCAAGGGTGGGAGGGGCAGAGCAAAGGGGGCTCAGCTGGAAAGTAATGAGCAAAGCACCCTTGTACATGTGCAAAATAGTCGGGGCTCTGTTGTGCCCAGGATGTATCAAGGGCTCAGATTAGCTACATGCCTCCAAGTTTGACTCTTCCCATGGAAGGCTCTGTGAATCAGCCCTAAGAAGGCCCCTCACTGGTCTAGACTCCACAGGGCCTTCAGAAATGAAGAGGTTATTCTGGGAATGACTTGTTCCCATCAGAAATCCTGACCATGGGGAACCAAGCCCACCGGAAAGGACCAAACCACCAGCTACCCCCTCGTCTAGGCTCTTCAAATGACCCTGAGCCTAGTCCTCCCCTGGCCTCCTCACCCTCCTCCCCCAGCCCTGTCTTAACTCCAAGTTGGCCTGTTTGTGAGGGAGTTGGGGAGCTTCCAGCCTGGGATCAGCCTTCATCCTATAGCCCACCTCCTCTCTGCACTTCCTCCCAACACACCTATCCCCTTATGAATTTGCCCCATACACACTCTACCCCATCTCTGCTTCATTCCCTCTGTCCCCACAGCCCCCTTCCCAGGCCTCATCCCAAAGCCTTCATCCCTCCCAATCAGTTTCACTAGTGACGGACACCCTGCTGACTGCCCTGTGGCCCCCACCCCCAGGTTCTGTCCCTGGGTGCCGATGTGCTGCCGGAGTACAAGCTGCAGGCACCACGCATCCACCGGGGGACCCTCCTGCACTATAGCCCCTTCAAGGCCGTGTGGGACTGGCTCATCCTGCTGCTGGTCATCTACACGGCCATCTTCACACCCTACTCGGCTGCCTTCCTACTCAGTGACCAGGACGAGTCTCAACGCGTGGACTGCGGCTACACCTGTAGTCCACTCACCGTGGTGGACCTCATCGTGGACATCATGTTCGTTGTGGACATTGTCATCAACTTCCGCACCACCTACGTCAACACCAATGATGAGGTGGTCAGCCACCCTCGCCGCATTGCCGTCCACTACTTCAAGGGCTGGTTCCTCATTGACATGGTGGCCGCCATCCCCTTTGACCTGCTCATCTTCCGCACTGGCTCTGATGAGGTGAGCAAACCCTCAGGCCAGCTGCTGTGGCCATCCCCTGTGCGCCAGCCTGGGGCCTCCCAGCTCCACAGTCCTGCGTACAGAGAGCACCTGGCATTGGATACCTTTGCCAAAGCAGGTGGGGGGCCTCAAACATGTGCCATCTCCCAGCCCTGGAGAAGGACCAGCCAATTATGATCCAGAATTCTGACCCTTCTGGGATGGGCACGCCTATAGTCCCAGCCCCTTGTGCTGGCTTCTAAAGCCCACTTACCCTGGAGTTGCGAAGGGAATCCATAGACTGCTTCTGCAAGGCAGCCTGCCACCCCCTGCCACCCCCAGACCCTCCATTATGCCCACTCACTCCTCACAGCTGACATGAAGGCATTTTCAGGCTCTTCTCATAGCTTTTAATCCCACTGAGTCCTTTTGCCCACGTCCTTGGGATCAGCTTTCAAATCAGCTCTGCCTTCTGTGCTCCAGCCACCCCCTCAATAGCCTATCCAGTGGGCAGTGTCCATCTGACTCCCATGCCCGCCCACTTCCAGCCAATCTATCCCCGTTCTCTCCACTTCTGCTGCCCCTGGCTGAGCACTGAGGAGCCTTCTTAACCACCTCTGCCCCACCCCTGCACCTGCCAGCCTCACCCCTCCACACAGAAGCCAAGACCAGCTTCAGATAATCTATCTGACACTGTAGAACTTCAGTGGCTCCCCAGTGGCTTGAAATAAAAGCCAAGCTCTTTTTGGGCCTCAAGGTCCATAGGAGCAGCCCCTACCCACCCACCTTCCAGGCTCATTTCTCACCACCATCTTCCACTCTGCACTCCAGGAGCAGCACTACACTTGGTTTCCCACATGGGCTGTGCTGTTTCACACCTCCACACCTGGTTTGGCTCACTCTACTCCTGTGCCTAGAATGCCTTTCCCTCTCCCTCCTGAGGCCTGCAGACTCAGCCTCATCTCTCAAGATTCAGCTCATGTGTCACCTTCTCTATGAAGCCTCCCCTGCCCTGCACCGCAGAATTGACCTCCCTTTTCTCTGCACTCCCCTGGACTTCTGTCCTCACAACCATAACACTGTTTTGAGCTTTAGGCTGAGAATTCCTTAACGTCCTGCCCTGGGCTGCACTGTGCTGTGCGAAGAGCCCAGAGCAGCTGCTCTATAAGTGTTTGTTGAATGACTGTGTGACCATATGCACAAGTGGACAAATGTGGTCCTAAGGGCAGCCTTTCCAGGGCTGACTCTTGGCCCCATGGTCCCCTCCCTGCCCCTTCAGACCACAACCCTGATCGGGCTGCTGAAAACGGCAAGGCTGCTGAGGCTGGTGCGTGTGGCAAGGAAGCTGGACCGCTACTCTGAGTACGGGGCAGCTGTACTTTTCCTGCTCATGTGCACCTTTGCACTCATTGCACACTGGCTGGCCTGCATCTGGTATGCCATCGGCAATGTGGAGCGGCCCTACCTGGAGCCCAAGATCGGCTGGCTGGACAGCCTGGGCGCACAGCTTGGCAAGCGCTACAATGGCAGTGACCCAGCCTCTGGCCCCTCGGTGCAGGACAAGTATGTCACGGCCCTCTACTTCACCTTCAGCAGCCTTACCAGCGTGGGTTTCGGCAACGTCTCCCCCAACACCAACTCTGAGAAGGTCTTCTCTATCTGTGTCATGCTCATTGGCTGTAAGTGCCCAGACCTTACCTATGGCATTCAATTTTTAGTTTCATAATGAGACATAACACAGTAACATTGTGTGTGATGGGGAAATACCAAGCAGGCAGCACAATGAAATTTTGCATTTGTACACCTACTATACACAAAATTTACCATACTTACAACCCTTGCTATGTGCCAGGCACCAGGGCCAGCTACATTATTTGCAGGGCCCAGTACAAAATGAAAATATGAGACCATTATTTTTAAAGTCTTTTTTTTTTTAATTTTTATTTATTTATAATAGTCACATAGAGAGAGAGAGAGAGAGAGAGGCAGAGACACAGGCAGAGGGAGAAGCAGGCTCCATGCACCGGGAGCCCGATGTGGGATTCGATCCCGGGTCTCCAGGATCGCGCCCTGGGCCAAAGGCAGGCGCCAAACTGCTGCGCCACCCAGGGATCCCCATTACTTTTAAAGTCTTAAAGATTTCAAGAATGGTGACTTCAGAGCCAGGAATCAAGCATGGGACCCTTCTTAGCACCCAGGAAGCTGGCCCCTGCCAGGCACTTTTGTAAATGCTTGTCCAATGTGCACACTTCATTTTCGTCACTATCCTATGGGTGCCATATTACAAGCCCAGTTTACAGACCAAGAGACTGAAGATCCTAACTTGCCAGGGATTACATAGAGACCCAATTTTATCGCAGGGGACCAGCTCCCCTGGCTATGTGTGCTCCCAGGCCCTGCACTGTGCTGCCTACTTCCCAAGACACCTCGTCTAGCAACACAAGAGTCAGTGTGGAATTTTACACATAGATTAAGTTGTCATGTTCAGGGTATTTAGAGATGTGAAAGCCCAGAGAAACAAAAACAAGAAAAAAAAAATGGGTGAAAACAGAGACCCAGAGTTTTCCTTTTATTATACTTTTTTTTTTTTTTTACAACTTGAAGGACAAAACAAATCTGTACTAAAAAAAATCATTGCCCTAGTTCTCAGGAGTCTGGCCTCTGGGCCCAGGAAGGTGCCAAGAGACACAAGACAGAGGGAGGAGGGCAGGAAGCCCAGAGGCTTTTGTCCCTCGTGTGCCCTGGCGCTGTTCTGGGCACTCTGACTTGGCCCTGGACAGCGGGGCCCCTGATCAGAGAGGGCTTCTCGGGAGAAGGATGTCTGGAACAGGCCCTGGGGTGCTATGGCCTGGTGGGGCTGTGGAGGAGCTCACTACCAGCACCCCATGTACGGCCCCCCGGCTTCCTCACCCCAGCCCTCATGTACGCCAGCATCTTTGGCAACGTGTCTGCCATCATCCAGCGCCTGTACTCCGGCACTGCCCGCTACCACACGCAGATGCTGCGTGTCAAGGAGTTCATCCGCTTCCATCAGATTCCAAACCCCCTGCGGCAGCGCCTGGAAGAGTACTTCCAGCATGCCTGGTCCTACACCAACGGCATTGACATGAACGCGGTGAGCCCCTGCCGCCCTACCTCGGGTGGGGAGGGCGGTCCAGCTCAAGTCCCAGCTCCGGCCCAATGCCCCGGGGGAGGCCGAGGTCCTGCGGGCACAGGGCACCCCCAGACCCCTCCCCACCCGTTCCTCCAGCCTCCCGCTGGACGCGGCCGCCCCCTCGCAGGTGCTGAAGGGCTTCCCCGAGTGCCTGCAGGCCGACATCTGCCTGCACCTGCACCGCGCGCTGCTGCAGCACTGCCCTGCCTTCCGCGGAGCCAGCAAGGGCTGCCTGCGCGCCCTGGCCGTCAAGTTCAAGACGACGCACGCACCGCCCGGGGACACGCTGGTGCACCTCGGCGACGTGCTCTCCACGCTCTACTTCATCTCCCGTGGCTCCATCGAGATCTTGCGCGACGACATGGTCGTGGCCATCCTAGGTGGGTCGGGCAGGGAGGCCAGAGCGGTATGGGTGAGTGTGATGGAAGTAGAGACGTCCTGCGTCCGGATGATGGTGGCACCTTTTACGGGTCTGCCATGTGAGCATGCCCGGTGGAGAGCTTTATACCCAGCTGACGGAATCCTTAAACCCAACCATATGTTCCATTTTCCTGATAGGGAAGTAGAGGCTCAGAGAGGTCATGCTGACAAGTGGCCAAACAGGGATTCCAGGGCTACGTGTCCGACTCTGAGTCCGGGAAGGGTACTACCTTCTTCCACTCTTGGGGAGCTCAAGAGTGAGAGGGTGAAGGTTTACCTTGGGTGGAGGGAGGACCCCAGGCTACAAGGACAGCTGGACACTTTGAAGGAAGGATATGAGCACTGGACAGGGGACAGATTTTGGGGCACACTCAGCCTCAGCTACTCACCAACCATGTGACCTTGGGCAGGTCACATCACCTCTCTGAGATGATTCTCATCTTCCTTGCCTTCTCTCTGTCTTTAGCCCACCCCAAGACCCTGATCAGGATGTCAGCCTCTTCTTCCTTTGGTCTACATGGCTGGGCTCTCCTCCAACCCCAATGTACAGAACCCCTCCAGTTCCTCTGTTCAGTACTCTCCCTTTGGCCTGGCCTTGGCTGCTGTTCACCAAACATGGGCTCAGCTTTCTTTTCCTCACCCTATACCCTCACCTGAGCTGCCTTGTTGCTCCTGCAATCTTAGTCTAATCTATGCCTCAAGGAGCCCCAGAGTGTTGTCCTGGCCCCAATCTCTCCTTAGACCAGAATATTCCAATCCTTCTTGGGTATGGCCACCATATATTCCATACACAGACCAAACAACATGTCTCAGTCTGAAATCAGCATCTTTCCTCAAAAGCTGTTCCTTCAGAATCCCCATCATTGTGAACTGTCTGTTTCCAGGGCCAGAGATCTGGGGGTCAACCAAGGGAGCACCCCTCATGGGGAGACATGGGAAGATTTTGAACAGAAAAGGAATATGCACAGATGTGAATTTCAGGTCACTGGCAGAAGCTGGAAGATTGGGGAGGGGGTAGACCAGATGCAGGGACACAGGAAAGGAGCTCTTGACACCTCTCCAGGAAAGCTCCACAGAGGGCTGGAGCCAGGCAGGAACAAGGGGATGGATGTGGGACAGAGGGTATTAATGAGGGGAACAGACAGGAGTCTGTGGCTGCCTGGATGGTGGGACTGGGGGAGGAAAGGAGAAGGACACATGCTGCCATTCTGCTTGGAGCACTTGCCTGGCAGATCCTGGGCATCCTTTAAGGCTGAGCTCAAGCCATGCCCTCCTCTGTGAGACCTTCCCTCACTCTCAGCCTACCTTAGGACAAAATGAGAGGATTTCAG
The DNA here is from genome assembly GCF_048418805.1 of Vulpes vulpes. Lineage (NCBI taxonomy): Eukaryota > Metazoa > Chordata > Mammalia > Carnivora > Canidae > Vulpes > Vulpes vulpes. The sequence continues at coordinate 15,055,911 of NC_132781.1, read as the reverse complement.
TTCTCTAACTGAAACTTAAATTGGACTAGCTTCTTAATTATTAAATATTCATCATCCTTCCCACGTGGATGGCATTTCTAAGTGGAAATGGACATTAGATAATAATCCTTCACCTGCTGAATCACCATCATTTTACAATGCTGCCCAGATTTTGAGCTTATGGGTTTCCTATGTGACTCTGGTAAGTCCCTTCCCTCTCCGGGCCTCATTCCCCTCCTCCAGAGCAACCTTTGATCCTGTTCTCTTGGGCAACAGGTCTTGGCTTTCATCCACCATTGTCCATGCAAACCATTAGCACTCCTGGACTGAGGGGCTGCACTTTCCTGTGGGGAGTGGACGTCAGGCAATCATGGTCCCTGGCACCCCAGCCCTGGGCTCTCTGTCTGCGCTCACTGTGCAGCACACAGCTATTTCTTCTGCTCCGATTGCCTTTCTCCTGGGGGCTGATCCCTCATTGTCATAACCCAGCCCCCACTTCATGTCCTCTGTAAGTCCCTCCTCCCTTCCTCCACCATCCCTGGTAGATTTAGCCCTCCCTGTTCCTTAGCTCCTTAGCTCTTGGTTCTCCCCTGTCCTACGGCTCTGTAGATCATCTGCAAACCAGCTGGTTGTTTAGGTGCCTGTCTTATGGAGCTTTGGGGGCTCTTTGTGGGTGGGACAGCATCTTATTCTTTTTTTTTTTTCAGCATCTTATTCTATGTTAACATCCTATGGCCAGCACAGTGGGCCTGACCCCAGGGGGGCTCGCTATCCTTGCCACATGCCCCAAGTATCACCAGCATATGTCCACCCTGGGATATCCATCCCCCCCATTGCCTTGCATCAGCCTGTCTGGTGCCTCTTACTATTTGAGGCTGTTTCTCCAGCATCACATCTGTTCCTCTGGACGGTCCAGTGTGGCAGGCAAGGCAGATATGGTTATACGGTTATACCCATTTTAGAGATGAGAACACTGTGGTCCAGAGAGGGGAAGTCACTTCCCTTGGCTTCCTCTGCTAAGGCCATGCTGGTTACCTGGCCCCATAGCAGGGTGTGGGAACACAAAGAGACAGGAGCCTCAGATCTTGCCTGGGGAGCACTGGGGTGCTCTCACAGTACCACCAGGCTGAGGATCGAGGAAGAGATTGAGGTGGGAGCCTTTGGTGTCCCTTCCTGCCCATTGTCCCCTGGAATGGGGGGTGGGGGGCTGGACAGGAACAGTGCCAAAGAACATGGAAAATAAGAGGGGGGCATATTCTGACAGAGGGTGGTCCTGAGAGGCCTACAGACTGGTTTGTGTGTGGGGACCCACATACTGGGACAGGTATGTGCTCCCTGCAGAGCTCAGAGAACAAAGGAAAGGCAGGTTTCACATCAAACCACTCTACATCCCCAGCCAGCACAGCCAACCTTGACCCCAGAGCATGATCCCGAGCACCAAGCCCCAACCTGATGGGATCCTTGAAGTGGGGGAATTGGTGGTACAGGATCAAGGGTCCCTCAGGGAGGCTCTTCCAAGGAGACCTTGGAGCCAGACCCTGGAGAGACTTCCTGCTCCTCTGGCAGGAAAGAATGACATTTTTGGGGAGCCCATTAGCCTTCATGCCCAGCCGGGCAAGTCCAGCGCAGATGTGCGGGCCCTGACCTACTGTGACCTGCACAAGATCCAGCGAGCAGACCTGCTGGAGGTGCTGGATATGTACCCTGCGTTTGCAGACAGCTTCTGGAGTAAGCTGGAAGTCACCTTCAACCTGCGGGACGTGAGTCAGGGCTGGGTGGGCCAGGGAGGGGAATGGTCTTGGCCAGCTGGTAACGGGCAATGGAGGCTGCTGAGCACTTGGGCTGCCTGGCCTGAGGGAACCCATTTGACCACCTTCCTTGCTCTCAAACCCATCCTGCATCCCACACCATAATTTCTTCTGTGTCTACACCATTATGGCCAACATAATGCTAAGGATGATGATTATCAAGTACCAACTCCATGCTGAGCACTGGGCTTCTTTTACATGATCTCATTTAGTCTTCTCCTGGCACACGGTGTTATTTTTCCCACTTTCCAGATGGAGAAACTGAGTATCAGAGAGGATGAGTAAATTAACCAAAGCCATACCTCCATATAGTAAGCCAGACAGTCCAAAGGTTGGACCCAAGTTTGTGCGACTCCTTGGCTGAGGCTTTTTCCACCCCATGGCACCAAGCTGGAAGGGGAGCAGTGTCTACCATCCAGGGGCTCACAGAGCCAGGTCCCAGGGGTGCAAATAAGTGATAAAGCAGCCTCTCCTCTCAAGCTTATCACTCAGTGGAGGAGTTTATAACAACTCAGGGAAAATAAAGAGCCTAGTTAAATAACCAAGGAAGTCATGAAGAGGTGTGGGGAGACCAAATTTCTATGGAAACTGGAGTTACCAAGCAGTGGGACAGCCAGTACAAACTGGAAGTGTCCAGAAGGGACTGTATGGATGAGGCGGGGGGGGGGGGGGGGGGGGGGCGTCTGGAAACAGTTTGTGTGAAGGAGGGGGCAAGAAAGGGAGGACTGCAAGGAAGGCTTCTCCCCACCCACCCCCACCCCTACCAAATCTTGCTACTCAAGGCTGCCTCTTCCAAGACTCATGGTTGGGTGGGGGCAGGGCAGGGGGAGATCTGCACATCTCCAAGCCCCTGTTAATCTCCTGCCCACCCACACAGGAGACAACCTACAGGAAGCTGCCGGGAGCTTCAGGGGGAGCCCGGCCACCTGTTACCACTTTCTCACCTAGTTGTCTCAAGGGCCTTGGGGGTGGGGGTGAGGGACAGGGGAGAAAAAAAGATGCCTCGTCCCAGCTTTGGTACCTATTACTTGATGCTCTTGTTCCCCACAAGGCAGGTGGGGGTTTCCAGTCATCACCCCGGCCAGCTCCAGGCAACCAAGACCACCAAGGCTTCTTCCTCAGTGACAACCAGTCAGGTAGGCAAAGCCAGCCCCCACCAGTGCCTGCCCTACCCCAGCCCGAAGCCCCTGCCCAGCCTCTACCTCTTTCAGGTCCTTCCCCGATCTGCCTCATCTTGGGAGAGGCCTCCTTAGCCCCTTGATGAGAGGCGAGGTGCTTTCTCTCCTAGGCTCAGTAATAGACACCCTTGTCTCCTTCCTGCCCCTGTGTACTCAGAGCCTGAGTGAGGGCTCTTCCCAGGGATGGATATGGGCCAGCCCACTGGGGTTCCACATCAGAGCACCAGGGGATTGGCTGGGCTGCAGGCTCCTGGACAGTGAAGCCAGGGCTGGACTGTCTCCATCCATCTAGCATCCCCAAGCTGGAGCCCTAGCTCTCTTCCCAGGGCTACTGGGACTTTCTGGGACCTGGAAGGCAGACCTTTATGGGGATAGGACCTTATTATACTCCAGGGGGCCCAGGTAAAGAGATCCAATTTTCCCATCCTGTGTTCCCATGGCCAGTAGGGGAAGGGGATGGGCTCTGTCTAGGCCATGCCTGTGGATCCAGCCGGACCAAAGCTCAGGCTTTCTTTTCCCTCCTACAGCTGCAGCCCCTTCCCTGAGCATCTCAGATACATCTGGCCTCTGGCCTGAGTTGCTGCAGCAAGTGCCCCCAAGGCCAAGGCACAGCCCCCCAAACCCTCAGGGAGACCCAGACTGCTGGCCTCGGGAGCTAGGCTCCAGGCTAGAGCAGCTCCAGGCCCAGATGTACAGGTGAGTGTCCTGTGGGCCAGGGGTCCCAGCGGCTGCAAAGAGCAGACCCAGCAGTGGGCTAGCCACGGGTGCCCCCTCTTGGTGACTCAGGGACATCACTGGGTACCCTGTGGGTTTTAGAATGGCAAGCCCTTCTCTATGTCACTAAGACTAGTTCTTTGGATGGCTTGTCCTAACAAACCCCGGAATGGGCCAAGGAAGCCTTTTTGGAAGAGGGGCATAATGTGGTGCAGAAACAAATTCCAGGGGCTCTTGGAAAGGGGGTGTGGCCCGTGGATGGCAGGGCTGTGGTGGTAGAGTGAGGGCTTGGGGCAGGATAGTCCTAGGCTCCAAATCTACCTCTGCAACTGACTAGCAAGAGTGTGGACAAGTTACTTAACTACTCTGAGCCTCCATTTGCCCTTTCATGAATTGGGGATAATCAGAATACCCATACCAAAGCTTCCTTATGAGGGCTAAATGAGTGTGCACAGTGTCTGGAAACTGTTATTATTGAAGTCCGGGATATGCTAAGGGAAATTTTGGCAGGGGCTGTGGATCACAGCAGGGAAATAACTTCTAGTAGCTCCCAGGCTATCATTCAATCCAGCAGGAATGGCATGCAGGCTACAAAATTGAGAGCTGCCCTCAGGCCCTGAACTGTCCTCCCTTACCCTGATGCTGACTCTGACTCTGACCTTGACTGTGGGGCTCTGTCTGGCAGGTTGGAGTCCCGCATGTCCTCAGACCTCAGCCGCATCCTACAGCTCCTTCAGCAGCCCCTGCCCCCGGGTCACACTGGCTATATCCTGGGAGCCCCTACCTCCGATGACCCGGCCTTGTTTCCTACAGCCTCAGCCACTCAGAGTCCAGGAACAAGGTTGCCCCAGGGCAGTCTGACTCCTGCCCAGGTGAGCAGATGAAGGGATCCCTGGGGGCTTTCCTGGAGGTAGCTGTGTGTCTGCCCCACCCTGAACTTGGTTTCAATGTGGCATCAAGCCCAGGGCCCCTGGGGTCTGAGAGCTGCTGTGGCTTCTGTTGTCCTCCTTTATGTCATGACAAGCAGCCCTGACAGGTGGTGGCAAAGCCTGGACTGTGACCACAGACCCCACAGCTGGGGCAGGGGCAACAGGACACAGCTCCTGCCAGTTCCCATCTCTGAAGTTGGTGGCCTCTTCCTTTCTTGCCCTCCACCCCCATCCCCAGGTCCCAAGCTGTGGTGACTTGGACGAGTTTAGGCTGAAGCAAAGGAACTCCTCCTCCAGGGTGCCTACCCTGGTCACGGCCACAGACAAAATTCTCACACTATCCTCAGAACGGGAGCAGCCTGAAGGGATCCTGTCACCCCGAGCCTCACCTCTTCATCCCCTTGAGGTACAGGGACTCATCTGTGCTTCCCGCTTTCCCTCCCTTCCTGAACACCTGGGCCCCGTCCCCAAGCAGCTGGAGTTCCAGAGACATAGCTCAGATCCTGGATTGACAGGGAGTTAGAACTATTGAAACCCCAAGAGAAAAGATACCATGAGGGGACTGAAGGTGGGTGAGAGTTAAGGATTTGGGGGAGGCAGACAGCTGCCAAATTGGCCTCTGAAAAGCATTCCCCTACCCTAGCTACAAACTGCCAACCCAAGTGACCCACAATGGCATGGGTGAAGAGGCTTGGGACTTTCCTAGACTCCTCTAGGGCTCTGTTTAGACAGTAGGCCTAGTGGAGGGTGGGTGAGGCTTGGGGGTTGAGGTAGCTTACAGGCCAGAGGACTCTGCAAAGAAAGAAGTTTCCGATCTGTGTGAGAACCTTGCTCTCGGCTGGGTGCTATCACAATGTGGCTCAGAACTAGCCACCTCTTCATGGCCTAGCACCCAAGGTTAGTGAGATCTCCTGTCAAGGGACTTTGAACTGGCTGGGGATGAAAATGTCCTCTGTGGTGAACACATCAGGGCACAGAGCTCCAGCCCCCAGCCACTCTGCCCCTCATGGTTCTATAATAACCTTTGGGACTCTACCAAGCAGTGGAATATCTCACAGCTAATAAAGTCTGCACATTTCACGTTGGGCAGGGTGTGTTATTTACCTGAGGGTCATCAAGTCCTTGACTGTGCTGTGACTCCAACAGCTGTGGTCTTCTTCAAGCCCCTCTCACAGGATTTGTGTGTTGCGGACCTGAAGGTACTCTCCTGGGCCCAGGAGCCCCAGGAGCCCCAGGAGCATGGGGCTTTTAACCGGGCTGGGGTAAAGGGAAACAGAGAGGCTCTGTCTTAGTCACCATCAAGAATCATGACACGAGCCAGCTTCCATAGTGCTCACCCCGTGCCAGGACCCTGCTGACAGCTCTGCAGATATGAGTTCACTAAGCCTCACCACAATCCTATGGGGTTCATATTGTTAGTTCCATCTTAGAGATGAGGGATCAGGAGAAGAAAGGCTAAGAAAGCATAAGGGGAACTTCTGGGGTGCTAGTATTGTTCTTTTTTTTTTTTTTAAGATTTTATTTATTTATTCATGAGAGACACAGAGAGAGACAGAGACATAAACAGAGGGAGAAGCAGGCTCCTTGCAGGGAGCCCAATGTGGGACTCCATCCCTGAACCAGGGATCACACCCTGAGCTGAAAGCAGACACTCAACTGCTGAGCCACCCAGGCATTCCTGCTAGTACTGTTCTGCTTACCGATCCAGTCTCTGGTTACAGAAGTATGTTTCAGATTGTAAAAATACATGCACTTCTTTTTTTAAAAAAAGATTTTGTTTATTTATTCATAGAGACACACAGACAGAGGGGCAGAGACACAGACAGAGGGAGAAGCAGGCTCCATACAGGAAGCCTGATGTGGGACTCCATTCCGGGTCTCCAGGATCACACCCCAGGCTGTAGGCGGCGCTAAACCGCTACGCCACCGGGGCTGCCCAATACATGCACTTCTATGTGCAAATTATACTTCAATTAAAAAAAAGGAATCTTGCCTAACGTGGGAAAAGAAGGACACACTTTCAACCCAGATGGTCTGGCTTGAAAGCACGTGCAGTTAATCACTCCAGTGAAATAAGCTGGCCAAAAAATACCTGGTCACCGATCCTTAGTCCTTTTTTGGTGTTCTTTGAAAGAATTTTGAAAATGAATCCCTCCTATCACATACACATTTTTTAAATTAACACTTGAAGTATTTTATTGATAAGCTTAACCAGTTGCAAGCATGTAATTTCCAGGGTATTGTGAATATTGATACTTTAGAAATTGCTTCATTTAAATTGATCCAATTAGGCCCACGTAGCATAGTGATTTGAGAGCCAACACCATTCTTTTTTTTTTTTTTTTTTTTTTTTTTTTGTTACGTAGGCTCCATGCCCAATGTGGAGCTTGAACTCACAACCCTACGATCAAGAGTCACGTGTCTACCAACTGAGACAGCCAGGGGCCCCTAACATCATTCATTTAAAAAATATGAGAATAAACTTTTTTTTTTAAATTTTTATTTATTTATGATAGTCATACAGAGAGAGAGAGGCAGAGACACAGGCAGAGGGAGAAGCAGGCTCCATGCACCGGGAGCCCGATGTGGGATTCGATCCCGGGTCTCCAGGATCGCGCCCTGGGCCAAAGGCAGGCGCCAAACCGCTGCGCCACCCAGGGATCCCGAGAATAAACTTTTTAAAACATTATTCCTTTTCCTCTTCTCATAATTCCATTCTATTCCTACCACAGTTTATGCTACATGTAATTTATTTTCATGTTAAGGTCTATTATTGATAACTTGATCATAACTGTTTGCAACAAATATACATATATATGCATACATCTTAAAATTAAATTTTTGGAGATGCCAGGGTTGCTCAACAGCTGAGCTTCCGCTTTTGCCTTCCACTCAGGGTGTCATCCCTGAGTTCCTGGATCAAGTCCCACATCTGGCTCCCTGCAGGGAGCCTGCTTCTCCCTCTGCCTATGTCTCTGCCTTCTCTCTGTGACTCTCATGAATAAATAAATAAAATCTTAAAATTTTTTTTTGTAAACTTAACAAGGCTTTAAGGATTATGCTTATTAGTACAGAGTTGCTCAATAGAAATATATTTCAAATTTTTTAAAATTACTTTTTTAAGTTTTTTGTTTGTTTGTTTAAGTAATCTCTACACCCAATGGGTGGCTTGAACTCAGGACCTGGACATCAAGAGTCAGATGCCCTACCACCTGAGCCAGCCAGGAGCTCCAAATATATTAAAATGTTTTATAGAAATTAAAATTTTATTGGAAATGCATGCTTAGGGTGGGGTATTTTTCCTTTCATTAGCTCGTGTGTGGATGCACATCACTTTCTTATTAGAACGAGACAAGGTTTAGCAACACTTTTATACCCATTTTCTTTCCTTTTTAAAAAAAACTTACGCAAAGGGGCACCTGGGTGGCTTATTGGTTGAGCATGTCTACCTTTGGCTCAGATCAAGATCCAGGGGTCTAGGGATCAAGTCCCACATCAAGCTCCCCGCAGGGAGCCTGCCCCTCCCTCCCTCTGCCTGTGCGTGTCTCTCATGAATAAATAAAATCTTTAAAATAACACACACACACACAAACTTAAGCAGAGAAAACGTGCTCAAACAAGAAAGTAGATGGACCACTACAGGGTTTGTTATATATAGCAGCCACTCAATTCTTTCTGAGTTGTTCAACAGTCCACTATATTTAAATCCATATTGAATGATATCATCTAGTCCTACGATTCTCCTTTCATTGTGTTGAAAGCAAAGCATTGGAAACCATTTAAACTATAAAGAGATGTTACCTAGATTAGGCCCTTCTCCATTACATTTTTTTTTAAAAGATTTATTTATTCATGAGAGACAGAGAGAGAGAGAGGCAGAGACATAGGCAGAGGGAAAAGCAGGCCTCATGCAGGGAACCCGATGCAAGATTCGATCCCAGATCCCAGATCCCAGATCCCAGGATCACGCCCTGAGCCGAAGGCAGATGCCCAACCGCCGCTGAGCCACCCAGGCGTCCCGCCCTTCTCCATCTCAAACTGAGGACACAGATCTGTGCAAGGGCTTCATCAGCTTTTTCCTTGGGCTCCGCTGCGGGGAAAGGCATGGAATGAAGGGGGAACCGACAAAAACTTAGGGCAAGTTGGGTCGCTGACTTAACTTTGACCAACGCTGAAATTCGGAGCATTTCTAGAATGGCCAGGAAAGCATAGGAAAGCCTGACTACACATGCAGGTCGGTCTGCAAAGGCGTGTCTGCCGCCTGCCCTTTGAGGATCCTGGGAGAGCAGCTCCCCGGTCTACCGGAGGAGATTAGGGTGATTCCCGTTGGCTCTGGCCAGGCCGTCAGGCCGCAGGCCCCCGGGTAAGGGAGACTGTAAATTTCTACTGGACAGCGTGGAGAAGCCGCTCGGAATGTCAGCTGCAGCGAGAAAGTCAGAGCAGGTCACACAGGAGGTTTCACTCTCAGAGACTTGGCCTAGAATCTGCAGGCCTGCCCCCGCCGCAGCTAGCTCGCCCCCAGGCCACTCACGCCCCCATTCACCCGCACTGCGCCGTTATCTCTCTGACTGACATCCCTGTCAGCCAATCACCTTTGGGGTTGAGAAAGCGCCTGCCCCCCCGAAATCGGGCGGGGCAAGTCATTGGAATGACAGACATTTACACCAATAGGAAAGAGTTTCAGAAGCTACGGCTGCCCTAGCCAATGAGGAGAAGGAACCTTTCGAAAGAACAAGTCAGGCAGCCAACGGCCGGCGCCGCCACGGGGGTCGCGTGGCTTCCGTTTCAGGAGGGCGGGGCGGGGCTTCAAACGGAAGGTGGCTGTTGTCCGAGCCCAAGCAGGTTGGAAACTGGGGGTCGGGCCCGGCAGTCGTTGTCTGTCGCCGCGGCCCCGCTTCCGGGCTAGGCCGTCCCTGCCCGCCCCCGCCCCGCCTCCCTGCGGACCCCTCAGTCTCAGGCCCGGCTCCCCGCCTGACTCGCGCCCGGCCCGCAGCAGCTCGCTGTCGTCCCGGCCCGCACTGCGGCCCCGCCGCCGCCACCATGTCCCTGCACGGCAAACGGAAGGAGATCTACAAGTATGAAGCGCCTTGGACCGTCTACGCCATGAACTGGAGCGTGCGGCCCGACAAGCGCTTTCGTCTGGCGCTGGGCAGCTTCGTGGAGGAGTACAACAACAAGGTGGGCCGGGCAGGGGCTCGGAACCCAGCTGGCGGGGAGCGGGCCCCGGGAGCACCCTTTCCGGGCCGGAGCCCAGACCCCGGGACCCTGCCGCGGACTTGCCTTAGCGCTCCCGGAGTGGTTCCTCAGAGTCTGGCCCAGTGCAGAAGCTTTCGCACTCATTGTCTCGTTTAATCCTGACAGCATTCCTATGTAGTCAGGAGTGTAATTACCCCCCCACACACACCCCGTTTTACTTATGGGGAAACTGAGGCACCGTGTTGTGACTTGCCCGAGTCAGACAGCTATTTCGCGGGGGCAAATGGCCCTCAAACTCGACTTTATCCCCCCAAGGGCTACGTCATTTATCACTCCAGTCCTCTCTCTTCCCGCCGCTTTGCTTCAACTTGGGGGGCGGAGAGGGATGGCTGTGAAGAAAGGTGCTGGCGCCTCAGTCGGTGGTCATACACTCTTGGCCACGCTAGATTTCTGTTAGGGCTGTTCAGTGTGCAGGCTTCCCCGCCTCCTACTCCCATCCTCAGGTGCTATTCATGGATTCCCCCTCCCCGGCTCTTCTGCTTAACTGCTGTTGCTGCCTCGTATCTGTCCTCTTAAAAGCGATCTCTTTTTGGAAGTTTTGTTCTGTGACCGTGATCCTGCCACATTTTCAGATAATTCTATTTCAGAATAGAGGAGGACACGTTCCTTACCTTTTCTTGGCTTCTTTCATGCTGATGCAAAAGTGTAACTTGAGTAGTAAGTCTTTCTGGACATTGACAATTTGAGGATCTTTCATAGATGCACAGACAATAGGAAGAATCTTTTTAGCTGACATTGCAGCATCAATATATTTTTGAAAGTTGTTGAATGTGTCCGTGGGAAGAGTTTTATTTCCTTTATCCCTTAATCTTTCTACTTACTGTATTAAACACTGTGAGAGTGAGAACAGAGCAACTTCAGAGCCTTGGCTAGTGGTGTTTAAAGCCTTCTTCAACTCCTGCTTGACACCATGAACATCAGGACTTAAGAATAAAACTGTGTGTACAGTGATAGGCATGGTGCAGGGGAAAAAGTCAAGTGGAATTTGGTTCTGTCTAGTCCACTAACTAGCTGTGGGGTGTTGCACAGGTTAATCTTACTATTTCTGACCTACAGTTTGTTGTAGGAAGAGTTCTTTTTTACACATAAAGGTCTTATCAAAAAACATTTGTGCATTGTAAGTTTGTTTACAGATTTCTGGAAGCATTTCTCTAGAGTCTAGGTCTCAACTTTGCATGCATGAGCTGGGGGTGCGAGAGGGAGAGGGACAAGCAAACTCTCCCCGCTGAGCAGGGAGCCCATTGTAGGACTTCATCCCAGCACTCTGAGATCATTACCTGAGCTGAAGGCAGATGTTGAACTGTTTGAGCCACCCAGGTGTCCCTCTAGAATCCCCTTTGAGAAACTGATGAAAACGAAGGACTCTCATTGCCCAGATATAATATACACAATTTACACACAAATCCCAGGGACTGCACATTGATACTGAAGTCTCCCTATTGTCTACAGAAAGCAGAGAGTCCTGAGCAAGACATAGTTTTATTTTCTGTATTGGCTCCCACTTCCTTATGCCCCATAGTGGATAGCAGAATGGAATGGAATTCAAGGTCCTGATGTGGAAACTATGTTAGTAAAATTGAGACCGCTAGAACTATTATTTAAGAATATGTGTTTAAAAAAAAAAAAACAGTAAAATATATCTTTCATAGGGCTTGAGTTTTTTTTATTCAAATTGGTGGCCCCTTTTTTCTCATAAGGTCTTCCAGAGTCAATTTGGGTAAGATGAAGCTGCCTCATTTCTAAGAAAGGAGGAGCTAAGCCACAGTTAGGCTCCTGGTACAATCAGTGAAGTAACTGGGGTTAACCTCACTTATAGGAACTCTACCCCAAAGTTTGTCCTTTCATTTAGCAACCTAGTGGAACTCCTTTGTGCCCGGCACACCGGAACTATGGGTCTCAGTAGTGAAATGTAAACAGATAATCCCAGTAATCATGAGATAAGCAGTTATTTCTATCTTAACTCGTGGGCATGATGTAGGCAAGCCAGTACCTTAAAGCTATTTTTGTGCCCCAACTTCTCTAAGTCAGGGTTCTTAAAGTGTGTATGTATATATGCGGACGTATGCATGCTACGGACACCTTGGGAATCTGAAGCCAGTAGACCTCTTTTCATAATTACATTTTCAAATGCATAAAATACATAGGATTACGAAGGAAATTGATTATATTGAACTACGGTTATCAAAAACATTTTTTAAAAAGTGGAGTTATAGTAACAGGTACTTTTTTTTTTAGGGAGTGGGGGAGGTCCAGAGAGAGAGAGAATATCTCAAGCAGACTCCCTGCTGAGTGCAGAGCCCCTGGATGGGGCTTGAGCATGATCCTGAGATCATGACCTGAGCCAAAACCAAGAGTTGAACACCTAACTGACTGAACCACGCAGGTGCCCCTGTACTTTTTAATTAATTCATTAGATTACACCATCCAGTGTAAATATGACTATAATTTTAAAGTAGTGTGAGGATAAATAGCATTTCAAGATGGTTAATTATAGTAATGTGATATGATAAAAATATGATTTCTGTTAGTGACAAAGTCAGATATTGACTTGGTTGTCAGTAGTTGTCTCCCTTCATAATGGAAGGAAATGCTAAATTTCAGCCAGAGGTTAGTGAAAATATGAAATGTGATTTTCCAGTTCAAGTTCATGGACCTCAAGTTAAACCCTGATATAAAGGATCTGTGCCTAGGGGCTGGTGAGTAGTAAATACCGCTCTAGCACAATGCCTCTTAGGCTCAGTTTTGGACAAAACTTTTACCAAGGAGGTGCTGGACTTCACAATTTAGAGAAATTTAAAAGTTATTGGTTGGAATTTTCAGATCTTTGTTACCTGCTTGCTGTCGATAGTGATTACCAGCAGAGGGCAAAATAAATGGACACAGCTTTTAACATTGATGAAAAAAAGAAATGATGAAAAAAAAGATGATCCAGAAATGGTCATCTTTTTTATTGTGGAGACACTGACATGAGAATACATGATTATAATTTCTAAAAGGTTTGTAGTAATGTAATCATATTTTTCCTATAGTAAAATTATTTGTATTTGTAGTTCAGTAGAAATAAATTTTATTAGTATTTCAACAACTTGACTTTCAAGTGTTCCATCATCTGAATAAATTTGGGAATTGTTTGAGAGTAAAGAGCCAGATTCTATCAACTACATTTGGAATAAGAAGTCTCATTATCAGTATTTGTGTTTCATCTTTTTGTGGTCTCTACTGGGGGATATAGCAGCATTGGTGTTGGAGTGATGGTTTTCTAAATTTTAGTGTGTTTGAGATTCCTCTGAGGGATTTGCACATTCCTGGGCTCCACCTCTGAAGTTAACAGACGCTCAACTGAATCAGAAATTGGTGGTCCAGATGGCACTCTAAGAACATTACCCTAGGATTACTTTGGCATCTGCTGACCAGAGGCAGGAATCCTATCTTTCTGTATCTAACATGCACCTGAACTTTGATTCTGCTCTTCTATCCCATGCAAAAAGCTCTATTACCAGATAGTCCCTTTGAGGTATTTGGTGTTGAGGTTTCAGTCCTGCCTCTTCCCAGTTTTGTGTGGCTTTGGGCAAGTTAATGTTTGTGCCTGTTTGCTCATCTGTAAGATGAAGGTAATAAGTAATACTAAATGGAGTTAATATATATGTAATGCGTTTAGGAACTCTGCCTGGGACATACATGGTAAGCAATTTAGAAATGTTGGCTGTTGTTATTTAATCATCATTACTGTATCTGTATCATTGAAATATAATCAAGGAGAATTATATAGGTGTTATATAAATGTTACTTATATTTTCCAGAGAGGAATCAAGACCCCAGGCCAGAAAGCTACCTTAAAATATCATGTTCATTACTCTGCTTTTTAAAGACCTGGAGGAAAAAATTCCCTTGATTCCTTTCAACTAAATCCATTTTTGTGGTCTAGAAGCTTCTTGTAGTCAGACTCAGGTACTGTAATATACCAGTTTATGCCCATTTTCTCTTATTCTACCTGGCTTAGACACAATAGCTGGTATTAGAATGCTGGTACATCTCCTGAGTTTTGACCATATCTATGATCTTTAGACAGGTGGTAGTTGCTGTTTTAGGGCAAAAGATGGTACCAGTTCCTGGGCTTCTTTTCACTTATTTGCATGTTTCAGGGTTGGTTTTGAATAGAATTGGCAGATTGATAGGGGTTTATTTTTTCCTAATATTTATCTAGCTGACCATCATGCTTTAAGATTTAGCATCTAGAAAACATTTTGAGGTTCTGAAGAGAGAAATAGGTATACCTGATGCTTTTTGAAAAATACTGGTAGTGAATCTGGATAAGACTATCTTGTGCTTGAAATACACATGGGATGACTGCTTGCCTTTTCGGCCTGTGTTGATGCCTCTGAGATTTTAAAGTAGTTATTTTATCTATTTGGCACATAATGATTTTGACTCTGGCATATAAATTTTCGTTCCTTAGTATTTGTGGCAGCCCTTCAGGAATCTCTTCATTTAATCCAACAGATATGTACTGAACACATACTTAAGTGTTTTAGGCACAATTATGATACTTAGTAGCCTTCTGTGGCCTTTGCTACCAGATAGAAAATTGGCAACAAAAAAGACAAAGTGTTTTAGTACACCTAAGTATTTATGATAGATAGAATTTTGCAGTGCTCCATCAGTCCCTGTCAAGACTGTCAGCCAGGGGAATTTAAAATATAAAAGTCTTCTGATTTTAACTTCCTCCTTTCTTTTTTCTAGACAGTGAGAGGACTAATTCCTCCATGGGACCACTGGATAAAAGTGCTGCTGCTTTATTACTTTTTGTCCTAACCTGGTTCATACAGACTTACTGGAGAAGCTGTGATTTGAGCAAGGAATGAATCTGTGTTCTGTAGGTAGTCTGGCTTGCCTGAGGCCAGGATGCTAGAGCTGTTGGCTTAGTCTCTGAGCTGACAGGGTACTATGACAGAATTCATCTCAGAGTTTGACAAGGCAAGGCTCCTCTGCAGACATTGATCAACAATACTCAGTCAAGAACAGGCTTGAAGGGATGACAAATGGAAAAGATTAAGAAAAGCTGGTTTATTCTCACAGGATTTTGCTTAGCTGATTTTGGTTATATTAACAATCATAGAAAATGTTCCACTGACTGGAGTGGCCTATTGATTTGCATAACTTGGGGCTTTAACACAATTACATATATACGGAGGTGCCTGAGTGGCTCAGTTGGTTAAGTGACTCTTGCTAATGGTTCAGGTCTTTATCTGAGGGATGTAGGATCCAGCCCCACTTTGGGCTTCATGCTGGGTGCCTACTGGAGCCTACTTAAAAAAAAAAAAAAAAGAAAGAAAGAATTACATGTATATACACATTCATCTTCATGTTCTGATATTAGCACTGTGTGTAATAAAGTGAAATACGGTTTCCTCTCTCAGGGAGCATGAAATAACAAGATAGGCATGACATCTTTTAAATTTTTTTAAAATGTAAGATGTGAATTTTACTATGTGAATAGTAACTTATGTTGTTACTCATGAAAGCATTTGAAGGTGAAGATGTGGTCATGTCTCTTTGCAGTAAATATTTTATGTTGCATATAGGCTTATTTAGAGATTTATTTACTTATTTTATAGAGAGATTGGGGGTGGAGGTGTGGGGGCAGGGGCATAGGGAAAGAGAATCTCAAATAGGCTCCACACTGAGCATGGAGCCTGACATGGGGCTCTATCCCATGACCCTTAGACCACGACCTGAGCCAACCAAGAATCGGCTGCTCAATTGACTGCACCACCCGTGCACCCTGCATATATGTGTCTTAGGAGACATTTGACATAATAATATCCATTTTGACATAGTAATATCCACAGTTTAGGGCAGCCCTGGTGGCTCAGTGGTATAGAGCCTACCTTTGACCCAGGGCATGATCCTGGGGTCCTGGGATCAAGTCCCACATCAGGCTCCCTGCATGGAGCCTGCTTCTCCCTCTGCCTGTATCTCTGCCTCTCTCTCTGTGTGTGTCTCTCATGAATAAATAAATAAAATCTTTAAAAAAAAAAAAGACTTTATGGAAATAAAAGTTTAAAGTAATGAGTTTAAACTCTTTCTCTCAAGAAAAATGAACACAAAACATTGACATTGAAAACTTTCCTAGGAAAGTTGCTCAGTTTTAAGGATGAAGAAAGAATTGGGCAGCCAGGCAAAAACAGTTGAGTCCTCTTGAAGAGGAGAAATTAGGTGTACCACATTTGATGACAGAAGGTAATTGAGCAATGTCTACAAATGTGCAATTATTATAGATTGTGCCACTATAAATACCTGAGAATATGCTTAAAAATATAGATTTATGTTGTAAAAATAATTCACTTAAAAAATATTTTATTCATTTATTTGAGAGAAAAAGAACAAGTAGCAGGAGCCACAGAAGGAGTGGCAGACGGACAGAGAGAAGCAGGCTCCCTGGTGAGCAGGAAGCCCAATACAGATCTAGATCCCAGGAACCTGGAATCATGACCTGAGCCAAAGGGAGATGCTTAACCAACTGAGCCACCCAGGCACCCCAAAATAATGCACTTTTAGAAAAGATAACTCAATTTACAAAAATGGGCCATGTACTAAGAAAATAAATTTTTTAAGTTAAGGGAAGTCAGTTGATTAGGAAAAATTACTACATATCAAAACTTAAGGGAGGATGAGAGAACTGAGGCCCAGATATGATAAATGACTTACCCAAAGTGACATAGATGGTAAAAGCAGAGCCAGAATTGGAATATTGTTTGTCACCAGAGCCTTAAAAATAAATATATACAAATGTGGAAAAAAAAAGAGAGAAAAAAGAACGTGTTGAAAAACAAAGGGAAACAATTGCCCTATCAGAATAAAATAGAATAAATACACTGGATTGGTATAGTTATAGCCAGAGAGATTATTGGAACCACATAGAATGTTCCAAAATGGATCTAAGTATATATAGAAATGTAGTATGTGGTAAGATAAAACCTTAATTCACTAGGAAAAAAATTAATAAATTATATTGGCATAATTGGCTGTCTACCAGAAAAAATTAGAGCCTGCTAATTAATGTATATTAAAATCAATTCTAGATCTAATATTTAAATGTTAAGAAAAGTCTCACAAACAATAATAGAAGAAAACTGATTAGGAAATTTGTACTGAGGCAGTAGGGGTGAGCAGAAGAGAAGACAATCTTAAAACCAATCGCTAAATCCAGAGTCAAATAAGGAAAAGATTGGCAGATCATATTACATACAAATAAAACATTTCTATGTGAGGAGATAATGCTGTGGATAAAGTCAAAAGACAAATGGTAGGCCAGGGGAAATACTTTCAAAACATGACAGGTTAATGTGATAGAGAAATGGAGCAAGTATAAATAGCTAGTTCATAGGAGCAAGTATGAATGTTGAATAAATAGGAAAAGATGCTCAACCTCACAGTTAAGGGAAATGAGAATTGACCAAGTAATTTTTTTTTCCTTTTAAATTGATAAAAATAAAGTTAACTGCTTCTAGTGTTGTTGATGGTTTGAGGAAATGAACACATGCTGGTAGGAGTGTGAATTGCTATATCCTATTTGGAAAGTAATTCAGCATCCCATAAAACTAAAAATGCACATATCTTGGGGTGTCTGGCTGGTTCAGTTGGTAAAGCGTGTAACTCTTGATCTTAGGGTCATGAGTTCAAGTTCCACATTGGGCTTGGGGATAGAGCCTACTTAAAAAATAAATTTAAGAATTAATTGATTAAAAAAATAAAAATTTAAAAAAAGAATTAATTGATTAATTAAAGCAAGTATTGCTGCATTAAAATGAATAAATAAATACAATATGCATACCTTCTAATACAGCAGTCTCATTCTTGGGATTGGCCTTCAGAAATAAAGATAGCAGTATATAAGCACACACGTATGGGGCATGTTAAGTAGTGGCAAAAAAGGGAAACAACATGCATCATTAGGAGAGTTGTTGACCAACATAGTATGGTACATTTATTCCACGAAATATGTATGCATCAGTTAAAGAATGAGTTGGATCTCTTTATTTACCTGAGGGATGTCCTCATTTTGTTAAATTAATGAAAAGATTATAGCATTGGATATAGTATAGTATTAATGAAAAGATTATAGCACTGGAACTTGTCTTTTTTTTTTTTTAAGATTTTATTTATGTATTCATTCATGAAAGACACATACACACACACACAGAGGCAGAGACACAGGCAGAGGGAGAAGCAGGCTCCATGCAGGGAGCCCGATGTGGGACTCGATCCCGGGACTCCAGGACTACGCCCTGAGCCGAAGGCAGGCGCTAAACCGCTGAGCCACCCAGGGATCCCCAGAGTATTCCATTTTTCTAAAAGTTGAGAGAAAACCCTATACTTGTGTGTATATATGTTTGAGCATAAAGAAGCAATATACAGTAAATAATTGTGATGTTGTGCCCAAGATTGCAAATCTGAGAAACCACCACGGAGCCGACACCGATGCAAGCGCACGAGGGTTTATTAGCAAGCTCGTATACACAACACAGCGGAGCAGGGACTTGGACCCCGAAGTGGGTTACAGCTGGGTTTTTTATGGGCTGGTCTAGGGGATTTTCAGAAGGGGTGGAGGAATTGGAGGAATTTCTCAAGTTCTGTTTACATTCTGATATGGGGCTTTCAAGGGCATTGAGCTCTGTTCTCATTCTAACATGGGACTTTCTGCCACTGGCTTGGGCTCTGTTCTCATTCTGATATGGGATTCCCTACCGAGGACGTTCTGCAGTTTTTCCTGTAAAGTTCAGCTCTTATTCACAGGGGCCTAAGATGGTTGTACTTGTGCTAATGCTAAACTTGAGGTGGAATGGCCTTAATTTTTCTCGGCCTCCACAGTGATATATTGGGTATGGGATGAGGGGAAGTTATTCACTTTTTTGTGTACTTATACTTTGGTCTTATACAATGGTCATACATTTTATAATTCTTCAACAATCTACAAAAGTTAATTTATTTTTTATTTTTTAAAAAATATTTTATTTATTGGGATCCCTGGGTGGCGCAGCAGTTTGGCGCCTGCCTTTGGCCCAGGGCGCGATCCTGGAGACCCGGGATCGAATCCCACGTCGGGCTCCCGGTGCATGGAGCCTGCTTCTCCCTCTGCCTATGTCTCTGCCTCTCTCTCTCTCTCTCTCTCTCTCTCTCTCTCTCTCTGTGACTATCATAAATAAATAAATAAATAAATAAATAAATAAATAAATAAATAAATAAAATTTATATATTTATTCATGAGAGACACAGAGAGAGAGAGAGAGGCACAGACACAGGCAGAGGAAGAAACAGGCTCCATGCAGGGAGCCCTATGTGGGACTCGATCCCGGGACCCCAGGATCATGCCCTGGGCTGAAGGCAGCGCTAAACCGCTGAGCCACTCAGGCTGCCCTACAGAAGTTAATTTAAAGAATAAGATAAACCCAATTAAAAGATCATGAAAAATTAATTTAAAAAGGTCATTTAGTTGGAACTTGTAAGTCTGAGCAAGAAAATATAGAAGATGTAAGGTATTAAGGGTAGAATTTTGGTGTCTAAATTCTACCAGTCACCACCTTTCCCCTTGGGAGCTTCTTATCAAGGAACTTATATACCAGTAGTAATAATAGCCAAAGGAGAAGTCTAGGCCCACCCACTCTGCTAATGGCTGAACAGGCACCTCCGGTATGATGCTACTCCCTGGTAAACTAAGTTGGAGAAATGCAGATTAGCCTTAAAACTTAAGTGAGACTTTCTGCTTTTCCACGTCTGATTTATGGGCAGATGCAACCTGACCTCACCTCCTCAGGTGAACGTGGAGAGAAACTGGAGCAAAGGATGACCAGATCCATGATGAGTAGCTGGTTTGCCTCTCCATCTAGGAGCAGGCTGGGCAAGAGCAGGTGCAGTTGTGCCTGCCTAACAGCAGTCAGGCCCCCTAGTAGGACATGTACACATGCCTGGCTCATGCTTTGGTCAGTTTAACAGTTGGAGCTCATTAGGGGTGGGGATGCTAGAGCAGAACTCCTCACCCTCAGTATTTTTTCCCATGGGGGCAGGGACAGAAACTCCCTTTCCTGTGGACATATGTGGACATATGGAGTAGGAGGGAGGGTGCAAGGATTGAGAGTGCTACTAGGGATCCCTGGGTGGCGCAGCGGTTTGGCGCCTGCCTTTGGCCCAGGGCGCGATCCTGGAGACCCGGGATCGAATCCCACATCAGGCTCCCGGTGCATGGAGCCTGCTTCTCCCTCTGCCTGTGTCTCTGCCTCTCTCTCTTTCTCTCTGTATGACTATCATAAATAAATTAAAAAAAAAAAAAAAAAAGAGAGTGCTACTAATGGTTTTTTAAGACTATAGTCAAAAGCCTAGGTGAAGCATAGTTTTAAGGCAAAACAAAGTGCCAAACTTCAGGAGAATATCTGAATAATTAAATTCCTAAGGATTTTTTTTTTTTTTTTGGAGAATTGAAAATGTAGTCAAAAATCTATTCTCAAAAAAGCACCACTCTCAGAGTTTTATGGACAAATTTATCAAAGGCATAGTAATCATCTATAAGAGTTCCTATAAATCAACAAGAAAAAGACAGATACAACTCAGTAAACTGGGCAAATGTTTTAGGTCGGTGTTTTTATAGCATAATAGTGAAGAGCTTGGGCTGTGAGACAGGATTACCTATATTTAAAAGGCAGCTTCATGGCAGCCCGGGTGGCTTAGTGGTTTAGCGCCACCTTCAGCCCAGGACCTGACCCTGGAGACCGGGGATCGAGTCTCACGTCAGGCTCCCTGCATGAAGCCTGCTTCTCCCTCTGCCTCTCTCTCTCTCTCTCTCTCTCTCATAAATAAAATTAAAAAAAAAAAAAAAAGATTTAAAAGACAGCTTCAGGGGCACTTGGATGGCTCAGTCAGTTTGATGTCTGACTTGATTTTGGCTCAGGTTGTGGTCTCAAGTTCATGAAATTGAGCCCTGAGCCTGAGAGTCTCTGTTTCCCTCTGCCCCTCCCCCAGCGTGCACATGCACTCTCTCTGTCTCTTAAATAAATAAATAAATAAATAAATAAATAAATAAATAAATAAGTATTAAAAATCTTTAAAAGACAGCTTCATGATTGTTGGCAGGATACTTACCGTCTCTTTTACTTAGTATCTTAGGAAAGTGGAAAGAAGAATAGTACCTACGTCGTGAAGATGGTGAGAAGATTAAATGAGGTAGTGCTTGCAGTAAGCACTGTGCTTGTACTTGGCCCACCATAAGCACATAGATGATTAACAATTGTTACTATTAATCAGAAGTAGAAATAGTAAACAAATATGCTCAGCATCAAGAGTAAAATGGTGAAATACTGTTTTTATCCATCAGATTAGCAAAAATGTAAAAGATTATTTTCAGTGTTTTAAAAGTTATGGAGAAATTGGCACTCTTGTATACTGTTTAGGAAGTATACATGGGGGGATCCCTGGGTGGCGCAGCGGTTTGGCGCCTGCCTTTGGCCCAGGGCGCGATCCTGGAGACCCGGGATCGAATCCCACATCAGGCTCCCGGTGCATGGAGCCTGCTTCTCCCTCTGCCTGTGTCTCTGCCTCTCTCTCTCTCTCTGTGACTATCATAAATAAATAAAAAATTAAAAAAAAAAATTAAAAAAAAAAAAAAAGGAAGTATACATGGAAGCAACTTCAAATCTCTTGGATCAAATCTATAAACTTTTTAAAGCTTAACACTCATAGTTTCTGTGGTACTAACATTTAAAATGTAATGCAATAATTATACCTCTAGCAATCTATTCAATAAAGCATTTGCACATGTGCACGAAGTATAATAGCAAAACAGTGGGCTATAATCTCAATGACTGAATGGTTAATAAGTTACGATGTTCTTAACATGGCCTGCTACAGAAGAATGAGGTAAACATAAGAATACCTTCCAAGATAAGTTAAGAGCAAGTTGCAGAATACATTATATGGTCCAGGCTTCTTTATGTTTTTTAAAACACCCTACCATGTACATATACATACAAATGCACCGAAGACCATTGGGAAAGCTACACAGCAAATTGGTTTGAGAGTAAGTTGAACTGGGGGGTGGAGTTAATGGGAGACTACCACTTCACTCTCTATTATGTGAATATTCACAGAAAACTTCCATTTTCTTTCATCATCTCATTTTAAACATGTATTTGTTTATTTTATTTTATTTTTTTAAGATTTTATTTATTCACGAGAGATAGAGAGGCAGAGACACAGGCAGAGGGAGAAGCAGGCTCCATGCAGGGACTCCAGGAATCGATCCTGGGACTCCAGGATGTAGTCTTCACGCCCTGAGCCAAAGGCAGACATTCAACCACTGAGGACCCAGACGTCCCTTAAATGTATATTTGAACAAAAAACAGTAACAGTGAGAGCCAGTTGTTATTCCTCTCAATAGTTAGAGAAAAGAGCTGAAGTCCGGTTAAGGATAAAACAGGTCTGTGCAAACTTGTGAAGTCTTTGGGAAGATCAGGAAAGATGAAATCCCAGCCATTACCTACTTCTTTCCTGGGTTAGGTACTGTTGTGCAGAGGTGGTCAGACCTTGCTAAATCAGTCATCCAGGGAGGTTAAGAATATAGATAGATTCCTGGGCCCTACAAGACACTTGTTGAGTCAGAATCTTGGGCTAGAGCTAGGGACCCCAGGAATGTGTAGAGCACTCCAGGTAAATCTAAGGGGCCAGATTTGGAGACCACTGCTGTTTGCAGTAGAAGCAGAAGTAAGACCAGCCCTGTTTTTAAGGCATTTACTGGGTGAAATAGCAGAAGACAATAATGTAGGTACTTCCATTTGGCAGTATGGGGTTAGTCACCAAATGGCATAGATCAGTACTGAAAGATCACACTGTACCAGGGAGACTATAGATGGTTTATGAAGGAGGTGAGACGTAGTAGTAATATTAAAAGCTCATACACTGAGTATGACACTAGCCTAAGCAGTATACACACAAAGGGTGTTTACATACAAAGAATGTCACAAAGAACTCTGAGGTAGGTACTGTGAATGTCTTCATTTTACAGATTGGAAAACCAGTTTAGCAAAGTTAAGTAACATGTCCAAGGTTCTACAGCTAGCACGTAGTAAGTAAGGAGCTCTGGATTCCTGAAATTGGGTGGGATTTAGTTTGACAAAAAGAGGTAGGGTTTTACAAGCATAGAGGGCAGTGTAAGGAAAGGAACCTGAAAATATAAGCAGCAGTGACTAGATAAATAAGAGTGGAAGTAAGATAGGCTAGGGCCAGGTAATAAAAGAGCCTTGCATGTCTCATTAAGAGGACATAAGGGGAAAAAAAAAAGGATATTAGGGGCAAATGCTCACAGGATCTGATATTTCAAGGTTGGGGGAATCTGATGACCTGAAAGGTAGCTTTTAGAAGGGTATGTAGTGTTTTCTGTAGTTTAACCCCACAACGTTACCTGCGTGATTAGGGAGATTTTTGTCTCTTGAGCTTGCTGCCCTATCCTCAGAACTTAGTGCCTGGCACCTAGTAGCCACTCATTAAAATTCATTGAATAGGTACATAAATGAAGTATCTGGTTCAAAATCTGTATGCGAGGCTTATTCTTTATTCTACCCAATGAGCCCCCAAATTTAACCTTTCATGTTTTCTCCTCCCTTCCCCACCACGGTTGATGCAAATTTTCCCTGTTCCATCTAGAATCTTCCTTCTTTATTATTTTCTGTAAAGGTCCGAATTTTAAATCTCAAAGAACTGTTCATTCAGCCAAAATCCCTCTAATGGCCATCCCTGGTTGTCCCCTGCCATTCTTACTACCTGTCACCATAGGCCCTTAACCTTTTCCAGTTTTCCTGTGGGTCTCTGGGTTGAGCCCCTTGCCTGGCAGACAGTCCTGCCCAGCATTACCAGGACTCATATCTTACCTCCAAGGCCTCATAGTCCTATTACCACCTTCTCAGACACATTCATAGGGGAAAGCCTACCTAGGTCCTCAGTTTGCTTTCAGGGCTCTGCAGCCTGCCCAGGCATACCTTCCCAGCACCATCTGCACTGCTGTCTCAGATGGTTCCTCTCAAACAGGTTTTCTTGCTGCTCCTAGGTGGGTCATTTAGTTTGCTGCCTTAGTACATTGATTTGTTCTTTCTCTCTCATCTCTTGAGGTGGCTTCTCTTTCATCTTTGCATCCCCAGAGCCTTTACACATACCTTTGGAGACTGCTCAGATCCTATCTCTACTTCTCACTTGCCCCCTTCGAATTATTGCTCTTTCTTCTAAACTTTTACCAATTAACTGTGTTATAAATAAGCAGCCTATCATGTATTATCTGTGATACCACTTTCATTGCTGTCTTAGGGTAGTGTTACTGACTTTTAGAGCCATGGTTTTTTTTCTCCTTTTATGTCTTCATACATCATCTCCTTTAACACATTATATTTTTTGATTTTTGAAAGCCTATAGATGTCCCATAAAAATGAATATTTAGATTTAGTCATCATCAGGTTTTTAAAAGGCATGGATAGATATATAAATACACGTAGTAAAATCCTTAGGAATCTACCAAAAAAGCTACTAAAACTAATAACTAATTTAGCAGAGTTACAGGATTTAAGAGTAATGTGCCAAAGTGAGTTCTATATAGTGGCAATAAACAATTGGAAATGGGATTTTTAAAATAATTTCATTTCTAATAGGATAAAAAACACTTAGGAATAAAGTTAATGAAAAAAATGCATTGAAAACTTCAAAACACTGCTGAGAGAAATTAAAGAAAGCCTACATAAGTGGAGAAAAATGCTATTTATAGGCTGGATGACTCATTATTGTTAAGAGAGCAGTTTTTCCAGACTGATTTATAGATGCAACACAATTCTAAGCCAAAGCTTAGCAGGCTTTTTGTAGAATTTAATAAGTGGCTTCTAAAACTTACACAGAAAAGCAAATATATGGAATAGCTAAACCATTCTGAAAACAACAAAATTGAAGAACTCACACCATCTGATTTCAGGACTTCACTGGAAAGCTGCTATAATCAAGACAATGTGGTGCTGGTAAATGGATAGGCATGTAGATCAGTCGGACAGAATAGAGTCCAGAAATAGATGTGCAAATAGACGGTCAATTGATTTTCAGCAGAGTGGCCAAAGTAATTAAAAGGAGAAAGGATAGTTTTCATCACATGATGCTGGGACAGTCAGATATTCGTATGGAAAAAAAAGCGAACTTTGATTCATACTTGGCATCATATAAAGCAATTAACTTGAAATGGATCGTAGGCCTAAATATAAAGCCTAAAACTCTAAAACATTTATTTATTTATTTATTTATTTATTTATTTATTTATTTATTTATTTATTTAAAACTTTTAGAAGAAAACATAAAAAATGTGTGGCCTGCAATGGGTCAAAGATTTCCTAGCAAGGACACAAAACCATGAGTTAGAAAAGAAACAATAAACTGACATGATCAAAATTTATAATTTCTGTTCTTTAGGTCGCCTGGCTAACTTGGTTTGTAGAGCATGTGACTCAATCTCGAGGTTACGAATTGGAGTCCCACAGGGTGTAGAAGTTATGTAAATAAAACTTCTAAAAATACAATTTCTGTTCTTCAAAAAACGCTGAAAAAAAATGATGGAATAGCCATAGACCATTAAAATATACTTGTAAAACACATAACCGGGGGGGCTTATATCCAGAATATGTAAAGAACTCTAAAAACTTAAGAAATAAGAAAACAGCCTGGTAAAGAATGAAGTGAAACTATTCTGTAGGATATTGTAATGGTGGACACATGTCATAATCTATAGATTGTACAACACAAAGAGTAAACTTTATTTTTTTAAGATTTTATTTATTTATTCATGAGAGACACAGAGAGAGAGAGAGGCAGAGACACAGGCAGAGGCAGAAGCAGGCTCCATGCAGGGAGCCCAATGTGGGATCCCATCCCGGGTCTCCAGGACCACGCCCTGGGCCAAAGGTGGTGCTAAGCTGCCAAGCCATCCAGGGATCCCCAAAGGGTAAACTTTAATATAGACTAGACTTTGGGTGGTTATGTGTCAAAGTAGGTTCATCAGTTGAAAATGTACCACTTTGGTACACGTACTTTGATAGTAGAGGTGGTGTACACGTGTTGAGGGCAGGAGGTAGAACACTGTACTTTCTGCCCAGTTTTTCTGAGTCTAAAAAAGCAAGTCTTTTTTTTTTTTTTTTTTTTTTTTAAAAAGGACAAAATACCTGAATAGGCTCCAGTGGAGAATAAATAGGGATGGCAAATAAGCAAATGAAAAGATACATAGTATCACTAGTTACTAGGGAAATGTAAGTGAAAATATTGTTATATACCTGTTAGAATGATTAAAAAAAAAAAAACTGGCAATACCAAGTGCTGACAAGGATGTGGAGTGTGTGGACCTCTCCTATATTGCTAGTGGGAAGGCAGAAGGACATAGCCACTTTAGAAAACAGGTTGGCTGTTTGTTTTTTAATCAAGTTAAACATACATTTACGAGGTGACCCAGCAATTCTACTCTTAGTTGTCTACCCAAGAGAAATAAAAGCTTATCCAAGAAAAATGTATGCAAAAATATTCATAGCAATATTTATAATGATCCCAAACTAGAAATAATCTAAAAGTTCATCAGCTGGTAAATAAATGGGTACCCAATTATAGTATTTCCACATAATGCAATGTTTCCAGTGATGAAAAAGAAAACACTACTGATAAACCCAGTAACAAGATGATTCCTAGGAGCATTGTATGAAAAATAGCCAGTCACAAGACTCATTGCTGTATGATTCCATCTGTATGGTATTACAGAAAGGGCCAAACTGGATTAGTGGTTGCTTGAGGCTAGAGGTAAGGGATTAACTGCACAGGAGCCCAAGAGAACTTTTTAGGGTAATAGAAATGTTCTATATCTTAATTATCATGAAGGGTTTCCCAACTATATGCCTCTATGAATGTATACATTCTAAATCATTAAACTGTACATTTAAAGTGAGTTTTATTGCATGCAACTGTACCTAAATAAAACTGTTTTAAAAAAAAAAGGGAGGCAAGAAGATAATGGTATCTGAGATTGAAGTCAACTAACAGTAGAAGGAATTCTGCTTTCTGCTGTGTGGTTTGTCCTTAACCACTTGTTATGGATCTTTACCAAAGATTCTCCATTCCATCTTCCAGTTGGTGGAAGTTCATAAACAACTGTATACTGAGTGGCATTTCTTATTGAGCCAGATTGACTTTGACAGAAAAGAATGGAAGTTAATATTGGTCTAAACTGGCTAAGAAAAAGAGGCTGGAAACCAGGGAACTTTGCCATCAGTAGCAGCTGCTTTTTTGTGCCAGTTGCAGTGCTTTGGGTTGTTTTTTGGAGGGGGTGGGGGTAGAGGATGGGGTGGAAGGAGAGGAAGAGAGAATCTTAAGCAGGCTCCACGCTCAGCACAGAGCCCAGCACAGGGCTCAATCTCACAACCCTAAGATCATGAGCCGAAATCTAGAGTCAGACACTTAACCAACTGAGCCACCTAGACAATCCAGTGGTTTGGTTTCTTGAATGCTCATTTGATGCATGTTTTTTTTTTTTTTTTAAAGATTTTATCTATTTATTAATGAGGGAGAGAGAGAGGCAGACACACAGGCAGAGGGAGAAGCAGGCTCCATGCAGGGAGCCCGACGCGGGACTCGATCCTGGGTCTCCAGGATCAGGCCCTGGGCTGGAGGTGGCGCTAAATTGCTGAGCCACCTGGGCTGCCCCATTTGATGCATGTTTATGTGTAAGCATGTTACTAGTGTTGGGAGGTAGAGGGAAAGATATGATGTATTTGATGCTGCTCCAGAAAAACAAATGTTTACGTGGCTCAATTTGATTGTGTTAAAGGTTCAGCTTGTTGGTTTAGATGAAGAGAGTTCGGAGTTTATTTGCCGAAACACCTTTGACCATCCGTACCCCACTACAAAGCTCATGTGGATCCCTGATACAAAAGGCGTCTATCCAGACCTACTGGCAACAAGTGGTGACTATCTCCGTGTGTGGAGGGTAAGCAGGTGCTCGGTTAGCACTGGGCTTTCTCCCTTGCAGTTGTTTTTAAGCAGTGTGGAGTCAACAGAGAACAGACTGGGATTGGAAGCTGTGAGTGTCCTTGTAGCCCCAGGAGAAACAAATGGTAGCAGATCTAGAATGACCTCATTTGGCTCAGCAGATTTCCTAGTAAATCTAGCCAAGATTCCTTGAAGCCCTGCTACGGTCAGGCTACAGTCAGCCCTGGAAACTTGAGGCTCAATTAACCTGATAAAATGAAGAGAATCTTCTGGGTGTGGGGTGGGAGGGGAGGATGCTTGGGGCTTCTTACTCTGTCCATAGCCAAGATATTTTGAGTAAATTTAAAAAACAAAATACTGGGCCACTGATTCTAGTAAAATACGTGAGTGGATTGTGGAGCCTCATCTCCTCTCTTAGTTGAGTTCGTCAGAGTATCTCTTCTAGCCTGGAGGTATAGTGCCCAGCAGGGTGGGTACAGAGGTTCTGTGTTGGACAAGGTAAGAAGACCTCTCCTCTAGGAGAATCTGGCGGTGAAAATTTGGAAAACAAAATGGACAGAGGAGAAAGCGTGGATAGAAGTAGCATTCAAGGAGTTCCTCTGGATTTTATTGCTCTATGATAAAAATGTTTTTCACCCATGTCTTTTCTTTAGTAACATTGTGTAAACAGAACTTTTAAAGGTTTTCTGTGAAGATAAGACTGGCTGATTTTTAAAAATTATTGTTCTTCAGGTTGGTGAGACAGAAACCCGGCTGGAATGTTTGCTAAACAACAACAAGAACTCAGATTTCTGTGCTCCTCTAACCTCCTTTGATTGGAATGAGGTGGATCCTTATCTGTTAGGTAAGGGATGGGTATTCCAGCTTGAAGAAGCAAAGATACATTTCCTCAGATAGAACACTGGGCCTGAGGTACACGCATCAGCCCAGAATGGGCCAGAGGGAAAGTGGCTAAATATAGAATGTGGTCATTAATTCCTCATAGGGAGCTGAGTTTCCCACGTGTGTGTATCTGGTCTCTCCAGTAAGCAGAGTCTAAAGGTCCTGGGATAGGAATTGAATACTTGACCCTTGTTGGCTGGCAAGTGTCTGTGGCATGTCGTCTCTTGGGCTACACAGAGCAGTAGACACATGGAGGGAAACCTCACACCTGTCAGCCACTGACTTGCACTGGTTGTTTCCAGGTACCTCCAGCATTGATACGACTTGTACCATCTGGGGGCTGGAGACAGGGCAGGTGTTGGGGCGAGTGAATCTTGTGTCTGGTCATGTGAAGACCCAACTGATCGCGCATGACAAGGAGGTAATGATGCTGTTCCTTTCCTGCTTTCCTTAGCTGTTTTCTTTGCCTTCAGGTCAAGGTCAGACCACCTTCAGGTCAAGGTCAGACCAGTCTCACTATTTTGCAAAGTACGTGGAAAATCATAATATAATGCCGATGTCTGGTTGCTGAAATTGAAAGGAGTGATGTGTCCAAATTAGCAAAAAACAAACCTATTTTTAACTATAGTGGGTTTTTGGTTTTGTTTTTTTGGCTGACATAAACAACTTAATTTATATCTATAGTTTTCATGTCAGAGATTGCTGTTTTATAATAATGAACTCTCTAATTGGATTTGATGTGATTAAAAAATAACGTCTTGAAATATATTTACTTTGGGGGGGGGGGGAAGGGAGAGTGGAGGGAAACCAGAAAGGGAGAATTTCTTGGCAGTAAAAAAGAATCACCATTTTTTCTCCTAACTTGTTTTATGAAATTCTAGTATGTTTCTTAATATTTTTTTACAGTCTGGAATGGAATATGGTTTATTTTCATGGTAATGTTTCTCCTGTGTTTATTGGAAAAGCTGAGGAGAACTATTTGTGATTGTGTTTTCATCAAAGCATTCTTCAGAGGAGAGATTTTGGAAACTGGTCATAAATTTTTTCCTCCCAGAGCTGCGGCATGCTCCTTGTACTCTGATTTCCTGTGGGTAGTGTTTCCTTTTCTTTTCTCCCTTTCCCGGCACAGCGAGGAATATTAGTGCAGATAAAAAGAATGCCTTGACCTTAGGTCAGACACTTGAGGTTGTCCTCAGAATGGGAAGATGGTGACCAGGTTATTGCTCTTAGCGTGGGGTTGGTTGGTCTTTGGCTTTCTGCGATCCTAAGGGTAAGCTCTGTTACAAGACTGTTGGACTTGGCTGCTACTAGGCCAAGGAGCAAAGGAAGAGTTTGTCCTATAGAGAGGACCAGTAAGGAACTTCTGGAAATCCTCTGGACATCATATGGAACAGGTTGCTACATTTTGGTTATGTGATAACTTAGTCTCCTCTTCTCTGTCAGGGGCCAACCCAGAAGAATAGAGCTACTCTGAATATTTAAACTTGGGATTTAACCTAGGGCATTTCTTACACAGATGATGGTGAAGCTGGGAAGCCACACTGGCAACAGTGAGGTAATGTGGAGAATAGGAGCATCAGGAAACTGCTACTGCCTGTAGGCCAGGGGGGCAAAGGAAGGAAGCAGGGCTCCTGGAGCCCAGCGCTGGATCTCCCTGGCCAAAGCTAAAACCAGGGAGGGAACACAGCCATTGCCAGAGACACTTGAGGGAACAGAGAGAGGAGATGAGAAATCCCTTTAGCTTCTCCTTAGGACAAGGGCCAGGGATGGATCTTAACAGCAAATGGGCCCTGGGCCAGCACCTCGAATTGAAGAAACAAACCTGGGAGGGTGGCTCTTAGAGAAACAGAGACACCTCTTAGACCTTTGCTCTTCCTCAGTCCACCTCTCTCTGCCAAAGTGGAGACTTGTTTGGGG
Organism: Vulpes vulpes; assembly: GCF_048418805.1. Classification (NCBI taxonomy): domain Eukaryota; kingdom Metazoa; phylum Chordata; class Mammalia; order Carnivora; family Canidae; genus Vulpes; species Vulpes vulpes. The sequence continues at coordinate 15,025,215 of NC_132781.1, read as the reverse complement.
GCTCTTGCTGCCTGTACAGGGCTTGACGTGGAAGAGGGTAGTGTATATCCAGGAGTTGTCACCTTCCCTTGGTTGAGAAGGAAATGCTTTTGAACCACTCCTAATCCCTACCATAGGAAGAAAAACATAATTTCATAGTCAGCCAGAGAAAAAGGAATTTATGAGGTTGAATAGAAATTAGTGCTCCTTGACAATGTCCCTTAGCAGGCAGAACTTCAAGAAGGCTAGAATGATGGTATTTTTTTTTTTTAATTTTTAAATTTATGATAGTCACACACACACAGAGAGAGAGAGAGAGAGGCAGAGACACAGGCAGAGGGAGAAGCAGGCTCCATGCACCAGGGGCCCGATGTGGGACTCGATCCCGGGTCCCCAGGATCGTGCCCTGGGCCAAAGGCAGGCGCTAAACCGCTGCGCCACCCAGGGATCCCTAGAATGATGGTATTGAGTGAAGTGAGTGAAGCCACTCCTATCTCACCAGAAAGCAGCTGTTACTATCCTTGACCCCGGGAGATCTTTGGCTTTGGTTTTTCCATTTTTCTCTCTCTCCACTCTGGTCTGGCTTTGTCTCTCTTCATCCCTTTCTTTCTCTGAAGCTCTCTGCCTGTGTTGTCTCATTGATATTAGTGGTGTGGAATGTTTGCAGCAAGTAATAAATGCAAAAAACAATGATTCAAAACCTAAATTGATTCACTTATGAATACAGACCAACTAGGTGAAGAAATAGAGCATGTCCTAGGGACAAGAGAGTGATACTAAACCTCTTTGTGAAGACAGGAACATCTGAGTCTCCCATGATTCAAAACTGCTATTGCTTCTTTCTTGAAAACGAGTCTTAGGTCTGGGTTTCACAGCAGAACCAGCTTGACTGCTATTAAGTGGCCACAGGAGGGCTGCTCCCGCCTCTCAAATTAATGGCCTTAACTTGGTCATGGATCTGTCTCTGATCACTTATAAATGAAAGCCACAAAGGCCCAGGAAATGAATGTCTCAATTCTATAGTGTTGCAGAAGATACCCACTGGCTGACAGCATGCAGAATACTTGCTCTGACTTGTGCCCTGCTACTCAGCAGGGTATATGCTCTTTGTCTTATCACAAGGGTTGGAGGCAAAAGGCTCAGAAAGCAGGAATGCAGGAAGAAGCCATCTCGTTTGTATAGCAAAATGATCTTCGTTCTTTGGAAAGTCACTGATGTTAGAGCTCTTAGGCGCCAGGACTACAGATATTGTGAAGGGGTTTAGGTGGACTAGGGATAGTAGAGTTCCCTGCTCCAGGAAAAGAAGGTCACGGATCTGAACTGACAGAAGCTTCTTATTCACCAACAGGTCTATGATATTGCATTTAGTCGGGCTGGGGGTGGCAGGGACATGTTTGCCTCTGTGGGCGCTGATGGCTCGGTGCGGATGTTTGACCTCCGCCATCTAGAACACAGCACCATCATTTATGAAGACCCACAGCATCACCCACTGCTTCGCCTCTGCTGGAACAAGCAGGACCCTAACTACCTGGCCACTATGGCCATGGATGGAATGGAGGTGAGTACCCTGCTTCAGGCTGACATAGGCCTGGCCACCTAACTGTGGCATTACTTAGTATAGCTTAGTATAGAGTGGTTCTCCACTGGTGGCAGTTTTCTCTCTGGATTTTTGGAAATGTCTGGGGACATTGCCCTAATTTGTGGGCAGGGCGCGGTGCTACCAGTGTCTTGTGGGCAGATGCCAGGGGTACTGCTAAACATCCTGCAGTATACATACAAGAATCATCCCTCCCCCCCCCCCCCCCCCCCCGCAAAGAATTATCAGACCTGGGGTGCTTAGGTGGCTCAGTCTGTTAAGCGTCTGCCTTTGGCTCAAGTCATGATCCCAGCCCCAGTTGGGAGTCTGTTCAGTTGGGAGTCTGCTTCTCCTTCCCCCTGCTTGTGTGCTCTCTCTGTATCTCTCTCTATATCAAATAAATTAATAAAACCTTTAGAAAAGAATTATCAGACCCAAAATGTCAATAGTGCTAAGATTGAGAAAGCCTGATCTAAAACAAGGACTGTGTGTTAAGAACTTTTAATACTTGGAGCATTGGAGGTGGAGCCATGAAAATCAATGTCTAAAAAGTAAACCAAATCATTATGTGCTTATGGTGCTGAGTAAAGAAATAGGCAGTTTTCCCCTTCTCTAGTCTGGACAGATTGTTCCAACTTTAGCAAACAGACATAGAAATGACAACTCTTCATTGCCTGTTAATACAAGCAGTGAAGTGTGGATGGAGATGATGCAGTGATTAACTTTTGGTGAAGCTGGTACCTCAGACTTCTTACATTTCAATTTCTACTTTGGGGGTTGTGGGGAGAGGCCTCTCACTCTGTCTAGCCAAGCACGCATGGAATCCATAGTACACGCACCCAATAGGACTTGGTGGATTATCCAAATTCATGTTACCTACTCCTGCTTCACTCCTTCCTTATCAGTCTGAAGGCCTTATGTTGCTTAACATATAGACTATATATATATTTTTTAAATTTTTATTTATTTATGATAGTCACAGAGAGAGAGAGAGAGAGAGAGAGAGGCAGAGACATAGGCAGAGGGAGAAGCAGGCTCCATGCACCGGGAGCCTGATGTAGGATTCGATCCCAGGTCTCCAGGATCGCGCCCTGGGCCAAAGGCAGGCGCTAAACTGCTGTGCCACCCAGGGATCCCACATATAGACTATAAACTGCCTGTTTTTGTTTTCTTTTTCCTCAATCCTAAGACTGCTTTTGGGACCAAGACCCTCTGCCTCTAATGGTCTTTAAATCCACAAATGAATATGTTATACTTTAGGATCTTTTTTTCTTGTGTAGTGTCTTGTTTGTTTTCCTGTTATACCCAGGGGTTTCCTGGGCCTTTTACTTGTTATTTCTGCAGGTAGTGATTCTGGATGTCCGAGTTCCCTGCACACCTGTTGCCAGGTTGAACAACCACCGAGCGTGTGTCAATGGTATTGCTTGGGCTCCGCACTCGTCCTGCCACATCTGTACTGCAGGTAATCATGGTGGCAGGGGTGGGGTGGGGTGGGGAGGAGCCAGGGGGAGGACAGGGGAAGGAGATCTTCCTCTTGTCTCTTTAGAGCTATAATCGTTACTATTTACTAAGAGTGGTTTGAGAGATTTAACGAAGTAGCTCAATTGAGAGCCTCCCTTCACCTGTGAAATTGAAGTAGTCCAAATTTCCAGATGATCTCATACCTCAGTGATTTCAGGGCTTTTGCCATATACTGTTGGCATCATGTATCAGTTAAAGGCTGTGCCTCCCTGAAATCTAGTTGGCACAGAGGACCCAGCTCCAGGACTGTGGAGGAGGGGGCAGTCACTCTTAGATGGAACAGAATCTTTGGGAATAGTCAAAGTTGACAGCCCCCTGGGGAGACTGGACATGGTGCAGTAGCCTCTGAGTTTGTTGAAGGCCCTGTGTGGCTTGATCAGTGCTGTGTGACTTGTCATCCCCACCTCACCATTTGAATACCAAAAAGAATATCCCTCAAAAATATGCTGGCTGTCAATGTGCTTGTATTCTAGGAATAATACAAATCTGTGATTAAACATTAAAATAATACTGAGGTATATAAAATAGGAAGGTGAAGGTCCTCTTCTCTCCTTCCTGTCCTAGTTCCACCCCAGTCTCACTCTCCATGGGTATGTCTCCTTCAAGAACTTTCTATGTGGGCCCATGCCCACATATGCTCCCAGTACAAATGTCTGCCCCTTTATTTCACACAGACGGGATTCCGCTCTCACCCCAGAATATTCTCTTCATGTTTTCATTTTCGCTGCCTCAGGTTTCTTTCTAACATACTTTTTCCCCTCCTCGTTAATCAGTAGCATCCTCATTTCCTTGTTCATGATGGAGCCAAAGGAGCAGAGTAGTTTGTTGGTTTTCTGCTATTTTATATTAATTTGAAAGGCATGAAACTTTTCTGTTTTGGACCCTCTGCTCACTCCTGTATGTCACTTAGGGCCTTCTGCCTTCCTCTGCGCTTCAGGTTGTGGTCCGACCCCTTCATTATTGCCTCTTTTCCCACCAGGGGTGTGGGTAGGGGAGGGTGGGAGGAGGAAGAAAGGATGGTATTAACCCCTGTCCGTGGAGAACAGTACCAGTGCCCTCACCAGAAGCCCATCTTCTGCTCCTGGCGACTGCCTTTGCCTGGGTCGAGTCCCTGCAGATGAAGGAGCTGTGGCTGAGGAGTGGGCATGGTTGAGTGTGTTACTGAGAAGGACTTCAGTGCTCTAGAGGCACTGAATGTTTCAAGTAGCTCCACATAGCTCCTGACAGAAGTGGTCCCTCAGAAGGGCATCGTGTACCTCGCCCGGGTTACATGGCCGTGGCAGGAGGCTAGTGTTGCCCACATGAGCCTGGCCTCTTATGCTCCTCAGCTCTCCTGTGTATCAGAGACGGGTTTTCACATCAGGATGGGCTGATGAGATCAGGGCATACTGTGGTATTGAAGGTCACTGCCTTTATTCTTCTTCCCTTAAATTAAGAACTTATTGTTCTGATTATAAAAGTAAATGACAACCTTACAGAACTTACTAACTAGAAGAAAGTAAATATAACTTTGCCATTCTCGTAGTACCGCTGTGCTCATTTTGGTGTATTTTCTTCTAGTCCTTTTTCGTGTGTTTATGTATTTTTTTTTAAGGCGATTACCTTCTTTCCAGTATTTCCCAGGGAAAGAAGGTAGCTTTTCTGGGGAAAATTGTTTTTAATAGCACATGTCCACTCAGCACTTCATATCATCTGTGTAACACCTCACTGAAGTATAAAACTCCATAAAATGGGGTAAAATCCCATTAAGTTGAATCATCAGAGAGGGATCTTTAATTGCTCAAGTAGTTTGAGTGGCTACAAATGACATGTTTGGGGATCACTTTTATCCCATCGTCCTTTCCTGATACCTGCCCCAGGTGAGAGGCACCCATCTAGGTCCCTCCACGGGCCTAGCTCTATGGCAGTGACTGGAGCTTTGGGACACCTCAGAGGCCTTGCTCTATGTCCTGGCTCTGCCATTCACTGGCTGCATGCATAGATAGCCCTGTGGCTTGGGGAAAGTGCCTTAACATTTCTGAGTCTCAGTTTCTTCATCTATAAAATGGGGACTTGAAATAAAACCTCCCTCAGTGGGATCTTGGTGAGCAAATGTTTTGTAAGCTACAATCCCCCTACCCACCCTGAATGCAGGGATCATTCCCCTCCTTGTCTGAGTTGTGACCTTGCTGCTGGCTTTCTCTGTCATTAGCGGATGATCACCAGGCTCTCATCTGGGACATCCAGCAAATGCCCCGGGCCATCGAGGACCCTATCCTGGCCTACACAGCTGAAGGAGAGATCAACAACGTGCAGTGGGCATCGACTCAGCCCGACTGGATTGCCATCTGCTATAACAACTGCCTGGAGATACTCAGAGTGTAGCGTTGGCAGCGCCTTGCCCACAAGGCGGGGGCTTGTGTGTTTCCTGCCTCTGCCCCATCCCCAAAGTAAGAAGAAACGTGTTTCTGGTGGCCAGTATGTCTCTCATTGCTTTGCACCACTGTTACCAGAAGCTGCTCTAGGAGTTCCTGGTCAGTCATCCCATCACTATCTGTGCCAGGCTCAGTGCTGTGTGGCACCTCCTCAGCCCAGGGCTGAGTTTTAAGATTTTCTCTCCTTTTCTCTTCTCCTTTGGTTCCTCCATTAAAATTTTATGTATATTTGTTTGTCAGCTGTTGTGTTAATAAGCATTGCAGGCACCGGCTATGTTTGTATTCATCTGCCCCAGATGTCTCTTACCTGTCTGCTGCCCAAGGCAGCAATCTTGTGTCCATGTCATGTCAGTACTTAAGTGGGAACAAATACCAATCTGGAGTTGTCTTTCTTCCTATTATCAATGTCTTTAACAAATTTCAACTTTTTATATTTTTTACCTATCAGGCTAATTTTTTTATGAAAAGAATTTTACTCTTCCTGGTTTCTTTGTTTGTCTCCTACTCCACCCCATTAGCACTTCCTCTCTGCCCTCAGTGCCTGGATCTAGCACTGGGCCCTCGACCCCATGAGCAGTTTGCCTTCTTAAATCACTGCCTGAGTGCAACATACCTGACCAGGAGTCCCAGACCGCCTTGGTGCTCTGAAGTGGGCCAGTCTTCTCACTTTTTCTCAGCCTGGCTCTTCTCAAGGGCATTCTGGGCTCCAAAACAGACACGTGAAGCCTCCGGTTCCTTCCTGAAGCACCTTTGTTCGACCCCACCAGGACCTACAGGGCATGTGTTAGAGTTGAGAGAGACAGCGTGCCTGACTTGGAGGGAATAGCTTCAGAAAAGCTGAGCTCAGAGTGTATTTCCAGTACATCATTTCTGAGTCTGTTTTTCCCTCTGGGTGTAATCCCCAGGCCATTTACTTTCATGTCTTGAATGATAGGCAAGCACAATCTGTACGCTGAATCTTAGTATCTCTGTTTGGTTAGTTTACTATGACTGATGGTTGACCGCTCTTTGAGTGAGAGAGTCCTGCTTGAGAGACATGTAGTCTGTTTGTCTGATTCTGAACAAGATCTCTTTGAGAGTGTGGGGGACCGTCAGCTCCTGGAAGGAGTGGCCTGATGGGCTGCGATAATCCCAGGCCATCAAATACATAGATACCTATAGGGCCAGCCAATCATTGCACACCTGTCAACCACCTCCCCCCAACCCCCATTAGGCTTTGAGCAGTATTGGACTTGCAGGCTGCAGTGTCTGTTTCCGTTACATGAATGAGTTTCACACAGGGGGCTTGTGTGTGATTCCAGTGGTAGATGAGTCTTTGGGCTGGCAGGGTTTGGGACATGCTTAGAGTCTTGGGGGACTTTGGTCTGTCGTGTTCTGCCATAGGGTTTTGAGCCCCTCTGGACTGCACAGCTGTTAGGTAGGAGAGTAGCAGACCTTGAGGCTGGTGGTTTTGTCCACTTGGGTTCTCATCTGCTCTTGAGAAACATAACAATTTTGTTCTCCTGGGCCCTTAAACTCTTGGCTGAGTCTCCTTTTCCAGAGCAGATGTATTTTTATCTGCAAAGTTACAGCTCTTTGCTTTACTACACAGGCACCTGTCCAAAGAAAAAGGCTCTCTTCTTAGTGTATTCTCCCTTCTACTTTTTCACTTTCTTATTCTGATTTTGAGGCTCTTTAGCTGGTCATCCACTTGAGGTTGACTTTCCTGCATTTACTACCACATTTGCACTGTGTCATTCAGCAGTGTAAAGTGAGCAGTTCTTGGTTAGAACCCTCCTCTGCTTGTAATTGTATTGGTGGTTTGAGGGTCCTTCTCTTAAGGGTGGCAAGTCTAAATTGATGGTTGGTCGCTCTAGGAGGCCATTAGGTTCTTTCCCTGGAAAGCAGTCTGAAATGGAGGTCAGCGTGGTAGGAGGGGCTGGTCCTGCTAGGGCAGGATTTAACTGCACTGAGTTCTTAGTTAAGATTCCTTTCCTGAGCTACACTTAAACATGGTCTGAATGGTGAGAAGATTTGTCAACTGGAACTGGAAAATAATCAGGGGGAAAAATAGTAGTAATTAGAATATGTTTGCATAAAGTTGCTATTTACTATGGAACCAACAACTTTTGGTGTTTTTTTCTTTGCCCTTTGGGCTCCCAGACCTTTCCACCCCTCCCTAGGATGAAGTGGTCCTCCTTCTGGGCATCTGCCTGGGGCCCAGTTGAGACTCCCCAGTCTCCTCGAGCAAACACATTTACAGCTGCTGAGATGCTGGTATTTTGAAGTGCCGGCTCTCTTAGCCTCTGTTTATACCATAGGCCAGGTGGCCTCATGGTGGAGGAGGAGATTTGTATATTCTCAAGACTGAGAAAGCCTCTTAGCCAGACATGCTCCGAGAAGCAGAAATCTGTTGTAGTTTCAAAAGCAAGTATCTGTTTAATTTGTTTAGGTTTTCAAATTGACACCCAGAAAGAATGGGTGGGAGGCTCTGGATCTGCTCTCCCTGACTGTGAGAAGAGCAGTGGCCAGGACTCCCCTAGAAAGGCCATGTGGCAGCATGTCTGGGCTCTGGCTCTCCCAGTAGAGGTGGCCCTTCCTGCCCCCTGGGCCAAAGCTGTCTTTGTTTTCCTTGTCTGCTTTGAGGGGAGGGAGAGGTACTGAAGAAATTCGGCTTCAGGTTCCACATCAGAGAGCTGGTGAATGGGTACAAGTCCTTCAGGGGCTTGAGTATTTATAGCCAAAAGAGTTGGAACCCTCTCCTAGGAAGGAATGAAGCTGCCCCTGGACTTGAAGAGGGGAGATACTTGATAAATGGGTGAGAATTTATCAGAACTGGGATCAGCTCTCAAAGAGAACTGGTTAAGATCTGGTAGAAAAGAGAGAGAAAAAAAAAATTAGACTCCTGCAAGGTTTTGATGAAAGTTTTGGCTGAAATTTTCAGAGATTTAGAATATAGGAGAAAGTCAATGGTTTCTTTAGATCAAGGGAGAAAACATTAGAAGGCATGAAAGGTCTGGGGTGGCCCTGGAATGAGTCTGCGCCCTCAGCCTGTATCAGCCTTTTTGGACCATTCATTAGATATCTGTGACAGTGGGTAACCATGGGGACACAATGCCAGCTTGGGCAGAGGAGTCCCTTCCTGCAGCAGTGCAGCCATAGGTGATGTTTGGTGGCAACAGTCTGCAGGTATTGGAAGCCCTGTGACCATTCCAGATCATGGCTCTTCTTGGTTGTAGGTTTGTACAGAGCAGAGGAAGCAAAGGTTTATAAAGAGTCCTGTCAACTTTCCTCCCCTCCCTTTTCTTTTCTCTTTCTCTGGCCTTGCTACCATAGAATGTTCTCCCTGCTGCAGCTTAGGCCTCAAGTCTGAGGCAGTATGGACAGGTGGGAGCTACAGGGTATACCACACATGTACAATCCTGCCACCTTCCCCAGTTTGAGAATATGGCAGCTTCTTTGCCTGGCTGGCTTGGAGTAAGGGAGACCATTTGAGTAGATGCCTCTCAGAGCAGATGCTTCCCTCTATTCTCTGCACTCCAGGATGAGGAAGGAAGGTCGTGCCTGGCACTTAGGTTGGGATTTCCCAGGGAGGAGAGCTGAGCTGAGCGTCACTGTGAACCCTGGACGAGGTTCTCCGTACTGCCTGGGCCATCTGCCCAGTGTCTCCTATTGCAGAGAGTTGCCTGCCTCTCCCACTTGCACCCTCCTCTTCTCCCACCGTTGTCATTGCTGCTGGCTCTCAAAGTCAAAGATGTGACTACACAGTACAGGCCTGGTCCTTTTAGGCTACTTTGTGGATACTATTTTTTAAGTATGGAAACATGCAGGTGCCTTCTCAAAGAGGCTTGGGCTGGTATGTCAAACTAGAAACAAATAAGCTAGTGAAAGTAAGAACTCAAGAAGAAAGGTGTTGGCAGTCTGTGTAACAGTTAGACACCTAACAAGGACCCACCTTGTGGACAACTCAGTGGAGATGGACTTGAGGTGTCTGCTATTAAGAGAAATGCTCTCACCTGGGGTTGGTTGTGGTAATCCAGTGTGCAACAAAACTTGTTGAGCTAAGGTTTTGACTTGCTTGAGTTGAGTATGAATCATTTGCTTTGGTTCCTGTGTATTTTATGACCCTGTTGGTGACTTTCCCCCCACCTCCTCCCGAGTGTGAACTTGTAGCATGATTGTACAAACCTCTGTGTAGAAAACGGAGATTTCTTGTTCTCTGAGATGTTAAGCTCTAGCCAATCAATTCTGTCCTCTTTAGCCTAGTACGTCTGAACTTAATTTCTTGTTATATATTTAAGCTTTTCCTCTACATTCTAGGTTTTGTGACCTCCCATGGTCAGGTGGAGAGGAAGCTGCCCCCTTGCAGAACTGTACTATCACCATTTTTCTTTTTAAAAATTATTATCACAGGACTGATTGTACACAGGGCTTGTAATAAAATGTTAACACTGTGCTGTGAAACCACAATGGTAAATCTCCATTGAAGGCTACTTCAAAAGGCACCTGAAAGTGGAGTGTTACATCTATGACTTTATTTCTTGCTTCCTGAGTATATTAAACCTAATTTTCACCCTTTCATTCTGTTTCAGCCTCCTGTATAAGAAGTACCGTATTTTCTGCCCATCATACTTTGTAATAAAACTTGAACATGTATAGATTGACTGAATTTCTTCTTGTGATGAATTCAGTTCTCCCAATTCTGCCACTGTGCTTATGTTCCGGAGACACTGGCTGGGGGATTAGAGTCTGCCCTAGCCCATTACACTATAGTGATAGCCTGAGTCACCTCTATCAGTTAAACACAGAGCACCTACTTTATGCCAGGGGCCATGACCCTCAACTTGCTTGCAGTCTCCCACATAAACAATTCCTGGCCATGTTGTACAATACGGGTGTGTTTAGTCTTACTGGTTGTCCTGAGGAGGTGGTGATCCCCTATGCCTGGGTAGGAGCCAGGGGAGGTCAGAGAAAACTTCACAAGACAAGGGATGTTTGAACTGAGTTTTGAAGGCTGATTAAGAGTTCTCTAGAAATAGGGAAAGATACTTAAAGTAGAGGGAACATCCATGTACAACTCTGTAGAGGCAAGAAAGAATAAGACCACATTCAGAGAATTATAAGTTGATGTGGGGTTTTAATGGGGAAGGGTGGGAAATGTGGCCAGAGAGGTAAGCAGAAGCCAGAACAGGCAGTCTTTTGTGGGTTGCAGAAAGTTTAGATCTTACTCCTGTATGAGACTTTGGAAAACTTAGGTAGAGGGAACTCATGCTTGGAATTGCACTTTAGGAGGCAGTGAAGAAAATGCCCGAGTAGTGGGTGAAACAGTGAGTCAGTTCACCTATTAAAATAGGATGAGAAAAACTAAAAGCCTGAACTAAAGCAGGAGCAGTGGGGGATGGGAGGACAGGGCATAACTGAAGAGATTTAAGAGACGGGGTAATCAGGATTCAGTAAACTACTGGCTATGAAAGATGGCAAGTGATAACTCCCACACCCTGTGGGTTTGGACACCAGGTTCTGATGGCTGGCTAGGCTTCCAAGTCCAAGCCAATTTCCTCAGCCTATGCCCCAACATGGTAAGACGGAGGAGTACCAATCCCCACTGCTATTCAGAAGCTCTAAGTCCTGGTTGGATACTCCCTCCTTTTATTTATTTATTTTTTTCATTCTGCGCTCATGTTTAATCATTTCAAGGGAAGAGAAGAGGGGCAAATTGTGATTGATTCCATGAGCCAGTATTTGGCAAGTAAACACCTTTTTTTTTTTTTTTTTTAAAGATTATTTACTTACTTACTTACTTATGATAGCCATAGAGAGAGAGAGAGGCAGAGACACAGGAGGAGGGAGAAGCAGGCTCCATGCTGGGAGCCCGATATGGGACTCGATCCCGGGACCCCAGGATCGTGTCCTGGGACAAAGGCAGGCACCAAACCGTTGAGCCACCCAGGGATCCCCTAGGAACCACCTTTGTGTCAGAAGCATTGAGCTGGGGGTATCAGCAGTGGGTCTGGGAAAAGAAGTATGTACTCTAAGAGTTTATGGGGCACCTGGCTGGCTCAGTGAGTAGAGCACATGACCCTTAATCTCAGGGCTATGAGTTCAAGCCCCATGATGAGCCTACTTAAAAAACAACCAACCACTTCCAAGAGTTTAGACTCTATATGGCAAAATGAGCACCTGCTGGCTCTGTTAGAACTGTGCTCTATGGTCTGACAATATGTATTTTATGAGAAATATGAGATTCCTGCTCTTTGGGTTTTAAGGGGATCACTGGGAGAGTCACACTGGCATTATGCAACCCTATAGCCTGTGCTAAGCTGCTATAACCCCCAAATCGCAGAGACTGAACACAACAAATTTTTACTTTCTGCTTACATGAAATCCTTTGGAGGTTTGTTAGCTACATCATCCAGAACATGTGGCTTCCAAGGTTGCTTGGGGAGGGGAAAATATTTTAGGATAGTTCTGTCCATATCTGCCAAATTTAGTCACAGGATTTCAACCTAACTGCAAGGAAGGTCAGGAAAGATAATCTGCCTGTCTGCTTAAGAAGAGGAAATAAAGTTGTGGATAACTAGTTATACCTCTGCCATACCATCAAATCAGCAACCAAGGCTTGATGTTAATGATTTCAATGATCCCGAAAACCAGGCTTTAGAGATAAATGTGGATTTATCTTCAGACAGTAAGTATTAGCTCAGACTGAGAAAGTAAAATTCTGCCCTGCTGTTCATCACAGATGAACAGACACAGAACCAGCTGCAAAGATAACAGGAAACAATACTTCTCCCAAGCGCACCTGCAGCTTAAAGTGTCATTACAATTTCCGTCTCTGAGTGACTTTTTTTTTAATTCACTGAGAAATTTTGTTCCCTAAAATCACAGACTGTCAGAAAGTTTGCTATTTGAAATTATATCAGTGAAAATGGTCTTGCTTGGAGAAGCAGCCTTAATTTCCAACCCAGAATTTCAGTGCAGTGGTTTCTGAACGCAATGTTCCCCAATTTAGCTTTGTAGTTTCCATGGAAACTGAACTTGGTCTGTTTTGCAGTTCAGAGCTGACGTTGATCCACTTTTCATATAGCTCTGTGTTCCTTTGAGCCTATCAAACTCTATTTCATTGACATTTCACCTAACCTCCACCTATCCCCATAATCCTATAATAATTATTTTTTCCTTTGGTGGGACACCCCAACCCCATCCCTCTGGTGTGCAGTTTTCCTTGCTGTACTGAGTCCATAGCCTGACTTTGTTGAACTACAGGTTTGCCCTGGTAGACTTAAGCTGATAGGACTAGGGCATTCTCAGACTTTACTTTGGCCTTTATGCTTATTTGTGATTATAAATTCCCTTAATTTGCTTTTTGCTATTCAAAGTAACATATTAAAGTATATTTTAAATGGCAAAAAAGTAATGCCACATATAAATAGCTAGTAAGCACACGAAAAGATCTTTGACATCATTAGTTATGAGGGAAATACAAATCAAAGCTACAACGAGATGTCACTTTATACCCACTAGGGTGGCAACAGCTATAGTAAAAAAGAGATGATGAATGTCGGCAAGGATGTGGAGAAAAGTGGAAATCTCATATGATGCTGGTGGGAACATAAAATAATCCAACTGTTTTTGGAAAACAATCTAGCAGTTCCTCAAAAGGTTAAACAGTTATTACACAACCCATCAAACAAAAACATGTCTATGTAAAAACTTGTTCATGAATGTTCATGACAATGTTATAATAGTCAAAAGGTGGAAACAACCCAAATATCCAACTGATGAATGGATAAATAAAATGTTGTGTGTTCATCAGTGGAATATTATTTGACAATAATAAAGGAATGAAGTACTGATACATGGTACATCAATGAACCCTGAGAACATCATGCTAAGTGAAAGAAGCCAGTCGCAAAGAACTACGTATCATGATTCTTCTATTCATGTGAAATATCCAGAATAGGCAAACCCATAGAGGAAGAAGTAAATTGGTGGCATCCTAGGACTGAGGGAATTGTGAAGAAATGGGGATGAGGGTACCTGGGTGGCTCAGTGGTTGAACATTGGCTTTCAGCTCAGGTCGTGATCCTGGGATCCCAGGATCAAGTCCCACATCAGGCTCCCCGCATGGAGCCTGCTTCTCCCTCTGCCTGTGTCTCTGTCTCTCTCTCTGTGTCTCTCATGAATAAATAAATAAAATCTTAAAGAAAAAAAAACCCTAAGGAATGACTGCTAATGGGTACAGGGTTTCTTTTTTGGGGTGGCTAAAATGTAAAATTGTGATGGCAACACAAATCTATGAACGCATATACTAAAAACCATTATACACTTTAAGTTGATGACCTGTATGACATGAATTATGTCAATAAAACTTATTTTTAAAAAAAGAACTGTGCTGGACACAGGGGTTCTGTCCTGCTCTCTAAGAATTCTCTAAGAATTTTAATATTGTGGCAGAGACATAAACATTTTTATATTAAAAAGTTAGGTACTAGGGTATAGGCGTGTATGAAGGGTCATGTGAGCACAAAGTAGGGCATCTGAGCCCAACTGGAGAATTAGGGGATGTTTTCTTAGGTGGAAAATGATGTCTGAACTGAATCTGGAAGAAAAAGAAAAAACTTAGCCAGGTGAGGTGAAGTGGAACAAGGATCAGCAAAGACCCAGGTTTGTGCTGAATACAGGAACTGGGGAAAGTTCTAGGCGCAATGTGATGTTTCTAAAATGGCAAGGTACAAAGAGGAGAATGCCGAGTCCATCACAAAGTAGCTTGGATAATAAGCAACAACAATAATAATAAATCCCTAAGTGAACTCTTCGTTACAGCTAAAAAAATGTGAGTTGGACTCTCAAAGTCGCTCCCACCTTGACCCCAGCTCAGCACCAGGTGCGAGGAAGGAGCAGATACCGTTAGGCGGAACGGAATTTGCGGTCGGTGGGGGCGCGGTTTTGGAACGGACCGGGAAAAAGGAAGTGTGCTACATTATCCAGGGCACCCAACCCCGGCTTCCGGGGATGGGAGCGGGTGGTTCGCGTTCCGTCCCGGGCCCGCCTGAGCCCCGAGGTCTCTGGTGACGGGTGGACGCGGGTGGAGGCGGCCTCAGGCTCAGGACCTGCTTGCTCCCGCCACGGACGCCACGGGCTGACCTTGGCCGCCGCTCATTGGCTGCTCTTGTTGACCTTGGTCCAAGGTCGGGGTCGATGGCAGCTTGGGCCGCCTCGAGCCTGAGCAGGGTCGCTGCCGGGTGCCTGCGGGGGGCGCGAGGCCCCGGGGTCCGGGCGGCTCTTCCTCCCACCCTCGCGGCCTCCCAGCCCGAGCCCACGGGCCGCACCCCCGTTCCGGGCAGGACGCTGCACCTGACCGCGGCGGTCCCCGCCGGGCACAACAAGTGGTCCAAAGTCCGGCATATCAAGGGTCCCAAGGATGCCGAAAGGAGTCGCATCTTCTCCAAGCTCTGTTTGAGCATCCGCCTGGCAGTTAAAGGTAAGTCACCCGCTGCTGCCCTCTCTGCGCCCACAGCCAAATCAGTGACCACCGTGAGCCTTGGTCCTTCGTGAACACCGTTGCCCGCTTCATAAACGCTCAAAACACCTGCCGACATTGTAGGACTCCACTCGCCTTTCCAGATGCTGAGCGCCTGCCTGCTTGGCGGGGAGTTGCTATTAGGATGATAATGGTAAAAGTGACTTCATTCTAGTGTGTAGCTGGGTACTTCATAGAAACAGACCCTAAGAGTAAGGTCACTTGGGTATCTTGCCTGAAGAGACCAATCGAACCCTCTAGCCCCCTCTGGTAGCACATAAGTTGTGGCAGGGGCATTGAGGAAAGCTGTTACTTGCCCAGCTTCAGTTTCCCAAGACACATTTTCTCAGAAGGTAAGTTTGCAACCATGTCTTTTCCCATTGTGTAGCCACTACAAGAAGGCTTTTTTTTTCTTTCTTTCTTGGTTTTGTTTTTGTTTTTGTATTTAGTGTTCGATACCTGTAGGAGTGGAGAAAGAGTCCTGTAAAAATCATGGATTTTGGGCGTAAGAAGACTTGGTTCCTGTCACTTACTGACTGTAGGACCTTGAGCAAATTGCTTAACCTTGCTCAGTTTCAGTTTCCTTCTATAAAACAGGGATAGTACCCACCTTATGGAGTTTTCTGGCACATAATAGGCACTCAGTAAATACTAATCTACCCCTAGAACTCACGCCTGATATTTCTCTTTGCTTTCTTCTAATTCTTGATATTGAGTGAGATCAACACTGTTGAGTATTTGTTATGTGCACTGGTGACACAGAATAATGAGGAAAACCCCCACCCCGAGAGACGGCATGATTACATGCTGTCATATGAGCATTTCAGTAATTACACACAAAATAATAGAGTCAGAACAAGGGGTATTAATAAGTCCAGGAAGTTTTGGTACCATTTTCATCCCTTACCTCTTCATCTGATGCAAAGTGGTCTCTGAAACCTAACAAAAAGATATTCATCCTTACAGAGTGAATTAGAAACTTCTTTTCCAAAATACTTCTCCATATTCCATTCAAACACTGATTAAATGTTCAAAATTAACTGAGAGACAAGTGGTGACTTTCTACCTTTTTTGCTGGGGGAGGGTAGAGAGGCAGAAAGCCCTTCTTTCTCCTGGCTGTAATGAGATGTCTTCACCCAGTCTTTTCTCTCTTTCTCAGAAGGAGGCCCCAACCCTGAGCTCAATAGCAGTCTGGCCAACATCTTAGAGGTGTGCCGCAGCAAGCACATGCCCAAGTCAACGATTGAAGCATCGCTTAAAATGAGGGTATGTCCTCAGTTTCACTTCTTGTTATTGATCACAGCCCCTCCAGGGCCCATGTCTGAAAGGCCACCAAACAGGCCTTAGATTATCAAAAAGAAGGGTAGCATTGTGGTTGACACTCTCAATGCAGAGCCTTCTGGTGTCTCTCTGACTTTGGACATTGGTTTTGGGAGCCCAATCAAGGATAGGATGAGTAGATAATGTACAGAACCAGACGGCCTAGGACTATTCAGCCAGAGTGTGAGGTGAGGGTAGGAAAAACAGGCACAGTGTGGGGAATGTTAGATTGAAGAAGGGTTTGTTTTTCAGATATTTATGCCCTAAAGGAGAAGAGCCAGTAGAAAGGGAAACAGAGCAACAGTGATGGTAAGAGGGGCAAGGATATAGAGACCAGTTATGGGAATTGTCTTTGAGCCCAGGTGAGAGGACATCTCTTCCTCTGGGACAAGTAGGAAGGATTTGAGGAAGTAATTTTTTTTTTTTTTTTAAGTTTTAATTTATTTGACAGAGAGAGAGAATGGGAAGCGGGAGGGGAAGAAGATGGGCCTGCCTGAGCAGGGAGCCAGACATGGGGCTTGATCCCAGGACCCTGAGATCATGACCCAAGCTGAAGGCAGATGCCCAACTGACCTAGCCGCCCAGGTCATCTGAGGAAGTAATAATCATCTTAATAGCTAATAATTATTGAGTGCTAACTCTAGGTCAAGCACTTTGATAAGAATTTTGTATACATTATCTCGCTGAATCCTCAAAACAACTTTAGGTGGAAACTGAGACACATAAAGATTAGGTGACCAAGTCAAGATAATGTCAAGAAAATTACAGATTTAAAACCAGACAGACCATAGAACCTAGTCTCTAACCATTATACACACTGCCTTCATGTAGGCTGTGATGCAGTTAAGTGTAGAGGATTTTCACATACCTGGTGGTCCTTTATTTCCTTTGTGAAAGAAGAAGGAAGAAATTGTCATTTGAGGGTTCCTGGAAAGGCAGCAGGGCAGGGTGCTTGGAGAAAGTGGTGAAGGTCAAATCTGTGGGCAAGGGATAAGTAGTGGAGGTGGCATGGGAGGTCCTATTAGATTAGTCACTAATCTGTTGATCTATTGTTTGAATTTTGTGACCATGCTATTTTCAGTGGTTCTTATGATAGGCCCTGGGTGTGCTATTTCCTAAAGCAATACTTAGCACCCCAGGGGTAGGAGACTTCGCAAGTGGGTTTCATGCAGGATGAGTGTAGAAGGATGAGTCTTGGTGGAATTGTGGGGGCTGGTATGTGTGTTAGATGTGGGATTAGCTGGGACAGGAAGGAAATGAAACGAGGTGACGGCTAATTGATTGTTCAGGGACCAGAGAAACAGACTCCCTTCCCAGTAAGGGGTCATACTTGCAATTACCTCAAAAGTTGGTCCCAAAGGGCCACCTCTCAGAGGCAGGGGACAACAAGAAAGACTTGAGACCCGAAGCTGTACCCCAGAGTGCCCATCCCATGGAGTCAGTATCTGTGTTCTGGGCTGGGATGCAAGAAGGAATTGAGAAATAGGAAAATGTGCTCATGTTGTTTATTGCAGAAAGCCAAGGATGTTTATTTGCTGTATGAGGGCCGAGGCCCTGGTGGCTCTTCTCTGCTCATTGAGGCATTATCTAACAGTGGCTCCAAATGTTATTCAGACATCAGACATATCCTGAACAAGAATGGGTAGGTATAGGTCTGGGGAGAGTAGAAAGGTATGAAGCCTTGAGATTCCAAATCTTTGCAAGGAAAGAACTGTTGTTCCTGGTGGTGTTTCAAGTTTTAAGCATACTTTATCCTTAGAATCCAAAGAAATGATCATTTCTTCTCCCTTATTTCATTTTGTATGAGGCAGGATCCAAAAGACTTTTTCATCAAGTGTAGGAGGGGCCCTCTGTTCCATTTTCCCTATCTGTAGCGATATGATGTCCAGGTCTTAAAATGTACCACCAAGACTGGAATCTTAAATGATGACGTCTTTGTATCTACTAAACTCCACTCAGGGCAGAAAGAAGGGGATGGGGGTATGTTTGGGTTTTTCTCTTGCCCAGGGGTAGCTGCATATCCTCCTTCAGAAGTATGTATAAACTCGAAAGGCTGGGTGAGAAATAGAGTATTAGAATGCAGTGCTATGTGGGGACTGAAGTGTCTCCAGGCATTCAATCTGGTATGTTTCCTTTCCTTTGAGGGGAATGATGGCTGATGGAGCTCGCCACTCTTTTGACAAAAAGGGGGTGATCGTGGTTGGAGTAGAGGACAGAGAGAAAAAAGCTGTGAACCTAGAGCGTGCCCTGGAGCTGGCAATTGAAGCAGGAGCTGAAGATGTCAAGGAAACTGAAGATGAAGAGGAAAAGAATGTTTTTAAAGTGAGTATGAAGCCTTAGTGTTTGGTGAACTTTTGAGAGAGCCCTAATAGATGTGTTAAGGCTTGCTTCTCTGTTTCTTCTTTCTTGTGCCCTGGGGTACAAGTGACATAAAGAGTTCACATATTGCACAAACATTTATTACACGAATACTGGATAGGGCTTACTTTATTGAGGACTATGAGAAGGATTCAGAAGTCTGAAAACTGTATCTCTGCTAGTAGAATTATTCATTATAGTCATTCCATTCAGGTTTTGCAAAGTTCTGACTGGCTTTATCCTTTTTATCTCTTGGCTCCTCACCTCTTGACTTTCTTTTGTCCCTAGTTTATATGTGATGCCTCTTCACTGCATCAAGTGAGGAAGAAGTTGGACTCCCTGGGCTTGTGTTCTGTGTCCTGTTCACTAGAATTCATCCCCAACACAAAGGTGCAGCTGGCTGACGCTGACCTGGAGCAGGCCGCCCTTCTCATCCAGGCTCTTGGCAACCATGAAGATGTGATCCAGGTCTATGACAACATTGAGTAACCAGGCTCTCTGTGCCCCTGGGGTCCTTCCTAGGCAACCTGCAGCTCATTCTGGAGCACAGGCTTCTGCAGCAACTCTGAGATTGAAGCAGATTGGAGGCCTAGCAGGTTAGGAGGCATAAAATAAAGACCTGGAGCTTTGTGGCCAAGGGAGTCATTGCATCTCCATGGGGCCTCTTTGTCAGCTCTGCTGGTGTCTCGTAGCCCTGTTGGATGCGAAGTGGAGCCAACCAGCTAATCAGATTCTGATCTTAGGAATTTGGCCCTTGTGGAAATGGCAGGTGCCCTGAAGGCCCTTGTACTAGAAACTGCTCTTATATAATATAACTGATCTGGGTTGCTAAACTCATAGTGTATAGCTCTTGCATTTTCCTGGGTTTTTGTCCAGCTATTGGGACCCTCTTGACTTCCTTTGAAGGTTTAGTTCCACTACTCCAGTCCCAGGACTTTTTTTTTTTTTTTTTTTTTTAATTGACCAGAGAAATGTAGATCTCTACAGGCACCACTCTGTGCTGGTCTGGTGGCCCAAATCTGTCATTTGTCATGCAAATAGTATTTGTCAAACACCTATGTACCAGGAACTGTATTTAACAGGAGCACAAACTGTTCAGTAGGTACTCTGTGTTAGATCCTGCTCTAAGACATAGGACCTCTGAGGTCAGACACAGGACTGCTGTCTGCTGGAGCTATCCTAGGGCAGCAGGAGCTATACATGCGTCCTTGTTATTTTCGTGTGGTCTCTGTGCCCTCCTTCTGCCAAAGAGCTTAAGGCTCTAACTCAGTAGGAAATCCAGTGCCAATGTTAAGGGACTCCCAGGCCCTGCTTCATCCAGACCCCCTTGTGTTCTGAGATTGATCAGAGCAGACCTTTCAGCATATTGGACTACTCTCAGGAGAGGTGATGACAAGCTGGTTCTCAAAGCTACTTGGTTACCAGAATGCCACTCGAGCTCCTTTTCATCCCTGCTGGCAAATGATGGGGCACTGGCAACTGGAGAGGAAATGAGAAAAGAAGGAAGGGTGAAGGACTGACTCAGATCCTGGCAAGCTGGGAAATTGGGCGCTTCATACCTTTTCCCCTTAAGTGTCACTTTTGAGTTTAGAAAGACCAGGAGTGCCAATCACCTATGCAGGAGCCCATTAAATATGTCAGGCCTGGAATGGCTTTTTGATCCCTGTTATTTACCTACTCATAAGTTGTTTAAACCATTTCTGAGATCAGAATAATTTTCCTGAAGGAGCTTCAGGTAAATGAGGAAAAGAATAAGATCCAAATTGGCTGGCTATAAATAATAACTTCAGCTTCTAGGAAAAACCGGTTACTAATTCCATGATGACTTTAACAGTTGGAGAGCAAAGGCTAAGGGAAGAAAAAAAACAATGAAATAATCCATGAAAATGCCAAAGCATATCCTCTTACACCTCATTTCATAATCATGATACTACCTGGCATTCTTTAGTTTGTTTTGTTTTTTCAAATTGTGTGTGTGTGTGTGTGTGTGTGTGTGTGTGTGTGTGTGTGTGTGTGTGTGAGAGAGGGAGAGGGAGAATCCCAGGCAGGCTCCATACTCAGTACACAGCCTGATAACCGGGCTTAGTCTCAACCTGGAGAACATGACCTGAGCCAAAATCAAGAGCCAGACACTTTTACTGAGCCACTCAGGTGCCTCACATTCTTTAGTTTTTATAGGAGATAACTCATCAAAATATCTGACGAGCACATTCTTA
The DNA here is from genome assembly GCF_048418805.1 of Vulpes vulpes. Taxonomy (NCBI): domain Eukaryota; kingdom Metazoa; phylum Chordata; class Mammalia; order Carnivora; family Canidae; genus Vulpes; species Vulpes vulpes. The sequence continues at coordinate 15,004,329 of NC_132781.1, read as the reverse complement.
AAATAGTGCAATTTAAAGTTTAAGTGCTGCTTTGTAATTTATAGAATACTTTCTTATGTTATTTGATTTTCACAGCAAAACTAAAATAATCAGGCCAATTATTTTATACACAAATGGTCACATAGCAAGCAGGTGAGAATAGGCCTAATACTACATCTTACATTGATCTTGGTTTATAAAAATAGCTGTTTTGTAAATGTTGATTATAATTATGATATAATTAGGAAGAATCTCCTAATTTCTGGTCTGAGAAATCTGCACCAGGAGAGCCTACTGTGGAAGGGAACTTGGCTACTCATGTACTCGTGAATAGTCCTCTAGTAGGATTTAAGGATTTTTGTAACTAGTTTTCTTACAGCAGGGCTTTGGATGGCTCTGCACTGACCCCTGGTGGTGCCCTGCAGTCTTTCCTGCAGCTAGCCTGGCAAAGGCAGAAATGAAACCTTATTTGGACCTGTACTGCCTCTAACTCTGCTAACGAGACCCTTAGCTACATAGGTTAAATAACTATTTAACTGAATAGTTAAGCAGAGAGAATATGAGTTATTCTGCCACTAAAAATTATTTTCTAAAAAATATTTTATGTCAGAAAATGTTTACAGTGTAATGTTAAATGGAAAACAAAGATGTAAAACTCTATAGTATGATCCAAATTTTAAAATATAGTCATACTTTATGGACTTAAAAAGACTAGAAGGAAGTGTATTAGAATCTCAAAGCTGGTTATCTCTGAGTGGTGATGTTGTCACTTTTCTACAATCATATATTTAATCAGGGGAAACATTAAAAAAAAAAAAAAAACAAGTCACATTATTGTCCACCTAGGGAGACAGCATGTGAGAGGCCAGGAGTCAGGCATACCTTAAAGTCAAAAGAATGAGATCTGGTCTTGGCTTGCCTTTGCCTTATCTTTGGTCATTGTCTTAGCAGACAGAATCATTCAATGCCTTACAGCTGGCTTCGGCTCACTTTCAAGTGACCTTTCCATGGGATGGAAATATTTGTGATAGGTTCCATCCATAGCCTTGACTCTTACAGGAAGTGTTCACATGGTACATAGCTGCCTTCCTTCTGCCAGAGGCCTCAGCCAACAGTGGAAATTCAGCCATAGGCTGAGTTACTCTTTTGGGGTTTTTTTCTGTTTTGTTTCTTTTGCTTTACTCTCTGATACTTAGAGCACAAGAGTCAATAAAACTTCACACTTGAAGAGACCCCAACTTGTAGACTTTTATTTGAATTGCTGGGGACACCTCTGGAACCCTTTTGAAGAGGAAATAAATGACCCATTAGGTCTGGCCAGGGCAAGTGTTAGGATAGATACCACACTAGTTTTGACCCAAACCGCTTTCTTCCTTATGCCCTCCCCAGACACTGAGGAGGATAGTAGTTTTTACTTTTCCTCTTGTCTTTCTTTTGTCCATGTGAAAGAGGTAACATCTCTGGTTTTTGAATGAGTAAGTGAACCTCAACTGGAGGGATTCCCTTCCTCCTAAGATATAACCACCATTAACAATCTACTCTGTATTCTATTCATTGGAACCAATCTACTGGGGAACAGATTTCAACTCTTAATTGCCAGAAACCTTGGACAAGAACTTAACCTCTTTGCACCTCTTTGTCTATAAAATTAGGATAATAGTACCTATCTCATAGGGCTGTTTTGAGAATTAAGTAAGTTAACCTATGTTAATCACTTAAAAGAGTGCCTGGCAATAGTAAGTGCTCAATAAATGTTGGCCTTTTTCCCTCCACTAAGTTTGAATGAACATTTTTTAAAAACTGAAATGTGATCACCCTGTACATTTCTGCTTTATGAGTTTTTGTTTTTTTCACTTCACAATGTATCCTGGATGCTGCAATGAACATTACTTATCTTTGCTCACTTGCAAAGTGTTCCTTAGGATAAATTTAAAGAAGTAGAATTTATAAATGAAAAGCAATTTTTTTCTCTATTAGTTAATGTCAGTAATATATAAAATATCATGGTTGTAAAAATCTTCAGTGGTATACTAATCATTCATTAACAATGCAGATAAAATAACTGGTTGAACTGGTGATTGAATATATTCTTTACCTCTGAATTAAAGGAATTGTCATCAGGGGTGCTTGGGTGGCTCAATTAGTTAAGTGTTTGCGTTCAGCTATGGTCATGATCTCAGGGTCCTGGGATCAAATCCCACTTTGGGCTCCCTGAGTCTGCTTCCCCCTCTCCCTCTGCTCCTCCCCCTCCCACCCCCCACCTCTGCCTGCCATGCTCTCTTTCTCGTTGTCTCTCTTCTCTCAAATAAATAAATAAAATCTTTTTTTTTTTTAAGAATTTTTTTTTGGCAGCCCAGGTGGCTCAGTGGTTTAGCGCTGCCTTCAGCCCAGGGCATGATCCTGGAGACCTGGGATCAAGTCTCATGTCGGGTTCCCTGCATGGAGCCTGCTTCTCCCTCTGCCTGTGTCTCTGCCTCTCTCTCTGTCTCTCATGAATAAATAAATAAAATCTTTAAAAAAAATTAAAAAAAATTTTTAATCAAGTCAGATGATAACTTTTTTTTTTTTTTTTTTAAAGAGAACATATACATAAGCAGGGCTAGGGGGCAGAGGGAGAAAGGGAATCTTTTTTTTTTTGTATTTATTTATGATAGTCACAGAGAGAGAGAGAGGCAGAGACACAGGCAGAGGGAGAAGCAGGCTCCATGCACCGGGAGCCCGACGTGGGATTCAATCCCGGGTCTCCAGGATCGCGCCCTGGGCCAAAGGCAGGCGCTAAACCGCTGCGCCACCCAGGGATCCCGAGAAAGGGAATCTTAAACAGGCTTCACACCCAGCCTGGATCCTGACACAGGAATCAATCTCAATCCTGACATCATGACCTAAGCTGAAAAGAGTCTAACCCTTGGGGTGCCTGGGTGGCTCAGCGGTTGGGCATCTGCCTTTGGCTCAGGTTGTGATCCTGGGGTCCTGAGCCTATTCCTCCTCTCTGTCTCTGTGTGCCTCTCATGAATAAATAAAATCTTAAAAAAAGAGAGAGAGAAAAGAATCTGACCCGTAACTGACTGAGTCACCCAGGTACCCTTTGTTTTTCCTTTTTTATACCAAATTCATTGAACTATTCCTGAAAATTCATTCATGTTTATTGTTCCCTATCTAGTGTCCAAGTGTTCTTTTTTTAAAATTTTTTTAAAATTTTTATTTATTTATGATATATAGAGAGAGGCAGAGACACAGGCAGAGGGAGAAGCAGGCTCCATGCACCGGGAGCCTGACGTGGGACTTGATCCCGGGTCTCTAGGATCGCGCCCTGGGCCAAAGGCAGGCGCTAAACCGCTGCGCCACCCAGGGTTCCCTATGTTCAAGTGTTCTTATGCCCTGGAAAGAAAAAAAGAAAGTATTCAGCTGGTATATCATAGGATGCTTGAGGCCCTAAGCATTAGGAGCAGGTTGTGATCCTTGGGGTCAGCTATGGCTTTAGTATTTAACCAGGGGCATCTACTCTATAAAACCAGGGGAACAGACTTGAGAAGGCATGGCCCAGATGGGAGGCTTCACATAGGGAAAATGAAGAGTGAAGAGAGAAACAGTATAGAGAGAGAAAAAATATACAACTACAAGGGCACACTTGTGGAGATCACATTCAACTACTAACATCCCCAGTTCAGGTTCACTTACTTATTCAAAAAAATACTTCTTTTTTGAATGTACTGTGAAAGATGCTAGGCATACCAATTTGAATGACAGCTTTTGTCTCTATGCTTACTTCCTTAAAGGCAATTACGACAGTGGGACAGGTGATTTGATGAAGAAAGTACTAGGTGCCCTGGTACCCAGAATTGTGAGTATTTGTCTGGAAGGGCTTCCTGGAGGGAGTGATGTTCAGGCTTAGTTCTTTCCTGAAAGAATGAGAGGAGTGGGGAAGAGTGGAGGAGAAGAGTGTTTAAAACAAAATAGCAGATGCAGAGATAGAGAGGTAAGATGGACTCTAGTAGTTCCCCATGGCCAGAACATAGATCTGAATGATGGGGTTGGCAGAGATGGGAAGTGGAAAAACTTGTGGCTGGAGAGGTATAGCCTGGGTCCTGAAAGGCTTTCTTAACTACATCCAGGTATTCCACTTATCCTAAGGGCAATAGGAGACTATAAAGATTTTAAGCAGAGCATGACAGAATCAGGTGTGCGGTTTTTTTTTTTTTTTAAGATTTTATTTATTTATTCATGAGAGATACAGAGAGAAACAGAGGCAGAGACACAAGCAGAGGGAGAAGCAGGCTCCATGTAGGGAGACCGATGTGGGACTCACTCGATCCTGGATCCCCAGGATCACAGCCCTGAGCCAAAGGTGGCGCTAAACCACTGAGCCACCTGGGCTGCCCTGAGTTGTGCGTTTTAGAAAGATCACCCTGTGATGTAAGCAGACACTGTTACATGGGGTTTGAAGTAGGATGGTGGACCTGAGGATGGGAGAGAAATGGACAGATTGGTGACATGGTTAAGATTAGCCATGGGCACAGGGGAAATGGAGAGGAAGTTCTCTAAGGGAGAGAATTCACAGGCCCAAGTTGGGAAAGTGTTGATGGCAGAGGAAATACAGAACTATGGAAGAAAATGATGAATTCAGTTGGGACCTGTAGAATTTGAGGTGCCTATTGGAGGCTAGAGGATAATATCTTGGGAGCTCAGAAGAAAGTCTAGTGTGGTAACTTCAGCATGCGAATGTTTGAGATGGCCAGTTAAGGGACAGACAATGGAAATGAAGCCCTCAAAGAAAGCAGTTGCTAGAAGGAGGGAAAATCAGAAGGCTGTTTTTTGACTAAAGACTTACATGGTTGTACTGTAGTTCTTTACTATGTGCAAGCATTCTAAGTGCTGGTGATAGGATAAGGCAGTGAACAGGACAAAATCCCTGCTGCTGCATAGCTTATGTTCATTATAGAGGAAAGACACACCTACAATTTTAGTCACTATGAAGAAAAATAAGGCTGAATATGGGGCTAAAGAATGATGGAGAGAGAGGCTATTTTGGATGGGGTGCTTAGAAACTCGGAAGAGTTGACATTTGAGCAAAGACTCGAATAAAATGCAGGAATTGGCCATGGGAACATCTTCAGGAATAGCATTCTAGGTAGAACAAATGGCAAGTGCAAAGGTCCTGGACTTGGTAGGTTCAAAATATGTTAAGAAGGCAGTGTGGCCAAAAGAGTAATTGTGGGAGAGAGGTAGGAAGGAGGTGAAGATGGCAGGGCCAGCTCCTATTGAGCCTGAAAAACCATGACAGAGTTTGGGTTTTATTCTTAGTGTAATGGGTAGCCATTAGAGGGTTAACAGAAGGGTGATAGCGTGATCTGAATTACATTTTATAAGGATCACTCTGGCTGCTGTGTAGAGAATCATTTTTCAGGTGGCCACAGAGGAGACCGGGTTAGGAGACGAGGGCAGTCATCCAGGAGAGGGTGGCAACTTGGACCAGGATGGTAGTGGTGAGGGGCAGCCCCAGTGGCGCAGCGGTTTAGTGCCGCCTGCAGCCCAGGACGTGATCCTGGAGACCTGGGATCGAGTCCCACATCAGGCTCCCTGCATGGTGCCTGCTTCTCCCTCTGCCTGTGTCTCTGCCTCTCTCTCTCTAGCTGTGTCTCTATGAATAGATAAATAAAATCTTAAAAACAAAACAAAAACAATTAAAAAAAAGAAAGGATGGTAGTGGTGAGAAGTGTTAGATTAAGATACGTTTTGAAACCAGAGGTGGAAAAAAAAAAAAGAAGGAAAAGAAACCAGAGGTGAGAAGACTTAGATATAGGGATGTTAGGGAAAGAGCAAAACCAAGGAAGACTCCTCCTAGGTTTGTATTTCAACAATTGGGAAAATAGAAGAGCAGGGTATTTTAGGGGGAGCAGGAAAGTATAAGGAGTTCAGTGTGAAACTTGTGAAATTGGATCTGTGTTTTAGACATTCCAAGAGAAGCTGCTGAATAAACCATATAGGCAATGGAGTAAGTACTAGATTTCCACTTATTGTCTTTTTGTTTTTATTTTTAAATTTTTAAAAAATATTTTGCTTATTCATGAGAGACACAGAGAGAGAGGCAGAGACCTAGGCAGGGGGAGAAGCAGGCTCCCCCCATGTGGGACTTGATCCCAGGACTCTGGGATCATGCCCTGAGCTGAAAGCAGATGTTCAACCTCTGAGCCACCCAAATGTCCCCACTTGTTGTCTTTTAAAAATATTTATCTAACAGGTCAGTAAAATTAAGGGTCAGATATGAGCCCCAGATTGGGAGATAAGGACCTCTAGCACTGGCTTACTACACACATTCTCACCAGAGTGATACCCCAGTGGGGTGAAAAATGATTCCTAAGGGGTGAAAAAAAAACTTAGATAATACAATGGTATATAGCCTTCAGAGCTCAACCCTATTTGATGAAATCTTATTCTTTAGTATTTAATTTCTCTCATTAGAATTCACATTTAATTAAGTAATTCAGAATTTTCTCCTGGGGGAAAAGAGGAGTGATAATGAAAAAGCAGTTGAGAAACACTGGCCTGGTACAAGAACGTGACCTTTGGGTTGCAGACTTGGTGTGAATCCTGGCTCTACCCCTTGGACTTGGTCCTTAACTTCTCTGAGCTTCATTTTTATCATTAAAATGCAAATAGTATTAATTCAGAGTTACTAGAAAGATTAAATGAGATGATGTGCCTGGCATTGTATAAATTACTGATAATTACTAATTTTCTTTCCCCTTTACTCTTTCTCTCCTTCCCAGAAGAGAGATTATTATAGTTAGGAACTACAATAAACTGGGTAGGGATCTAGTCAAGTGAGAGAATGACACACTTAAAAGCTTGTTGGAGGAAAAAAAAAAACAACAACAACAAACAAACCTAACAGGACAAGGGCTCTGATTAAATAAGGGGGAGGGGGAAGAAAGGAGTGTAGAGAAAGAGGGGAGGGAGTTCAAGGTAATTCATGAGAGATTTGACAGCCAGGGTAAAGCCACCGCTAAAGCTTCTTAGTTGATGGTTGAAAATGGCATCAGAGGAAGATTATTTTGGCGTCTGATTTATATTACACTGGCATAGGGACTAGAGGAAGGGAGCCCATATTAATTGTGATGGACTTGGCATCGGAAGACCTGGGTGTATAAAATGAACAATGGGGGTTGGGGAAATTAATTATGGTCATTCTCTATTTTGAAATATGCAGCCAGTACGATTGTTTTGGAACAATATTTCGGTAGCACGGGAAAACACTTATAATAAACTCTAGGCATACTACCAAACAGTATGAAGCCATTTTTGTCAAACGTTGTATATCTTGGTAGGAAATAGATAAAATTATCTCTGGGGTGGACTTTTTTTTTTTTTTTTTCCAGTTTTAATTCGAAGAGCTCGTATTGCTTTCATAACTAAAGAAAACAGCTTTTATCCGAAAGACCCTCTCGGACTTTGCCGCTGGCTGGTTTGGGCCCTGGCCAGCCGCGGAACTCCCAGACTTCCGAGGACGCACACTCCCTTACTACCCGAGCCCCTCGGAGGGTGTGGCCCCGGAGGTAGGAGACCCAGAAAGGGCGGGCAGTGCGGAGGCCGCCCCTGCCTCCCGGCTAGCGCAGCGTCCGGACCGGAGGACTTGTCGGGGGATCGGGCGGCGGAGGTGGCCACGCGCCGGGAAGCGCTCGGAGCCAGAACCCTCCCCGCTTACTGCGCGCCCGCCGTGGGCACAGGGAAGGGCAGGGCGCCGGCCCGTGAGGCCGTTCGAACCGCCGGGAGCTGGGACGGCGAGAGGCCGGCGGCCCCCCCAGCCGCTTTCCCAAACTCCAGCCCCAGAGTAGCCGGAGGGGAACAGCGCCAGCCCGCGCGCCCGCGGAGCCCTAGTGACGGACGGGAGGTGGGAATGTGGGCGGAGCCTCACGCACGAGCCGTGATTGGAGCAACTAGCACCTCCCGGGGCGAGGGAGGGCGAGACGGCGAGGGATGCGCAGAGGCGGGTGCTCAGCGCCCTCTGCGTGATTGGCCGGCCGGGAGTGAACCGGGCGCTGTTCCGGTGATTGGCAGGCGGTAGACGGCCCTCGGTAACGGCCTTGGCTTCGCCCATTGGCATCCTGCTCGAGTAGGCGGGATTGGTTCATCGTGTGGTGCTGATGATTAGCTGGCGACCAAGAGGGTGCTGGGGAGAGAGCGGGGTCGGGGGGGCGACTGGGGCCGCGACTTCCTCCCTGTTATTGGCTGGTGAAGTGGGTGGGGGTGGCACGAAGGCCCAGCGGCTGCCTGGGATTGGCGGACGCTGCGGTGAGTGACAGACGAGGGGGCGAGCTGCGCGACCAGCGGTTTGTTTTTCGGAGCGTTCCTGAGGTGGAGAACGGTGGCCGGACGGAGCGACTGCGGGACTGGGAGACTGGCGGGCGGGCGGGCCGAGCGGCGCCGCCGAGGCCGGGCTGGGCCGAGCCGAGGAGCGCCGGGGATGTAGCGGGCCACCCTGCCCATGCCACAGCGCCCGGCCGCGGGCGGAGCCGGAGCCGGAGCCTGGGGAGGCGGCGGGGGCCCCGAGCGCAGCCCGCGCCCCCCGCGCGGAGCCAGGCCCGCTGCCGTCCCCGCCGCCCGGGCCCCCGGCATGCAGCTCCGGCTGCGGAGGTGACACTCGGGCCCGAGCCGCCGCTGCCGCCATCGCCACCATGGGTGAGTGTCGCCACCGCCCCGGCCTGTGCCCGCGCTGCTCCGCGTCGCCCCGCCCCGGGCTGAGGGGAGGAGGACCCTGGGCCGCCGCCTGACAGGCATGGACAGCCCACCCGGCCCGGGCTGCGGACTGCCGGCGCCCGCCCGCCCCGCTCGCCGCTCGGCGGCCCAGGCGGGGGTTCGGCTTTCCCCGGCCTGCCGGGGCGGTCCGGGCCGGCGGAGCCCGCTGGGCAGCCTCCTTCCGGGCCGCGCGACGGGCGCATCCCGAGGAGGCGGCGGCGGGATCGAGGGCCCGTGCTCGGCGGGGCAGCCCGCTCCGGCCCGAGCGAGCCGGCCCGCGAGCCCGAGGGCGGGGGAGCGGGGGCTCAGTGTGGGGCCCGGGCTGGAGGCTGGTGCAGGCCCAGCTGCTGTTGTGTCTTTTCCTTGATTTGCTTTTTTTTCCTGCCTGTGTCATTTCCTTCCCTTTGCTCACACAGGCCGGCCAGCGAGAGTTCCCGGGGCTTGCTCTCGAGCCCTGTGCGCGCCCCAGCGCAGGGGGGAGGGCGTGCGGGGAGATAGGCTGGGAGATGATTAAAACGGCAATCACTGTTATCAACAGCGCGGTTGAGAAACGAGAGCCGCACGCAGATTGCTAGAGGGTAGGAATTGGTAGGGGACTGCCAGCTGTAATTCACATCCTACTTTTTGAAAAATCTGGTTGCAGTGTTTTACAGCCATTATTTTTATTTAACGGTATCCCTGAAATTATGTAACTTTTAAAAGAAGCATTCACTGCGCTAAAGAATCTATGAAATCATTTCCTTTTTATCAGTACTTGCAATTTCTGTTGTAAAGATGTAATCTAAGAAATGCTTCTGATGTCTTCCACACGCGGCATTTACACTGAATTACATTTTGTTGTCCTTCTTGGTAATTTAGCAAATGATTATTGGACTAGGTTAAGAAACAGATAACATTTTAGATGTACTTTGCTTCTCTTGTTCGGATGAGTTACTGTGATACTGTCGTCCACAATCACGAGTTTTGCAAAGCATTTGGTACTGTCCTAAATAACCAAGGAGTCAGTGAAAGGATCCTTTGCAAAGGCATTTGCTGTATCTGAAGTGCCATGCATGAGAAGAGGGAACGTTAATATTTGCTTTGCCCTATAGCAAGGTCAGGTCATTTTTGTAAAAGGTTAAGCGTATGCTGTGTCACATTGGGCAGATACTGTTTTACTGCCTGTATCTACACTATGCCTTTGAATGAATTGCCTTGTTCTATTTCATGCTGCCCTTGTACAGTAAAGGATGGGTTTGTTCATTTGCTGGGTGTACGGTTTCCTTCCCGTTCTTTGCTTTAAAAGTGCTTGCTTTTCTGGGGTAAGTCTCCTGTGACTGTAAGCAGAAAAGGAACCCAGTAAGGCTTGGTATTTTAAAAAATAATTCTACAAATACCAAACGTTTACTATAAATGGGGCACATGATTCTTCATGTCCTCCCAGGCTTCAAACATTTATCTTGTGTTTTGGAATTTGATGATTGTACTCAGTCCTTGAATTGGCTTGTGAACCTCTGTTTGTGATGGTCTTTCCTCTTCGTCTTGTGAGGGCAGTGTTAAGGCCCAAAAGGGAATGTGTAATACTTAAGGATGGGCAGACTCCCACTCCCCACTTTCTTGACTTCTGAATCAGTCAGAGTGTCCAGATTTGTTGACTTCATTTTAATGTCCAACATGAAAATAGTTCTCAGCCTGTTTTCACATTTCAAGACATTCTTAAAAACTATTTCAAGTGTATGAGTTTTTGGAGAGACAGTGATGGGGAAGAAAGGGACTATATACGTAGGGGCCGGAACCCCAAAGGAAAAAGGACCAGGAACTCTGCTTTCTTATTTGTCCCCATGTCTGTTTTACATAAAGAAATTGCCTTACTTTCTTTAGCAGGTTCCCTTTGTACCTACTCTCTCTTTTTTGTAGATGACCTTGATATGCAATTAGAGCTAATACTGAATGCTTCCAGAGCCTGGATCTTTAATTTACCTTATAAAAGTTTCAGCAAGGATATATACACAGTCAGTCTTTTAAATATTGCTTTCCATTTTGGTGATGTGTATGATGAATAAAATTCCCAGGTTAGTTTGCTTTAGTTGTGGTTCTGAGTAAACTATGATACAGCAAGAGGTTGATAAGAAAGACATACAGACTTATTAATATTTTCATTATATTTGTTAAACTTCAGCCCAGTGAGGAAAGGACCAAAACTAATTTGAGTCCCTGCCCTTCAGGTTTTTTGATTAACAGTCATACTTCCCTGAGCTGTTCAAAGCCCCAGATTCAAGCTTGTTTGACAACTTGGGTTGGTAATAAAAACGGGTTAGATTTTATATTGGCTGTTAGCCCCGGTAAATATTTAGTGGGAACTATACTTATCCCCCCGTAGTACACTTATCTTTGTAAATAATAGGGAATATGGAGATATGCTTCTTTTTTTGGCTTTGATATTATGTGGTTATTAAAAAAATTGGGATTGACTGGTCATTTTTCTTGGTCACACTAGAATTCTCTCCCAGTTTTAGTAATTATAGTGGCAAATGCTATTAATGCTTGAGACTAATTCACTAGCGTACATTTGGATTTTTTATAAATGCAGTCTGAAACTTAGTGGGAAGTGTTACTGAAAAACGTGTAACAACTTGGAAATGTTACAGGAAACTACAGTGAACTGGGTATAGGATTAAGGATGAGTTGATTCTGCTTTAATAGCTTGGCTAGAAGTCAGAATCATTGTGATTTATAGGCACCTTGGGTCTCTAAGGTTCCAGGGCTGTTGTGAGCTCCCAGTCAGACCAGTGTCAACTTGGCTTGTCTAGAACCTGACCTCCTGTATAGACTGGCCAACAACTGTTTTTGTTTTTTTTTTAATTTTTATTTATTTATGATAGGAACACAGTGAGAGAGAGAGGCAGAGACACAGGCAGAGGGAGAAGCAGGCTCCATGCACCAGGAGCCCAACGTGGGATTCGATCCCGGATCTCCAGGATCACGCCCTGGGCCAAAGGCAGGCGCCAAACCGCTGCGCCACCCAGGGATCCCCCAACAACTGTTTTAATTGAAATTGGGGTCACAATTTAATGACTCAGCATGGCTATGTGTTGTCTAGATTTCTGGTATTTTTTTAAATGACAGTTGGATTTCTTTTTTTTTTTAAGACTTTATTTAGGGGTGCCTGGGTGGCTCAGTCCGTTAAGCCTCTGCCTTTGGCTCAGGTCATGATCCTGGGGTCATGGGATCAAGCCCCACATTGGGCTCCCTGCTCAGCAAAGAGTCTATTTCTCCTTCTGCCTCTCGCCTGGCTTGTGTACTCACTTGCACTCTCTCGCTCTCAAATAAAATCCTTTATTTATTTGAGAGAGAGAGCTTGTGCCAGCGAGCAGGAGTGGGGAAGGGGGACAGGGTAGGGCAGAGGGGGGTAGAGAAGCAGACTCCTCGTTGAGCAGGGAGCCTGGCTCAATTCCAGGATCCCAGGATCATGATCTGAGCTGAAGGCAATTGCTTAACTGAGCCACCTAGTGCCCTTGACCATTGGATTTTAAAACTGAATTTTAGGCATTTATAAAAAGTAAATAGCTAAGTGAGTATTAGGGGACTACACAAAGGATAAGGAGCAATTTTCTTGGTTCTGTCTACGTAAGCTAGTCTTTGCCCATTTATTGTCTCTTACATGTCAGGAACAGTATTAGGCCTTGTATCTGCATTTTTCCTGTCCTTAAGAAGTTATCTGGGATCCCTGGGTGGCGCAGTGGTTTGGCGCTTGCCTTTGGCCCGGGGCGCGATCCTGGAGACCCGGGATCGAATCCCACGTCGGGCTCCCGGTGCATGGAGCCTGCTTCTCCCTCTGCCTGTGTCTCTGCCTCTCTCTCTCTCTGTGACTATCATAAATAAATAAAAATTTAAAAAAAAAAAAAAAAAAAAAAAAAAAAAAAAAAAAAAAGAAGTTATCTTAAAAAGGTAAGGTGAACCAGAAATATGTAAACAAGTGAATGCAAGGAGGTGGTGTAGGTATTTTGTTAAAACTATGTACCGGTGCACAGGAGTGAGAGATCAATTCTGTAGTTTTGGGGTTGGCATACATAATCCTATAGTTTCTAGACCTTTAGATTAATTTCATTAAATGTAAAAATAAAATATAGTGGTGATATGTTGATTCTTCTGAGGAAGATACTCATATTACTTTGTAATATGTATTTTTAAATTTGGGGGGCACCTGAGTGGGTCAGTCAGTTTAGCATCTGTCTTCAGCTCAAGTCGTGATCCCAGGGTCCTGGGATTGAGCCCTGTGTTGAGCTCCCTGCTCAGTGGGGAGTCTGCTTCTCCCTCTCCCTCTGCCTCTCTCCCAGGTTGTGCTCAATCTGTCTCTTGCTCTTGCGCACTCTCTCAAATAAATAAATAAAATCTTTAAAAATAAAAAAAAAATAAATGCATTTTAAACCATCAGTTACTTTGGAAGGGCTGTTATAGCCCAGAAACAGAAAAAAAATCAGAATTTGACTTTGAGATCTAGCAAAGCTCTACCATTGTCCATGAAGGATAAAAAGTTTCTTGTCAATGAGGCTCGGGCCTTTTTCCTTGTACTTACTATAAAATGATGTTTCCCCAGGTATTGACAAGGTGGCAAGGTGGATCAGTGGGAGAATATGAAATATCATGAGATTAAGATAGTAATGTGACCCAGGGACACTTTGAAAACAGCATCTCTTGGGTGAGCAGTGTGATCAGACCATCTGGCAGTGCTGGGTAAAGTGCTGGCCACATAAAGAAATAACATTGTTAGTTAAGTGAAAACAATTAGAACATTACTTTGGGGATTTGTATATATGGAAAAGGGAGAGTGTCTGACATGGTAAACATGTTATATAGGACAACAATGTTTATTGAAGGACATGGTGCTACTAGAAACTTTTCAGGGTTTTTAGCCAAGGGAATTCATAAATGGGCATGCCTTAAGACCCTACTTTTAGATAGAGTAATAGTTCAGTCTGGAAGATTGACTTCATGCTGAAGCTAAGGAGAGAGGAGTATATTTCCTGGCAGCCCCCAGACCATAGGTCAGGGTATCTGGAGAAGAAAAGAGTGCACACTGCTGAATAATTATGGATAGCTATCTGCTTAAGACTGCTTAAGAGCTTCCACTAAACTCTAATCCTTATTTCATAGATCCTTTCTTTTCTATTTTCTGTGAATACTCCTTCCCTCTATAGTCATAACCCCTTAATCTCTAGAATTAACTTCTTCCTCTGTGCTTCTTCCTGGTAGCTTTTAAGTGTGTCAAACCACCCCCATCCTCAGGAAATATTTTCAAGGTTATAGCACACTAACTATTACCCCAGCCTCAAGTTGTTCATGGGTAAAGTTCACAAATGAATTGTTGATTTCTACTACTTCCAATTTCCTTTTAATCTTTAGCTTCTTGATTCCCTTTAAAATTGTGTTTCTACCTCTGCCATTCTATTGGGCCTGCCTGGCCTGTGCCTGCCACTGTCCTTCTTTGGTCCTGACTTCTGTGGTGCCACTCCTGGTATTTTTTCTTCCAAACCTCTTAAAGCCTCCTTTGCCAGCATACCTTCTTCCTACTCTACTTGATAAGGATTATTATTCATTGAGGATCAGCCCCTGACCTACTTTTTTTTTCCCCTCAGTCCCCTCACTTGCTTTTAGGTCCTTTCTCATCTTCAGTTCATTTTTTAAGCTCTCACATAGCTGGAACAACTTGATTTTCTGAAAGAATTCTTATTCTGTTAATAATTATATAAAATAATCTATAAAACTGCTTCCTACTCACTGAAAACAATTTTTTACACATGCCAGATTATGTACTCTAGTTTATATATTGTCTAAGTCAATCGCTTTATTTGTGTCACCTTGTATTTGGGTGTCATTCATCCTTTTACCCCTAAAATTTGAACATCTTAAAGTATCTTTCAGAACTATCTAATGTATATTACATACTGGTACTCAGTGAATGGGTATTTTTAATGACTAATAAAAATCCAGGAATAAAATTAAGTATTAGGGTAGATTAAATAGTGTCCAGTCTTTTCCACCAACCTTTTTCCATTGATAATAATAGCCAGCATTTTTTAAGCATTACTAAGTGTTACTTTGGTACCATGAGGAATAATTTGTAAGTTCTTTTTCCCTTAGCTCTCACAACAGATCTGTGAGATACTTTTATTATTTCCATTTTACAGATGAGGAAACTGAGGTTTAGGGTGAATAAGTGATTTGTTCAAAGCCTCTTAAATCCAGGTCTTTCTGACTTCAAAGTGCATATAAATGACTGCTGCACTCTAAGAAAGCTTCTATTGGTTTTTTTAAGTTTTGTTTGTTTTTATTTTTAAGGAATACCATATTGGAGTTCTGATAATTCAGTTAAAATCTCAATCCAGGAAGAAATGCCTAAAAGAGCCACTTGATTTACTTCCTGTCTTTATCCACATCCTCAGTTTGAAGTATCAGTTTAAGAACTTGCCTGCCTCTAGCAGTGTTTTCAACTTTGACACAAAATCAGATTCTATAACCCTGTGTCACTTGTGTCAGTTATTCTGGGTTTTGGGAGATAGTACCAAACTATTCCTCTAGTGTGTTCTCAGCACTGGAACTACCAAACAAGTTTATCCATGAAGTAATGCCAGGAATTGGTTAGCTTCCTGGAAACCGAATTTGTCAACCTGATAAACCAGCTCTTATAATAGCATCATCTTATACAAAATTAGAAATGATTTGTCATGGATTTGACTTGAAAAGCATGTGTGTTTTCTGTCTCTGTGTATGTATTCACATCCATCTTGGTTCAGTATCTGAATTGAGACAACAGAAATTACAGGGTGGTTACCTTGATACTGAAAACTCCTATGTATTCTCCGGTTAGGAATAGCCCTGAATGTGCCTCAGAAAACAGTTATCTAGTCATAATCCTCTTTATGTGATCCCAGTGTACTGTTACAGTTGGCCTCAAAATTGTATACACATATATATTAAATAGTATATAAGCCAACTTAATTTATAAGCCTACGTGTATTATGTATATAAGCCAGTCTTCCTAGCTTAGATGTTATGCTCTAATTTTTAAACCTTGGTTGGGAGGTTAAAAAACAAAACAAAACAAAAACAAACAAAACAAAATATCATGCAAGTTCTCTTTCTTTAAGGGCCCTATAGGGAAATCACTAGAAAATATAAAATAATTGATGGGACATATGTTTTTGTTTGTTTGTTTTTCACAATGACTGTTTATCTTGGGATGTACATGTTTTAATTTTGACATGTCTTATTGTAGATACCCACTTCCTTTTCATTCACTCTCCCATTGATTTATCCTTTTGGTTCTACATCTACTCTCATACACACTTTGGTATATATTTTGAAATGGAATTAGATGGGAAGCTACTCTACTAGTGCTTTCCTGTACATGTTAAGTCTAATTTTACTTTTATGAGTAGACAGAAACCTCCACATGGGCACCGTCTTCCTTTCCTGCACTTCCTCAGACGGGGCATGTAGGGCGCCTGAGCACATTTGATCTAAAAAGAGGGAAGAGACAAATAGCCCCGATTTATTCCACAAGGTGTTAGAACATTTCCAAGGCACAGTGACAAAAGACAAAAGATAAGTGCTTTCTGGGTGGAGTCTCTTGTACTTCTTTTAAGGTGTGCCCTGGGTCCCCAAGTGACTTAGCTGTCACCAGAACATGTGTAACAACTCATCTTTCATATTCCTTTCCAGATCAACAGGTTTATTTTCAACTCCCAAATGCTATTTGAGTAGACCAGGATCTCTTGAAGGACCTGGGATAATTCTGCAAAACACAGAATTGGGCTGGTTTGGATTCTGGGTTTTGTCCAGTTGTCTTCAGTGCATGAGAATTCTAGTACTCCATGCTATTTCAGGAAAAGGGGATTAAAAGTAATGCCAATAAGGGAGAGACAATACATTGCTTGGTCACTTAGGGAAGAAAAACAATAGAACTGCCTTTTGGCTTCCCTGTAAGAAGCAAAAGGCCTATAAACTTGTAAAGAGTTGGGAGGGGGGCTTTCAAAGACTAGGCTTGTAAAACCTACGACCCAGCAATTGCACTGCTGGGGATTTACCCCGAAGATACAGATGCGATGAAATGCCGGGACACCTGCACCCAATGTTTCTAGCAGCAATGTCCACAATAGCCAAACTGTGGAAGGAGCCTCGGTGTCCATCGAAAGATGAATGGATAAAGAAGATGTGGTTTATGTATACAATGGAATATTACTCAGCCATTAGAAACGACAAATACCCACCATTTGCTTCGACGTGGATGGAACTGGAGGGTATTATGCTGAGTGAAATAAGTCAATCGGAGAAGGACAAACATTCATGGTCTCATTCATTTGGGGAATATAAATAATAGTGAAAGGGAATAGAGGGGAAGGGAGAAGAAATGGGTAGGAAATATCAGAAAGGGAGACAGAACATGGAAGACTCCTGACTCTGGGAAACGAACTAGGGGTGGTGGAAGGGGAGGAGGGCAGGGGGTGGGGGTGACTGGGTGGCGGGCACTGAAGGGGGCACTTGACGGGATGAGCACTGGGTGTTATTCTGTATGTTGGCAAATTGAACACCAATAAAAAATAAGTTTATTATTAAAAAAATAAAAAATAAAACAACTTGTATTCAAAACAGCTACCTGAGGTCCTTGCTTGGTACCTTTTTAAATGTGCTCTTCTACATGGGACGCTTTAAGAATAAGTCTGTGTGTGACTCTGACCCATTATCAGCTCTCCATGAATTCATCTTTTCACTCAGTACCCTACTACACAGAACTGTGTTGTTGTTCACTCCAACTTTTCATCTGTTTTTCCTGGTTGGGTTTCTCTGGCACTGGAAGAAATTGCCCTGTTTGAGCACCTCCCTTGCCACTGTGAATTGGTAAATACTGCTGCCAGAAATCTTATGAGATTTGTTAAGAATCCATTAAAATTTAAGATGCCATATTATGACCTCAGTTATCTACTTTTGAGACATCAGATACATGTGATTATAGTTACAGCGTCTGTCATTTTACCTGGGCAGAACTCCGTGAGTATTAGTCATATAATTTGTGATAGTAATTTGCTGTTCTGTATTTCTTTTTAAGTTTTTACTTAAATTCCAGTTAACATACAGTGTAACATTAGTTTCAGGTGTACAATTTTGTGATTCAACACTTACCTATGGTCCATATTAAAGTATCTTAGCCCATGTACTCTCTTTCATTGCAGACGAACAGGAGGCATTGAACTCAATCATGAAGGATCTGGTGGCCCTCCAGATGAGCCGACGTCCCCGGGTGCCTGGATATGAGACCATGAAGAACAAAGACTCGGGTCACCCAAATAGGCAGGTGTGTGTGGCCATGGCAGACCCAACTAAAATTGCTAGGGAGGGATTTTCAAACGGGTAAATATTTGAGAAGCCAAGGCTATTCAACTACTTGGCTTGAATGCTATTGGCCCTTCTCTTTCACAGTCCATTAAATGGTAAGTGATATATACCAGTCAGATGTGGGTCATGATCTGAATGCCCAAAGTCTTGTGTCTAGTGTTTCATCTGTGGAGAATAAGAATGATTCCTTCACTTTTAGGGACAGTATTCATATAACTGTTCCTTTACTGATTGTTTGGTAAACGTTTAAATCCAGATTCATAATCGCTAATTCAGAATGTTTTTAGTTACCTTACAGTGTATACTTAGAAAAAATTAATTAATTTTAGTATTAGTTTATATAAAATATAATTAAGAATGGAAATTTATTTAATGAAATTTCATATAATATACTCTAAAGGTAACAATGAGGGATTTTATTATTGTTGTTTACAGTTGTTTCCCCTTATGTTAACTCAGGTAGTTGAGAGTGTCTATTTTATTGAGAGTTGTGTGCTTCTTTAGGAAAACAACTCCTATTTTTGTTAACATTTAAACTCCTGTGCTGTTAAGAACCTTCTTCTCACCTCCAGTGCATTTACAAACTCCCTGATTCCTGGGTATTTTGGCCTGCAGAGAAGAGTGAATGATTCCTTCCTAGTGGCTGTCTAGTGCCATATTGTATGGCTGTGTTTGGTGTGTCTGACGAAAATTTACCCATGCCTTTCTCCCTTGTGGTTCTCTTTGTTATCAGCTAACCTTCTCTTTCCTCATTTGCACCTTGTTTACCATTTCTTCAGAAGAATCCTTGGTTCCTAGAGAAAGAGTAAGGCCCTAGAACTTTTACTGCCTAAGGTCTGCTAGATAAAGCCTCTCAGAGTATTTCCTGCCTTTAGGAAAACTAGGGACCCTGAGTCCTTTTATTCTATGATACAGCAGAAGGATTAGTTTAGAAAGCTGCTTTTATTTTTATGGCTACCTTACAGAACTAGGGAACAACAGAATAGGGCCCATTCTTGTACTGTTTTCATACATTATTCTAATTGTGTGGGTTCTGCCTTGTGGTAACTCTTTTCTATTCAAAGCTGCTTTTGGAAGGAGCATTTTACCAGAAGTGAGTCCCCTCCCCCAGGCTTGAGCCTAATGACCTCACTTTCCTTCCTGTCTTCCTATGTGGAGTGTGCTGCTCCAGTCAGCTGATCTTTCTCCAAATGGGGAGCATGGACATCAGTTAGGTGAAAAGGGGAAGTTTTCTTGAGTTGAAAGGACCAGGCTAAGAAGAGGATGGCGGTGTGGTGGTCCCTGATCTTCGTTGAAGGGAGATTACCTTTGTGAAATCCTTCTGCTTAGAGCCTAAAAGTTATTATAAGAAAGTTCCTGATCTTTTGCTCTGCCAGCTGTTGTGTTATTGAGGTGAAGTCCATAGTTATAAAGGGAGAAGCCTATAAAAAAGGATTGACTCTGGTTAGGAAGTAATCTTAACAAGAAGTAGTGGCTCTGAGGACCCACCATTTACCTGAATATCATCAAATTTTTTCTGTTGCATGAAGGATACAAATTATTAACCTCAGTTTTTTTGTTTTTGTTTTTGTTTTTTAAAGATTTATTTTTATTTATGATAGAGAGAGAGACAGGCAGAGGGAGAAGCAGGCTCCACGCCAGGAGCCTGACGTGGAACTCGATCCCGGGACTCCAGGATCGCACCCTGGGCCAAAGGCAGGTGCAAAACCGCCGAGCCACCCAGGGATCCCCAGTTTTTTTGTTTTTAAAGAAGAAACAGAACAGTAGCGTCTCAGCCCTTCTGAACAGCCCCACAGTAACAACAAGCTAATGTGCAGGGGCCAGTGAGAAAAAAATTTTTGGCAAGGGGGCGCCTGGGTGGCTTAGTCGGTTGAACATCTGCCTTCAGCTCAGGTTATGATAATAGGGTTCTGGGATCGAGCCCCGCATCAGGCTCTCTGCTCAACGAGAAGCCTGCTTCTTCTTCTCTGTCTACCCATCCCCATGCTTATGTGCTCTTGCTCTACTTCTTTCCCTGTAACAAGTAAATAAATTAAATTAAAAAAAATTTTTGGAAGGGAACCAAATTACCCATTAAAACTAAAATGTGCTTTCAGATCTGATCCAAGTGCTAGACAAGTGTGGAGTTCATTTCTTAGACAAGTCATCTTAGTGAATTTGTAGGGAGTACTGGTTTCTCATTACCTGTGTTCTGTGCTTTTAGTCATTTCACAGAACAATATTGTTCCGAAGCAGCCTATGTCAGTACTGTCCAGTATACTTTGTGTGATGATAGAAGTGTTCTGTATCTGTGCTGCCCACTGTAGTAGCCATTAGCCACATGTAGCTATTGAGCAACTGAGCAAATGAATTTTGGATTTTATTTAATTTTAATTGAAATACCACTATGTGGGTAGTGGCTACTATCTTGGACAGCACAACTTTATATATTATATAAAGGACTATATAGGACTTTATATATTATATAAGGGACTGTTGTTTTGTGGGGCAAGAAATTAAGTGCCTGCTTAGAGGTATTCACCGATTCATTGGGATGTTCATTGCTCTGCATAGGTCATGTGTTTCTACACATTGTGATAAGGTCATCAGTGGGAATCTTATTTGAGGTTCTATTCCAGGAGGCATGGGGATCTGGGGGAAATGTGAAGCTATGGAACTAGCATGGCTGTTTAGAAATGGAAGCTCAGAGTTTTATGCTAATATTAGGTAAAAGGGCAACGGAAATGTCAAGATCACTTTTTCCACTTAATAAAGTCAAGATAGTAGAAGTCTCTCCTGGGAATTGTAACAGATGTTCAGCTTCTGACCAGAAGGGATGTTCTTCAGCAAAACCCAAGCAGAAAGGGGAGAAAGTCTCAGTGAATCCCTTTTAGGAAGGATGGGGTGAAATGGGGGTGGGGGGAACCTTGGAGGGAGATGTGTTTACAGCTTAGTGTAATGAAAATAACTTGGCCTAAGAGTCTGATGGCATTAATAATCTGTTAACATAGGACTTTATAGTTTACAGAGTGAATCCATATTTATTATTTTTATTGTTTTTGTTTGCTTGGACTTGGGATAGGATTAAACTGTTTTTTCCCTTACCAGTTCTTCTACCAGAAGGTCCATATTTGGGAGAGAGGAATGAAAGATTAAAACCTAATTTAAGTGGCTTAGAGATGCCAGATTAGCTAGGAAATGTCAAATAGGGCTAAAGATTCAAATTGCAGAGTCCAGCTGAACGTAACCAAGTATTGTGGCCAGCAGGAAAGGTTGATTATTCAGGGAGGGGATGGCACTGGCAGAGGCAAAGAGCACTTACTTCAGTGTGAGAAGGGGAGTACTGGCTATAAGGCAGAGCTGAGACTGGCATAGCCTCATGGGGCTCAAGCTGGACACAGCAAAGGAAAGCCAGAAGAGATGTGAGTTCATTGACAGAAATCTTAGGGGTGCTGAGGCCTAGAAGAACTGGAAAGACCTAATTTGATATCTCAGTTTGGTAGGACCTCAGACTTCCTCTTCCCTAAGTGAACAAGCTAGGTAACCAACTGAAAAAGAGAATGCATTTGGCAACAACTAAGCATTCTGAGCAGCTGTGGGAGTACGTGGGCAATGAGGTGCTTAGCTATGAACTGTTTGTTAGGAGGTAGGCTCTGTGTTCGTTTCTTCTTCCTCCTGTACATTAGATCCTTGGAAGCCTACAGCCCGGTTAGAGCTGGCTGAACATTTTAGATGTGTGGCCCATCCTGCGTGTGGCTGGGGTCTGTGGACAGTTTTGTGGGCCACGATGAGCAGTATCTCTTTATTGGTCATCAACTCACAGTGCTTTTTCAATAGGTGCAATTTCTCTATAAAGTTGACATCTTAGTGTGGTGAGAAAAGCACTGGCTTGCAAGTCATTATTACTAATCCATTAATTTAGGATTTTACAGTGTACAGAGTGCTTTCAACAACAGTTAACAATAATAACAACAACTATAAGTATGTGTACAATACTTTAAAGTTTGCAAAGTGCTTACACAGAGGTATTGAATAGAGCCAGGAAGTAAACTCAGATCTTCGACTCCCAGTCTCAGTAATTTTATTGTGTGTAAGTCTAATAAATAATCTTTTTAAATCTCAGTTTTTCCACCTGAAATATAGACATAATAATACCCACTTTATCTCTTAAAGTTGTTGTAAGATCATAGACAGAATGTAATGCATTTTGTACATTGTGAAACAAATGTATAGAGTAAAGTGGTAGTGATTACATCACTTCTGTTATGCTCTGGCATTGGGTGCATGAGCTCTAAAGAAAGCTTCTAATCAGAACTCTGCATACTGTCATGGAACTGAAAGGGTTAAGTTTTCTACCTTTATTGGATTGTTATTCCTGTCTATCAGATAGTCCTTTGCAAACTTCTGAAGCTAGCCTAATTTCTAAAAATCCCAGTGGGGGAAGAAATAGAATCTTTAATTCCTGTTTTTCTCAAATCTTATCAGACTGGTAAGTACAGGCTTGAACAGAAGTCAGGCTCTCCTGGGTCTGACCTTGCAGATGGTCACTAGTGGGTGCGTCAGAATGGAAAAGTTGCTTTCCTCATTGCAGGCACTAGCAGAGCAGAGCTTTTGGCTATCAGTTCTAAAGGAGGAGAATTCTAGGGGCTTTTCCTCCAGTAAGGTCACTGATTGAGCAGACTGTCTTTTGCTTTTACTGTGATAGACCTGGCTCTTCAGGACTTCCTTTCTCTTTCAAGGGTTGTTGATAAGATAGTCTGGGTAGTTTGAAAATACAACCTAAAACAATATGCATGCCTGGCATTTTGTTTTGTAAGAAGGTTGCTTTATATTTTATATACATATATACATTTACATTTGTGTATGTGTGTGTGTATGTGCACGTGCGTGCACAGTGGTGGTTTGTTAGGCAGCAGTAGGTAAACAATACACCATTTAATCATTGATTCATTCAGACACTCATTGAACTTTTCCTGCATGTCAAATGAATGCAAGGACTGAGGATATAGAAAGAACTAGGGCAAAGAAGGTTGCTTTATAATAATCTCTTCCATTGATCTCTTAGGACTTTCCAGAGTCAGACAAAATTATTTTCCTTGTCCTTTTTTTCCTCTTCTTATTTACTTACAATCTTTGGCAAAATAAGGATTCCAGTGCCAAAGCTGGGGGAGCCATCAAAGATACCTAGCAAATACAGAGGAAAAAAGAGCTACAGAATCAGAGAGAAGGCACTCAGAGCAATGGCTAGCTGAGGCCTTTGCCAAGTCAAATTAGTTGAAAAACGTTTGTTTAATAAACTCTGGGTTTTTTTGAAAGATTTTATTTATTTATTCATGAGAGAGAGAGAGAGAGAGAGAGAGAGAGAGGTAAAGACATAGGCAGAAGGAGAAGCAGGCTCCATGCAGGGAGCCCAATGTAGTACTCAATTCCGGGACTCCAGGATCATGCCCTGGGCTGAAGGCAGGCGCTAAACCACTGAGCCACCCAGGTGTCCCTAATGACCTCTGGTTTTTGTAGGGATTCTTGGGGGAGCTCTTTGGGTTGCATGTTCAGTTGTTGAGTTTAGAAGATTATTTCTATTTAAGTTTAGCATCATTGTCGGTTACTCCTGTCATCTCTGCTAAGTTCCCAGATCTGTAGTTTAACCTGCACTATCCCCCTGCACATGGCCTTCACTATTACTGGATTGGCTGTGGTAGGCAGGGGACTTGAATTTGCCTACATCTGAATTTTTGTCCTGGAACTTTTTTTCTTAGCAGGGATGGCACCTGTCCTTCAGTTTAACATGTGCATGTAGTCAAACCTCTTAGACGTACAAAGAAATATATTATGTTCCCTGTACCCTGAGAATCATACAGTCTTATTGGGAAATGAGAAATACATGAAAAAAAAAAAAGAGAGAAACTGAGGTGGGGCTCCTGGGTGGCATAGCCAGTTAAGCATCTGATTCTTTGTTTTAGCTGGGGTTCTGGTCTCAGAGTCATGAGATCAAGCCCCACGTTGGGTTTTGTGCTCAGTGGAGTCTGCTTGGGATTCTCTTCCTCTGCTCCCCCATCACGTGCTCACTTGCTTGCTTTCTCTCTTTCTCTAAAATAAATAAATAAATATTAAAAAGAATAAAGAAACTGAGGTAGGATGCCACTGTGCCTAAAAATATGGTACAGATAGTGAGTGCTATAGGAGGCCAGGAAAGTGAAAGGTGAATTTGAGCCAAAGTAGTTACAGACTCATTTCTGGAGGAGGTAGCACTTAAACTAGTCTGTGAAGGATGTGTGAACATTTAGTTAGGTGGCAAGGAGGAAGGGTGGCACTCCAAATCGGGAAAATGAATGGTTAAAGACCTAGGGAAAAGAATGAATGTGGCCTATTTCAGGATGATTGGGCTGGAGAGAGCCTTTCTGCTGAGAACAGTGTGAGGTGGCACAGTAAACTGAGTGAGTGTAAATTCTAGAGGGATTTCTTTCTTTCTTTTTTTTTTTCTTTTGGAGTTCAATTTGCCAACATATAGATAACACCCAGTGCTCATCCCATCAAGTGCCCCCCTCAGTGCCTGTCACCCAGTCACCCCCACCTCCCTTTCCACCACCCCTTGTTCATTTCCCAGAGTTAGGAGTTCTAGAGGGGTTTCAATGACAGCTGAGAATTTCAACTTTATTCTATAGGTCAGGGGTATCGCTGATTACTTTTTGAGCAAGGAAGGGACATGCTGAAAGCAGTGGTTAAGATGATTGAAACTATAGAGGAATTTAGAATGTGTTGGAAAAGGAAGCTGAGAAGTAGAGAGGCTCCTTTAGGGATCCAGGAGTGAGGGGGAAAGGGGTCAGTGAGAGAGAGGACAGAGAGAATGGGGAGTGGGGTGCTATATCAGAGACCTTTGAAGAGAGAATTGGAGGGGAGAAGAAGGAAAGAATGAAGCAGAACTCAGAGGTTTGAGTCTGCAGCGGAGGGAACATAGTACCAATGTGAGAAATGGCAGTGCTGAGAAGGAAGACTAGTTTAGGAAGACGGTTGGTACAGACATACATGGAGCTAGGTTGAGTTTGAGATCATAGTGAAAAAAACTCAGATTGTGTGCGTGTGTGTGTGTGTGTGTGATTTTTACAGGTCCACAATCCCTTAGCTGCAATTCTGAAATCCAAAGAATGCTGGAAACTGAAAGCCTTTTTTTTTTTTTTTTTTTTTTTTTTTTTGGTAATTTGTGGCAAACTCATTTGGCAGCAAAACCTGGCTTGAGTGAATACAGGGTTATTTATAGTCTTTATTTATTCCACTTATTGTGAGCATTCATACTATTCACTGCAAAAACTAGCTTGTGCTATGTTAATATAAAAACCCTAAATCTTAGGTAACTTAACACAATATTCCCAGTATGGGGAAGGGGAAGACAGTGTTCACCATAGTCAGGACCCTGACCCTGAGGGTGGCTCCAATGACCTGGAACATATCGCTGCCAAGAAAGAGAGTGTAGAGCTCAGTGATGTTCTCAGCTCTTGGTCAGAACTAGTCATAAAGCCCCAGACTAACTTCAGGAGAGGCTAAGCAATGCAGAAGTGCATAAGAAATACCTGTTCATATTCTGCCTCTGTCATGGAAGTGCTGCCAGATACCTTCCCCTGGGGGGAAGCATCACACAATATATGGAACATGTATCAGACTGCCTCTCCAGATCTAAAAAGTGTACTCTGAAACACTTTCAGCCCCAAGTGCCAGGTACTGTCCTCTTATCTCTACCTATTTGTTTCATTTAATTCTTTTGATAATTTCATGAGGTAAATACTGTTTGTACTTTATACATGAGGAAACTGAGTCACAGATCAGTTAGTCAAATTCAATATAGCTAGGAGATATTAAGCCAGCATTTGAAGCCAGACAGTTTGACTTCAGTGCTACATTCCTAACGACTTACCTGCCACAGCTACGTGGCAGACAGAAGAAGTTTTGCTTGAAAGATTAGGGCTAGTCAGAGATTTGGGGATTGTTTTTTTTTTTTTTTTTTTTTATTTATGATAGTCACACACAGAGAGAGAGAGAGAGAGGCAGAGACATAGGCAGAGGGAGAAGCAGGCTCCATGCACCGGGAGCCTGACGTGGGACTCGATCCTGGGTCTCCAGGATCGCGCGTTGGGCCAAAGGCAGGCGCCAAACCGCTGCGCCACCCAGGGATCCCCAGATTTGGGGATTGTTTATAAGTTGCCTATTTTTTATTCCTACTGAAGAGAAGATGTGAGGAAAGGGGAGAAATCCAGAGGCCAAAAGTCCAAACTTCAAGGAACAGTCACATGTTGGGGGAGGGGTGAGAGAGGGCATGAAGAAGAGGAACCAGCAAAGATGCAGAAGTGGTTACAGTGGTGGCAGGTTCTCTGGGCTGGGATAGAGTCGCAGAAGGCAAGGGAAAAGAGAACCTCATGAAAGAGGATTTGACCACCAGTGTGAAATGTCTCAGAGAGGCAAGGAGAATGGTTGGCAAGAGGAATTGAATAAAGTTATCTTTATCTGAACTTTCCTTATCCATGGCTTATTCTGGTCAGCCTGACAGGGGGAACTCAGATTTAGGAACTTGGCAGATGTGGGCATGCCATGTGGTACATGCAGGCATCCTGCTCTGGAAAGGCTGTCACCACATGAGAGAAGGGATTCAGAGCACTAGGCATCTTTGTTTACACTCCTTACTAATCACAGGCTTGGTTAGTCTTGAGTAGGAGTGATTTATGGTTTAAGGCAAAAGTTTAATTCCCTTTCTAACTGAATTCACATAGAATAGTGCTTGAATTATGCACTATTGCACTATGCACTTGAATTAGGCACTACATCATGAAATAAATTCATTTTCTTCAGTCCCACAGAGGGACAGAAGGGATTCCCTCATAAGTGCATCAAAGCATAATATCCCAGTTTAAGAGCTATTGTAATATGTTTTTTTATTGCTACAAAAAGATAAAAATGAACAGAGGAATACAAATTTACTTTTTAAATTAATTTTCAAAAAAGATGTATTTATCTATTTTGAAGGAGAGAGAGAGAAAGAGGGAATGTGCAAGCAAGGGGAGGGGCAGAGGCAGAGGGAGAGAATCTCAAGTAGTGCCCTACCCAGGGCTTGATTTCACAACCCTGAGATCATGACCTGAGCCAAAATCAAGAATCAGAAGCTCAATGAACTGAGATACCTAGGCACCCCTATAAATTTCTTATTTTATTATTATTATTAAAAAATATTTTATTTATCTATTCATGAGAGACACAGAGAAGCAGAGATACAGGCAGAGGGACTTGATCCCAAGACCCTGGAATCACAACCTGAGGCAGAGGCAGATGCTCAACCACTGAGCCACCAGGCACCCCCAAATTTCTTAATTTAAATCAACAGAAATAAACTGTAAGGGAATCTGAATAAACTATGGACTTTAGTTAATACATCAATATTGGGTAATTAATTGTAACAAAAACAAATGTACCACAAAGGGTAGTGGAAGGGGAGGCGGGTGAGGGGATGGGGTAACTGGGTGACTGGGACTGAGGAGAGCCCTTGATGGGATGAGCACTGGGTGTTATACTATATGTTGGCAAATCGAACTTCAATTAAAAAAATGTTAAAAAAAAACCAAATGCACTGTGTAATGTATGATGTTAATAACAGGGAGAGACTTTTGGGAAGAAGGGTATGTAGGCTCTGCTCAATTTTTCTGAAAATCTAAAACTGTTCTAAAAATAGGATCTATTAATAAAAAAACAGTAATAATGAGAGCTACACCAAAGTGTGCTGGACTGTGAGCAGCAGGAGGTGAAAGGCTGTGGTAACCCACTTGCAGGGACAGACAGGGCTGCAGACTGTTGAGTGCTCATGTAACTCTAGAGCTGGCTGCGGAACTAGAGAGTGTAGGAAGCTGGAGGTGGCATGTCAGCATGCAACAGCATGTTGTAAGCACTTGCCATGGAGGGCCCTTGCCATGCTAACTGCTCAGCATTTCAGGGAAAGGAGAAAAAGAAGATAGAAAACTGCTGTCACTTGCATAAACCTTAAATCCACACGATAACTTTCTCTGCAGCACTGCCCCACCTTTCTGCTTGTGCATGCACACACACACAAATATAGCCATACACATATACTAGCACACATGCGAGTGCAGACTAGATGGAGCACACTGCCTTCCCATTCTACCTTCTCCATCCCTTATGTACTCAAAACCTCAGCCAAAGCCTCCACTGCTGGTTCCCCAGGTCCCATAGCTTGCTACATGATTGGTACTCCAGCCTCCTGGTTCTGACTCCATTATTACTCCAACTCCTCCATGAGCTCCAAAAAAGTAAGATCACAAAAGATCCTTTGATAGTTTCTCCCATTGAAGCACTGCATCTGTGAGTAAAATAAATCTATGCCTGTGTGACACTTAAGTTGTAGCATAGCATGGTGATTAAGACCTGGGCTTGGGGTAGTGGAAAGGAAGGTGGGCGGGGGGTTGGGGTGACTGGGTGATGGGGATTGAGAGGGGCACTTGACTGGGTGAGCCCTGGGTGATATGCTATATGTTGGCAAATTGAACTCCCTAATAAAAAAAAAAAGACCTGGGCTTCCAAGGTTTGAATCCTGTTTCTTAAAGCATGATGACCTTGAGGGAGTTTATTTAACTTCAGTGCAACTCCATTTCTTCTGTAAAATGGGGACAATAATAGTATTTGTTGTGAGGATTTGTTTAATCGATACACATAACATGCTTAGAACAAGGCTTAGTACATAGTAAATGTTCAATAAATATTAACTATTTTCATATAGTCTTAATGGATAAAGTGGTCCATGTGTTATATTTTAAAGGATAAGAGGGTAAGATCAGGGGTATGTTTTGAAGTTTTCACATTGCAGGTCAGAGGAGCTTTGCTGTCTACTGTTTAGTATGTGAATTTTTCAGGGACATGAAGCTCTTTGAGCCCCAACTCCATCTTGTCTTTAAAATAACAGGATAGAGGACGGCATTCTATATTTTGATTCAGTGATTTTCAAGCTGTGTTCTGGGGACCCTAGAAAGTTCCCAAGAACTTTTCAGAGAGTCTATGAGGTCAAAACTATTTTCGTATAAATACTAAAATGTTACTTGCCCTTTTCGCCCTCATTCTCTTAAGAATGTACAGTAGAGTTTTCCAGAGGCTACATGATATCTTTTACCACAATAGATTAAAACCAGAAGCTGACATGAGAATCCAACTGTCTCCTATTAACATGCATTAAAGAGATTTGTATTCTGTCACTAAACTCTAAAAAGTATATAATTATTTTTTGTAACAATATGTTTATGTTAAGTAATATTTTTAAATTGTTTTAAGGTGAATGAGATATATTTAAGTTTTCTGTTTTAATTTCTAATAGGAAATATCAGTAGATGTAATCTACATAAACAAAAGTTCGTTGAGATCCTCATTTTTAGAGTGTAAATTAGAATCACCTGTCCAGTTCAGTGGACTGGAAGAGAATTCTAGCCTTCTAATCTCTTTAGTAGAGAAAGTCCTTTATGTATCCACCTTACCTTTGACATTCTGTCCTGTTTCTGTCATCTTCTCTGTCTGCTCTGTGTTTCTCATCTAAAGATACTCTAGAACCTCCTTCTTTGTTCCAAGGCACAGTTTATTAATTTCTCTTTCTCAGTATACTTTTCATTCACTGACGGTGCACTCTTTCTCTGCTCCATCTCTATTTGTTGATTTCCTGACAGTTTTACTTTTCTTTTTTCTCTATACCTGTTCTTTTCTTCTATAACATCTCTTCCCTTATCCTGCCATTACTCATCCCTTGAGTCATTTGCTTGTCCTTTACAATATCTCTTCCTCATTGATTTGTTTCTTAACATTCTGATGATTCTATTTCCTCCTATTTCTGATATTTACACTCAATTCTGTTCTTTACCCAGTTAATCCATCGATTAATATTATATACCACAAATATTATATACCATTTTCCTTGATTGTCACTGTGGTATAGAAATAAGATAGACACAGTTCATGTCTTCCTGCAGCTTATGGGCTACCCATGATGGTCATTTAGGACAAAACTGGGGACAGTTCTAAGGTAACTTGTCCAGGATCTCACTTTACCCTACCTGGAGTGAGGGGGTAGGTGTAAGTCTTAGAAGGAACATGAAAATCTGTAGTAACAGCAGCAACCATTTATCGCATGTCTACTATGTATCAGGTGTTTTACCTTTACCTACATTATTTGCTTAGTTCTCATAGCAACTGTGGAGATTAGGTATGTTTAGCCCCACTGTACACATGGAAAAACTAAGATTCATGGAGGATAAGTAACTTACATGTGGACCCATAGCTAGGAAGTATCCATTCCAAGGGTTTCTCTTTCTGTTTATCACAGCAGCCAAGAAGGAAACATTTCCTGGCCAGGAGGCAATGTGGTGGGAGAAACTCCAGAGCCAGTGTGGAAATAGAGTGTATGAACATAGAAATGACATGTCAGAGCATAGCAGCTGAACTGGGGTAGCCACTTAGGGATCTTGTCCCAAGAGCTTTGTTGCTCCTGAGGTTAGAACTCAAAAGGCTCCGAACTCATTGGAAAGGAATGTGTATGAGGTAGAGAAGCTGGAACAGGAGCCATCAGGGATGTTTGCCTAACCTTGCTAAAGGACTACCTGAAGCTTACCTGGGAATGGCAGGATAACACTTGCCAGAGAACCCACTAACCTGTCTATCATTCCTTTGACAGAGTGACGTCAGAATCAAGTTTGAGCACAACGGGGAGAGGCGGTAAGTCTGCCTTCTGTTCAGTGATTGTGTTGATGTGAGCTGCAGTTCTCAGAAAGCATTTAACTTCTGGAAGCTCTTTCCCTGGAGCGATCCCTATGGGGTCACTGGCTGGGTGATGGAGTTGATTGGGCATAAAAAGGTGATTTTTATCTTTGGCTTGGCTTAACAATTGAATTTTATTTCTGGTGTTAGAAATGGAAACCATTTCAACTGCTGATGTTTTACTTTTTTTTTTTTTTTTTTTTGATGTTTTACTCTTTTGCTCTTACTCTACTCCTGTGGGTCCACCATTTTGCTAGGGGAGGAAGTCAGGACTCCAGGTCTACTCAGAGTTATGACTTCCAAACACACTGACACTGTGCCACCTGTGAGCATCAGAAGGAGATTTAGATTCTCCTGTGATGTGGTGCATTCCTAGCCCAGTAGAGTGGCCCTAGCTCTGTCCACATCAGGGCCAGGTTAGTGAGTTGGAAATTTCTTTATAATGTGTCTGGGTTGGGAAGCTGCATCAAGTCCATCAATTGTGAAAGATTTCAGATCATTTGAGGATTTAGAAAGAGGGAGTTTTTCAGTCTATATTCAGTATCTTTCCTTGATAAGGAAGTGAAAGTGATGTTACAAAATCCTTCTGTCCTTTTCTCCATTGTTAGTATTTAATTTTTTGTAGGAAGTCAAGGTAGAAGTTCTCAGTTGAGAAAAATAGGACTCCACTTAATTTCTCAAATTATTTAAGGAAAAACTTATTTTTTTAAAGATTCCATTTTTAAGTAATGTCTACACCCAACATGGGGCTCGAACTGACAACCCCGAGATCAAGAGATGCATGCTCCACCACCTGAGCCAGTGGGGTACCCCTTAAGGAAATATGTTTAAGATTTTATTTATTTATTTTAGAGAGAGGGACAGCATAAGTGGGAAGGGCAGAAGGAGAGGGCAAGAGAGAATCCCAAGCAGACTCTATGCTAAGCACAGATCCTGACACGGGGCTTGATCCCAGGACCCTGAGATTATGACCTGAACCAAAACCAAGAGTCAGACGTTTAACTGACTGCGCCAGCCAGGTGCCCTGAGGAAGAACTTTTAAAAAGCATACCAAACTCTGGTCATGATAATTGGGACCCTATATGTGCATGCATGTGGCATATATGTGCCTAAGTGTGCTTTTCAGTATCTGTTTCCTGCTATGCCATTCTCTCCCATTGATATCCTTCTTTTTCTTTTGCTTTGAACATTTGGGAATGTGAAGAGCATACTGATAAGAATAAGCTCTTCTTACTGTGTAAGTCCCACCAGAGGACCTTAATGCCTCTAAACATTGGTAGCTCAGGTCCAGATACAGGGCTGCTGTTCTCCCTTAAAAAGATACATTCACAAGCCTGCAAGGTTGTCAGAGGTTGCCTAGTGGAAACACTGTGATTTGCGGAGCCTTATTCCTGCTGCTGCCATGTGGGTTCTAGGCCTAGAAGGAGGAAAGTCTTCTGAGTTCTGTCCTCTCATCCTGTTCCTGCCAGTAGCAGGGAAGTCAAATTGTCACTTCATTGTTGCTGCTTTTCACACTTCTGACATGACTGGGTTTTAAAGGGGTTGCCAAACTTGGAGTAGTAGAGAGTTTTCAGAAGTAGATACAAAATCAAAAGCTCAATTGTGTTGGAGCCTAATTATGCAGTTACGCTCTCCTGAATTCCTGTTCCCAAAGTGGTATGTAGTTACAGTGAGCAGACTTACACTGAGAAAGTGTATGTGTTTAGTTTCAGAGAAGCTGCCAGATCGAAACCACAAATATTTAAGGTGGTCAGGCAGGAATGGCCTTTTGAAGCCCTGAGCAAAATCTTGGTATCAAGATTTTGAAAACTGTGCATTCTCTTTTTATGGTGCTGTTTTCAGGAGCCATGGCATTTCACTGTTTGTGTACTATGTGTGGAATTGAGGACTTTATAAAGTTGGTGCAGGGAAGCCAAGTTTAAGCTGCTCTGTGCCAGACAGCTCTGGTTTCATGTGTTTCAAGTCTTAGGATTTTTGTAGAGAATATTATTGTGGGTTTTCTTTACTTTTTTTGCTGGAGTGTGGATAGTATCTATCTAAATGTTGTAGACCATTATAGAGTTAGAACATACAGAAAAGAGGAAAGAAATAGTGACTTTTTCCATTTATCTATGCCAGGTATCCATTCTGTTTCCCTTTACTTTGGAAGGGTATAGGGAGCAGGTTCCTAATGCTTTTCCCTTTTAGCCCCAGGAGAGCGGAAGAGGCGGACTATAGATTCAAACTCCTTCCCTTTGAAACCCTTCCTGTCTGGACAGTGGTGAGGGTGGTTGTCACAGGTGTTAGGCTCCTCTTTGAAGCACGGACTAAAAATGCCTTTTATTCAGTTTAATGGCAGCAGCTTAGATCTTACCAAACCTGAAAGTCCTGGTTTCTGATCTTGACTTTGAGGCTGCTTCTGGAGGTTTTGAATGGCTCATTGCCAGACCAAATGGCGGAGAATTTATCTGAGCCTGATCCTTTTCTAACAGTGTGCTAGGGACATCCAAAACGTCTCCTGGTATTTTATTCAGAGACTTTTGCTAAGGTCCTGATAAATGGGGTATGATTTGCTATTAGGAATTAATGGGAAGGCATTCTCTCAAAATACTCCAGAAAACGCGTATATCTACATAGCATCTAATAGTATCACTCCTTGGAACAGTTGATTTGAGGGGAAAAAATACAAGGATTACAGTATGGATAGATTTCTAGATGGAATATAAACTAATATATTCAGCAATATAATTTCAAAAAATGAAGGTGGTGATGAATGAAGGAAGTTATGGAGAAAATGGCTTCTTGAGATGTTAGGCTTTGTGTGAAAGATAGGATAGACTATGGTTGATAGAAGTATGCTATCAGTGTTATCCAAAAGAACTTTCTGCTATAATGTAAATGTTATATACCTGTGTTGTTCAGTGTGGTAGCCACTGGTCACTTGTGGCTAGTGAGCACTTGCATTGTACCTAGTAAGACTGAGGAACCAATTTAAAATGTAATTTTAATTAATTTGAGTTTAGCCACATGTAGCTAGTGGCTGCCATATTGAAGAGCACAGTTCTAGATTATGGAAGCTTTTCTGCTGCCCACTTATTTATGCCAGCCTGGCACAGAAGAGTATTAAAGAAATTATCTGGTCAGATGCCATTAAAATCCAGCAGCTTAGATCCCTCTCTCCTGTGGCTTGTTGCTTCTTCCTCTAGTTATAGCACTTCCCACTCTAGGGGAGCAGAGAAGATGTAAAAGAACCACATACTTCTTAGCATCAAGGAGGGCAAGAATTATAGAGGCTCTAGGTCTGAGTGCTGCACTAGTGCTGAGTACTAAGCACTAGTCAGATTTTGTCCAGTTTAAGCTACCAAGAGATGAAGGTGGTTTTGATATACATTTTCCACCATCACATTAAACATAACTTCATATGTTTATTAGCCATTCAGAATTCCTTGAATTGTGTCATCATATCCTTTGCCTATGTTTCTGTTGGGTTGTCTTTTTCTTACTGATTTTGCAAGGATTTTTTTTTTTCCAAGCCTGATACTTGTTTTTCAACTTTGTCGATGGCTCATTTTGCTATCAGAATTTTTGTTGTCAGGGGTACCTGGGTGGCTTAGTCGGTTGAGTGTCCCTCTCCTGATTTTGGCTCAGGTCATGATCTCAGGGTCTTGAGATTGAGCCCTGTGTTGGGCTCCACACTCAGCAGGGAGTCTGCTTAAGGATATTCTCCCTCTCCTTTTGCCCTTCCCCCTGCTCAAATGTGCATGCGCGCTCTCTCTCTCAAATAAATTTTTGTTGTTAAATCTTTATTTTTCTTGTCATCTATATTTAATGTAATTCTTCGGAAGACCTTCCCCACCTCAATATTTTTAATCCTGTACTTCTTCTAAATATATATATGTAGAATGTATATGTGAGTTTCTTTCTGATGCATTCTTGTTTCATTTATCTCTGCTTGTTTTTGTCTTAAAGATTTGAGTTTTTAGAGTATTGGGTTGGACTTACATGAAATTGCCACTTTTGTGCATCAAAAATTGTTAACTACCAGCAATATCATATAGTTCAAACTAATATATCTATTAAAACTTTTTATTATGAAAATTTCAAATACACACAAAAGTAGAGAGACTGTCATACTGAATTCTTCTGAACCTGTAACACAGCTTCAACATTATCAACATTTTGCCAATTTTTTGTATATCTCATTCTTCTGTTTCATTCCTCTTGTATATTTCATCTATCCCCACTTTAAAATTTTGCTGTGTTATTTAATTGACAAATAATTTTAACACCTATTTGAACAGGTTCTGACTTTATAGAAGTTGTTCTTTGAACTGATCTAATGAGTCTCTCTAGAAAAGTGTTAATATCAATGCTACTTATATAATCACTTGTCACTAATTAAGAAAACGTAGTCATATAACCAACTTAAGGGGAATTCCTTTGACTCTGAAGTAGGAAATCTCAATTCTGAGGATAATTAGCATTGAGATTCCTCTGGCATCAGCAATGGACAAGACCTCCTTAGTCCTGGAGTTGAGTCACTTAGCAGTTAAGACCATGTTTTCAGGACCACTTCTCTTGTCTTCAGGTTTTCTTCCTATCAGGAGTCTTTGGAACCTAGTTTTAAATCCAGGTGTTCTGCTTTGATACTGAACTGTCATGGTAGAACAATTGTTGGGATTGAGCCATGCTTGTGATGCTCAGAAGGGTGAAAAAAATGAAGTAGATAAGAAACAGAAGACAATTTGTACAAAGGGAGAAAAAAGAATCCTGTGCCTACAAGAGCAGGAAGATATCATTCAGACATCCTAGCTTTCTGAATCTGACTTTTAAAATACACAATTAACCCCACTTCCTCCTCTTTTCAGAATTATAGCATTCAGCCGGCCTGTGAGATATGAAGACGTGGAACACAAGGTGACAACAGTGTTTGGGCAGCCTCTTGATCTACATTACATGAACAATGAGGTAAGAAACTAGATGGATGGTGTGGGGTTAAGGAGGGGTGAAAGCTAACTACCTTTTCTCCCTGTTTGAGGATTTTGTAGTTTGTTCCTCTAATATCATCTGGAGGTTTCCATTTTCTGGAACCTCTTTTCTTAATTCCAATTGTTCTGGGGTTTGTGGGGTTTACTACATGGGAGATTACATAGCTATTTCCATTTCCGTGTTCATTCAGTGCTAGTAGTTCCATGGTGGAATCAGGTATCGTGCCAGGGCTTATATTGTCTCCTTTACGTTTTGTAACTTATCTTTTTCTTTGCAGCACAGCCTTAACAAGAAGCAGAGGTTTAGAATGGGCTGGAGAGGTGTGGAAAACTGATGGGCAGTTCCTTTATTGACAGTCATAAATGCTAGATTCTTTTCAGAGTTTAACTGCCAACTGTAGCTTGTTTCCAAAGTTATCACCTATGTAGGTGATTTCTTTAACTCTTCCTTCTCTTGCCTTCCACTTCTGTAGTCCTTATTTTTTCATACTTAGAATATTACCCAGTAAGGGATTCTTTTAAGTGTCAGTTACTTGGCTGCTTTTCCAGCTCTAAGAAAGGTACTAGAGGCTACAGTCTGCTTGGTCTGGTGCTGCACATTAGTGTGAGAGGCAGTGTGTTGGTGCCTAGTAAAGAGTGTGCATCTGGAGGGAATTGAGTTGGGGGACAACACAAGAAAGCCGGGCAACTTCCTGGCCCTTTGAGAAACAAGTCCTTAATTCTTGGTTGAAGAGTTAAGAATCTCCTCCATAAAGCAACCCAAGGGATCCCTGGGTGGCGCAGTGGTTTAGCGCCTGCCTTTGGCTCAGGGCGCGATCCTGGAGACCCGGGATCGAATCCCACGTCGGGCTCCCAGTGCATGGAGCCTGCTTCTCCCTCTGCCTATGTCTTTGCCTCTCTCTCTCTCTCTCTCTCTCTCTCTCTGTGTGTGTGTGTGTGTGTATGTGACTATCGTAAATAAATAAAAATTAAAAAAAAACTTAAAAAAAAACAAAAAAATAAAGCAACCCAAGTGTCCATCAATAGATGAGTGGATCAAGAAGATGTTTGTGTGTGTGTGTGTATATATATATATATATATATATACACACACAATGGAATATTACTCAGCCATAAGAAGATGAGATCTTGTGTGTGTGTGTGTGTATATATATATATATATATATACACACACACACAATGGAATATTACTCAGCCATAAGAAGATGAGATCTTGCCATGTGCAACAGCATAGATAGACCTAGACGGTAGTATGCTAAGTGAAATAAGTCCGAGAAAGACAAATACCAAAGATTTCAGTTATATGTAGAATCTATAACATAAATGAATAAATAAAAAGCAGGAAAAGACCCATAAATACAGAGAACAAACTGACGGTTATCAGAGGGGAGTGGATAGGAGAAGGGCAAAATGGTTGAAGGGGAGTGGGAGATACAAGCTTCCAGTTACGGAATGAATAAATAATGGGGATAAAAAGTATAGCATAGGGAATATAGTCAATAGTACTGTATGGCAATAGATGGTAGTTATACTTGTGGTGAGCCCAGCATAAAGTATAGACTTGTTAAATCACTGAGTTGTATACCTGAAACTAATGTAACATTATGTGTCAACTATATTTAAAAAAAAAAAAAAAAAACAGAGGTGTCTGGGTGGCTCAGTTGATTAAGCGTCTGCCTTCGGCTCAGATCATAATCTCAGAGTCCTGGGATTGAGCCCCCCATCAGGCTCCTTGCTTAGCGAGGAGCCTGCTTTTCTCTCTCCCTCTGCCTGCCATGCTCTCTCTCTTTGTCAAAGAAATAAATAAAATCATTAAAAAAAAAAAAAACCCATCAGCTCAAGGGGGATTAAAAAAGGCACTTCTTCTATAGTTTGGGGCAAAAATCTATAGGGGCTGAGATTTGTTAGCTAAAAACTGCCTGGTCCCCTGTACACAAAATGTACAACTATGATTGGATGTATTGCTAAATAGCTAACAAAAATAAGACCATCTGATCTTTTGTTTTTTGGACAAATTTTAGAAATGCAACAAATTTGAAAAATAAACCACTAACTCCGTAGTTAATAAGTAATGCAGATATAAGTAAAGTATGTAAACAAAAACATTTGAAATATAGGATATGAGGGGTGCCTGGGTGGCTCAATCAGTTAAGTGTTGGAATCTTGATTTTGGCTCAGGTCATGATCTCAGGGTTGGGAGATTGAGCCCTGCATCAATCTTCACACTGGATGTGGAGCCTGCTTAAGATTCTGTCTCGCTCACTCGCCCAATCCCTCACCTTGCACATACTTTCTTTCCCTCCCTCTCTCTAAATAAATAAATAAAGGGATCCCTGGGTGGTGCAGCGGTTTGGCGCCTGCCTTTGGCCCAGGGCGCGATCCTGGAGACCCGGGATCGAGTCCCACATCGGGCTCCCTGTGCATGGAGCCTGCTTCTCCCTCTGCCTATGTCTCTCCCTCTCTCTCTCTCTCTCTCTCTCTCTCTGTGACTATCATAAATAAATAAATAAAAAATTATTAATAAATAAATAAATAAATAAATAAATAAATGTTATGAGAACCCAAACCATATAAATGTCAAATCCATAGAACTTTTTCAAATTGCAGCTCAAGCTTCAGTTACTGAATAAGAAAGTGAGGCTGGAGTCAGCTGGGTAATCAACATAAAGAAGGTATTCCTCAGGTAGTAAAGATTTTTCTGAATGACTTAGTACTTGTTTCTGTTTCCATTAAGAATTCCGCATGTAGGGTGCCTGGGTGGTTCATTTGGGTAAGCATCTGCCTTTGGCTCAGGTCATGATCCCAGGGTTTTGGAATTGAGCCCTGCATCAGACTCCCTGCTCAGTGGGGAGTCTGCTTCTCCCTCTCCCTTTCTCTCTCCCCCTGCTGTGCTATCTCACTCTCTCAAATACATAAATAATATCTTAAAAAAAAAAAAAAAGAATTCCACATGTCCCAAAATCCATTCTCAACTTCTTTTGCCAATAAAGTGACTGCCCAAAATGTTAGTCATTCATTTATTCAAATATTTATGCAGATATTAAGTCTAAAGTCAAACATAAATAATTGTCATTAATTATTTTTTTTAAGATTTTGTTTATTATTTGTTTATTCATGAGAGACAGAGAGAGAGAAGCAGAGACACAGGCAGATGGAGAAGCAGGCTCCATGCAGGAAGCCCGACGTGGGACCGATCCCAGGTCTCCAGGATCATGCCCCGGGCCAAAGGTGGCGCTAAACTGCTGAACCACCTGGGCTGCCCTGTCATTATTTTATTTTATTTATTTTATTTTATTTTTATTTTTTTCCTGTCATTATTTTATTTTATTTTATTTTTTTAAATTTTTTTTTTATTATTTATTTATGATAGTCCTACAGAGAGAGAGAGAGAGAGGCAGAGACACAGGCAGAGGGAGAAGCAGGCTCCATGCACCGGGAGCCTGACGTGGGATTCGATCCCGGGTCTTCAGGATCGCGCCCTGGGCCAAAGGCAGGCGCCAAACCGCTGCGCCACCCAGGGATCCCTCCTGTCATTATTTTAGATCACAGATGTCTTTCCATACTCTGCTGATGTCAGTGACCAAGAGTTGACTAATTTACATTTTATTAATTTAAAATCCCTCAACCTCTTTTTCTTTTTTTCTTTTTCTTTTCTTTTTTAATAAATTTATTTTTTATTGGTGTTCAATTTACCAACATACAGAATAACACCCAGTGCTCATCCTGTCAAGTGCCCCCCCCAGTGCCCGTCACCCATTCACCCCCACCCCCCGCCCTCCTCCCCTTCCACCACCCCTAGTTCATTTCCCAGAGTTAGGAGTCTTTATGTTCTGTCTCCCTTTCTGATATTTCCCACACATTTCTTCTCCCTTCCCTTCTATTCCCTTTCACTGTTATTTATATTCCCCAAATGAATGAGAACATATGTTTGTCCTTCTCCGATTGACTTACTTCACTCAGCATAATACCCTCCAGTTCCATCCACGTTGAAACAAATGGTGGGTATTTGTCATTTTTAATGGCTGAGTAATATTCCATTGTATACATAAACCACATCTTCTTTATCCATTCATCTTTCGATGGACACCGAGGCTCCTTCCACAGTTTGGCTATTGTGGCCATTGCTGTTATAAACATCGGGGTGCAGGTGTCCCGGCGTTTCATTGCATCTGTATCTTTGGGGTAAATCCCCAACAGTGCAATTGCTGGGTCGTAGGGCAGGTCTATTCTTAACTCTTTGAGGAACCTCCACACAGTTTTCCAGAGTGGCTGCACCAGCTCACATTCCCACCAACAGTGTAAGAGGGTTCCCTTTTCTCCGCATCCTCTCCAACATTTGTGGTTTCCTGCCTTGTTAATTTTCCCCATTCTCACTGGTGTGAGGTGGTATCTCATTGTGGTTTTGATTTGTATTTCCCTGAT
Source organism: Vulpes vulpes (assembly GCF_048418805.1). Lineage (NCBI taxonomy): Eukaryota > Metazoa > Chordata > Mammalia > Carnivora > Canidae > Vulpes > Vulpes vulpes. Next base: position 14,964,094 of record NC_132781.1, on the reverse strand, counting down.
GGCAAGTGATGCAGAGCATTTTCTCATGTGCATGTTGGCCATGTCCATGTCTTCCTCTGTGAGATTTCTCTTCATGTCTTTTGCCCATTTCATAATTGGATTGTTTGTTTCTTTGGTGTTGAGTTTAATAAGTTCTTTATAGATCTTGGAAACTAGCCCTTTATCTGATACATCATTTACAAATATCTTCTCCCATTCTGTAGGTTGTCTTTTAGTTTTGTTGACTGTATCCTTTGCTGTGCAAAAGCTTCTTATCTCGATGAAGTCCCAATAGTTCATTTTTAGTCATACAGCAATTTGGTAGCGTGGCAGGATACAAAATCAATGCCCAGAAATCAGTGGCATTTCTATACACTAACAATGAGACTGAAGAAAGAGAAATTAAGGAGTCAATCCCATTTACAATTGCACCCAAAAGCATAAGATACCTAGGAATAAACCTAACCAAAGAGGTAAAGGATCTATACCCTAAAAACTACAGAACACTTCTGAAAGAAATTGAGGAAGACACAAAGAGATGGAAAAATATTCCATGCTCATGGATTGGCAGAATTAATATTTACAGGGCAATTTACATGTTTAATGCAATCCCTATCAAAATACCATGGACTTTTCCTCAGAGAGTTAGAACAAATTATTTTAAGATTTGTGTGGAATCAGAAAAGACCCCGAATAGCCAGGGGAATTTTAAAAAAGAAAACCATATCTGGGGGCATCACAATGCCAGATTTCAGGTTGTACTACAAAGCTGTGGTTATCAAGACAGTGTGGTACTGGCACAAAAACAGAGATCAATGGAACAGAATAGAGAACCCAGAAGTGGACCCTCAACTTTATGGTCAACTAATATTCGATAAAGGAGGAAAGACTGTCCATTGGAAGAAAGACAGTCTCTTCAATAAATGGTGCTGGGAAAATTGGACATCCACATGCAGAAGAATGAAACTAGACCACTCTCTTGCACCATACACAAAGATAAACTCAAAATGGATAAAAGATCTAAATGTGCGACAAGATTCCATCAAAATCCTAGAGGAGAACACAGGCAACACCCTTTTTGAACTTGGCCACAGTAACTTCTTGCAAGATACATCCACGAAGGCAAAAGAATCAACCTCTTTTTCTTTTCTTTGCCCTCTAAACCTTGCCCTGTCAGGATTTGAGAACCACAAATGAGAAATCTCTTGAGACTTCATTTTATGTTTATTGTTAGTAATAATAGCTTTATTGAGGTGTTATTCACCTACCATAAAATTTATCCTTTTATTTTTTTATTTTATTTTTATTTTTTTCAAAAGGGCAAACTTTATTTAATTTTTATTTATTTATGATAGACACACCCACAGAGAGAGAGAGAGAGAGAGAGAGGCAGAGACACAGGCAGAGGGAGAAGCAGGCTCCATGCACCGGGAGCCCGACGTGGGATTCAATCCTGGGTCTCCAGGATTGCGCCCTGGGCCAAAGGCAGGCACCAAACCGCTGCGCCACCCAGGGATCCCAAAATTTATCCGTTTAAACTGTACAATTCAGGGTATCCCTGGGTGGCTCAGTGGTTTAGCGCGTGCCTTCATCCCAGGGCGTGATCCTGGAGTCCAAGATCAAGTCCCACATCAGGCTCCCTGCATGGAGCCTGCTTCTCCCTCTGCCTGTGTCTCTGCCTCTCTCTCTCAGTCTGTGTCGCTCATGAATAAATAAAATCTTTAAAAAAGAAAAAAATAAACTGTACAATTCAGAGGTGTTTTTTTTTTTATATTTACAGAGTTGTATGACCAACACTACTATCTAATTTCAAATACCCCAAAGCAAAGGCCTGTACCCATTAGCAGTCACTTCCTCTTCTCTTCTCTCCCCAGCCCCTGGCAGGCAAACACAAATCTACCTTCTGTCTCTCTGGATTTGCCTATTCTGAACATATCATATTACATGGAATCATACAATATATGGCTTTTAGTGTTTGGCTTCTTTCACTTAGCATAATGTTTTCAAGGTAAGAATACTTCATTATATGGATAAACCACACCTTGTGCATCCATCTATCTGTTGGTGAATACTTGAGTTGTTTTCACCTTTTGTCTATTATGAATAATGCTGCTATAAACATTTGTGTGCATATTCTCATATGCACGTATGTTTTCAGTTCTCTAGAGTACACATTTAGGAGTGGAACTCTTATGGTAACTGTATGTTTAGCTTTTTGATAAACTGCCCATCCTTCCCATATCCCCTGTACCATTTCACATTCCTACCAGCAACATATGAAAGTTGTAATTTCTGTATCCTCACCAATATTTGTTATTTCTGGGTTTTTTTTTTTTTTTTAAATTATAGCCATGCTAGTAGATGTGAAGTGGTATCTCATTGTGGTTTTGATTTGCATTTCCCTAATGCCTATGATATGGTGCATCTTTTCAGTGCTTGTTAGCCTTTGTCTTCTCTGGATAATGTCTGACCATTAAAAAGAATTGGGTTATTTAGTCTCTTACTGTTGTGTTATAGGAGTTCTTTATATAACCTGGATATGTAGACCCATACTGTACATTTACAAAGTTGTAGTTTATTTGTTTACTTTGAAGCCTACCCTAATTACTTCTTTATCTCTCTCCCACCTCCCACAACAATCTTTCTTTATTCCTACTTTGAGTGTTACAGGAAGAAATTCTTTTAATATAATATGATTTGTAAAATTTTCTCCCATTCTATGAATTCTCTTGAAATTTTATTTTGTTTTTTAATTTTATTTTATCCTTTTTTATTTATTTTAAGTAATCTCTACACCTAACATGGGGTTCGAAATCACAACCCCAAGATCAAGAGTTGCATGCTCTTTTGACCGAGCCAGCTAGGCACCCCTTGAAATGTTCTTTTAAACACTGTCCTTGCTATTTGTGTTTTCCTGGCTATGGTTTAGAGTTGTCATCTCTGAGAACTGATGAAATTAATTGGACTTTTTCTTAATTTTGTGTTTGCCACAAATGTATAAGATCTGACATTTGCTGGGTCCCAGGCAAAGCATACTTTTCTTTTAGTATCAAATACTCATAGTGTCCTCTAGATTTAAAGATTTATTTATTTATTTGAGAGAGTGAGTGAGAGAGAGAGAGAGAGAGAGAGCAGGAAGAGGGGCAGAGCGAGAGAGAAACTTAAGCAGACTCCATGTTGATGTCACAGCCCAGAGATCACAACTGAGCTGAAACTAAGAGTTGGACACTTAACAAATACCTTTAAACATTAAGGTACCACATGCTGCTATGCAGCCTAAATTTCTGTTCTTTTTTTTCTTTTTTTAGATTTTATTTATTTATTCATGAGAGAGAGAGAGAGAGAGAGAGAGAGAAAGGCAGAGGCACAGGCAGAGGGAGAAGCAGGCTCCATGCAGGGAGCCTGACGTGGGATTCGATCCCAGGTCTCCAGGATCAGGCCCTGGGCTGTGGGTGGCATTAAACTGCTGAGCCACCCAGGCTGCCCTAAATTTCTATTCTTGAGTGAGTTTTCATCCTCTGCCTGCCCCCCTCCTCCTATGCCTTTTCTGCTTGTTCTGTCAAGGGCAGCATAGGATAGGGTAGGATATGATTTTTCTGCTTAATTTGGGAAGAAATATGGAGCTTTAACTGTTTAGGATTTGGTGCTTTGGAGTAAAAGATGTTTTTATTTTTTTTATTATTTTTTTTAAATATTTATTTATTTATTTATTTATTTATTTATTTATTTATTTATTTATTCATTCAGAGAGAGCAAAAGAGAGTCAGAGACACAGGCAGAGAGAGAAGCAGGCTCCATGCAGGGAGCCCGACGCGGGATTCAATCCCCAGTCTCCAGGATCACACCCCGGGCTGAAGGCAGCGCCAACCGCTGCGCCACCAGGGCTGCCCTAAAGGATGTTTTTAAAGAGGAAGCAAGGGCAGCCCGGGTGGCTCAGCTGTTTGGTGCCTGCCTTTGGACCCGGGCGTGATCCTGGAGACCCTGGATCGAGTCCCACGTCAGGTTCCCTGCATGAAGCCTGCTTCTCCCTCTGCCTATGTCTCCACCTCTCTCTCTCTCTCTCTCTCTCTCTCTCTCTCTCTCTCTCTCTCTCATGAATAAATAAATAAATAAAATTTAAAAAATAAAATAAAGAGGAAGTGCTTCTCAGAAAATATCTTCAAGCAATGGGGTGTGCAATAGCAGTAGATGAACTCAGAAACATAAAGCTAAACAAAAGAAACTAGATGCAAAAGACAATGGGGTGTGCAATAGCAATAGATGAACTCAGAAACATAAAGCTAAACAAAAGAAACTAGATGCAAAAGACTATGACCTGAATTGAATATGTATGAAGTATGATTCCATGTGTAGCAAATGTCCAAATGAGGCAAATATAGAGACAAAAAGTAGAATAGTAGTTGCTAAAGGCTGCAGGTGAGAAGAGGGAGTGACTACAAGTGAGTGCAGGATCTTTCTGGAAAAATGTAAATGTTAAAAATTGAATTATGGCGATGGTTGCACAATTGTAAGTTTATTAAAAAATTATTGAATAGTTGTACACTTAAGGAAAAGAAAAAGAAAATATTTATATGGTTTCAATTAGTTTTAACATCCCGTAGTATCCAATGAGATTGTTTTCCTTCAGATTTATTTTTTGTTGTTGTTTATTTTGCTTATATTTAGAAACTAAAGATTTTTATCTTATATGCTTCTCTTTTTCTGTGTCCTGTGTCACAGCTCTCCATCCTGCTGAAGAACCAAGATGATCTTGATAAAGCAATTGACATATTAGATAGAAGCTCAAGCATGAAAAGCCTTAGGATATTGCTGCTGTCCCAGGACAGAAACCATGTAAGTAGCCCCTATGATGGCCTGGTAGCTAAAGACAAAACTTGCTGTGCTTTAGGAGTTTACCTGGCTTCCTTGACAGAATTTTGTGTTCCTCAACTGCTGTTAAAGTAAGCACATAATGGGGGGTGTTTGCGTGGATCAGTCGGTTGGGTGTCCTACTCTTGATTTCAGCTCAGGTCATGATCTCAGGGTCATGAGATCAACCCCTGCATTGGGCTCCATGTTGGCTGTGGAACCTGCTTAAGATTTTCTCTAACCCTCTCCTTTTGTCTCTCCCCACCACCTTTTTCTCTCCCTAAAACAAATTTAAAAGTTAAAAATGAATCAGGCATAGAAGTGCAGCCCAGCCTGAGTGGCCAGGTAGCATTTTGGATGTGATTTCACTGCAAAGTCAAGTCATCCACGTTAAAGTTGCAGCTAAAGGTTACTTGGCTTGTGACATGGGAGGAAGGAAAACATATGATAAAAGAGAAAATTCTTGGGATGCTTGGGTGGCTCAACAGTTGAACGTCTGCCTTCAGCTCAGTGCGTGATCCTGGAATCCCGAGATTCTCACATCAGGCTCCCAGTGGGGAGCCTACTTCTCCCTCCGCCTGTGTCTCTGCCTCTCTCTGTGTGTCTCTCATGAATGAATGAATGAATCAATCAATCAATCAATCCAATCTAAAGAAAAAAAGAGAGAAAATTTTTTCTATATTTTTGTTATTTCAATTCAATTTGGATCCCAACAAGAGAGATTTGATGAGGGTGGGGTGTAGCAAAGGTTGCCAAGGATTTGAGACTATCATGTAAACCTCTCACAACTCCTCAGCAGTCATGCCTGTCTCTTGAGAAACATGTAGGAAACAGACCTTTCCTTCTGTTCAATGGAAAAAAGGCCATGGAGTGGGCTTCTTGTAACTTACTAGCTGCTTCCTTACCAAATGGCAGGCAATCTATCTATAGAGGCCGTCAGAAGTGAGGAATTATCCCTTAAATAACTGCTTCTTTTAAAAGGTCTTTGATGCCTATATTTCGCAAGAATGATTGCAATTTGGGTCTGTCGTCATCTTTTTCTTCTTCTTCTTTTTAAGATTTTGTTTATTTGAGAGAGAGAGAGAGATTGAGCATGAGTGGGGGCAGAGGGAGAGGGAGAAGCAGACTCCCGGCTGAGCAGCGAGAACTGATGTGGCACTCCATCCCAGGATCCCAAGATCACGACCTGAGCCAAAAGTAGATGCTTAACTGACTGAGCCACCCAGGAGCCCCCTTACCATGTATTTTTAAAAAGATGTTTTGGGATCGGGCTGTCCTACTCATTAGGGGGAGGCACAAGAGAATGCAGTTAGGAGGCCTTAGAATAAGGAAGACATTTTCTAATATTATAGACATGTCCATGTGATTGAGGATTGGTCTTCTCTGTCCCAGATGTATCTTTTTTCTAGATATGTTTTGGGAAGTATTCTGAAGTAAAATATATACTTTATTATTTTATTTCTCTGTTCAAGTTACTTACCTGCTCCTTATAGTCTTTCTTTATTGCCTCTCATAGAAGGTCTAAATATAGTCTAGCATCCAGGGTTTATCACCAGATATCCTTCTTTCCAGTTCTGCAGTCTTTCCATATCCCTCAACATACTCAGCATACTCCCACCCATTCTGCAGTTCTTCCTTATTGCTCTTTGCTAGACCGTGGCTATGACCTTGTTTTTAGGATCTTACTTGATTTACCTGCTACAGAGTGGTCAGTGTTTGTGACTGCAGCCATCTTATCTTGGTTATTCCCTGTTCCTTTAGTCATTGGATATAATGTGCACACTAGTTTATAGGTTGCTTAGTAATTGCCCTCTAGTTGATACATATTTGTAAGTTTTACCCCAAAAGATTATTAAGCTCCTCAAGAGTAGGAGCTGTGATTTTTTTGTTTTGGGACCCCTTCCCCACCCATCCTTTAAAGAAAACACAATGAATGCTTCTTTTTTTTTTTTTAATTTTTTATTTATTTATGATAGGAACACAGTGAGAGAGAGAAAGGCAGAGACACAGGCAGAGGGAGAAGCAGGCTCCATGCACCGGGAGCCCGACGTGGGATTCGATCCCGGATCTCCAGGATCGCGCCCTGGGCCAAAGGCAGGCGCCAAACCGCTGCGCCACCCAGGGATCCCCAATGAATGCTTCTTAATTATTAGTAAAAGTCAAGTGGAGATGATATTCAGCAAACCCCTTCTATACAGAAGAAGCTAGAATTAGGCTTCGGTTTAATGGTGTAATTGCTTGACTAGAAGCTAGCACCCTTGATTATGATCTCTTCATTCCCTTGATGAGAATGTATAGATAAATGGTTCTTTACATCCACTTTCCCATCCTTTAAGGGGTATGCATGGCTGCAGATACTGCTGCAACACCCAAGCTGTTTGAAAAATGACCATCTGAGCTCTGATGCCTATGGCATTGCATTAGATGTTGCATAAAATAAATGCCACATTGATGCCTCTCTAAGGACTTTTATGTGTGTATGTATATATATACACATATATATATATAAATTTTTTAGGACTTATGTTTTTAAAAATTACTATAAAGTCAGTATAAATTCCCCCCTCCCCTGTCAATATAACTTTTTATAAAGCTTTACTTATTTTTAAATATTTTATTTATTTATTCATGAGAGATGAGAGAGGTAGAGACATAGGCAGAGGGAGAAGCAGGCTCCATGCAGGGAGCTCAAAGTGGGACTCGATCCCAGTACACTGGGATCACGCCCTGAGCCGAAGGCAGACACTCAACTATTGAGCCACCCAGGCGTCCCTTTATAAAATTTTAAAAAGAATTATTAGGGCGTCTGGGTGATGCAATCAACCTCTTGGTTTCATCTCATGTGTGATGCCGGGGTTGTGAGATTGAGCCCTGTTTTGGTCTCCACACCCAGTGGGGAATCTGCTTGGGACTCTCTCCCTGCTGCCTATTTTTCTCTCTCAATTAAATAAAGAAATTAAATAAAGAGAGAATTACCCTATGCAATCCTATCACTATAACACACTCATCAGTTGCTATTTACATGTACCCCTATAGTTTTGAGGTACATACTTTAAGTATTGTCATGGTAGTCCTCCAATTTTCTAATTTATTTTTTCACTTAACGTTGTGATGCACATTTTCCCATGTTAATGTGTGATCTTTGTAATTAAAATTTATCAAGATGCATAATTCCCTTGAGTAGATATACCATAATTTAATTAAATAACCATTTTTGTTATTATCAGGTCACTTAAGCTGCCCCAACTTTTTGCATTTATAGAGATTTACATTTAAGACTAGCAGTTGTGAAAAAAAAAAAAAAAAAAAAGACTAGCAGTTGTGGGTAGCCCAGGTGGCTCAGCGGTTTAGTGCCTGCCTTCAGTCCAGGGTGTGATCCTAGAGACCCGGGATCGAGTCCCACATCGGGCTCCTTACATGAAGCCTGTTTCTCCCTCTGCCTGTGTCTCTGCCTCTCTCTCTGTGTGTCTCTCATGAGTAAATAAATAAAATCTTTAAAAATAAAATAAAATAAAATAAAATGCTTTAAAAAAAAAAAGACTAGCAGTTGTGGGGACACCTGGGTAGCTCAGTGGTTGAGCATCTGCCTTTACCTCAGCGTATGATTCCAGGTTGGGGATCAAGTCCTGCATCGGGCTCCCTGTAAGGAGCCTGCTTCTCCCTCTGCCTATGTCTCTGCCTCTGTCTTTCATGAATGAATGAATGAATGAATGAATAAAATCTTAAAAGAAAGGACTAGTAGTGGCAATGGTAATGGTGGTGATGAAACCTTTCCTTGGGAACTTCCTCACCTAGACTTCACTCTTCTTTTTTTTTTTTTTCTTTCTTTTTTTTAAGATTTTTATTTATTTGAGAGAGGAGGGGAAAAAGCATGAGGCCTGGTAGGGAGGACAGAGGGAAAGGGAGAAGCAGACTCCCTGCTGAGCAGGGAGCCCAGCACGGAGCTCAATCCCAGGACCCTGAGATCATGACCTGCGTTGAAGGCAGACACTTAACTGACTGAGCCACCCAGGAGCCCCACTGCAGGCTTCTTAATAAGCTCAGGAATCTCACCTCTAGAACAGTGCTTCTCTAACCATCTGTGATGAAAAATCAGTTTTATTTTTCTAATTTCCAGTCTGTTACAGACCAATTTTTTTTTTTAAAGATTTTATTTATTTATTCATGAGAGACACAAAGAGAGAGAGAGGCAGAGACACAGGCAGAGGAAGAAGTAGGCGCCATGCAGGGAGTCCAACATGGGACTCGATCCCAGGACTCCAGGATCATGCCCTGTGCCAAAGGCAGGCACTAAACCACTGAGCCATCCAGGGATCCCCCAGACCAATTCTTTTTAAAACACAAAAACTGAAAAATGAAATGGTAAAATAAATGAGAGATATACAAAATATAAGACTATAGTATTTATCGTTAATTTCAGTAGACAGAAAGTCACTCTGCCAAATTGCTGTAAAAGTCTGTAGAGAGTTATTCTCTGTTTTTGTACTACCTTGTTGAGGACTGTTACACCATCAGCTGTTGCATGGTACCAGCCCCACAGATCATACTTAAGTGTGCTACTCCAGGATACCATAGCACCCTGCTGTGTCTCCAGCAGATAACTGGCAGCCACTTCATTTCTCTATAGAGTTTCTTAGCAATCTATTGCCTCATCCACCTCTTGTTACTGCTTCACTTCCCTTATACCTATTTTCAAATGTGCAGTCTCTTTCTTCTCTCTGAATTCCTTTTCTACTGATCCTTCTATTACAGCTTCTAATCTTTCCTCTTTCTTTACCCCCCACCAAGATGTATGTCTAACCCCTCCCAGCTCACCTGGCCAAGGCCATGTCTTAGGCTTCATGTTGTTCTTACCTGGGAACTCCTGGAGTTTGGTCATCACAGAGCCTCCTATTAGTCTGAAGAGCCTCTCTCTAGCCTTGCTTTCTCCTGCCATTTTAGGATACTTCATCATCTCCTTCAGTAGTTCTTGCTGCCATAGGCCTGTGCCTATTTATTCCTATTACAGACTTTTCTCTAAGCATGTGTGCATTCAACTGTGAGTTTATCTTTCTACTCTTGACCTTCTTATAACTTCCTAGACCCAAATTTTCCACTATCTTAAAATAATCTCAAGCTTAACATTCTTCTGTCACTTATATCTGAATATGATAAAAATCAAGTACCTAGTCACCTTAAATGGAGTATGGCATTTTGTTTTGTTACCTCAGATTCACCCTGACAAGGGTAAACTTCTAGTCTTCTCACCTAAATGTTGCCCACTTCCCAAATATCCCATCAGTGAGTTCCATGCTATCTTGTCTACTATTTAAGTTCAAAATATCAAGGATAATCTAAAATAATGGGGCAAGTGCAGGAAGATAGGACCAAATTTGTTGAGTACAATAGCTTCGGTCTGGCCTCTGGTTAAATATAACACCTTGCATGTATAAGTGCTTTTGTCTCTCTGATTCTTGCAACTTTGAGAGATCAAGGGCAGGCAGCTGTTCTGGCCAGTCTACACCTAGGGAAACCTAGACTTAGGGTTGCTTGCCCACGGTGAACAATCAGTGATGACAGAGTTGGTCTAGAATCCAGACGTTCTGACTTGTAGTTCAGTACCTATCACTTACCCTCCGGGAGTGGGGTCTGATAACTATTATAGTGTCCTTGGAAGACCTCCTCCGGGCTCTTCCACAGTTCATTATAAGCAGAACAGAAAGTATAATGTTGCCCATGGGAAGAAGTTGTGAGGTGTTGTGTCATTCTCTATCCCACAGCTCAGAGGGTAACTGAGCTAGAAAAGGTCCAGGGAAGATGACATTTTCAAGGGGTTGGAGTCACTTTTGTATGTGAATAGCCAAAAAAGCCTGGGACTCTTTAGTCTAGAAAGGCACCCTAAGCTGTAAATATGCAGTCAAAGTCTAGGAAGCCCTGGAGAGTACAGATAATGAAAACACAGATTTAGTCACCTTATCTCAATTTGGATGAACTCTTTAAATATTGGGTTACCTTAGGAGAAGAAAATATAACTATCATAAGTATTGTAGTCTTCTGTGCAAAGTCTCTTGATGCCACCCTTGAAGCAGAGGACTAATGAGATCCAGGGTACCATTTCTCACCTTACATTCTCATGAACCAAACTGGAGCAAACACACACACACTTTTACCCTCTGCATAGTTGAATCCACTTGTTCGTTTTGTCTCATTCCATCAAATCTTTTATCAAGATAGTCTGTGGGTCAACTCTTGTAACCACTTTTTCTGCTGATCCCGTAGTTTCCAGTCACCGTAATCTTTATTGATGTGGTTCCCTGGTAATTTTTCGTGTTGTTTGTGTTAGCCACACACACTGCTACCTACAGAGTCCTTCAGTGAGATTTACACTGAATAGTCAAATGCCACCTTCTGTTTTCTATCTTTAGAACATTCTGCTGGCCACACTTTACCTGTGGGCTTTCCTTTCACTCCACCACAGTCCCCTCTTGTTTTTCCTAGCCCCACCTCCCTCTCTTTCCCACTTCTAGTTTGTGTTCAAAGTTTCCTGAATCCTTGCATGAACTTCATTTTTGTTTACTGTGCCATTCTCCTTTATCCCTCTACTAAGGTTTTCAAACTTGACTGAATATTACAAACACTTGGGGAGATTTAAAAAATACCAGTCCTTAGGGACGCCTGGGTGCCTAAGCAGTTTAGCACCTGCCTTCATCCCGGGATGTGATCCTAGGGTCCTGGGATCGAGTCCCACATTGGGCTCCCTACATGGAGCCTGCTTCTCCCTCTGCCTGTGTCTCTGCCTCTCTCTCTCTCTGTCTCTCATGAATAAATAAATAAAATCTTAAAAAAAAAATACCAGTCCTTGGGCCCCATCTCCAGAGATTCTGTTGTAGTTGATGTGAGGTGTCTAAAGCCCCACAGGCAGCTCTAATGGGTGTCTAGAATTGAGAACTGTGAACTTAAATTGAAATATAACTCTCCTACAACCTTGCTGCTCAAAGTGTAGTCTATGGACCAGGAGCATCAGCACACCTAGAAGCTTGTTAGAAATGCAGATTCTCAGGGTACCTGGCTGGCTTAGTTGGGAGAGTGTGTGACTCTTGGTCTTGCGGTTATAAGTTCAAGCTCTACATTGGGTATAGAGATGACTTAAAAATAAAATCTTAAAAAAAAAAAAATGCAGGGGATCCCTGGGTGGCTCAGTGGTTTAGCTCCTGCCTTCGGCCCAGGTGTGACTCCGGGGTCCCGGGATTGAGTCCCACGTTGGGCTCCCTGCATGGAGCCTGCTTCTCCCTCTGCCTATGTCTCTGCCCCTCTCTCTGTGTCTCATGAATAAATAAATAAAATCTTAAAAAAATAAAAAAAATGCAGATTCTCGACTCCATCCCAGACATACTGAGTCAGAATCTGTGTTTTAACAAGGTCTCAGATGATTTGTGCACATTAGGGTATATGAAGCCTTCCTTTGAAACCTCCATTGATCCTCTTCATCTGTTTTCCAACCTGTTGCCGTAATTTCAGCCGTTCCTTCTACAAACCAATGCTCATGCTGGCTGTGGAACCTACTTTACTGTCTCAGTTCTTAGAGTTTAAAATTGAGTCTAGAGTGTACGTTCTTTTGTACATTTCAAATTCACATTGCCAAGATTTATGGAATTCTCACTGTGTATAAGCCACTGTGTGTGGGTAGCCCCGGTGCCACCTGTGGCCCAGGGTGTGATCCTGGGGACCCGAGATCGAGTCCCACATCGGGCTCCTTGCATGGAGCCTGCTTCTCCCTCTGCCTGTGTCTCTGCCTCTCTCTCTCTCTCTCTGTGTGTGTCTCTCATGAATAAATAAATAAAATCTTAAAAAAAAAAAAGCACTGTGTGCAAGCAGGTGTCCTCAGGGGGCTCATCATGTGGCTCTTCTCTTTCTGACTATAGGGCTGTGGCCTTTCCTTGCCCTTCACTGGCCTGTTTCCCCAGTATGTGGCTTTGACTGTTTTTTCCTTTCTGACTCTCAGCAGAGAGCTATTGCACATCGGAGGCTTCAGAAAGAACATTCCACTTCCCCTTGGTTCTGACTTCCCGTTAGAGCAAGACAGTTTGTAGAGACAGCCCTGCATGTGATAAAGTCTGGCGTGGAAAGACCAGAGGAGGCTGCTTGGCAGCTGAATTCAGCCCTGAGAGCGGGAAGCCTTTTTCCTGGAGGACAGGATATAGTTTGTTTAGGTCGAACTTTTTTTTTCTTATGTGAGGTAGAAGAGCTGGAGAAGCAAGTTGAAACTTTGATCCAAATTATTTAGCGCTCCTGACCTCCCATTCCCACTCTCTGTAGTGCTCCACGTATTTATAATCGCATCCCTATGTCACTTGCTCACCATCTACCTTCACTTTTCAGCTTTCTCAGTGCAAGGTCCCTCTTTGTTGCTTTGATTTTTTTCTAGGGCTCGTTGGGTGGCTTAACTGGAACAGTGGAAAAGTGAATGTGTGTGTGTGGTAAGCTTTCTGACTCTGTCCCGAGATCCTTGACCTCTGACAGAATGGTAGCTATGATAGCCTTTCCCAGATGAACACAACCCTGAGGTGGTTTTGCACATAAACCCCTGGTGATACTAAGCAACTGAGATTTTGCCATAATTTGTGGGGAGTGATTGTGGTTGGGGGAGAAGCAGCATATCAAGCTACTTTTAGAAATACATGTTTACCAACCAGAATTCTGCTGGGCGGAGAGGTTACTGTCATTCTCTATTCTGACCCCCCACTCGGCAGGTGATCTCGCTGCTGAAATAATTTCCTGCTATTTTTCCCAAGCTCTCTGGAGAATTTTATGAGTGGGTATTTACAACTCACTTTTCTGTTTAGCATATTATTATAGGAAAACCTATTATTCCTCCATGCCTGGGTCATCACCTCTTAAACTGGGGCATTGGGTCTTAGTGCTCAGATATCACTGAAGCTGTAAAACTACCATGAGGAAATCGTGATTTGCCCAGGTTGAGGAGTAAGATTTGGGGGGGAAGACTGGGTAGCTCATGTATTGAAAGCATGAAGACAGCTAAGAGCACGAGGAATTCTACAGAAGGGACATGTGGGCCTCTCTTGGCCTGCCTGCTAAAGATAGTTCAACCTTTCTCCTCTTATCTTACAGACCAGTCCCTCTCCCCATTCTGGGGTGTCCAGGCAGGTGCGGATCAAAGCTTCCCAGTCTGCAGGAGATATCAATGCCATCTATCAGCCCCCTGAACCCAGAAGCAGGCACGTCTCTGTCAGTGAGTATTTCACCTCTTTTTTCCCGTCTCATCTAATTTATCTGCCCATGCTTTTAAAAAATTAAATATTAATTAAAAACCATCATCAAAGATTTATTGACTGTTAACTCTGTGGAAAATAATCCTCTATGCCTTTATTTGGGGGGAATGGGTAGAGAAATGACCGGGATGGTGTCCTTGACTCTCACGGAGCTTACAATATAACAATGTGATGGTGTGACCAAGTTCCTTTTTAAACATGTCTGAAGAAGTGATCTCCTCAAACAATATTTTATTGTTTGAGGTCTCCAAAACTTGGAGACCTCCAACATAAACAGTTCACTCTCATTTTTGACCATTGTTTTGCTAAAAACTAGGGACTTACAAGGTTAGGAGTAAGGTCCAAGTTTAAATTTTAACTTCAGATCTCTTGCTTATGATTCCTGAGGAGTCCTTACACTTTGAGGAAGATGTTGATCAATGAAACTTTTAGAGAATCAAACTAAGTTGTCTGGAAAGAACAGGAGACTGTTCCCATAATGTATGTGATTGGCTAACTAGGAAGAAAACTATGTAGCTGCCCCCAGACCTCCCAGGAAGGAAATCCAAGTCAAGTCTGTGCATTATACCAGATAGTCCAGTATGGCTCTGAATCCCATTTCCTCGGAGTCTGAAGAGAAAGCCCATGTCTTGAATTGTGAAATTTGTATCAAGAGGGAAACCTGACCTTACCAAACATTTGTGTTGAACCTACTGCCCTAATGTTGCTCAGACCCCTCCTACTGCTAGGAAGACAAGTTCTATCCACACAGGTAGAGTTGCATCAAACTGAACTCTCTGAAGATCTTGAGCTCAGTTTGGGGAGTTCTGAACATCAATCCTGCTGCTAAGCCTATCTGAATGATAAGCCTCCTGAGAGGGTAGCAGAAGAATGTGTTACTGAGGCACTGACTTTGCCTTATTGAGTAATTTCTGGAACTTGAGCAAACACTGGTAGTAAGTGTTGCCAAGCTGGAGACCTGTATAAGAGTTTCATATTTCTCTAGCATTGTGGATAATTAATTGGTGACGATGTTTTCAATAAGCTGGTGGGGGTGGGGGGCAGAGAGCCAGCACCCTAGCAAGGAGGCCCTATTTGAAACATCTCTGGCCCTGGAATCCAGGTGCCCTGAAGCCTAGGAAACTCTG
The DNA here is from genome assembly GCF_048418805.1 of Vulpes vulpes. Classification (NCBI taxonomy): domain Eukaryota; kingdom Metazoa; phylum Chordata; class Mammalia; order Carnivora; family Canidae; genus Vulpes; species Vulpes vulpes. The sequence continues at coordinate 14,948,871 of NC_132781.1, read as the reverse complement.
CCAGCATGACCTCTGTTCCAGAGCCCTCAGAGAGATTGAGGGGCTGGAGGAAGGCAGCATTGTTCATTTGTACAGGAAGCAATGAGGATCAACATGGGGCAGTGATTGGGCCTCCTGCTCCTTACCAAGATTTGTGTGTAGAGGCAGGGGCTAAATGCTGGGCCATTGTTTTGAGGAGCCATATATGGAGTTTCCTTGTCTGAGAATGCTGAGGAATAGGATTTCTATGAAGTAGTTCCTGTGTATCTAGAAAATGGCCAACACAGGTTCCCAGTACATGTAGATCTTGGGTTTCTTCATTCAGCAAGCAGTGTGTACCAACCATTGGGCTCGGATGAGGGCTACAGTGGAGGTGTGTACAGTGGGGGCTACAGTGGAGGGCAGGGTAGGGTGGGAGGAGGCAATACCCAACTCGGCCTAGGACTCTGAAGAAGGGCTTCTACAGAAGAGGAAACCTCAGAGCTTCCACATGAAGGAAACATTTACTGAGCATAGAGATATTCCAGGCACAGGAAGGGGCACCTGCCAGACACCATCACAAAAGAAGGTAGTGGGTTTGGGGAACCCCAAGTTGCACAGAGTGTGATGGACATGACAGAAGAAGTGGGTGGAGCCTGCTAGCCTTTCCGTAAAGCCAAGAAATGGCAGAGGTTATTTCTAACTAGGATAACTTGTATATGTATTCTGTGGAGGAGCTGTTTGAACTGGATCTTTAGAGATTGTGGGGGGATTTCCATTGATAAGGATGAGAGGAGAGGGCCTGTAGAGCTCTCACTTGTCCTTCAGACTGGCTGGTATATTTGGAGGAAAATAAAAAAAGCTGAGAAAGGATGCCTGGGCCACTCCTAAGGAGTCTTGACTGCCCTTGGGTGTGTTTGGTAGGCAGTGGGAAGCCACTGAAAATGTTGGTCCCTTATCCCCGTCTCTATTACAGCGTTCAGCACATTATCTTATTATCTTTTCTTTTCTCCCTATCAAGCTACATTTTTGTTCATTCATTTATTCACTTAAGATTTAATTGGCCAAGTATCAGCTATGTGCCAGAAACATGGGAAGCAAAAAAGACCTGGGTCCTGCCCCTTGGCTTTTAGAGATACATGGGAAGACAAACATTTGTCATGATAAGAGTAATGTAAAATGTATAGGCTGTGACTGAAAGGTGTGTGGTGCTGTGAGCATGTATAACAGAGAGATTGCATCCTAATTTCGGGGCCAGGAAAGCCTTAGCCTATGATCTAGAGCCTGAGTGATCCAAAGGGAAAACAAGGAAGAGAGTGCCAGGCAGGGAGAGCTACACGTGGGGAAGCTTGATGGCTGAGGGCGTATGGTGTGATTGGAAATGGAAAGAAGCCTTGAGGCTGGAGAGCTGAGAACAGTGATGCAAAGGAACGGGCTGAAGCCGGGGAGGGATGCAGAGCCTTGTGGTTCATGATGAAGATTTTTGATCCTTAATGTTGAAAGCAGTGAAAATCCACTTTCTTGTTTTTAAACTGAATAGGAATAGGTGGTATGACATATTCAGGTTTGTATTTTGAAAAACTCTAGCTACAGTGTGGAGAACAGATTGCAGGGGAGCAAGAATGGATTAAAAGGGGAACCTTGTTAGGCTAATGTAGTTTGGTCCAGGGGAAGACAGAAGTTTGGATTAGGCTAGTGACAGTAGTGGAGAGAGGAAGCACAGGTGGATTTAAGACATTTAGAAGGTAAATCCAACAGGACATCGCGTTGCTGTGGTTCTTAAAGTATGGTCTGGGAACTTGGGGCAAGGGGTCCCTAAGGATCCTTTCCATGGGGAGGTCTATGATTTGCCTTTTTACTCCATTCTTTCATGAGTATGAGTTTTTCAGAGGTTACCTGCCTGAGGTGATGTCATTGCTCTGATACTAATGGAATGTGTGCTTGTGTATTATTGTGTTTTCAAAACTTTTGAGCTTTAATTGCTAATACAGTGAATATCAATTAATGTAATCTGGGCAGTCCGGGTGGCTCAGTGGTTTAGCGCCGCCTTCAGCCCAGGGCGTGATCCTGGAGTCCCAGGATTGAGTCCCATGTCAGGCTCCCTGCATGGAGCCTGCTTCTCCCTCCGCCTGTGTCTCTGCCTTTCTCTCTCCACTCTGTGTATTCTCATGAATAAATAAATAAAATCTTTAAAAAAATTAATATAATCCACTTAATAAAAGATTTTTAGTACTCTTGATTTTCAAAGTGTAAAAGGGTTCCAAGAGGTTCAAGAACCACTGTGGTATTGGATGCACTTTATGAGTGTTGAAAGAGTAAGAGATAAGTTCCTGGTGTATGGATCTGGATAAATGACATTGCCTTTCACTAAGACAGGAACAATAGATGAGAACCTGTTTCCTGTGCTGAGAAGGGGAAGACCTGATATTTTAAACAGGTTGAATTGGGGGTGCCATTGAGGTAACTAAGAGGAGCTATCAAATGGACAGATAGATATACAGGTCTCTAGCTCAAAGGGGAGAAAATCAGGACTAGGAAAAAAAAATTAGAAATTGTCTAGTTGAAGCCAGAAGTCCAGATGAGAGGCCTTTAGGCAGAGACTGCAGAGTAAGAAATATCTGGGTCCCTGAGGGCTGAGCCTCAGGGACCCAGATACTCAGTGGCCAATTAGAGGAGGATGAACCTGCAAAGGACACAGGAGAGGAGTCACTAGAGAAGCAGGAGAGGGTGGGAGGAGGACTTACATGGTAACAGCTAGGTTGGAAAGGGTAAGAGGCACAAACTGTTGTTCTCATGCACAAATGTCTGAGTGTTTACTGTGCTAGTAACAGTGTACGTAGAAGGAAATAGGAAGAGAGGAGAGAGTCAGGGTCTAAGCATCAGGCACGAAGAAAAGCTCTTGCAGTAGAAATGGGGTCAAAGGTTTTCCTTTGAACTGCCTTAGCAGTTCAGCTTCCAACCAGCAGGAACAAGTGGGCTTTGCTCTCCTCCCCTACAATGGGAAGAAACCTGTGAGTGTACAGCAAGAGATGGCAACCTGTGGGTCATTCAGCCGCCATGGCCCCATTTTCAGTAATGGGGAATTACAAGAAAGCCCAATCTGTGCTGTTTCTTTGAACTTCTTCCTTATATTGAATTGAAAATGTATCTTCCCTCACTTTACCCAGTGACTCTCGAACAACACAGATCCATAGGTAACATCTTTCATATGACAGGTTTTCAACTGTTTGAAACCAGCTGTCACATTTGCTTTTTGTTTTCCCCATCATAATATACATAGCTTGAATTTTAATTTTTTTCAAGCCAGTTAGTCTGTTAAACTAGTTCATGCTAAAAAACAAAAACAAGCAACAAACAAGAACAACAACTAGGTAATGAGTTAACCCAAAGGCCCATGTGGGTCTTCAGAAAGGCAGATGGAGTTTCCCTATATGATGATGCTCTTCTTTATATCTTTGCCTACAAAAATTCTACCCACCTTCGAAGTTGAGCTCAAGCACCATGTTTCCACAATACATTGGGTGGTGTTCTTAAGCCACATAGCCAAGCCTCAGGGACTTGTCCCTGCCATATTCTGACTCCCATTGGATCTAGGGCATCTCGCTAAGTGCTTTTGCCTCTCTTCCTACTCCATCTCCTTTCTTGCCACTGCAGTCCCACAGTGACAGCAAGTCAGATTGCAACCCCTAAGGAATGGGGAGCAGGGGAGCAGAGGCAGTCTGTTCTTTCGAGGAGTTTGGCTGTAAAAGAAAAACAGAGGTGGGTTAGTGGCTTACAGGAGAGGCCAAAAGTAAGGTCAAGACTGCTTGTAAGCTAGAAATCTGAGCATGCTCTTGAAGAAGGGAGGTGCCAGGTCAGCTGAAATGAGCATTGAGGGTGGTGCCAGAGGCACCTGCTGCAGGTGAAGTGGGAAGTGCAGGTAGAGTGCTTAATGCCTTGGTAAGGGGGAGGAGAGCCCTAGGCCTCTGAGAGGAGAGGAGGGAAAGTTCAGGCAGAGGAGAATTGAACGGAGATGTGACTTGCAGGGGGCCCCCAGCAGTAGCTGGTTTGAGAGCAGTGCACACTCCAGCCCTCCTGTCCTGGTGCAGTTGGAAGGGCAGAACCAGTGGTCACCCACGTCAGCTTCCTTCACTTCCACAGGGTTTTTCTCCTTGCTGTAAATTCTTTTGTGATGCTAGATGAGACCAGAAACTATTTAGTAGTGGTGGCAACTTCAAAATAAAATGGGAATTTTGAAAGTTGAAACATCTAGGATGTTCTCAGGGTCTCGTGGGACAAAATGTTGAGAAGCTCTGTTCTGCACAGCCTGGTCCAGTGTGAGCACACTGAGGAATACTGGTTAAGATTTCCCATTTGAGGAAGAAAAAAAAAAAGTCGATTCCTCCCCCAATCTCATCTGCCCAGCAAGAGACAGCAGGGTTTAGAGAAAATAGTTGATGGCCAAAACAGCTATCTCTTTGTACTTGCAATGACCTGAACATTAACACTGACCCCAAACCCTAGAACTCCCTGCAGAGGGAACTTCCTGACTGCATCAGCTTCCTGACCAGAGTCTCCTATGAGAAGGGCTAGAATCTGAGAGCCAGTCTTTCAACTTTGGGTGAGTTTTGCTCAGACTTTGCGCCGTGGGTTAAGAAGCTCACAGATAGCTGGCACACTCTGGGAAGACTACAGCTCATCAGCAGCTTAAAGCCCTGGCTTTCTCCTCATGTGTAGAACACCTTTGTGCAGAGCTATGGGCCACCCTGAACATGGGGCTACTACTCTGCTTTGTTGCTTCAGCTACTGCTGATGGGGCCCCTTGGCACAAATGATCTCATCAAAATAGAGCAAGATCCAGCTGGAATGCCAGTGAAGGGCATCCCAGAGACCTTCCATCCCCGCATGCCTGCCTTCCAAGGCCTAGAATAGGTTGTCTCGCATACTGTGGTTTGTGCTATCTAGCTCGCTGCTGTCCCTGTTGTTACACAGTGGGAGCATCTTCGGTCTTGCAGTCCAGGATCCTGTCCTGTTAAGGTCTCTGTCTCATTTGTTCTTGACTGCTGTTATGTGTCTCACTGGCCCCCAATTTCTGAATTGAAGATAAAAACAAAACTGAAAATGCTCTGTAGCAGTTCTGCCAACTCCTGGTTTTTCCATTTGCTTCCTCTGATAGCCATTGGTTTGGGGAGACTTCCCTTTCCTGCCCCAAGCTGTGGGCCTGTGCACAATAGCCCCTGGCCCATTGCCCATCAGATAACAAGGCTGGCTCTCTGCAGGCAGCAATGTGTATTGGAAAAAGTGAAAGTCTCTGGCTGGAAATAAAAGCTCAGAAAACCTTTGCTATTTTCCCCCAGCCCCTCCTGGGTCTGTAGTGCTGGCCTCATCATGTGAGCCAGTCCCATCCTACCTGTAAAACAGGGGAGAGTTCAGTGGAAACTGGTGTCCAGGGCCTTGGATATTTTATCCCGGGGAGGGTACACTTAGACACTCTATGTAACAGACTAATGGCGGTTCATGCTGTCTGGGGATAGTTAGACCACTGTCTGGGACTTCATCAATAAGTAAGTTTTTCTTTCATTCTAATCAATCCCTTACAAGACACATTTTTGCTTCATTCTAGTTAAAACGTGTAATACCTTTTCACTCCAGAGTATATTGGTCAGGGTTCAGGTGCACAGAGTAGAGTAGAATCCACTCTAACTAGTTTCAGGAAGAAGAAATGTAGTGCATATCCCGTCTTATAAAGTGATTGGAGAGAAAGAAACAAATTCTAGGTTAAGACACCACAGAGCTCCTCCCTCTTCTGGGCTCAGGAAGCTACCAGATTCAGAAGCACAGCACCCTTCTGCTGTGGTCCCTACCACATCCATAGGGATGCCTGCATCTGTCCTTGATGTCTGGAAAACTGGAGGCCAGGTGTGAGGTCTCCGCTAATGCTGCAGCAGAAAGAAGAACCAGGGCTTCCATGACTGTAGTGGCCAGGAGCAGTAGGAGCAGCAGGAGGTCATCTAAATCTCACACAAGTACATCTGATTGACTGGACCTTTGGGGGTTGTAGAAGTAATAGCTTTTAACTGATTAATTTCTGAAGTACAGGAAGGCATACTAGAAGTGTGGAATAGATCTTGAGTCTAACCCATTGTATCTGCCACATAGAGTGAAGTAAACAAATGGAATTCTGCTGAATTCCTACCTGGTACCAACCTCTGTGACAGATGTTTGGTCTGACCTGGTCCCCTGTCTGCTGCTCTCAGCCACATATCCTCGGCTGTGTTGTAAAAGGTCTTGTTTCTGTGCTCTAGGCTCCCAGAACCCTGGCCGAAGCTCACCTCCTCCTGGCTACGTGCCTGAGCGGCAGCAACGCATTGCCCGTCAGGGATCCTACACCAGCATCAACAGTGAAGGGGAGTTCATCCCAGAGACGAGTGAGCAGTGTGTGAGTACAGGGCTTGGGGTGTGCCTTGGAGTGTGTCAGACCAAGGTTATAATGTGGCTACTCAGTGGGCCTGGTGCAGAGCTGAGGGATTTGAACCTCATCTCTTAGCTCCTTTGTAAACCAGACCTGCCCAAATATGGACTATTCCTTTTTTGGGACCAAGTATTAATTCCTGCCGTTGACACCGTGTAAACTACCTAGCTTCTTGGTGTTGGATGAGCATTGGACACATTTTACCTTGCTGTGCTCCTCTCACTGGTCTCCCTGCAGAAGACCACTCTGCTATTTGAATACTTTCTTAAAACTGCCTGTGATATCAGCAGAGTATAACATATGACCAATCCTAAACTGACAGTTTTTGTTTTTCATCAGCCATATTTTAGTTCTGTTATTTCTTGATGAAAGGTAGGGAGTATACCATATCCAAATTACACTGTAGAAATGTTTACTTTGGGTGAGCTTTTATGGTGGTAGACAGCTATATTAGTTATCTGTTGCTACGTAACAAATTACCACAAACTTAGCAGCATACATTAAAAACAGCATACATTTATTATTTTACAATTTTCCTGGGTAAGGCATGATTTAACAGGGGTCCTCCACTCAGGGTTACACAAGACTAGTCAAGTGTCAGCCAGGCTGCATTCCTTGCTGGAGCTTGGGGCTCCCTTCTGAGCTTACGTGGCTGTTGGCAGTGGTTGTAGCACTATGGTCCCTGTCTTCTTGCTGTTTGTTGGCCAGCGGCCATCCTGAGCTCCTAGAAGCCACTTTCAGTTCCTTGTCACATGGCTTTTTCACAATATGGCAGCTTCTTCAAGGCCAAGACGAGAATCTCTTGCTCTAGTCTGTAAAGATAAGAGGCATAAAATATAACATAATCATGAGAATGAATATATCACCCTCTTTCCCATAGTCTGTTAACTAGAAGCAAGTCACAAATTCTACCCATACTTAAGAAGAGGGGTGGCCACATTGTGGGGTATGCCTACCACAATGGCTCACTCATTTTAATGGCTAACTTTTTAACTAATGGCTCACTTGATGAAAATGGCATTTTGGCTTGGTAAAATCAGCAAGAGTGAGATCTCTGGCTTCATTCTGAAGTCTTTTCAATGAGCTTGCTTTGATTACATAAGAGAAAGATCCACTCTTACAAGTTTTTAGGATTTGGTCCGGGAAGGGGAAATTTCTTTTTCTTTCTTTTTTTTTTGTAAAGATTTTATTTATTTGAGAAGAGAGAGGAAACATGAGGAGAGGGAGAAGCAGATTCCCCTCTGAGCAGGGAGCCCAACACAGGGCTTGGTCCCAGGACCCTGGGATCATGACCTGAGCCGAAGGCAGCTGCAAAGGTATATGCTTAACTGACTGAGCCCACCCAGGCACCCCTGGGAAGAGGAAATTTTTTAAAAACAAAGCATCCAGTAGAAGGGGCAGCGGCATCACATGAGAAATTTTATAAAAAACTGATCCTTGTAATTTTTCTTTCCCCTAAAACTGATTCTTATAACTTTTCTTTCCTGGTGATAACTAATCTCTATAAAGCATTATCCAAACTATATAGGCTGTGAGGAAACCCTTTACACTGCTTCTTCTCTTTTCTGTAACTCCTGCTTTCCAGGTAAGTTTGTGTTTAGAATATGACCTGGGATCCCTGGGTGGCGCAGCGGATTAGCGCCTGCCTTTGGCCCAGGGCACGATCCTGGAGACCCAGGATCGAATCCCACGTCGGGCTCCCGGTGCATGAAGCCTGCTTCTCCCTCTGCCTGTGTCTCTGCCTCTCTCTCTCTCTCTCTCTCTGTGTGACTATCATAAATAAATAAAAATTTAGAATAGTGACCTGGAGTGCTTTTACTTACTCCTGGAGGGAGTAAGGATTCCCTACTTGGGTATTTTACTGACCATCCTTTCTGTTTTCTGTAGCTAGAGCACTTCTGGACATCAGCTATGTTAGAGGTGACTTGGGTATAAAATCTCAAGGTTGCAAATGAGTTCATTGCCTTTAGTCTCTATCCCTCCCCATGGCCCTATATCCTGGTCCTTTTACATGTCTGCTGTACTTGCCTAGCCCTGGAAAGTGTGGGAGTATTGGACTCCTAGTGAGGACAGACTTAGGAGGGGGCCAAAGAAGGAATGCCTAGGCCCTTCCCCTTAGCTAAAGTGAATTGTTCCTGGTAACCAGCCATTCAAGATAAATCCACGTAACAGAAACCAAAACAGTGTAGTATATAGTGAAGGAATATTCAATTGGGACTTTCTTGAAAAGTGAAACTAAGATAGGTTTATTTTGTTTTTTCTTTCATCAGATTAAGGTAGTAGTTGTATCTGTTTGCTAATTTTTAGAACAAACAAAAGCATGATTCATGTTAATTTTTTTGGCTTAATTTTTCTAACAAAAATTTTGCTGACACAATGTTACCTCTTTCCTTCCCTTTTGACTTCTGTGACACTGTTATAAAGAGGGCCCTCTTTTTTTTTTTTTTCCCCCCAGAGGGCTTCACAGGATTCAGTGGATTTTCAACAGGCCTCTCTTGAACCTTTGGTATTCTTCTGCATCATGCCTGTCATGTTATTTTACTTGCCTATTCTTCTTCTGTTAACTGGTCTCACTTTGAAATTATGGGCAAGATGGACCCTACTATTAAATAGGAAGGGATAATTTGAGTTGGAAACTAATTTTATGAAAGTTGTTAGTGAATTTTCATTATTCTGATTCCTGCTTCCCTATGTAATGCTTAACTTTGGATCTCAGATAATGAATACTCTGATAGGGAATACCCCATAGGCAAAATGAAGGGAGATTAGTTGAAGAAAAAGCTAATCTGAAGGCTTCTTGTTACTGCATTTGACCAAAGGCTGGAGAAACATTTCATAGATTCTTATTGCCTCCATATGAGAACCAGGAACTAGGAAATTTTTCATCTGTATCAGCTGTATAATACTAGTTTCATTACTTTAAACAATTCTCCTAACCTTCCTGGACCTACAGTGGCTTGTCTGTGGAACGAGGGCCATTCTTGTTTCGGTAAATTTTAAATTATGGAGTGTAAACAGAAGCATTACAGTCCCACCCATATGCCATGGAAGCCTCTGTGGGGTAGTACCAGCTTCAGTGCCAGGCTCCCAGTGTTCTTGAGCCAACAAAATGCCAACAAGAGAAGTAGCGTCTCTGCTTTGCTCTCCTGGCAGAGTTCCTTGGGATGCTGTCCAGGCATTTTTCTCCCTTCTGGAAACTTGCCTTTCAAACTACGGGGGCAGAATAGTACCTTCTTAGCCATTCTTCCCACTGCACAGGCACAGAAAGGGCACTTTCATATTTTGACAGAAAGGACTATTTGCTGGCCTTGGCTGGGCCATAAAGCCCTGAGTCACCTGGCTGGGATTGAGGCAGGGGCTGGGGTTTTATTGTATGTCTTGCCTTACAGATGTTGGATCCTCTGAGCAGTGCTGAAAATTCCTTGTCAGGAAGTTGCCAATCCTTGGACAGGTCGGCAGACAGGTATGGGACTACCTGCTTTGGGTGTTAGTGCCTGGGCATGTTTGGGACAGATGGGCTGAGGAAACAGAGTTAGCCAGTATGTCTCTGATCTAGACACTGTTCTGCAGACCCATGGTTACAACACCATGCTTCTGGGAAAGAAATCTCTTTCTGGGATTCCTAGCCCTCTCCTTAATTTTTCAAGTACCATGAGAGTCTTATGTTTGTATAATTAGGTGAGTGTAATTGTAGCTCGTAATAGTAGCTCATAATAGCAAGTCATATGTGTTAAATGCTTGCTCTGTTATCCCAAGTGCTGTACATGTTTGAATTTTACATATAATATACACTGCTCTTGTGCTCTTGGCCTCATTGCTATGATCTGGCCTGAGAAGTAGTGAACCTTCCATGTTTGGGGGAAAAAATTGAATTATCACCTGTGGGTTTGCTTTTTTTTTTTTTTTTTCCTCCAAGTGTTTCTGATAGAGTAAGAAACTGGAATAGAAAAACCAGAAAACAAAATATCCGGACTGCCTAGCTTACCACACTATCTGCTTGGTATGTAATCTTGTTCTGTCAGAGTAAGAGCTGTCACCAAATGGCTCTGTGGAGCTGGTTCGCCGAACAGGAGGTGTATGTTTAGAGTTGGCTTTGGCAGTGATCTAGCCAGTCTCTCACCTTCACCTTGTTATGCCCAATAGCACATTTGATCATGTCTGACTGGACTAAGGGCTGTGGTCAGAGGCTATGGAGCAGGTTCGGGGATTTTTTTTTCTGTTTGTGTAACTGACCAATTGTTCACATGGGTACTGGCCAAATTTGTACTGTCTCTCCTAACAGATCTGAAAACTGATGAGCACTGTCTTCCTTCTAAACGTCATAAAATAGTCATAGTTACTTGTTGGTATCCATTTCATAGCATTGCTTGGGGCTTGCTCTTTGACCAGGGGAACAAGAAGCCCAGATAAAAGTGCCAGGAGTTACTGCCACAAACTGAAGGCTCTGCCAAGACAGGGACTGACTCTGGCTTTGAAATATCTCCCAAACTTTGTGGCCAAGCAGGGGTGGGGAGTGGGGTGGGCAGTAGGACAAGACCACAGAAGGTCTAGTAGTTGTGAAGTAGGGGGCACCCTCGTGTCCTTAACCGTTTCCGGCCTGTGGCCCTCTCAGAAGGCACTCTCACATGTAAGATAGAGGACATTTAGGTGAATTCTAGGAAAGCTAGCTGAACATACTTGATTCTTAGATTTTGCCTCCGTCCCTCTAATGCTTTGTTTTCATTTCCTTGGGAGTAAAACCCAATGACCTGGACTTATTACCTTGAGGCCCAGCCTAACTTGAGCATAGGGCTTTCCTCTCTTCTTTATGGGATGTGGAGCCACATAGACCCCAGCTCCATCAAAATATAAGTCAAGTAGCTTCCCCTAACCTCTCCATTCCTCAGTTTCCCTATCTCTGAAATGGGATGGTGGTAATTAGTCTGAAAGGAAGATGCTTGGTGTTGTTGCTATTTTTATTAGCACCCTGGGCAAGGGGTGTTTTGCAACTCTTCCCCTGTTACCAAGGTGAGAGGAAAGGACAAGAAGGGTATGTGGTGCCAAACTCCAAGGTGGAATTTGGGAGGGCTGGAGGGGTTGATTCTTGCAGGTCCTGTCAGACTTGGGCCTCAGACTACTTAAAGAGAAAGTAGCAAGCCAAACTCAGAAGATGGCTGTTTTTCCCAAATTCTGCTTCCCTCTCAAACTGTGAGAACAAGATTACATACCAAGCAGGTATTGTGATAAGCTAGGCAGTCTGGATATTTTTTCTGGTTTTTCTGTCCCATGTAATGATGTGGGAAGGAGTAAGAAGAGAGTCCATGTGGATATCCTGCCTTCTGCCCTGGTGGACAGCTTCTTGAAGTAGGCTGATATCTACATTGTGATTTTGTTTTGTTTTTTTTTCTAGCCCATCCTTCCGGAAATCGAGAATGTCCCGAGCCCAGAGCTTCCCAGATAACAGACAAGAGTTCTCGGGTGAGTTCCCCAGAGCATGGAGAGCACTGCAGGGATGTCTGGATGGGATTGTGGGTATTCTGCTTTTGTTAGCTGAGTTGGGAAGCCAGGGCTGTCTTAATTCTCCTTGGGGCTGCTGCTTGGAGGTCTCAGGTGACATGGGGGCTTAGATGGCTCACTTACATTGACCTACCCAGAAACCAATGATTCCTCTATCTTACTCAGATCGGGAAACTCAGCTGTATGACAAAGGGGTTAAAGGTGGAACCTACCCCCGGCGCTACCACGTTTCTGTGCACCACAAGGACTACAACGAGGGTGAGTACGCCTCTACCCTGCCCCCTGCTGGCTGCCTCAGAATGGACATGGGTAGAGCTTTGCCACACAAAAGCCACTGCTAGGAGCTGGGCCCAGGCACCCTACACACCATGTTTCCTTTATTTCTGAGGAGCTGTGCCCAGACTTGAAGCACTAGAGGCTAAGGGGAGATGGGGGGAAGGGCGGTATTTGGAAGCCAAGATGCTGCCATTGGGAGCATAGCGTCCTTGATCTGAATCCATAGCGTGTTTCTTGGATTCAGCTCTCCAGCGCCCTCTTCTGCCCCATGACAGCAGATGGAATGGAACTTCACACAGGTTTAGGATTAGGATGCCAGAGAAGGCAGACTTCAGCAGTGAATTGGCCTTGCGAGTGATGTGGTACCTGAGAGCTAGCCCTGTGCCTTCCCTTTGGCTAGGGCTTCCTGAACCATCTGTGGCTGCTTCCTAATTCCTGTTTTTGTCCTGATTCTCAGGGTGCTTGAGACATTAGCCATTCTGGCATGAGTTAGGAAGAGGGCAGATGGGATGATGTGGTTTGTGTATTTAGCCTTGTGGCCAGAGGTCTGACTTGCTCTACTATGGCTCCTGCACCCCTTCAGGCAGAAGAACATTTCCACGAATACGGCGTCATCAAGGCAACCTCTTTACCCTCGTGCCGTCCAGCCGCTCCCTGAGCACAAATGGCGAAAACATGGGTCTGGCGGTGCAATACCTGGACCCCAGAGGGCGCCTGCGGAGTGCAGACAGCGAGAATGCCCTCTCTGTGCAGGAGAGGAATGTGCCAACCAAGTGTGAGGAGTGGGCCCTGGCCAGAAGGAGATTGCCCAGCGGGTGCTCACATAGGAGGCAGGGCAGGAGGCCAGAGATCCCCTGGGGCTGTTTAGCTCAGCAGTAGGCTGCTCCCACCCATCCTCACCACACTGGAAGAACCTGTGGATCAGCAGCAGATCCCTTGGACCTTAGGCCTTGCTGCACTGTTGTGTGGCAAGCCACTTCCCCTTTCTAGGCTTTAGTTTCTCTGTGTTTAAACAGAAGACCAATCTTCTCAGTCCTTGTCATATTCAGATGTTTAGGGACATAGGAAATAAAGGTATTTGATGAGTGCAGAAGAGGATTTAACCATGACGGTAGCTGGCCATCTGCCTCTCAAGACTTGAGCCTAATGGTCCAACTGATCAGGGTACTGAGCCTGCTCCAGATGGGGGTAATGATGCTGGACTGAGAGATAGGATGGTTCTGGGTGAGAGGTTCTTGAGCCAGAGATCCCATCACAGAGCCTCTAGAGACCAGGGCAAGATCTCAGTAACTAATTTACCGAGCTAACACTCTTTCCTTCCATTCTCCTGTAGCTCCCAGTGCCCCCATCAATTGGCGCCGTGGGAAGCTCCTGGGCCAGGGTGCCTTCGGCAGGGTCTATCTGTGCTATGACGTGGACACAGGACGTGAGCTTGCTTCCAAGCAAGTCCAGTTTGACCCAGACAGCCCTGAGACAAGCAAGGTACTGCCTCCCCATGGTCTGGCTTCCAGTGTCCCCACACCCCCCCCCCTCCCCTTGACAGAAATTCCCATCTCACTGCGTAGATTAACTGCCCGAGAAGCTGCAGGTTGCTTCCCCCATCATTCTTCCTCCCAAGTTCCCTTGCTCTCCACCTTGGCCATGGCCATGAGGCAAAAGGACTGTGGTCCAAAGAGCATCAGACCCCCTGGGGGAAGGATTAGGTAGGAGGAAATGAGTTGATGCTGAAGTACCAAACAGCCCAGACTGAGGGGCAGTGGCCAGTGCCACAAGGAACAGTACCTCCCCCACCCTTCACACAGATGCCTCTCTCAGCCCTCGGTCCAAGAAGGAGCTTATCTTCAGAGTTCAACTTTGGGTGCAGCCTACACTCCAGTCTGAGTGGACAGATGCAGCAGTTACCTTAACTAAGCACCTGCCCCCCATTCTCTCACCCCAATGTCTGCCTTCTTCCAGCATGGAAGTGCCACTATCCTGTGGGTTGCCCAGCATTGTGTCCAAGGGCCAGACTGTTAACAGAGTCCCCCTTTGCTCCAGCGGAAGTTGCCAAGATAGACAGACTCCCCTGGGTCACTAATTAGGACAAGCCGAGCTGATCCCAGGTGGGCAGAACCAGGGCCCTGTGAGCCAGGCTGACTACTGGGCCCCTTCCCTAGGAGGTGAGTGCTCTGGAATGTGAGATCCAGTTGCTGAAGAACTTGCAGCATGAGCGCATCGTGCAGTACTATGGTTGTCTGCGGGACCGTGCGGAGAAGACTCTGACCATCTTCATGGAGTACATGCCGGGGGTATGTGTTTCTCAGTGCATGTGGGACACACACAAAAGGGCCAGACCTGGCTGTGGGCTCTAGAGGAGGCGTCCCTTGGACATGCTTCTGATCATTTGATATGCCAGAGGCTCAGGGGAGAAGGTGAAGTGATGCTCAAAGTCCGGAGGGTCCTGCATCTGGCCGTAGTGGCGGTGTGGGATGTGAGGCATCCCAGGCCACCCGGACCTGAGGCTTAGAGGGTGGTTTGCACTGACTGTCCAGTAAGTACAGCCTGTACCTGGAGCAGAGGGGTCTCCCTTCTGGATTTAGGTCATACATTGCTTAAGGGAAGGGCTCATACTGTTCAAGCTGCCCCATAGCCCCCAACAAAGCCTGGTATGTTGCTCACAGGGGTTGGCTGAATCACTCCTTTGCTGCAATGCTAGGTGCTGGAAATAGCCCTCCACCACCACCACCACCCCACCCTTTTCTGAGCTGACTCCCTCTGACTCCTGTGGCTGTAGGGCTCGGTGAAAGACCAGTTGAAGGCCTACGGAGCTCTGACAGAGAGTGTGACCCGCAAGTACACCCGGCAGATCCTGGAGGGCATGTCCTACCTGCATAGCAACATGATCGTTCACCGAGACATCAAGGGTGAGCAGGCACAGGCTATGGGGTCCCTAAAACCTGGTCACTTAACCATACTTAATTTTCTGAAAAGTGAGACCCTGATTGTTTCCTTGGGGGATTGATATGGATGGATTGAACAATGTGGGAAACTACTTATAGGGTGCTGTGCAGATGTTGGCTGTGGTGATGATCATGTCATGCTGTAGCGCTAAGCCAGTAGTGCTAGGTGCTCGTCGTGTCTGATTCCTGGTAGTCTCCATTGTCCCCAGCAACCCTATGACCTGGGAGGGAGGGGAAGAGGGTGGAGGGTACAAAATGCCCAGAGGGTCCAGGGTTGCAGCCTCTGCTCTTTCATGCCTTAGGAGCCAACATCCTCCGAGACTCTGCTGGGAACGTGAAGCTAGGGGACTTCGGGGCCAGCAAGCGCCTGCAGACTATCTGCATGTCAGGCACGGGCATGCGCTCGGTCACTGGCACACCCTACTGGATGAGCCCCGAGGTGATCAGCGGTGAGGGCTACGGAAGGAAGGCAGATGTGTGGTGAGTACTGGGGACATGCTGGGATGACATCTCCATGTCTGGGCTAGCCCAACCCTAACTTAGAAATGAGCTATGGGGGCTTTGTGCTGTGGGATCAAGAGGAGATTCACCTCTTGGCAGCCAGGTCAGGAGGCAGCCTCCACGAGTGTGGGGACATTGGTGCCTGCTGCAGCAACTATGGCAAATGCATTGTTTGTTTGTTTTTTTTACACAAATATTCACAGCAGCTTTATTTGTAACAGCCCGAATGACTAGCACGAATCCATATAGTCATCAACAGGTGAATAGACCAATTGTTTTATAGGCACAGGATGGGTTCTACACAACAACATAAGGAAACAAAGTCTTGATAATTATGACCATGAAAGAATCTCAAAATAATTATGCATTGTGTTTTAATCTCAAATGGCACCTATCTGCTACTGCTGAGAGCCTAGGCCATGGAAAACCTCCCTAGTGTTTGCTAAATCCCTAAGAGAAGTAGCACCCAGTCTGAAGGCCTGGATCAATCTCAAAACTGTAGCAGGCTTCTTCATCTCGTAGCGTTCACATGGCATCTCGTAGCGTTCACATGGCTTGCGTCTGCTCTGCCTCACTTCTTGTGTGTCCTCTAAAAGAGCCCAGAAGTTGTGAGAGCGTCTCTTCCCCCTCAGAACAGTATTGAAGTGGGCTGAGTAATGGTTCCCCAAAGAGGCCCATGTACTAACCCCATGCCCTGTAAATGTTTCCTTTCGTGGCAGACAGGCCTTTGCAAATAGCCTAATTTAAGGATTTTTGAGATGGGGAGATTCTCCTGGATTATCCAGGTGGGCTCAGTA
The DNA here is from genome assembly GCF_048418805.1 of Vulpes vulpes. Classification (NCBI taxonomy): domain Eukaryota; kingdom Metazoa; phylum Chordata; class Mammalia; order Carnivora; family Canidae; genus Vulpes; species Vulpes vulpes. The sequence goes on along the minus strand of NC_132781.1, from coordinate 14,932,453 downwards.
TAATTGCAAGGGTCCTTGCAAAGGGAGGCAGCAGATGAGAGTGGGTAGCAAGAGATGTGGAGGTTGGAGTGGTCTAAGGAGGGGCCGTGAACCAAGGAGTGCTGACAGCCTCTAGAAGCAGAGCCTCTAGAGGGAACCATTCCTGCTGACCCATTGACTTGAGCCCATTGAGACTAGTTCTAGACTTCTGACCTCCAGAATAAATTTTTCTTATGTCTTATGCTTATGGTAATTTGTTACAGCAGCAATAGGAAACAAACACAGCTATCTCAGAGCTCTTTCTGTCCACACTACAGGGTCTCTTCCCTTATATCAAGACTCACCCGGGTGGATGTAGGTTGATGAAGCCTTGGGTACCCTCTACAGAAGTATCACACCTCAGCTTGTCCCATGCTGCCTCTGGTTATTCTGAGAAAGGCACCTCCTTTCACGATGGTGGGCAGGTCAGGGAGCCCAGCGTGACATGGGATTCTCTCTCTCCAGGAGCCTGGGCTGCACCGTGGTAGAGATGCTGACGGAGAAACCACCTTGGGCAGAGTATGAAGCCATGGCTGCCATTTTCAAGATTGCCACCCAGCCCACCAATCCTCAGCTGCCCTCCCACATCTCTGAGCATGGCCGGGACTTCCTGAGGCGCATTTTTGTGGAGGCCCGCCAGAGACCTTCAGCCGAGGAGCTGCTCACACACCACTTTGCACAGCTCGTGTACTGAGCTCTCGAGGCACACTGCTGCCAGCTGCCCCTGCTGCACAGGCAAGGGGCTGCTGTGGGGCTCAGCAAAGTTGCTGCTTCTCCCAGGCAACGCTGTGGACTATGGAGCTCCAGTCCAACCAGTGTTCGTCTGTGCCCCTTCCACCACTGGGGCTCAGAGCCAGGGTGGGGTGGCTGCAGCCTCAAGGACTGGGAGCCCCCAGCCTGCCAGACCCGAGAGCTCCAGCATCCTAAGCTCAGCGTGGAGGGGAAGGATCTAGGAACAGTGTGCAAAGTGCTGAGGGCCTTACCCTCAGGGGCTGTGTCCTGACACTGCAATCAGCACCAAAGCCCCAAGGGTCTGGGGGCACAGGACAGACACGAGGGTCTGAATAGTGTTACTTTCATTCAAAGTGTTATTTTGTTTCTCCTCCCATGTCTGGAGACCACCAGGGCATCTCTGGGCTGGATGAGCCCACCCAAGCCTGAGGTAAAGCCCAGCATCCCATAGCCAATGGAAGGCAGAGGCTGGGGCTACGCTCTCCCAGGAGCCCCCCAGGTCAGCTTTGCCAGTCCCTGTCCTTTACCAAAGATGAATGAAGCAAATGTTATGCTGCCTTATTCAGGGAGGGAGGAGCCCATCCTGCCTGCCCCCATGGCCCTGCTCCCCCCCTACACCCCAAGCAGGGGCCTGAGATGTGGAACTGTCCCCACTTAGTGGGGGAGAGCCCAGTTTTGTCAATGCAATTGTCTCTGTTTTACAAGTTGAAGTCACTCTTATGCTGTACCCAGTTTCTAAACTGGAGACTGTGCCCTTGGGCTCTGAGTATCCCTGTTGTGGGCTTGGGCCTTGGGCTGGATTGGAAAGAGCTGAAGGTAATGGCCTTTGCGTTCCTGAGCTGGCACCCGTTTCCCCACTGGAGCAGAAAGAAAGATGGGCAGTGTGGTGAGAGCATCTGACCCAGCTGGCTGCCCTAAACCCTGGGCAGGCTCTTCTGGATAGCTAGGGAAGTTATATCAGGCTGTCTGTGAGACATGACCCTGCTAGGCCAGAGCCCTTTCCACCTGGTAGAAGGGAGAGCCCATATGATGTCACCAACTGTGTCCCAAACTCCATCTCTGTTCCTCCTTGGCCAGCCTTGTCCATCCCCATGAGGTTTCACCTCCTTCCCTTCTTAGAGGAAGAATGGTAGCAGGGGTCGGGGAGCCAGTGTCTCCAAGCAGCTTAGAGTTGGCCTTATTTACCTCAGCCTGGGCGCTGGTCCTTTCTTCCGGCCCCTCCCCTCCAAAATGTGCCTATTGCTAGAGCTCCTCCCTCCGAACACCCAGTTTCCTTGGGAGTTGTCATTAAAGGAACAACAACAACAACAACAACAAAGCCAGTGTCCAGGGATGGGCCTCTCCGGGGAGCTGGGGATTAGCGCCAGGCAGCTCATTGCCAGCCATGCCCACTTCCCCACGGGCACCAGAACAAGCCAAAGCCTTCGTTGTATGTTGACGATGCACTTTTATGAATGTAGTTTCTATCGCTGTTTTTAGCCTTTTCACATCATGTAATGTGAGGCCTTGTACTTGTTAATTTATATCTCAGATCATATTTGATGGTTTTTATATATATCAATTCTAGATTGTTACAGGTGATGGACGCCTCAAGAGAGAGAAGAGAAAATGAAAGCAGCTGGTTTTGCAGGAATGTGTGTTGCACGGTGCCAGTTGGGTCTGGGCCCCTCTTTCTATCCTTTTCTCACAGGGGCCTCTGTCAGGCACCCCCAGCTCAGCCCTCTGAAGACAGTGAGCATGTGCTCCTGTCTCCACCTCGGCCCTTGCCCAGGGTGGGGACTGGCCCCTCAACTTGACCAAAGTTGCCATGTGGCAGCTCGGCCTCTCCACGACCCCATCCTGATGGCTGTAGCACTCCTCTTGGGCCCACACCCCCACCCCCAGCCCCTGTTCCCCAAGAGGAAACAGAGCACGGTGCCGGTGCCAACAAGACGACTCTGTGTCCCAGCTTCAGGCTCTCACAGAGCCCCACCTCCTGGGGTCTTACCTCACAGGGAATGGGTTTTAAAAGTGAATTTGCATACAGGCCAAGAAACGCTGCACTCCAAAAAAAAAAAAAAGACCTGATTTTTTTTTTTTTTTTTTTTTTTTTTTTGTGCCAAAAACTGTGGACATGCTGGCTCAGCATCCTCAGGACCAAGCTGTTGCTTAATTTTAATTTATTGTCTTTATATTAAATAACCCAGATGACAAGTTGTGGGCCTAGGACAGCCTGGGCCCAAAGATTCTTAAAGGCAGCCCCCTAGCAGCACCAGGCTTGCTGTGGGAAGGGCCATGCTGCCGTTTGCTCATCATTCCATGGGCTATGTCGGCCTTGGCCAAACCTACATGGAGAGGCCAGGGCTGGGGACAGTCCACACTCCACCACCCTCCTGCCCCTCCTGTCCACCTCAGCTCTGTGTCTGTGTCTGAATTGTGGATCGTGCAGAAGAACCTGCAGCCATAGTTATTTGACTATATCTCGACCGAGGGCTTGCAGTGCAAAGCCAGGCCAGTGTCGCACATTACTTACAATAAAAGGGATCATTTATACCCAAGGGGTCCTTTGGCAATGCTTTTGGTTGGGGAGTGGAGAGTAGGTGTTTGCCTGAGGGGAGCCAGGTATGGTGCCTGGTAAGCAGCTTTGGTCCCTCAGCAGAGAATTTGAAATTACTCCCAGAGGGGTCCTACGATGGGATGATGTGGCTGATACCACTGCTAGCTCAGAGGTGGCTCCCCTTTTCTCTCCACTTCCAAGAGTTCTGCTGAGGGTGCCTCCTGATTATCAAGGTGGCACTGTCGGCCCCCCTGACCCAAGTGTCACCAGTGGCTGGAGTCCAAAACTTCATGGCATCTGGAAGTGCAGGGGAGTACTCCCCTGAGCAGTGTTCTGTAGGGCAGGGCTCAGGCACCTCCAGGAGCCACCTCTCTGTTCTCTCCCCCCGGTCTACCTGTTGTTGGTGTTCAGCTCGGAGCAGGGAGAGACCATCCTTGTCAGGCCATCAGGCCTCCAGCACAGAATTTGGGCCTGCTTTGAATGGGGCTTTCCACTCTCATGCTGAGGACCCAGTGCCATCTGCGCTGAGCGTTAGCTACTGCTTCAAAGGGCAGCATCTACCTCAACACAACACAGTGGCCTATCTGCCACAAGTCTGAGTCCCAGCTTCCTACCCTGTCCTATGGGCATGGGGCCACTTACGACTCAAGAATTGTATGGGGTGCAGTGGCAGCAAATCCCCGAGGAGTTGGCCCTTTTGCTCCACCAGTTCATGTAGCCCATGGGCAGTTTGGAGAAATCAGGACAATTGGGTCCAAACAGGACAACCCAGACTTCCTACCTATAATCCTCTGGCGGTGGGGTCTCAGGTCCTCCACGTTGGCTGCATTTGCCCTACGGTAAACTTGTCCCTCCAAGGAACAGAGAAGCTGTTTCTCCTTCGACTACCTGGGATGGTGCCCGCAGCTGCCCCACTCCCCAGAGATTGAAAAAGCAAGGGGAAGATGACAGATGGGGAAGGACACAGCAAACTAGAGAACCTTCAATAGCACTTGCTGAATCTGCTGGTTTCTACCATCGTTTGCTGATTTCCAAGGCAAAGGCGGGCAGGGGAGGGAGGTTCCAGACAGGGACTCAGGAGAAGGGTTTTGCCTTGCAAAATACTGAAGTGCAGTGAGGCCAGGGTCCATCACCTATGGATAGCCTGAAGTAGGTTCTACACTCAACGTGGGGTTTGAACTCACAACCTTGAGTTCAAGAGTTGCATGCTCTACCAACTGAGCCAGCCAGGCTTCCCAGCCTGACCCTCTCTTAATCAACACAGGCTGACCAGCAAAGTAGAGTTCCAGTTATGAAACCACTCTGGATAGGACAGTGTGGAGGAGATCTGGCTATTGCAAAAGGGGCACCCCCCTTTTTCTCTCAGGCTGGTTGGCATTTCCTTGATACCCATCACCAGCCCCACTCCCACCCCAATCAAGGCCAGGAATGCTTTGGACTGACCATGTTCCCTGTCACCTCTGCATCCTTCCTGCCACAAAGCTCCCAACCCCCCAATCAGGCCACATGATACAGAGTCAGAATCTGTTAAAACATATTTAAAATAGGGTTGATCACAACAGTCAGAACCGGCAGCAACAGGGGAGAAAGAGGAGGTGAGCATGGCGGACGCCAGCCCCCAGCCAGTCTCTGTGGCTCTCAGCCTGGCGGTGGTGCTTTAGCTTCCGCTTCGTGACTCCGGTGGTGCAAGATGGGTCCCAAGCCCCACTGGGCAAGTCGTGCTTCGCCTTTCGGGGGAGGGCAGGGCTAATCCACTTCCTCCCCCTCCCCCCGCCAGGGCCTTGGTGGGCATTCCGGGAGGCCCAGCAAGGACACACTGGCTCTCCTTCCTCCGGTCTCCATGGCTCAGGACCAGGCTAAGGGCAGAGGTAGATGGGGAGACGTGAGGGCCGCAGAGAGCCCTAGGTGGCAGTGAGGGAGCTTGGGACCCTGAGGGGGCATGCTGACTCCTTACTGGAGAAAAGGCACCTAGATAGGGAAGCTGGGCTTGGGGGCCTCCCAAGGGGCCATGGGGGGAGGCTGAAAGAAGTAGGAAGCAGGGTGGTGAGCAAAACCCCAATCCTGATTCCCGAGCCACCCCCACCCAGGGAGAATGAAGGAATCCTGGAGCAGAGCCCTGCCCCCTCAACCCTCTGCCTGAGCAAGATGGCCTTGTCCCCATCCCACCCTGGGATGCACCCCAGGATCCACCCCCCCACCCCAAGAGCAGGTCCACTCTTTCCCACCCTCCCCACTGCCCCACTCCAGGCCCTCTTCTGCAGAGACAGTGGCCCGCAGAGGGGCCTCAGGCCGTCTTGGTGCCAGGGTCCACCTCCTTGTGAGCCCAGAGCTCCTTGTGCTGCTTCCGGCCAAAGCCCTCGTCGTAGTTGCCTTTGCTCTTAAACAGCTGCTGAAAGTGGGGTTTGCAGTAAAATTCCCCGTGCAGTGCCGCGTAGCTGCCCAGGCTGCAGAAGCAGAACAACTGTGGTCAGGTCAGGTCAGGGCTGGCAGGTGAGGGCAGGGGCAGGGCAAGGGCGCACCTCAGCTTGGTGTGACAGTGCTTGCAACAGAAGCAAGAGTTGTGGAAAATGAGCTTGTCGGCCACTAGCCGCTCCATGGGGTACACGGTCTTCTGGCAGGCCGCACAGCTCTCCTTCACCTGGGCCCGAAGGCTGAAGGACTGACCGCAGGAGAGAGTAAGCAGGCGCCTGACCCATGCCCCCCCTTCTTCCCCGCGACGCTCCTCTCCCGGGCCCTACCTTGGAGCGCTGGACAGTGCTGCTGCCACCGCTGCCTTTGGCTTCCTAAGGGAGAGGGCCAATCGGCCAGGTCAGCTGAGGGATGCCCAGACCATTGCTGCGGGGCGCCCGCCAGGTCCCAGGGCCCCGGGGGGCGGGGCAAAGGGTGGCAGGCAAGCCCGCCGCCCCTCACCCCTTCACCCCAGGCCAGATGCCGGCGGGAGAGGGGCCCTCCCGGCCCGCTGATCACCTACATGAGAGGGGGTGGCCTGGGCGGCTTCTGCAGCCTGGAACATGGCTCGGTGAGGGCGATGGAGGCCCCAGGTGGAGACGCGGCACCCGCTGGGTTCTGCAAGGGGAAGTCGGTCGGCAGGGCCCCACAAGCCCTTCCCCAGCCTGCAGGGTGGGGTGGGAGCGCTTACAGGCAGGGGGCTGGGGGGCTGCGGTTGGGACTTTCCCTAAGTCATTTCCTGTTGCTCTGGGTCTTGCCACTTCCGCCCCTCACCCACCCCCTCCGCCCGCCCGCCCCCCACGCCGCTCCCCGGGGCCCGGGGGTCCCTGAGTGGAACCATGTGTCGTGGGGAAAGCACAGAGTTAGCCGGCAGCGGCCAGCGGAGGGGGCGCCGCGCAGCCGCCGGGAGCGCCCGCTGCCCGGACCCGCCTGGCCGAGGGGAGGCCGAGGGGAGGCCGAGGGGAGGCCGAGGGGAGGCCGAGGGGAGGCCGAGGGGCGGGCGGGCCGGGCGGGGCCTCGGTGAGAATCCGCTGGCCCGGCCTGACCCCGGCCCGACGCCGCCGAGGCCGCGGGCGCCCCCCTCTCGGCCGCCGCAGCCCTCGGACAGCGCTCCGGGCTGCGCCGCCCGCCCCGCCCGGCCAAGCCGCCGCCCGCGCCCCGCTTCTCGGCCCAGGGCCGACGAGCACCGGGCCCCAGACCCGGGACCCCCGCGGGCCCCGCCAGGGGGACTCGGCCCCGTCCCTGCTCGGAGGCGCGCCCGGGAGGGCGGTCGCCGGCCTCGGGGCGCGGGGGCGCGGGGGCGCGGGGCCCCGGGCAAGAGCGGCGGGCGGAGGCGCGGGGCGTCGGGACCCCGCGGGAGGCGGCCCTCGCGCCCGCACCCCCTCCTCGGCGCCCGGGCTTGCGAGGCGGATGCAGGCCCCCTCCCCGGCCCGCCCGCGGGTCTCACCGGGGCCCCGGCCTGGGCCGCGGGGCGGGGGGTCGGTCTCCGGGGGACGCCTCGGGTGCGTGGAGGGCGCGGGCGCGAGCTCCCGCCGCTGCCAGTGGTCCCCGAGCGGCCGCCGCCGCCACCGCCTTATCGCGGCGCCGCCCCCGCCGGCCCCCGCCCCGCGCCCGCCCATTGGCTCCGCCGCGCCCGGAGCCGCCTCCGGGGCCCCGGCGCCGCCGCCGACCCCCTCTGCGCTTTGTCTTCCCCTCGCTCGCCGTCCCCTGCCTTTGTCTGCCCCGCCGCCCCGACCCCGCGCTCCGGGCACCCGCGCCGCCCCCGCCCCCGGCCCCGGCTCCCCGGCCGCCCCGTCGGCCCGCTCCAGACCCAGGCGGGGTCGGGAGCCGCCGCGGAGCGCGCGCCTCAGGGCGAGGCGAGGGCAGGTCGACAGGCCCGGGGCCCGGGACAAATGGCGCTCCCAGCGACGCCCCTCCCGCGGCCTCAGTTTCCCCAGGGTGGCCTCGTGCCCGCCCGGCTGTCCGCGCGCCCTGCGGGGTGACAGCCCCGCGGGGGCGGCCGGTCCGGGATCCCACGCCCCCTCCGGCCGCGGAGTCCTCCCGCCGCCAGAGGCCGCCCCCGAGGCCGGCAGGGCCGGCGGCCGGCACGCGGTCCCGCCACGCGAGGCTGCGAGGCGCGGCGCCCCGTGGTGGTCGCCTGGGGCCGCCGGCTCCCCGCGGGCCGGTCTGTCGGGGGTCCGGGGGGCCAGCAGCCCCAGTCCCTTCTGCTGCGACCCCACAGACAAGGGCCCCCGGAGGCTGCAAGGCCCGCGGCGCGTCGGCCTTCCTGTGGTGCCGCGGGTGTGTGGCGTCAGTCACCCCGCGCCTCACCCCACCGGCACCGTCGCCTGAGAGAAATCGAGGGCAGCCCCTTCGGAGAGTTCCAGCCTTCAGACCAGCGAATCGCGGCGCGCCCGCCCGAACCTCCCTTACCACGAGGGAGCGAGGCCCGAAGACCCAACGCCTCCTCCAAGTACCGAAGCTAGGGCGGCGGGCTTGGCGCCGGCTCCGTACTCCCTGCCCGCTGGCCCAGCGGCTGCCGGGGCTCCAGCACACCGCTGGACGGTCGGGGGCACAGGAGGCAGGTGACTGTCACCCACGGGGGGGGGTAGGGCCTCAGTTGTGCTGTGCACGCGGCCGTGGCTTCCCGGAGGGGCCTCTGTGGGGAGATGCCCGCTACCTGGCTGCGGGGACTGCCGGGCTCTGCCTGAGGTCTGGCTGGAAGCAGTTTCACCAAACACAGCCCTAAACATAGCTTGTTCCCACACTGTGGCAGGAATAGAACTAGTGGCTCCAGAGCACAGCCCACACACACGTGTCAGGGAACAGAACAGCTCAGCGCCTCTGAGCCCCAGGGCTGGAGGGAGGGAGCGCTTCCCCAGGCCCCAGCTGTTCCCTTGGCTCCCTCAGGGCTCCCATGGCCTGCTTTGCTTTTTCTCCCCAGCCTCCTGCCCTGCCCTAGAAGAAGATTTATGTTTGGGGGGAGCTGCAGGCCCAGACCCCCTGGATGGGGTGTGTGTGTGTGTGTGTGTGTGTGTGTGTGAGACACTTCTAAAACTGTGTGTGCATCTTTCCTGGCAGCTTGCATAGCAGTGACCAGATTCTCAAAGACCGCTGCAGTGATGCAGGAAAGTGTGGCCCTCACCCACTGGAGGAGCACCAGGAGCAAGCTGCGCCTGCTGCAGGCACTGTGGAGCCACCTCCCCTGCCCACGATGGGTCTGCGGGGGGGATCTGCCAGCAGCCACCACAGGAACAGCAGCTTGGGCGCGGAGGATGAACGGACCCGACCGCAAGGTGAAGAAAGCAGTTCAGAAGGAAAGAAAACAGGCTGATGTTGGTGTTGAGAAAAGGGAACTTGAGGTTTAAAGATGAGCTGGGCAGGGGTAAGGAGGAGGCTTGGAAACAAATGTGACCTGGCCTCCCCACTCAGCCCCCTAGTGGGTGTCATTCCTTTCACCTCAAGCCCTGTAACTGCCCAAAGGAGATATTTTTTGTTTTTCAACTGGTGTTATAATTTCTGAGAGAAGGGAAACTGAGAGCATTTGATGGCTCAGAGCAGCTTCAGGTCAGAGGCATTCAGAGGGAGGGGCACTTCCTTAATCTGACATTTTTAGGGCCTGAGCGAGAGGAGGGCGCCTCACCCCAGAGGGACTGGCAGGCAGGGAAGGTGCCAGGATGGTGCCCATGCAGGCCGGGAGGCACCCTGGAGACCCAGGTCAGAATCACTCCCCTGCCCAGCCTTGCTGGCGGCCAGCCAGGATGAGGGAACAGGTTTGGTTCTTGGGTTACCTGCTCCTTGGGTATTAGTTCCAGGGGTAAGGAGACACTGCAAGTCATGTTACAGAACAAGACCATCTACCTCCTTTCCTGCCAAACATGAGCCTCTTCTGCCTGGACTCCTAGTGGCCCAGAAGGGGTCCTGCGGAAAGGCTAGTCTTTAGCACCTGGACCTTTCGGCCCCAAAGTGGTTTGCTGGCCGTGGACTAAAACGGACGGTCTCACATCTTTGGATAGTGAGGAGACAAATCTATTACGTGTGTTGTGAGGCTATCTGATGATAGTTACGGCTGTGCTTGCACATGCGCTCGTGGGACCACTCTGGGAAGCCAGAATGTGGGGCTGAGGGACTCCTATCCCAGCCTGCGTGGCCAGCACACAGCAATACCACTCTCCACTGGATTCTCCAAAAATTTTAATTTGTTCTGGCGATGAAACTAAAGCTGCACAAGGACTTAAGTCCTCAGGCTAGGCAAGACCTTGTGGCCTTGGAGGAAGCCTCCAGGTGCCAACAGGAGGCAGTAAGATGGGCTCTTGGTGGGAAAGGGATGAGCCACACAGATGAACTATGGGAAGGTGTTTCCGCCCAAGCAATGAGCAGGTGAGGAGGGACTGCCCCAGCCTTAACCTGGTGCTTAACAAGAAAAAAATGCTCTTCCCTTCAATTATTAGGGAGAAGTCTGGGGGCTAGGGTGGGGGGCAGGTTGCTTATTGCTTGCCCCTCCATGGACCTACAGGATCTGAGAGCAGAGGAAGAGGATGGAACAGGCTAGTAGGACAAGAGTGAGAAGAGGAAGTCACACAGTCCTCTGGGTCAAGGAGTCAAACCCTGGGCTTGGCCTTCAGCCCTCCAGGGCCAGAACAGCATCTCTTCCTTCTGAAGAGGTCGCCTGAGCTCCCAGGATGGAATGTCAGCTTCCCGGCCTCTGATCACTGGCTGCCAGGATTCCCTTATGTCTCAGAAGTCCTGGAGCAGTAATGATGAAGGTTTCTCTCCAGGAATTTCTTTCCCAGTGAGTAAGTGGCCAACCAACCTGGCAGAAATGTCTTTTCTACCCAGTCTGCACTCAGGAGAGTGGGAATGTGGCCAGCCCTCGGGAAGGGCCCCCGCCGGGGCTCATGTGTCCCGGGATGGAGAACGTGCGCATTCTTCAGAGGCTCAGAACTCCCAGTCGTCCACCTCTAGCTCTTCCAGGTTCGTTACCAGGCCAAAGATTCCGCTGTGATCCTGAGGCTGGCTGCCCTCAAAATTGGTGATGGGGGTGACAGGGCGTAGTAACTCAGGCAAAGCCTCTGAGGCGCGTCGCTTGATCTGAGGGAGGAGAGACAGGTGGGGGTGGATCCTGTTGCTCTGGCTCCCAGGACACCGTGGGGCAAGTGGCCCCATGACAGCTGGTCTGTTAGAGCCAAAAATCTCTATGAGAGGAAAGAGCAGCACCTTTAAAGGGTTTCAGAAACATGGCCATTTCTCTGATTCAAAGGGAGGAGGAGAGAATATACCTAGGGACCCCAAAGCTAAGGGAGTACAAGGTAGTTAGAAGCACAGGCAAGAAAAAAAAACCCAGGGAACCCTGGAAAAGTGCTATTGTACCTGCTTGAAGAAAGAATGGTTCAGGAGGGTGCTGGCACTTGGTCTGTAGAGAAAGGGGAAGAGAGACTAGGGTCACTCCTGTGCCCCAGACTTCCAAAATCCTGCTGCTTACATCTCATCCTCAAGCATCCTCTACTTCTTCCCTCAGCCCTCTAAGAAACGACAGACAAGCTGGCTTCTAAGTCTCTGGCCACAGGGGCTCAGGACTCCTCCGGGAACCCAGCCCTTTATAGGACAGATGCATCCTCCCAAACTCTGCCTTCAGTGCCCCAGCTCCACCCCCCTACCCCGCCCCATGCTCCCCTGAAAGCCCACTCCTAGCCCAGAGGAAATACCTTACGTCAGGGTTGCGCTGAAGGCACTGCTCCACAAAGTGGTGGAAGTGAGGGGAAAAGGTGCGGTGATAGGGGTGGGATGGCGAGTCGCCATTGGAGGTCCTAGGGGTGCTTGTGGCCAGGCTGTCACTCAGGCCAGAGTTGGCTGCTGAGCGTGAAGTGCTCATGGTCAGCTCCTCAGCGGGGATGGTGCTGGTGTCCAGCAGGCAGGGCACTGTGCCATTCAGCTTCTCCAGCAGCATCTGGGGAGGACAGAGCCAGGATCCAGGCTGGAGGGGGGCCCCTGGGAAGTCTATAGAATAGTTTCTTCACAAATATACTTTTCCCAATATACAAAAGTGGCTTGGGGGAGTAGAAAAAAGAGAAGCGGGATAAGTCTAATTTTCCCAAAGGAATGCTGGCCACTGGCTAAGCAGCCATACCCTAGCTACGCCAAAGGGAAGGGGAGAAGGCCTACAAAGATGCAACCTCCCGACCGTGGCTGCAAGGAAGGGGCTCCCAGTCTCCTCTCCTGTTTCCAAGACATTATCACATCCTTTGAACTGTACGGCCTTCAACCCAGAGTGAAGGCGGCCATCAGGTCATTTTCTTTGGCACTCAGCCCATTTGTTGTATCCAGGGTCTGAAGGGGTGCGTATGTGGCACCCGCCCTGCCCCACCCTGGGCTATCACGGTGGCGGGCTGCATGGGAGCAGTGCACTCAGGGGCAGGCTCAGCTGGGGTGGCCGTGCCGAAGTTCTCAGTTTACATGTGCAAAACTAGCCCCGCTTTAAGGACTGCTGTCCTTAGGGTTGTCCTTGTGAACTTCCAAGCCAGAAACCTGGAAGTTTCTCTAGAGCTGTGCTGCCTAATATGGTAGCCACCAGTCACATATAGCTGTTTATACTTAATTTAAATTTAGCTTACAATTCAGTTGCTCAATTCAGGCCACACTGTAAGTGCTCAATAGCCACAGGTGGCTAGTGGCCACTGTACTGGGCAGCACAGATAAGGGACTCCTATGAGCTCAGAAAGTGCTACTGGACAGTGCTGTTTCTAGACCCCTACCTCTTGTTCACTTCACATAGCCCTTTACCTTTCCCGGGCACCTTTCTGTGACTGTCTTAGATTTTTCTATATTCCTTACCTAGGTTTCTATACCCTCCTAACTAGTCTGCTATGTCTAATCCACCTGCTGTAATGATCTTTCTAAAATTATGTATCTGAAGCTATCACTTTTGGGCTTAAAAGCCACCAGCAGTTTTCCAAATGCTTTGGGATGGGAACCAAATGCCCTAGCATGGCACACAAAGCCCTTGGCTTCCTTTTCCAGCCACATCACCAAGAAGCCCCCTCGAAGCACTTGCACTTCAGCTATTGGTAACTACTGCCATTCCCCAGATCCTATCCTTTCTTGACTCTGAGACTTTGCACATGGTGTTCCCTCTGTCTACAAGTTTCCTTCCTAGTTTCTATTCTTCACACAGTTAATTCCTATTTGCCTTCAAGAGTCAAATGTCACATCCTCCCAGAAGTCTCCGTGGGCCCCCTGCTCTGCAGTCTCCCCCTCTGGCCATTCTCTAGCTGCCCCTCTTCCCATAGGGCCATCTGTGGATTCAAGGAAGAGGCTTGCTCAGAGCCTACCCTCACACCCTCCCAGTTCTAGATCATGCTCCAGGTACTTAGGACTCAGGTAATCCTTGCCCAAATGTCCCAAGTCTGCTTCCTGGACTTGATAAGGCCTGGATAAGCCTCTTCCCTAGTCTGTCTCCCAAAGGTACACAGTATCACTGACTGTGTGTGCCAAGCAGTGGCCAAAGAGTAGTTATTATAAGGGGCATGAAAAGAAATTGAACTTGTAGGTGAGAGGTCCCCAAGGTATTGACCAGAATGTGAGATCCCAGAACCTGAGAAGTTTGAGAACTACAAGTTAGAAACTGGCCTTCCAAGTATTTAGCAAGGTAGGAGGACACAATATATTTTATAAATTTATAAAAATGTGTTTGCTTGATTTATACATCTAAATAGACACGTGCAGGGGATCCCCGGGTGGCTTAGCGGTTTAGCGCCTGCCTTTGGCCCAGGGCGTGATTCTGGAGTCCCGGGATCAAGTCCTGTGTCGGGCTCCCTGCATGGAGCCTGCTTCTCCCTCTGCCTGTGTCTCTGCCTCTCTCTCTCTCTCTCTCTCTCACTGTCTCTCATGAATAAATAAATAAAATCTTAAAAAAAAAAAAATAGACACATGCCATGTGGGCTTTCACTTGTATTCCTGTCCCAGGCCCTACAACAGGGGCTGTCCCCCCGGGGTTCCCTCCCACATACACAAAAAAATAGACACATGCCATGTGGGCTTTCACTTGTATTCCTGCCCCAGGCCCTACAACAGGGATTGTCCCCCCCCCCCCCCCAGGGGTTTCCTCCCACAGAGGGGTAAGGCATGCGGAGGGAGGTGTGAGGGCAAGAAGGAAACTAGGCTACAGGCTCACCTGGGTGGCGGGCATATCCTTAAAGGGGACATGGCCATTGGCCAGCTCACAGGCTGTGATTCCCACACTGTAGATGTCAGACTTGGCATCGTAACCCTGAAGATTCTAAGTCAGGAGAAAAAAAGCCACAGGTCACTCCATTTGTAGCCTGTTGTTCTTAGAAGAGAAGGGCATGGAGTGACATCCCAGGAGAGGAAAAGAATGCCTGCCTCAAATATGGCCCATTCTCCTTGCCTGAACTACTGAAGAATAGCTGATATTTTAAAGGAATGAATGTCTGATGTTGTATAGCAAGCAGGAAGAAATGTGGGACCCCATGCTCCTGCTTAGTGGAGGGATGTGGCGAGCACCAAGTATTTCCAGAATGCTCACTCTTCTTGGAAGATGGGAAGGTCTCTGAAGGGAGTTGAAATAGCATTAGGTCCAGTTTGGGGCCCCAAAGAGGGGGAAAAAACACCATCTGCAATGGGCACGTAATGCCCACACTGAGCAGGAACCCTTCCCTCTGGAACCCTGCACTCCACTCAGAAGCAAAGCACCGCCTGATCCCAGGAAATTTCAGAAGGTTCCCTCAGGAAACTCAGGTTGGTGAGGGATGGGGGCTCCTTGGGACTCAGTCCACAGACCTGCTGGAGGACCTCCGGGCTGAGCCACGGCAGAACCTTGACACTGTACTTGGGAAAGTCGTGGACCACACGCTGCCGTTGCCCATGGCTGATCATGCTGAGGTTGCTGCGTAAACCAGACAGGTAGACCTTCCCGTCGGAGGAGATCAGAATGTGGCTGGCTTTCACACTCCTGGGAGGATGGGGTTGGAGAGAGGGTGTCACGGGGCAGCAGGAGCCCCTTACGCCACAGACCTTTGATCTTCACATACTAGCTCCAGGCAGCTCTCTCCCTGGCAGTGTTTGGGTGTGTGTTTTACATGTGTATATGTACATGCTATATACATAAACATGTATTTGTATATAACACATGCATGATAAAAGAGAAAATAGCATGACCCAATTTACGAATCACCTGACTTTAAAACTTATTTGTATTTTGTTAAAGTTCTCTTTTATGCTCACAGACCACTGCTTTCCCTACCATCTACTGCTTTGAATCTATACTTTTTGTTTGCAGGTGTTCTTGTAAACTGTAGCAGGGTTCTATATGTATATATTTTCAATTTACTATCTCATTCTTCCTTCACCTCTCAGTGCTGTTTGGAAGATCCAGCTGTGCTGCCACCTGTCTACAATCAACCTTTGCTCCCAACTGCCACCTGTACCCTGGGGTGGGATCTAACACTTTTACTCATCCATTGTCCCAGGAAGGAGCACTGACACTGCTTCTAACCACCATGAACATGAACGATGACATCCACATATGTCCCCTGAAGGGGTCTGTGTGAGGGTTTCTTGGGAGCGTACACCCAGAGCAGCATCGATGGTCCCAGTCCTGAGTGACCTTGATCATGTCAGGCCATCTTCCACTACGCTGATAAGAGAACCTACCTCCTTACCACACTGGGCCTCATTCAGCCTCCAAATTACAGCAGTCTCAGGTATAGAGTGACGTCCTCCTGTTTTTATTTGCTCTTCTAATTATTGTTAGCTTTGAGTGTCTGTTCATATGACACTTAGGACTCAGGTAATCCTTGCCCAAATGTCCCAAGTCTCCTTCCTGGACTTGATAAGGCCTGGATAAGCCTCTTCCCTAGTCTGTCTCCCTTGGGTTTCTTCTTTATAAACTTCAAACCCTTTGCTCTTTTTTCTATTCTTTCCTATTTCTTTCTTATTCATTCACAGGATTTCCTTGTTACAGATCTCCTGTGTGTTTTAGACAAAGCTTACTCTTACATGTTGTTACCCATTTCTTAATTTTGTTCATGGTGTCCTTTATTAGAGAGAGACCTTTAATCTTGATGTAATCAAATCCATCATTTTTTTTTGTCTTATGTTTTGTGCTTCTAAAATACCTAGAAGCCTCGGGTCATAAAACTATTTCCTTCTAAGTCTGTAGTTTTATATTAGACATTTTGACATTAGACATGGATTATTAGACATAATCAATCTGAAGTGCCCCTTTGTATGTGGAGTTAGGGAGCAGCCCAGTTTCCTTATCTTCCCTACCGTGAGCTGCTTTTCTGAGCACCCTGCCTTCCCCTCAGTCTCGCAGCATAGGGCTGACTTGGGGGCACATATGCCAGTTTGGGTGCTCCAAGGAAGGGAGGGGGAGTGGGGTGCAGGGGTCCATGTCAGATGTTCTTCTCACACGGTACTCAGGACCAAGCCACTCAGGACAGATAAAGGCAGCACTGACAGACAAAATGCTCTACCAAGTCAGAGGCAAGGACCAGGGCCCAAGCCTTGGTTTAAACTCTGACTTCGCCAGCTTCAATCAACCTTCCACCATTTATCTGAGGGCTTCTGGGCACAGACCCCTGCTCTGGTGATGGACAGTTATAGTTATGTCGAAGAATGCACCTGTGTACGTATCCCATGTGGTGGATATAGTCCAGGGCCTTGAGCACCCCCTGCAGGATGTAAGCAATCGCCAGTTCATTCATGCCATCCATGAAGTGCGTGCAGATGAGATCCTTTGCAGAACCTGAAGAACACAATTGTGGGGACAGAGGGGAAGGGTAACAGAGAAGGAAACCACACATGAGCCAGCTGACGATGGTGCTCTCAGAACACCTCTCTGCCAGGACCCCGTCCCACTCACCATATGCCATGAATGATGTGACAACCCACAGCTCATTGTCTGCAATAAAGGTGGCTCGATATGGCAGGATATTGGGATGGCTGAAGAGTTTAGAGACATGAAGCTCCCCCTGAAAGCAATGGTAAGTGGAAGTCAGAATCAAGGGGCGCTGAAGAAGGACGCTCAACATGGAAGTGGCAGCAGGAATAATATGGGGACTTTGTTCTCCCTGGAGCACTGCTGAGCATCCTGGGAGCAGCCTAGGCAGGTGGTCACCTGTAGGAGACACGTCAGGCTCTGCTGTCTCCACAGGGAAGCCAGCACTGCTCTGCCAGCTTCTGCCCCAGTTTGGCTCACCAGCCAATCTTAAAGAGCCTCGAGAAAGATTCTCCACCAACAGAGAAACTGCTAACAACATCACAGAAGGTCCCAGCTCGTCACCTCTGAAACGATGAGAACCAACTGTTGACTGAAGACAGGAAGTAATAAGCCTAGCTCGACTTCAAGGACTAAGTCATAGAACTCCTTTTTAAGGTAAGAAAACAAAAAATGTTTTCCTCTTATAAAGGAAAATGTAATCGATAGAACAAAGAAACAAAGCATCAGAGAGCAAGCAATAACTACTAGATATTCGAAGGTACTTCTCCAGCAACCTGGGATTGAGAGAGCAGCTACAGAAAGTGTCAGACCTAAGGGATTTTAAAATGAATTTACACAAAAGAACTACAGAAACTCTGGGGGTCTCGCCTCTGGGACAGGGGCTAAGGCCAAAAAGGCAATAGCTACTACTTATCCACTACTCCAAAGAATTAAAACAAGAGCCCTCAAGTCCAACATGCTCTAGAATAAACTCAGATATCTATCTTCTCAAATCACTAAGCTGAAGCTGACTTCTTGTTCCCTCCTCAGACCCACAAAACTACTCTGACCATAAGAGTGGGTAGTAGAGCACCATCAGATGAGCATGAATTCAGAGACACGTTATGAATGAAGTAGGAGGAGAGGCTGCAAGCCCACCGCTGAGAATACACTGACCCGAGCCCTGAATCTTAGGAGTTCACAGTGCAAGCCTGTGTCATGGAAGGAGAGTCTAGTGCCCGGTCAGCTACTGGATCTGTGGGCTCTCCGTATTTAACAAGAAGGTAGCAATGTGCTTCTCCAGCAGAAAGGAAACTCGGACAAACAGGACGAGAGCTAGAAGATGGCTGTCATGGGAGAGCAGGCTGCCCTCAACCTGGAACAAGACTGCACTTGTCTGCCACTTGAATCTCTACAAGTGGTAGAGAGTGTGTGACTATGGGCAAGTTACTTAGCCTCTCTGAATAATAAATAAATGAATCAGTGAGCCACAAAAGAGTCTTTGGAGAAGAGGAGGGGACTCTAAATTGGCCTGAGAAGCATTATAGAATCCTTAGTGCCAAATGCCCACAATTCTTAAGAACTTCTGCAACCTCTTGGTTAGGTCCACCTTCATTTTCTGCCAGTTACTTTCAGAAGACAGATGTAAGAGATGCCTTGTGATTACTACTGAAACAAAGAGCCCATCCTTCAAGCGTCCCATTCATGCTTTATTACCTGCAAGAACGTCACCATCTCATTGGAACAAGCTTCCAGGTTAATCCTCCGTACTGTCACATACTCCCCTGTTGGTTTGTACCTTGCTAGATTCACTGTCATCAGGTCCTCAAATCCTTTGCCTAAAAGAAAAGGGGAATGCCATGAACAAGGACAACAGCATCAAAGGTTGCCTTAAAGAGACTTGATTTAAAAAGAAAATTCAAGTTAAAACTGTCACTACTGGGCACCTGTGTGGTTCAGTCAGCTAAGCGTCTGCCTTCGGCTCAGGTTCCTGGGATCAAGTCCCGATTTAGTCTCCCTGCTCAGTGGAGAGCCTGCTTCTCTCTCTCTCTCTGCCCCTACTCAGGCTCTCTCTCTCTCTCTCTCTCTCTCTCTCTCTCGTTGCTCTCAAATAAATTCTTAAAAAAAAAAAAAAAAGCTGTCACTACTGTTACCCTCGTGGCTGACATTTCTTGATTTGTCTCCTCTCTATTCCTTCTCAGCCAACCATTTGAACTGACTATGGCCCAGGACATCAGAAGCATACAGCCAAAAAGAAAAAATTGAAAAAGAGCTTCTCTCCTGATAACATAATCTCTTTTCCCATACCTGGAAGCAAAGCAAAGCAAAGGAAAGGATACCCACAAATGGCTGCTTGGTCACCCTGAATCCTGCTAACTAGCTGACAGCCTTTGGCACACACTCATCTGGGGATGCAGAGAAGACGGTGGCAGTGCCCTGGAGCCTGAAAATGGCAGTTCCTGGACTTTACCTATGACGGTGAGTAGCTCATAGCGCCCTCCCTCTGGCAGGAAGCTACTCATGATCTCCTGTTTAGAGAGGGATGCTATCGACTCTGAGCTCGCCTCATTGGTCTAAAGAAAAAGAAAAATAGGTTAATAAGAGAAAACTGGGTGTGGGATGGGAGTAGGCAGGTGGTAACTCAGACCCCTCAGGAGACTGGCATCTAAACATGCAAATTCTGACTCTGGGTCAAAGAAATTTTTCCAGCACTATCTGATGAGAAATGTAAAACATCAGATGTTCAGTGTAGTCACCAGCACGAACATCAGAGCCAGTAAGTATGAGCACTGTCGATGAATGGGGGTGGGGGACAGTCAACTGTTCCAGTCAACTGTTGATTTGCTTGTCCTTACCAACAACTGGCTCATTTGTTAAAAACTATGAAATTCTTAACTGGGGAAAGATGTCTGGAGAAAGGCATATTTAGAAAACAGAAGGGGGATGGAGAGGTAGAGGTGGGGAGGGTTCTCTTGAGTTTCCTGCTCCACGGGGTCCTATGTGAAGGTCCTGACCACAAGATTCCAAAGGTCACATGTTGAATCTTGCTACAGGGAAAATGTGGCCATAAGAAGTCCTCTCTTTAGCAAACCAAAAGCCCAGACCAATTATTCTCTGACATTTCCAACTGAAGCAAAAAACAACAAAAAACAAAGAACAGCCAACACACAGGGCTGCAGGGCAAGGAACAGAGCTGTCAGGTCTCAGCCACGATCCCAGGCAGCGGAAGTAACCTGCTTCCTCATTCCTGCTGCAAATGAAGCTGGACTCCAGCCAATTAGGATGTGGGCATCATAACTCTGGCTTCTGAGGTCCAGCAAAAGGGGGCCCAGCAAAATTGATGGCAGAGCAATAGCTCTTCCTTTAGCTCAAAAGGCTGTTTCTTTCTCCCAGACCTACATTTATTTGCATGATTTAGGGGCCATGTTTTTCTTTCTTTTGGATTCTCTTTCTTTAGAAGTGTGTCCTATTGAAATGGAGAACCTTAGGCCAGCTCAAATGTCATAAGCTATATACCTAAACCTGAGCTCAAGTTATGAAAAAGTCTTTGCGAACACATGAAAGGCCCCAGACTCAGTGCAAGCCCGAAGAGAGTGAATTGAGAATGTTCTGACATGGTGGTACCACCTTGCTGGGTGTCCCTGACATTTTAAGCACATCTGGTTTCAGAAGAGTGCACGCTGCCAATGGGGAAAGAAACCAAGTGTGGTTCTTCCTTTTGCACCACTTACTAGAACAGTAAGAGGAATCTAGTCAAGCAAAAGAAAGCCCTGTCAGCACATTTCTAATTTAACTTTTACATATTTCTAAGACTCATCTATATTGTTGTATTTAGCCATGCTATACACACATGTTGTGTAATAGTCATCTTGTTTATCCATTTTAGTGTTGATGGGCTTTTTGGGTTGTTTTCAGTTCTGCTATCATGAACTGTGCTATCTGAATGTGTCTCCTGATGTATACATAGAGCTATTCGAAAGCTTATAACCAGAAATTGAATTGTTAGGTTACCAAGTAAATGAACAATCAACTTTACAAGATAATGTAAAATTTTCCAAAGTGGTTATACTAATCAATACTCCCTCCAGCATTATATGTATGTTCTCATTGACCCATTTTCCTCTATTACTAAATCAGATTAATTTTTGCCAATGTCATTGTGGATTTGATTTACATTTCCTTGATTACTAATAAAGTTGAACATCTTTTTTCACATATTTATTGGCCATGTGGGTTTCTCCCAGGTGAAATTGCCTCTTTCTGCCTCTTGTCCATTTTTCTACTGGGTTGTTTTAATGCAGGATTTCCCCCAAAGTAGGCCCCCTGGAACACTGATCTTGGCAGCTAATGCACAGGAACAGCTTACACATCCAATTAAATGAGAAAATGCAGCATCCTCTCTCTCATGGAGAATTATAAGGCATGCTCGCATAAAAGGCTTTAAGTTCCTTTAAGTTTTGTAGTAAGGAAACTTAACTGTTTAACCCAAGCATTTTCCAAATCTACTGATCCAGAGAACCTTTTATACCTTGCACCTGTTAAATTTTGGAAAAGGTAACATGGGAAAGGCTATCTTAAGTAAAATATATAGTTTAATGCAAAGACTATAGGCTCAGGGGCCAGAGAGAGGCAGAACTTGAACTCAGGTCTATCACTTGCTCTGTGACCCTGGGCAAGTCACTCTCAACTCTTGGATCTCCATTATCTCATTAGTGGAATAATTTCCAGTTTATAGGGTTGTTGTGACAATTAAATGAGATGAAATATGTAACGAGTTTAGCACTACCTGTGAATTCTACTCTTCTCCCTCTTTTGCTGCCTATTGTTTGGTCACTCTCCTGTTCAAAAATGAGATGGAACAGAGAAAACAGAATCCTAAGAGCTCGATCAATAGTTAAGGTTGGTTTGATTTTGGTTCTTATAGTTATCTGTGTTTTCAAATGCTCTGAAAACAAATTCTAGGATCATTTATAGCCAGTGTAACTTGACACAGTCTGATCTTCAGAATAATCCTAAGATACTGGGTACTACATCCCAAGTGCCTCAGACAGGTGAGAGATACAAAACTAAGGGACAAAACTTGAGCAAAAAGTCCAAACCAGGAGCTCTGAAATTGCAACTAACCATTTGTTTAGAGCTGACAAGCTGCAGGCTAAGTTAGTCTTGGGTCCCATCTCCTTAACTTTATACCTCTCATCGCCTACACGTATTCTTGTTCTCTTGGAGATCCTATTTTCTCAAGTATCAATCTACTCCTCAATAAAATCAGTGTCATCAGTTAACACAAAACCCAGGGGCTGACTTCTGGATCCTAAGTCCCTACTCTGGCCTGTGAGTAGCCACATGATTTGGCCCCTGCCTACTTCTAAAGACTTCATCCCTTACCACATCCATGACTTGCTATACTTGACCCCTATGAACAGGCATACTTCAGTCTTAGGAAGCTCATGCCAGCAGTCCCTTTGTTTGGAACATTCCTGCCCTACTCTTTTCCTGCCTCCTGCCCCTGCCCATTTTCTAATAGCTGCTTTTTCCTTATCACTGAGGTCTCAACTTAAACATCTGAAGACTGAACAAAGGAAAGTAGCTTCTAGTCACTTGATTCTATCATCTTGCTTTACTTTCCTCACAGAAAGTTATCATTGCAGTTCATTGGTCTGTTGCCTGCCTCCTCTACTAGAATGCAAGCTCCCTGAGGGCATGGACCTTGTCTGTCTTGTCGCCGAGGTGTTGCCCAATGGCTACAATGATGCTGGCACTTACAAAGATCATTTAAGCAAAGTTTGAACTGAGAAGGTTTCCTGCCCATGACCTTGTCATTTCCATGAGCTGAAGAGGAAAGCAGAGTACATGTACCAGCTAGTTCCACCAGAGACAGAGTTCAACTTAATGACCTACACTGGAAACACCAGTCCTCATGGTACCTCATGGTAGATCACTTGTTACTACGGGCTCTTTATAGATCATAATCTGGTACCTGCCTTTGAGAAAGTATTGCATTTTTTAGCAATATAGTCCCAATGATAACAAATCCAAAACTACTATATATTTGAAGGTATTCTCTGATTTCCAGGCAAACTCCTGAATATTTCTCTAATTTGAAAAAAGACTATGAAGGACAGGTGGAGTTGTGAGACTAAATGCTTATTAAGTTTATTTTAAATAACTCTTTTGGGAAAAACTACTGAGATAACTTTTTTTATGACCTATGTCCCTCTTCCTTGCTATGAGTACACAGAAGACATACTAGTAGGCTACAAACTAAAGACACACTTGTTGACCATAGGTAGGAAATGATGCAATAGACTACTGGTATGATTAAGCAGTAACTTGGCAAATATTTCTACTATCTTTGTTGACTACGGAAAACTACTCAAAAGTGTTGGTTTTAGGAAATACATTCTTTAGGTAATTGGGAATGTGAGTTCTTGGCAATGGGGAATTGCATGAGATGAACTAGTCTAGTGGTTGCCGTCCCCATCTCACTGGCAATGATCCTAACACTAACACGGCCAATTAACTACTTTGTGGATGTTCTATAGGTCTGAACTCAGAGAGCAACCAACCTTTATTTAGGAAAACAAACAAATTAACAAGGACAATATTTTGAAAGGAAGAGGTCTGGTCTGATAGTGCCACAAAAGAGGGGGTTAGATCAGTATACTGCTTCAGAGTTACAAAAGGCCAAAATTCAGATGGAAAAGGATGAAATGTTTAGTCCATTTTCTTTAAACACAGCATGGCATAGTTGTATTAGTGTGATGTATCATCTCAAATTGTCTAGAGAAACTAATTCTAGCATAGCTTCTTAGTTTCCCCTGCCATGAAAAGCATTTTATTCCTTTTGAAGCATTTGAAAAATACACAAGGTACTAATAGAAATAACCATGAAATAACTTTGTTTAAAGAGTTTAAAACCAAGTATAATAGAACACACAAAGACAATATTTGTGAAATGCTAAATCCACCCCCCCCCCCCCCACAGGTTTCACACAGGATAATTCTTGGCATAATACTGGCAGCTGTGAAAATATAAAAATTTTATATAATGGGCATTCTGTTCTGGGAAAATAGTTAACTGATGGTACAGGGAATGGTTTTTGGTCTCCTGACTGGAAAATATTTAGATCTGATGGAGAGGTGCTTCTGATTAGCAAACTAGATAGATAAGCAAAGCCAAAGCCTCAAAGAGTAATTCCTAGTCAATGTCACCATCCTTCAACTGTGGGCCTGGACTGCCTGCAATAGGTACAGATGTCTGTCATCTGAAAAGAATAAGAAGTCTATTTAGAAAAGGACTCTTTATCCTCTCTCTTTATAAGACAGTGATTCACAGTATCAAAAACAGCATGGTACACTGTGTACATCTGGTGTTACTCTGGTAAAATAAACTACAAGAGTAGGAAGCAGGGTGAGAGTCTTTCAACTTTTGCCAATAAAAAAAATACACCTTCTATTTTGTACTTTTTAGTGTGAGGTTTTGTTTTTAAGGTAGGAGATTTGAGGTGTTGCCTATCATCTTGGTAGAGCTCTGTATTATCTCTGTGGATTGAAATCGATTAGTAATAGACCAAAGATGGAAAATTTAGCACCACTAGCCACTAAAAAGATAACCACTTCTTAGACTGTTGAAACTTTGTTTTTTTTGGATGGGGTGGTGGGTGGGGAAGGGGAGGAGACCTTCATCCTCAAGAGAGACAAGTGCCTTGAGATTTTTTTAGCTCCCAAAGTACACATCGAAATCTTTCCAGGGTGAAACCTGAATTTCTACAAGCAAAAGAATTATACTACAAATAAAATTCAATGAGATAAGCTGAAACATCAAATGATAAGCCAACAAAAAACACAGATTTCCACAAGAAGTCATCCCCATGCAACAGCCAGAGTGCTAGAGCCTAGAAAGTCACTTACTTTTCTCCGAGTGTCACCCGGAGGCTGCTCTGGAGTAGAAAAATTGATTGTTGGCATTTTGTTTTGTAGCAGAAGACACATCCACATTCAGAACAGCAGTTACAGCACTTAGAACTACATTTATTTATAGAAACCACTTAAGAGTCATTATAGTAAAAAGTGCCCACAGTGCTACATATGAACACACACATGTACACACAGAAGGAGAGGCCTACAGTAAAAACACTACATATGGATGGGGTTTTAAACATGGATCTATGGCTCTTCAAAACATGGCAAGGCTACTATTCTATGGTTATTCTTTGGCAAGTATAACTCAGCTACTATAATTCTAGTCTTACATTTACTTTCCATCAGCACACAGTGTTACTTTCAATAGGCTGGTTTCAGTCTTATACTGTGAACAAAACATTCATTATAAAGTTATAGAGATGGTTGGCTATTTCCCAGAGAGTGCAGGGACTAGAAAACAGACTTTAAAAGAAAAGGGCAAAAAGGTTTTAATACAGCAACATGTATAAGTAGGACCATTACTTGGTTAGATTCTCCAGTCACATACATTCTATTCTGAATATAAATAAAGCAAGGGCTTTTTAGCACTCTGCAACTCTATGTGAAAACAAATAAAACAAAGGACAACGGAGATAACTTCCTGCCCTTAAATCAGACAAATTCTGTATCTGTCCTTTTTATTTTCATCATTCTAGGAAAGTGAGAAAAATCATCAAAGTTGATTTTTAACTGGAAAGTATTAGAATGATCACACATTTCCAAATATCTTAATTAGAATTCAGAGCATCCAACAGTATTGTTAGAAGAAACCAGCTACAGAGTAAATTAGCTTCAATTTGTCAAAAATAAGATTATTACTATTATTTTTTGGCTTTGGACATCAGTTTTCTGGTATACAAATGGCAAGTGCAGTTACTTAAAATAATCTGTTAAAGGTAAGAAGCCAAGTGAATGGATTAAAGGAAATCAAGTTCATTCTTGCAGAGGAGAAGGCAAATTCCAAGTTGTATAAAACTTGATAGTACAGGCTTCATCACACTGTAAACAATATACAGAATAACCCCTTCACTCTCCTCAGGTCAGAGACTAGGAAATTGTCAAAAGACTGCCAAAGATCCTACACTCAAGACGCTGAAACCAAAATCCTTAATTCAATTCACACATACTGGAATATTTTTAACTAATTAATTGTAAACTGGACTTCCAACTCAATTTTTATAAATGCCAATGCCTACTTTTAAACCATGGTATTCCCGTTAATGAGGAGAAGAAAAGGAGAGATTCTACCTTTCCTCTTAATTAACAGTGAAGTTTGCTCTTTCCAGTATAAATTATTCTTATATACACAAACATAAACATAGTGAAAACAGGACCAGAACATAGTATTTTTTTCCACTAGCTTTTCCTTTACTGTGCAGCTAATTTTTATTCTTTGGAATTAAGACAAAAATAACTCATCATTTTTCTAAACTCTCATTTGTCTAAAATATAATGCTACAAAGTTAACAAATAATCCTCCTCTGGAAAGTTTCTGAGTGGCATTAGGGCAAATAAATGAACAGGTATCACCTAGTAACTAAGAAGTCTCTGCTCTCAATCTTAAGCCTAAACTGAGGGCATTTTGCTTGGATCAGTCAACCAATGCACTCAATCTGAGAACCTGTTTCTTTAACTATAGTTGCTGAAGAGCACGTCTTGGTATTCAGACACAAAGAATGGGGCTCTACTACTATTTTTATAGAAAAGAATTTTCTTTGCCTTTAAGATCGCAGTTCTCAAAAAGGCTCAATTCTAAAAGAATCAAAGGCAAGTGTCCGGCCCTATTAAACTTCCAAATTGCAAGGCTATGACTTCCAAAATCAGCATGTGGATTTTATAACAGGAAGTTAGTTAATATTTTTCTTCCTGATAGATTTTTTCCTTAGTTTTCTTAAGTGTCATAATTTCTACCATGAAAAGATGAGTCAACTAGATTGATCAGTAAAACCAGAACTTCTTTATCATTGCTACTACTTTTATCCTTACTATAATTTTATTTTTAAAATTTTCAGGGGTAGAAGCTTTTAAACACTTAGTTTTTTCCTTTAAAAATATGTCGTTCAACTGGACGAATACTTAGAAATAAAAATGCCTTTACGTAAATACTGACTTTCTAACAATCAAAACAGGCCAAGGTCAACTGCCAGATGAGTCCTCAAATCTTTCGAAACCATGGATTCAAAATGGAGCCAAACAAATAGAACTACTATAGTTTACACTTGCCCTTAAAATTGCTAATTTCTGGGAATTATTTTAGTCAACAAGAGTACGGACATTTATCCTGAAGTGATGGCTAAATGCCATACTGTACTTACCTCCAAATAGCTCCAAATCTCTCAAGCCCTCAACAATGAACTTTTCCGAGACCCACCGCTAAAGAGGAAAACCCCAAAGAGAATTAGTATTTCTTCCAAGCCACAAAAAATTAGCTATCAGCCATTAAACAAACAAACTACAAAAAAAATTATATGGTACAGTTAATATGCATTTCTATGGAAAAGTTTTAAAAAGAATCCTGATTTAAAATAAACTGAAAACAATAGGTTAATTCCTTTCTCTATTCTTTTTTGTCTAATCTGATAAATAATCCTTAAATCTGACAGAGAGATGAGAAAAATGTAGTACTGGCCCTATAATAATAAAGTTTTTTGTCCTTCCTGTACATAAAACTATCTTCTGGTTCTGTCTTACTCATTCAATGGCTGTCTATTACAGGTGCTTTGGGTTTTGAATGCCAATATGAAAAATGCTACTGGAATTCATAATATGGAAAATAGAGATGAAACAGTTTTTCACAAGCCACTGTTAATTTATAAAAGAAAACAGTAAGCTGCAATTCTTTCATCCACTAGGATTTCTAAAGACATCAATCACCACTTACATTTTCTACCAGGTTTACAAGGACACTCTAACTTTACCAGTCATGGTTCACTTTACTATCCTATTTCAAATGAGTATTGGATTTCATTAATACTGATCAGTTGTCTGGTTTCACATGAATCAGGCTAGGATGAAACAGAAAAGAAGCTCATATGTAAAAGTAATGGAATGAAGATTGAATTTCACTTAAGGACTAGTGTTCAAGTTTGGCTTGGGGCATTCTTTCCACCAGGCAGAGTTCAGGCTAAGGAGAGATTCTGTTTTTCCTCTTAATTAACAGTGAAGTTTGCTCTTTCCAGTATAAATTATTCTTATATACACAAACATAAGAAAAAATATTAAGTAACATTCAGAATTAAGTTGTGTAATACAGGTTAAGAACTAGAACTATAACATCATTCTATCCTTCTCTGTATCAATTGTTTTCTAAGTTAAAAAAAAGAACAACCAAAATAAAAAAGTTGGTATAAAAAATATGCACTGTATCACAAAATAGAATGTACTTTAATATTTAAAGAGAGTGGTATGTTCATGTGTCCTATACCACTTCTGCCTTGTTACAAAATTTTAAAATAATCACTACTGCATTTAGAAATTAAATACCTGATAATAAATAAAGTACAATGCTGTTTTATGAAGTCATGGAAGCTTATAAAGAACCTAAATCTAGTATTTGTTCTTGAGATCATTTTAGCTGGTGAAGTTTTCAAGTGTAATAACATTTTTTACATTCAAAGAGTCTTCAATGAAAACCTTTTATTAATACTTAGGAAGTGTTCCAATAATTACAATTTGATACTGATTTTTAAAACACACAAACTCATTGAAAATACATAGGAAATAGGCAGCTTATTAGTAATTACATATCAATAGTGAAAAGGGCCATCAATTTATTTAATATTGTATAAGTGATATTCATAAAATAAGCCACCATTTCTTCTCTATCAGACAAGCTGGTAAGTATATTTAGTGTCTCTGGTCAGCCTCTGCCTGCAAGCTTTTTTCTCGGGAGTAGAGGCTGCAATATCTCTTTACTTTCTACATGCCTCACTTCCATAGGATTCTGAGCATCACATAAAAAAAAAAAAAAAACCCCACCTACAATATCTGCCAAAATACATTGCTTTATAGAAAATAAAAATAGTAAAGCCAGAAGAATAGAAACACTCACCCTAATTCGCTCTGGTTTACTTACAAGAAAAGACATGAGTTCCTAATGTGTAGACCTACTTCAATGTCAAAAATTTCAAAAATTTAAACCTAAAAGAAAAATAGAAACAGGTTGAATTAGTCAAATCTCCCTTTATAAAAATATCTTTTGATTAACAAAACTTACTATGAGTCTATCATTCAAAGCACTGTACTAGACCTATAAATTTCTAGATTTTAAAGATTGGTTTAGAGAACATTTCAGTGGCAATAAAACTGGATGTACTCTAGCCAAGTACATTCAGATATACTGCAATCTCTATTAGAAAAGACAGGTTTGTTATTAGATGGTTTTCTTCTTTAATTTTTAAATTTATCTTGACCCAACTCCCCTCTGATCCTTTCCCAGAAGCAATTACCTTCAATTCTTTGGCTGTTTACCCTGCTTTTTATTATTATTCTTAATGATTGTATGGCCATGACTTACCCATTTCAGACATTTATCTACTATCTTTCTACTGTCGTAGATGAAGACTAAGCTCTCCTACATCACCTTCGTGGACCCTACTTTTCTGCCTTCATTCTCCCAACATAATTCTGGCATAATGTTCAATTAAGTCAACAGTCTACATTTACATTTTTATGACTATGGAAACATGGTTCAGAGCTGAGACAAAGACAACCATGTCTGTTTTCTTGTACACCATTTGTTTTCCTAGAGTTAATAACTAATTTTCCCCCTTGTTTGGTTTCCCATATAGCTATTACTAACTTTTTGCAAGAACTACATCTCTGCTATTTATCTAGTCAATATATTTTACCATACATTCAATACATTTGAATTCAATACATTAAAAATCCATTCCAATTTTTCCCTAGAGACTGCCTTTCTATGGCCCTCCATCCTCCTGCTGCAATCCAGACTAATTCTAGGCCAGTTGCACTTAGCCTTTTTTTTTTTTAAGATTTTATTTTGGGGGGCCTCTGGGTGGCTCAGTTGGTTAGGCATTTGCCTTCAGCTTGGGTCATGACCCCAGGGTCTGGTAATTGAGCCTGGTGTCCAGCTCCCTGCTCAGCAGGGAACCTGCTCCTTCCTTTCCCTCTGCCTATTGCTCCCCTGTCAAATAAATAAATAAAATCTTTTTTTTTTTTCTTTTTTACTTTTTAAATAACCTCTACACCCAGTGTGGGGATCAAACTCATGACCCTGAGATAAAGAGTTGGATGCTCTACCAACTGAGCCAGCCAGGCTCCCCTACCTTAGCCTTATTAGTGTGGAAATTTGGATCTTCCAATTCTGGGAAATATTCTTGTATTATTTCTTTTTTTTTTTTTAAGATTTTATTTATGTATTCATGAGAGACACAGAGAGAGAGAGAGACAGAGGCAGAGACACAGGCAGAGGGAGAAGCAGGCCCCATGCAAGGAGCCCGATGTGGGACTCCATCCTGGGACTCCAGGATCACACCCAGGGCGGAAGGCAGGCGCTAAACCACTGAGCCACCCAGGGATCCCTCTTGTATTATTTCTTTGATAATTTTGTCTCCTCCGCTTTCTCTGTTTTCATGTTATAGAATGAAACATATTTCTAGGGCAGCCCCAGAGGTGCAGCGGTTTAGCGCCACCTGCAGCCTGGGGTGTGATCCTGGAGACCTGGGATTGAGTCCCAAGTCGGGCTCCCTGCCTGGAGCCTGCTTCTCCTTCTGCCTGTGTCTCTCCCTCTCTCTCTATCGCTCATGAATAAATAAATAAATTAAAAAAAAAAGAAAGAAAGAAAAGAAACATACTTCTTGAATTATCTAGAATTAATTTATACTTGTTTTACTCCAATTTTACAATTTTACTTTCCAAGAGATTTCTTCAATTTTATTTTCTAATCCCTCTACTAATTTTTAAATTTTGGTTACACACTTACAAGAGCTTTTGCCATTTCTGAAATATATCCTTTTTTATATCATCCTGATCTTGTTTTATGTTTGCCTATTGAAAATTCTATCTAGAATGGCTAAAAGCATAATGTATCATGACCAAGTAGGGTTTATCTCAGGAACTAAAGACTGTTTTAACATTAAAAAGTGAATCAGAAAAAAAAATTAAAAAAGGGAATCAGTGTATACCAAACTTTGTCTGAAGTTGTTTGCAAATAAAAAACAACCAATTTTAAGGAATTAAAAAAATGGTGGGGGTGGGGAGAAAAAAAATTAACTCTTGATCTCAGGGTCATGAGTTTAAGCCCCATGTTGGGCACAGAGCTTACTTTAAAAAAAAAAAAAAAGAATCAATGTAATTTTACCAGAGTAACTGAGTAACCAATAAAAAATATATATAATCATCTCAACAGATGGAGAAAAAGCAACTGAAAAAAATTCAATACCAATTCATGATTTAAAAAAAAAAACAACTAGGAATAGTCAAATAGGAATAGAACAGGAATAGAATTTACCAACTCAACTTGGTATAAGATATGTATGAATAGTAGACCTGGGTGGCTCAGTCAGCTGGGTGTCAGACTCTTGATTGCGGCTCGGGTCATGATTTCAGGGTCAAAATCAAGCCCTGCATTGGGCTCCACACTGAGTGCAGAGTCTGGTACTCCCTCTCCCTCTGCTGCTCTTCCCACTTGCACTCTCTCTTAAATAAATAAAATCTTTAAAAATAATAGAGATATGTATGAAAAATGTATAGTTAACATCATACCTAATAGTAAAAATAATTAGTGAGTTTCCTCTAAGAACAGAAGCAAAACAAGAGTGTCTGCTCTTATCAATTCTGTTCATCACTGTACTAGTGTTTTGGCCAATGCAAAAAAGAAAAAAAAGAAACGGCATACAGATTGGAAAAGAAGGTGTAAAACTTTTCATTCATAGACAACATTATTGTGTATGTAGAAAAGTCTAAGTATTCTACAAAAAAAAATATTAGATCTAAAAAAATGAATTTAGAAAGGTCAGTTACAAAACCCAATTATGGTGGGCAGGGGGTGAAGGTGACTGGGTGATGGGCACTGAGGTGGGCACTTGACGGGATGAGCACTGGGTGTTATTCTATATGTTGGCAAATTGAACACCAATAAAAAATAAATTTATAAAAAAAAAACCAATTATGTTTCTATGTACTAGCAATGAACAATTAGAAAATGAAATTTAGAAAAATGAAAAAGTACCTACAATTCCAACAAAAACATAAATTAGGAATATTTTTTTTAATTATGAACAAGAACCTGTATGTTTAAAATTACAAAACAGTGCTAAGAGGTATTAAACATAAGATTAAGTAAGACATGCTATGTTCATAGACTGGAAGACTCAATATTGTGAAGAGATCAACTCCCTCCAAATTGATCTATAGATTCAGTGCAATCCCATCAAAATCCCAGAAGACTTCTTAAAAGAGATTCATAAGCTGATTTTAAAATTCGTATGGAAATACAAGAAACTTGAAGTAACCAAAATGATTTTGAAAAATAACAAAGAAGACTTACATTATCTGATTTCCAGACTTACTTTAATGCTATAGTAATCAAGACAGTGTACTTTGGTCTAAGGATAGACAAATGGATAAATGAAACAGAATAGAGAATCCAGAAATAGATCCATGCATGTATGGCCAATTAATTTTCAAGAGAGGGACCAGAGCAATTCCATGGGGGAAAAATAGTTTAGATACAACTTAATATCTAATTAGAAAAAGTGAGCTTTCACCTCTACCTTATATGATACATAAAAATTAACTTGAAATGGATCACAGAACTAAAGAAAAAGTTAAAACTACCAAATAAAACAAAGGAGAAAATCTTCATGATGTTGGGATAAGTAAATTTTTTAAAAAAAGAACATCAAGAACATGAAGTAAAAAAAAGAAAAATATGGTAAATTAAACTTTTTGAGAATTAAAAACTTCTGCCTTCAAAAGACACCACTAAGAAAATAAACAAGTTGGGAGAAAACTCGTGTGTGTGTGTGTGTGTGTGTGTGTGAGTCATGCGAGCATGCACATGTGTCTACAAAACAATCTATATTCAGAATATTTAAAGAACTTCTACAACTCAATAAGACAACTCAATTTAAAAAATGGGCAACAGATATGAACAGAAGATATAGGAATGGCCACTAAGCACATGAAATGATGCTCAGTATCATTTATCATCAGGGAAATGTATATAAAGCCACAATGAGATACCACTACACACACCTACCAAATTGGCTAAAAATGGCTAAAAATAAAGACCAACAATACCAAGTGTTGACAAGGATACCTACCAACAGAAACTCAAACATTGCTGATAGGGATGCAAACTAGTCTAACAACCGCTTTGGAAAACAGTTTAGTTTCCCATGACCCAATTAAGTCTGCTTTAGATAGTCTATTCAAGAGAAATAAAAACATATGTTCACATAGACATGAATACATACATGAATATTCATAACAGCAATGTTCACAATGGTGCCAACCTGGAAACAATCCAAATGTCTATCAACTCATAAGTAAAAAAAACCAAAATGTGGAATACTACTCAGCAATAGAAAGGAACAAACTACTGATACATACAATCATATCATGTTAAGTGAAAGTCAGATATAAATCTACATATTGTTTCCATATACATGAAATTCCAGAAAAAGTAAAAATATGACACAAAGCAGGTCATTGGTTGCCTGGGACCAAGGGTGAGATGAGGGACTAAATTCAAAGAGACACATAAGAAATTTCTGGGTGATGGAAATTTCTGTACCTTGATTGCATAGTAGTTACACAAATGTATTTGTTGAAACTCAACAAACCATACATTTAATGTAGGTGTGTTTTATTGTAGGTAAATTATATCTCAACAAAAATTATTTTAAAAGTAAAATGACAAATAAATAATCGGAAATACCTTTGAAGAATCTAGAAAAAATCCCTGTCACATTTCTCTTTTTTTTTTTAGGTGGGTTGGAGTTTTGAGGGATTGTGGTAGTATATAGTATAGAAATGGGAATACAAACTTAATCAGGTACATACAGTTCTTGGAATCCTTTGAACTGCTTAGAGAAATCAAAGCAATGGTTTTTAATCGAGGGGAGAGAGGAGACCTTTCGAAATCACCTATAGATTTTTATCAAATTGCATTTATCTTCACCCCTATCCTAATCTTCTCATAGAAGATCATCACCATGTTGAGAATCATTTATCCTGGCATGAAATAGTAAAAATATTGACTAAATTTGAAAAATAAAAAGATTATTAGAGTGCAAATTATTTAATAACATTAAACACAAAGCACTGTACAAAAGAAACTTAAGAGGAAACAGGATCCGTATCCATTTGTAGTCTATAACAGAAAGAAAATAGAATATTAATGTAGATAAAAAGATGATTGTTATCTGCAGAACTGTCCAGCTATGGAAAATACTGGAAATACAAAATAAAGTCAATCCCTAAACACCATATAAATTAATATAACAAACCTAAGAACTGGTCCTAGACTACCACATCAACAGCTTCATTAATTATCTGAACATTGGTTCTCAACCCAGGATGTGTTTCAAATTAACTTGCATAGTTATAAAAAACCTATGGATGTTCAAACTCCCACCTTCAAAAATTTTTAATTCGGCAAGGTCTGGGGAATGCACAAGCAGAAATGGGCAAGCCCTTACAGTGTTCAGGAAAAGGGAAGATGGTTACTATAAGCTGAGATAGACCTGGATAGTTTTATTGAAGGGGTGGGGCTTCAATGTCAAATAGGAGGCATTCCAAGCATGAAATAGTAGTAGCTACTGATTTTTAGTGCTTACTTTGTTTTGTCCACACGTGTATCTCCCAGTTTCTAGAATAGTGCCTACCTGTCATAGAGTAGGCACTCGGTAATGTTGACTGACTGACCCAAAGTACCGAGAAGTATGTTAGCACTTTGCATATTTTCTCCACTTAATGTGAGGCACATTAAGAAGCACAACTAACTCCAGATAAATGAGAACAACAAAGAGGCCTTATATGCATCGATTTTCTTCAGGCACTAGGAAGCCACTGTAGGTTTTGAACAGAATGGTGACAAACACAAAACAGTGGTCTAAGATAGTGTCTCTCAAACTTTATTGTGCATTCAAATAAATTGAGGATCTTATTAAAAGTGCAGGTTTTGATTTAGAACGTCTGGAGCCGGGCTTGGTACTTCTAATAAACTCCCAGATGATGATTATGTTGCTGATCTGTGGACCATCATACTAATGTTTGAGAAGCCTTGTTCTAGAAATATTCTAAGGAATATTAATCTGCAAAGGGATGGGAGAAGGGGAGGTGAAAAATCCTCAGAGAAAGGAATTCCAGTTAGAACACAATTATATGGGCCATATTTGGTGTGATAAGAGTTGTAGCAGAGGGAACGTTAAGAAACAGATGGATAGGAAATGAAGGGAAAATAAAGAAATTATATTTAGTTAGTAAGGACATCATAAGTCATCTAGCCCATCCTCCACCCTTCGGAGGAACAGCTTTCACAAACTCCTGGATGTAAGATTATTTAGCCTCTGCTTGAAAACTTCCCCAGCCAGAGACTTACTACCTTATCAGGAACCTATTCTACTGTAGACAACTCTGATGACTCCGATTTTTTTTTTCCCAAGGAACTGGGAAAGAACAGTGTGTCAGCGATAAAACAGGAAACTCGAGGTAGAAGTGGTTCTAGTGGAAAGATGAGTTCGAGTTTTTAAATCATGTTGAGGTTGAGAAAATAGTTATGTATCTCAAGTGAGAAGATATAGCAGTTGGTTAGAAAAGTAAGACTGATGCTTAAGAGACACATTAGAGATGACTATGTGGGCCTGGGAAATAGCAGCCAAAGCTATACAAGTGACAAATGCACTGAAAAAAAAAATGCGGAGAGAAAAGCAGAAGGCTGGGAAGCAAGCCTTGGGATAGGTCAATATTGAGGACATCATACCTGAGGGCAGGTAGGAAATGGAGTCCAAAGAAAAAATTAAAAATTTTTTTCTTCCCCTCTTGGACCACCTTTGCTCCCTTGGCCTTGTTACCTTTAACCTGTCGTTCCTTACTACTCATCTCAGGTGTCTTGTGCTACAGAAGTCCTCTCTAACTGCCCCCCGCCTCCCCTTCCCCTATATGTTAGGTGTCAGCCTCCATATTCAACCCTCACACTTACCACAATGCTAATTGCCAATGCATCTTGTTCACTATTGCATCACCAGGGGCTATTGTGCCCAACATATGAGATGGGCACTCCCGTATCTGTTAAACTGTTAATTGCAAAAATAATAAAAGCAGCAAGCATTTATGGTGAACTTACGAGGTGCAGGGATCTGTGCTAAACGGTTCACACAGATCAGCTCACAATAAGTACTATCTTCCTCATTTTACAGATCAGGAACTTAAAAGCTCAGAGAGGTTAAATGCCCAAAATTACACGGGCAAGTGGCAGAGGACCAGTTAGATCTGCTCCAAAGCCTGTGCTCCAGCAACCACAGTGATTATAGAGCAGTCCAGGGGAAAGTGTCTACAAAGATACAATGATGACTGACTGAGAAGACATCACCTGATTTGACAGTGCTGCTGACCAGATGCCAAATAGTATAGAAAAGAATTCACCTTGATTTATTATTTTTTCCCTTTTCCCCTATTTTTGTCACTGTTTTTCTAAATTTCATCCAGGTCTGCGGTTACAACTACAAACACTAACATCTGAGTCACAATACCCTAAGAAACCTGTTTGAAGGGTGAGGGAATAGACTTAAGTTCAGCACTGTAACAAATGGCTGAGTAGGCTCCTGGCCTAAGGCAGGTAACCAAATGAGACCCAGTTTCTTCAATTCTCAGGAATAAGAAACAATCTTGGGTGTCTTTCAACAGCATGAATCAGTCAAAGAACTGCCCTAATGCCTCAAATACATACTGGAATATGGTTCTACTTCAACAGGTATTATACAGTAAGAAAAGGACCGATTCGAACGGCTTTTCCTTTTTGGGGAAAGTCAAGTTAGAATATGCTAGGTTATCTTAAAAGAAGGCTGGGCAGAAAAATTAGTCCCTCATTTCCTGGAAACTGGAACAATTTTATTTAACCACTCTCCTTTCCTCGCGCTCACTTCCCTACCCCCACCGCCCATCTCCACCCCTAATCTGTGGGCACCCAAACATTCTTGGAAAACAAGACAACAATTAGAAGCTCTTTGTTTTTGCTGATTCAGGGAGTCCCCTAAATCTCTCTCCTAAGGGGGCTTGATTCGCTGCCGGTCCAGCCTGGGAGAGATGGGAATTGGGGTGGTGGGATGGGACAGGAGGTCAGCACAGGATCGGCCGCCTCTTTGGACAGGACAAACTGACACCTGGGCCCCAAGCTCCCCACCTAGGAGTCAGGGGGGAAGATGGGTACGGAAAACAGGCGCTCGCCCCTCTCGCCCGGCATCTCCGCTCCAGGGTCTCCCAGGCAGGCCCAAGCCTACTCTGCTCTCAGGCTGCAGCCCCTCGTTGCGGGAATCGAGGAGGACTGGGTGCAAAGGGGCCCGTGGAGGGCGAGGGGGGGCCGGGATGGCCGATCCGACGAAGGCCCGCCCCGGAGGAGATGGAATCGGCGTCAGGGCGAGAAGGGACTGGTCCCTGGAGCGCACCAGGCGGCCCCGCCAGCCCGGTACCTGGTCCTGGAGTTAGCAAGCAGTCCCGACCCCGTCTCAGCTCCGCCTCCTTAGTTTAGGGCCGCGCCGCCAGGCCGGTTGCTGGGGGTGGGGGGAGGTACGCAACGTGCCATGCGCAGTAGCGGGGCCCGGGGAGGGCCGGAGAGCTCCGCCCCGCCCCGGCTCCACCCCGGAGCGGGTAAGGAAGCCCCGCCCCCGTCCCTGCCCCGCACCCCCGGCTCTGAGCGCGGGGGGCCGCGCCTCAGCGCGTCCGGCGTCTCGTCAGCGGCGCGGGGCTCCGGCGGCAGGTTCTCGGCACTCGCCGCGCGGCGAGCGCGTCTTAGGTTCTAGGTTAGCTCGGTCCGCGCGGCGCGCCCCGAGGGAGGCGTCCCTTTCCCCTAGTGTGTGGAAGCCGAAGGCGAAGCCGGTCGACAGGGGGCTCCGCGGAGCCTGCCCGCGCCTGCAGCAGGAAGGAAGTAGGATGATCTCAATAATGAAGAGTCGGGCGGGGCGGTAACTACAGTAAGGCAAACAAACACTTGATGATTTGGCTACTTAAGAAAAAAAAATTTTTTTTTTCATTTTGTGTGGTAGTACCTGAATGGAAAAACCGTCTCGCACTTTTCTTTGAAGCCCTCCCAAACGCCCCTCCAGCCCCAGACTGGCAAACTGCAAAGGGGAAACCCACTCCTTGTGCCTCAGGTTCCTTATTTGTAAAAGGAGAACAGCTCAGCTAACGGAAACTCCCCCCCCCCCCCCCCCACTTCTGGATCTTTTTGTCCCTGGATCCTTCCTTGTGCACAAGCCTGAGGGGCATGTTCTGCAGACCCCCGTCAGGTTTGCCTTGAGCGGGAAGCAAGCCTGAGCAGAGTGAGACTCCTGTGGGGCTTCGTCTGTCCAGGGACCTACTCGGGATGGCACCTGTGTCCAAAGTTGGATGGATCCCAGCAAGTATGGGTCACAGGCTCTTCGCAGCTCTGTCCCACGACACAGATTTATACTGGCCCAACATCCAAACTGAACGAAAATAGGTGAATGTGAACTTTGCCGGTGACTCCAGGACCTCATTCAGTTTTACATACATCACTTTGATCTCATCTAGTGCTTTAACCTTCTAATGCAAGATCCACGCTGTTCTCTCATTTTCAAAATAAGATGCCTCTCTCTCTGCAGCAAATGGTAAACGAAGGAAGCTGCTAAAAACTGAAGTAAAATTCTTGGTGTTCTTTAGAAAAGGACACCTTCTTCACATGTGGTCTTTGGACCACAGAGCAGCCACTGCTCTGGGGAATTAGAACATAAAGGCTCTTCCCAGCACACCTATCCCAGCAGCCATGTCATTTTCTAACTGGATGTTAATCTGCTAAGGAGGCCAAAAGGTCTCACCATCTTCACGACTGCCCACAAAAGCTAATAAGAGAAACTTTAGGCGCAGCTTCAGTTGTGATTTCCAAGGAGCAAATTTCCATTCACTTTAGTTTTCCTTGCAAAAGGGCCTCCTAAATCTGGATAATTTAGAAAATCAATGAAATGAAAGGTCAACTTTCAGAGTTTACAAAGACTCCCTGCTTTGTTTTTGACTTGTGATGAGCAAGTTTTTCTTTGAACTCTAGTCATCCAGTTTAAGTGCACTGGCCTCTTCAAGATACCATATAAATTGTCAGAAAGGTAAGGTAACACTAATTGCCTAAGATACTCAAGTGAGAGAAATGCTTATGACTTTTGGTTTAGTGAATTGAACAGGATTATTTAATTTATAGAACATTTTTTATCTCAAAAGCACATTACACATGCTGTCTTATATCCTCTGAACAGCCATCTCAGAAGGGGGAAGAGTGGAGAATGCCCACTCATGGAGGAGGAAATAGACTTGTTCAAGCACTAGGACGGCACTAGCATCCCTGTTACAAACCCAGTGCTCTTTTCTGAAGCAGAAAGCTGGCTTCTAGCTTTGCTACAAACGTTCTGATAGTTACATAGAAGAAAAAGATGCAGAAGAAATTTAAGCATTTAAGCTCAAAATGTGATAAGAACTAATCACTTAAAAAGGCCTAGGTGTCTTAAATAAATAAAAGTCACACTATTTGGATAAAACCAAATGGGTGTGGGGATCCCTGGGTGGCGCAGCGGTTTGGCACCTGCCTTTGGCCCAGGCTGTGATCCTGGAGACCCGGGATCGAATCCCACATCGGGCTCCCGGTGCATGGAGCCTGCTTCTCCCTCTGCCTGTGTCTCTGTCTCTTTCTCTCTCTCTCTGTGACTATCATAAAAAAAAAAAATAATAAAATAAACCAAATGGGTGAAATTTTAAAAGGCAGTTAATTTTATTTATTTGACAGTTAATTTTTTAAAAGATGAAAATAAAAACAAAATCCATTAAAAGTGACATAGTAGATGCAAGTTTCTGCTTTTCAGGGGGAAAAAGCCCATTTTCTTCTGAAATTGGTTATTCTGTTAATGGAGCCAAGATGGCATTCAACTTGTTGTCAACGGATTAAAACACTACACTTTCTTCCAAATGGAAATAAATCTTTCGCTAATCACCAACCTCCAGAAACTAATACTTTCCACTAATTGTTTTAGCAGTCTGTAGTAGAAGCCACTCTTTTGGGTATAACTGCTTCCTCCCTTTTACATCCTTTCAAATCATTTAAAATGAGTAGGAACAGGAACATAGAAAAGAGAATCTGGGATGATAAAATACAGTATTTTACCCATCCACCAAAACCAATAGATTCTTTGTAAAACATTGCTCTAAATAACTTTCATGTGTCTATTCCTATTGGATAGGTGGAATGAGAATACCAATCAGTGATTTTCTTTGGTCTAAGTCTCATTTAAACAGTTTCAATTTTTAATCCATGATAGGAAAAGGTTCTATTACTAAGGAAACAGAAAGGTATTATTCCCCAACCTCCATTCCAAAATACTGTGTGATATTTTACAGATAAAGTTAGAGAACTCTGAAAGGATCTGCTTGGTTTCCATTGGGAGGAAGGAAAGTAAAATGGAGTAAAGCAAAAATGCACCCCTTAGAGAAAAGTCCTAGGTGATACCTCACATTTTTAAAGTGCTTTATGTGAGAACTTTACACATCTTATCTTTTGGTGTTGACCTACTTGTGGGATAGGGAAGAAAACAGTTACTATCCTTACTTTGTACGAAGAAGAACAGAACAGAGACTCAAAGAGGTTAATGACTTGCCCAAAGTCAAGGGCTTAGTATTGATTTTGCTGGCACTACAGTCAGGTCTTTATCTTCCAGTCCAGTGCCTGTTTTGCAAGTGGCCAGGCAATGCAGAAAAGGAGGGCTTAGTGGTGTTCAAACGTGTGGCAGTCAACAATATTCTCCTCTCATTCATAGGAGAGATAATGGTGTCTTAACTGAAGAGGTGGACTTTGGGGAGGAGCCCATTAATAATATATAGAGCTCTAAAAATATAAAACATTCTAAAAATAACTGGTAACAAACTAAAGGATTATTATCAAGGCCAACTCTTTTGAAGGTAAAGCATTTCAGTGCTGACATCTGTTGAACAGAAAGAACATTCCTATGGGTTTATACTCTTGTAGGGCAACCCCAGAAAAGTAAAGGCGGCACTCTGAGATTTTTGTCAATTAGTTTAATATATGTCCATAGGTAGTTCATATGAATGCTTAAATTACAAAATTAGCTGCCATGGTCCAAATGTGTGGGACTTTAAGAAAGCTCTTATTAATCAAAAGATAGCTAAGCATATCAACTTTGAATTCTAAAATGTATTTTAAACTTTGTAAAACAAGGCTAATTCTAGAATTATATAGCATTAAAGTAATTAAATCTTATGTTATTTTGTTATTTTAATAACTTAATTTCATGAACTGTTAAAAAAAATATTACATTTGCATCTCCCAGTTTACACATTTCTGCATTAATTTAGAGAAAAATCCATGTGAAAAGTTTTCATGCAGTTACAAAGGCAGCAGCATATACTGCTTTCACAGCAACTTGTTATTGCCTCAGAACACACCTGCACATAAAGCATCAACAAAAAAATATCCACCCACCCCTCTCCCACCAAAAAAACCCAACCTTTTCCCATCCCCAGCAAAAATTACCTGGTACAAGCAGTGACTTAAAAAATGCTTTCTTAGTAGGAAGCATTTATAAAATGCAGAAATCTGAACAAGCTAAATGCTCGTGCAGATAGATGGGCCTCTTCCCCAAGAGTTCCTTCCCCAAGAGGCAGAAAGAACTCTCAATGGTTTAGGAAAGCTCATTTTTAAAAGTATATTTATGCATATTCATGGCTATTTCTTTAAAAGAATATACCCAGCCTCAATTGTGGAAGAAATAAAAGCAGAAGGAAAAGCAAAGGGACACAGCCATAACACAGAGAATAGAGCTTCTCCATGAGCATCCAATAGTTTGCAACAACTAAGAAGGAAAAACATGTAACTTCACATAGACCACTGATCTGATCTAGGTGAAGCAGTGAATTTTTCATGCATTTGTTACTCAAGGAAAACGTACAACCACTTAAATACAGCATTCACATTGTCATTAGCTTGTGGTATCAGGTAAGGAAAAAACTGTGCTCCTGTGCTACCTATCCTTAGAATTTTCCATGTACATGTGAGTATCCTAAGTCCTAGAGATATAACACTGTCATCAGCACCTCCCACCTACAAAACATACACTGAACTACATTATGTTTTGAGTCCCTGAAATTTCAATACCACATATAGTGTTCTAAATTTAATTTTTTTTACAAGGTTAATGTACACACAGAAGAAAACATCAAGCAATGTTTATTGTGCAATTCCAATAGTTATTTGTGGAATCTTGGCTTAGAGTCAGTCTTCATAGCCTTTGCAACTACCCAGTTTAAACAAAAAGCAACAATCTAATTATGTATCTATAAATTTCATGATATTTCTTCAAACATCAAAGCACTAAAAGCACTGATGATTCATGTTATAATTTTAAAAATATTTTAAAACTACACATATATCATTCCTTTTATAAAGTAATCAAAATAATTTGGTTATCTGGAAGAGAAATACTGAGACAGAGTCCTTCCATTGCATCTATAACCTCTGTAAAACTCCATATCAAAAACAGAACAGATGATGAAATAAGGATTTCTTAGTCACTTGAGAGTGTTTGAATTTTAAGATGAGAAATTAGTATTTTTTGTTTCCTGTGAATTCAGAGCTTACAGGTGGCATCAGGACTCCGATCTCTGGGATGACTTTACATGGCTTTCACTTTGATTTGTTTCATTTTCATTTGCTTCTTCTCTAATTTCTTTTGCTCACGCCTCAAGGCAGCTTCCTAGAGAAAGGAAATCCAAACTAAGCTCTAAGTACACATAAAAAAATCAAAACTAGAATACTGCCTATATTATTATTCAAAAACCTAGGCTTGTACCATAAATAACTTTCTAAAAGACAGTTATAAAAATTGCTAATCCCTATGTTGGTTAATGAAAATCAGCTTAAAATGAAGTAGCAGGAAAAAAAAATGAAGTAGCAGTAACTAATCTCAAATTAGAAAGAAATTAAACGCTATATTTAAGCAGCTTTGTTATTCTGATTTTTACTATACTCAAGAAACACTAATCCAGCTTTCATCATAACATCTATGTGTATCTGCCAAGGATTTGTACTTCAATTCAGAAAAGCTTAAGATCTCCTTTTTCAGTCTGTTAATTGGGCATCTCTTCTTATAAGCATAGATGTTAAACCTGAGCACAATACTTTAATGCATAATGTTAAACTGGGAGTTTTTAATCATATTTTTATTTATGAATTAGGTTATATTAAAAGAGAAAAAGGAGCTCCAAACACATTATTTTAGTGGCAAAAGTCACTGGTTATTGTTATCTGTACTAAGGGAAGCCTTAGAGATCAAGTCAAAGTATGACTTCACTGGTTGGTTACTAGTCATCACATCTAATTAAAGATTATTTCAGCGGCAATCTCAAACTTAATTTTTTTTAGAAGTTTGGGGTAGAAATATCCTGAGAAACATACTCCTCCACTAGAGGACTGAGAAGATACAGAACAGGAAAAACAGAAGCATGTAGCATATACGGTTATTGATAGTATTACAAATTATGTCTCAAAGGGTCATTTGTAAATTGGTTTGGGAAGTATTGATTGTGTTAGATTTCAACACTAGCTCAGAAAAAACTACCTCTACAGCATGGAAGCCTGAAAGTTTATCCATCCATAGCTGTGCTCTTAAGTACCCTGAAGAACTGAACCATTATTGTTAACACCACTTTTATGGGAAAACGAACAAAATCGAATGACAAATGGTGAGGAGGCCTGAGTATCCCGGGCAACTTTCCTCAACAGCTTTAGTGACACTCCTGTACCCATGGCACTACACAGCTGCCTCACTGTTTCTTGCCAGCAGGTCTCCTGATTTTCTTCCATTCTCAAGATTATTCTCTTTAGAACTCACATCTCCCAGAACTTTGTTCTCTTCTTTTTTTGACTAGCATTTACAAGGTTTAAAACTGTAGAGCTAGACTATTGCATCTTACTTCACAAAAATGTGAAAACATGCTGATGTTTCAAACATAACATACTACAGCCTAAAAAGCTCGAGTTTGAGATCCCAGTTATGTACAAAATAGAAAACAAAAATACAAACAAAAAATATTCAGATTCTCTAATTCTATAAGCAAATTAAACATTTTATAAAATGAGATACATTTGGACCATAGGGCATATGTTCTGTTTTCTATTAAAATTCCTAATTTCTTTCTACTTCAGTTAAGTACTTGGCTTGAAAGATGATAGTGGAACTTTCAAAATGGGATTGTGCTGGGGAA
Source organism: Vulpes vulpes (assembly GCF_048418805.1). Lineage (NCBI taxonomy): Eukaryota > Metazoa > Chordata > Mammalia > Carnivora > Canidae > Vulpes > Vulpes vulpes. The sequence continues at coordinate 14,888,597 of NC_132781.1, read as the reverse complement.
GGGCTAATTTATAACATTCTCTAAGATCACAGACTCAATCTAACCTGGTTCGAAAGGGACAGATTATTTATTTTTCTTAATAGTGCTATCACAACTAATAACGTCCCAAGTGCAGAGAAATGCTCAACTTTTAGGCCTGTGTACACTCCTACACAGAATTTACCTTCACGGTCAAATGGCATAATAGGCATCCTTCTAAATCCTAGTTTTACCAAGCATAAGAAAAGTCTGTCTTACCTCCAGCCTGCGCTGTTTCTCAGGATCTTCCTCATTCATGATTCGCTCCTTCTCTGCTCTTTTCTTCTCCTCACGACGAGACTGTGCGGCTTCCTGTCTTTGCACATGTGTCAGCTTCAAGAAGTTTTCTTCTACCCGAGCTCGGTTTTTATCTGCTTTCTGTTTGCCCTTCTCCCCAAGAAACAAAGCGTTTCATAAGAAATCCATTTCAATCCAACAGAACCACGTCCCATTTAGTATTCTTTTATAGGAATACTTTTATAAGACTATTCCCATTTAGCACTTTAGGTCAAATAGCAAACTAGCAACGATACAATCGCTAAAATCATTGCTCTCTGACTTCCCTGGGGGGAAAACAAAATAAAAGATGCCAACTTATAATAAAAGCTGTGGGTCTTACTTCTCTGTTGAGTCGGAACTTTTTGGCTTTATCAATAGAATAAATCACCATGTTCATCAGGGGTAGCAAAGCCTCCATATCCTTTGGGTAAGTGTTACCTGAGCCAGGCACTGGAAAACAAAGCCATTTTCCTATTGAGTTAATGGCAACATTAATACTTCTGGGCCCACCCAACTTTTTTTTTTTAATTTTTCTTCCGACCCCACCCCCCACTTTTTTTGTATTAATAGACTTCTTTCTCCAAGTGTCATAGACAGCTAAAATGCAGCAGAAAATATAAATTAAAATAAATAAAAGGATCTCTTATTGAAGAAATCCCAAAACCAATAAGCAGGCAAGCTTAATGCAGTTTTTGATGGCTATCATTTAGGAGGGAACAATATTCTCAAGATAATCATCTCACAGAAAATGAACCCAGGCAAGACCACAGAGCACTTACCATTAAATGTAAACAATAGTGTTCTCTTAGTGTCAGGCAGCTTTAAAGGCTGACCTTCCCTGTTATAAAAGAAAGGCTATTTAGAAAGAACACAAGAAAGATACTTTCCATTCACATAAATCACCCAACTCACTTAGATGAATAGATATATGCAGATAATCAGTACAGTATTTGGCTTGGCATCCCCAAGTTAAATATAATCTCAGAACCTGAAGGAGCTTTACAGGTCCCTTGGTCCACTTGTCTTATCTGATGGATGCATTCCCAAGTGATCTTTATCCTATACTTGAACACCTCCAATGAAGCTTCCCAGGCATCAGGATATAGTCCTCTCACCTGGGGAGCCAGAAATGAGCCTACATTTAAGTATGAGGCCCACATTTTAAATAATATTTTTGCTTATTTTGATGGATTTTTATGTTTTACTTCCAACTCCTATCTTTCTATAATGAAGCATCTTATTTTTGAGTTAGGCTCAGAATATATTTAGAAATGATTTACTATAGCATATATAATTTAGTTCTGACTCACCAAAGATCCTTTTGTAATCTCTATCAACCCTCCTCTCCTCCCCTCATACAAAAAAGGCTCCATGAATGTCACATGCCCACAGTGTTGTTACTGAGTTGAGCAAGGCAAGGATGATGCAACACTATCGATCCACAGGCATAAAGACCCGAATAATTCTGACACAGAACTAAAATCCAGATTGGCTTTTAACTGTTCTTAACTCCACAGCTTATGAAAGGAAAGCCCTTAACCAAAAATTTAGGTCAGAGCCAATTCTACATCAAGGGTAAACTTAAGTAAGTATCCACTCCTGAGAAAGGATGATTACAAATAACAAATTTAAGCTCTGAATATGAATATTCAAACAATGTTACTCTAAAGCCAGGAACCCTATGCACATTGAGAGCATCTGATAATATACTAGGAAAGAATATAACAAATGAAACCAGAAAAGGTCATGAAATAAAATGCAGATATCTCTAATCAAACATAAGTCAAAATCACAGATTCGTATCATAAATTTAAAAAGGAAAAGTAAAAAAAAATAAAAAAAAATAAAAAGGAAAAGTAAACTACTACAACAGACAAAGAAATTAGCAATTACATTTTCTTAGTATTTGCCATTCTGTAAGAGTTTCATCCATCCCACTGAGTGGCTGGTGCATAATGTGATGACATACTGCAATCTGGGAGGCTTATCTGTTTGTCTCCCATAGGTTTTCAATTACTTTCATGACACATGCAGTCAAAGCAAAGGAAAACTTAGAATGCCTGTCATCAACTTCCCTCACTCATTTGGTAAGAAAAATTGGAGAAGCACCTTGCAGGTGTTTCAACAAAGAAAGCTAGTAGGGACAATTAACTTAAATATTTTTATCTCATACGTACTCTTGCATAATTTTTGGACCAGAGAACTGGTCTGAAAAATGAACGGATTCAATCTTGTCAGCATAGTGTGTAAGAAAGTGAACCATCTGAAAAAAAGAAAAAAAAAATTAAAGTAGGGTTTGATGCATTTCCCTTTATTCATAAAAATATTCACTCCTTAATCCTTGCGTTTCCACAACAGCATTAAGGTTAAAGCTTTTTAAAAATAAAGTTTAAATAAGAGAAGGGATCTCTCTACAAAGAAACTAGTACCTTTCTTTAGTCACACCAATGATCAAATTTCTTCTATGAGCAGCTGAACATATGTCTCAAAATAATGTTCTAAAACAAGAACAAATGCATGAAGATAAAATCTAAAATAATTTCAGGGGATCGTCATAAACACATCACCTTGAATTTACATCAGAACTGTCTTTGAGCTACTCTATATTTTTATGATGCTAAGATGTACTCCTACCATTCCACAACCAATAGAAAAAAAGGATTCCCTATGCATCTACACTAATGGACTAAATGACATGGTGATGAGGATTAATCTTGTAGTCCTTCTACAAAAACTTGAAAACCATTAGCAATCCTAGATATAATTTTCTCTTGATTCAGAGAGAAATTACTTGACTAGTCAAACTCGTTTTTGATAAGTTAATCTACTGCTAAAGAAGGTATTTTAATGTTTGTGTGGGAAAGGAATACAGCATTGCCATAAAATGAAGAACTAGCACAGTGTGACTTTTAGAGTGCCTTGTAAACGCTAAGGTCTGCAAATGTATGTCTTCTATTGCATTTACCTTTGTATCCATCATTCCCTCTGTGACTTCTCCCATCTCTGACAGGATGGCCAAGGAGTCTGGCAGTCCATACTTTGCTCCAGACTTAGGTTTGTCACTACAAAACTCACTCTAGAGGAAGAAGTAATTGAAGGTAAGACATATTTTATTATGCACAAACTTTTTTTTCCCTCAAGAGAGTATGTTCTGACCTATTTCAAAGTGGTGCTTAACAATTCAAGTGATAGGAACACCTGGGTGGCTCAGTGTTGAGCGCCTGCCTTCGGCTTGGGGTGTGATTCTTGAGTCCCAGGATCAAGTCCCATATCGGGCTCCTTGCATGGAGCCTGCTTCTCCTATCTCTGACTCTCTCTGTGTCTCTCATGAATAAATAAAATCTTAAAAAAAAAAAAAATTCAAGTGATATAATTACCCTATGTTCTGAAGTTGACTGCCTATGTAATAAAGAGGAACAATTCTCCATGTATTTGAGTTGGAAAAATGAGACATACCAGATCTTGCATCTCTTTCTGGAGTCGCACCAAGGCTTTCCGAGTGCCAACAGCAAATACATAGGTATCCATGTCTTCATCATTCATGGTTACTTTTATTTGCTTAAAGACAACAACAACAGAATTCACCTGTTAGGTTCTGTGATATGCAGAGTTCTATGATGGCCCCTGAGAGTCCCACCCCCTGAGGTCTACATTCTCCCCTTGAATGTGAGAGGAACCTGTGAGTATGATGGCTATCACTTCCATGATTATGTTGTGTCAGAAGCCTGCTGATCAGATGACACTGAGTTAGTCAAAAGGAACTTTATCTTGGAATGACCAATCAAATGAGCCTTTAAAAGGAACTAGGCCCAAGAAAAGCCTTGAAGTAGGAAAGGGCTTGGGTGGGGGGCTATGGCAAAGACCTCAGAATGGCTTCTAGGAGCTGAATGGTTTCCAGTTGGCAACAGTAAGAAAATGGAGACTTACAACCATGGGGACCTGACTTCTGCCAACAACGTGAATGACCTTGAAAAGAGGAACTCAAGCTCTCGAAATTCAAGTTGCTGAACAACTGGACTTATTGGGAGGATAGTGTACCCAGAAAGGGCCTGGGAGCCCTCTGTATACCATCCCCATGCCCATATCTTGCCTCTCTTCCATTGGACTATTCCTGAATTGTATCCTTTATAATAAACCAGTAAATATAACTAAAGCTTTCCTGAGTTCTATGAGCCATTCTAGCAAATTACTGAACCCGAAAGGAGGGCCATGGGAACTCTTGATTTATAGCCAGGTAGTCTCAGAAGTATGATAGCCTGGGACTTGCAAGTGGCATCTGAAGTATGAGCAGTCTTGTGGGACTGAGACCTTTATTTTATTTTAAATATTTTATTTATTCATGAGAGAATAAAGGAGACAAAGGCAGAGACACAGGCAGAGGGAGAAGCAGGCTCCATGCAGAAACCTGACGTGGGACTTAATCCCGGGACTCCAGGATCACGCTCTGGGCCGAAGGCAGGTGCTAAACCGATGAGCCAACCAGAGATCCCCACATTCCCTTTTAATGTGTTTTCTTCTTGACCTTCGTGCCCTCGACCCTTCTCAGAGCCTCCTAGACATAGGCCCTTTGGACCGAGTTTCTCAGGGATGCCCATACCGCCCCTTAGCCCCTCCCGGCATTGGTCTGCAGTCCTGCCCCGGGAGCTGGAGCCTGGGTGTTGGGGGACCTCTTGCCTCAGCTGTACGATTCTCTCCCATGGGTGTGATTTTGCCCTAACTGGTCGGACATAACTCGGTGCTGAGAGAGTAAAGCTGTGCAGCACCAAGGCACGGAAGCTCGGGGCGTCCGCACAGCTGGGCCCAGCTTGTGCCCCTTGGAGCCTGAAGCCTGCCAATGCTCCCAGGAGGCGGCATCAGAGAAAGACGCCCCAAGTTGAACCGGCCTGACCCCCCTCCCCGCCCGTCCCAAGGGAAGCCCTGTGAACCTGAGCCAAAGGGCTGATGTGCACTTGTTTACTATGTAAGCAGGAGTAGAAGAATGTCTGATGTACAGTGGAACCTTGTACAGAATAAATAATAGCTTTGAGAAGTTGAAAAAAAAAAAAAAAAAAAAAAAGGACTGTGGGACCCATAGCTGTGTTTCTACCACCTGAGAGCAGCATTCAGTTCTGGTACAGAGAATAGGTCTAAAGAGGCATTGATTGGAGTGGAGGGTATGAAACTGCACACTGATCTCTTTGAACACAAGCACCTCATGGTGGAAAGACAGCTGTCCAATTTTGTCATTGACACAGATGTTGAATTCCTGAATCTTGGTGGACAATGGGGGAATATTTTCAATCAGGCACAGAAATGTTCTAGAACAAGAAAGAAGAAAGTTTCCAAGTTCTGGCACTCTGGCCAGGCCCGGGTGCATCTGAGAGAAAGCTCTCCGGCAGAGCTGCAGGTGCCATAGTGGGATGGTATGGCTGTATCACGATGGTGACTGGCTAAGCTAGTAACCAAAGTGGTTAAAGAAATCCCTGAGGGGCACCTGGGCGCTCAGTGGAGGAGCATCTGCCTCAGCTCATGTCATGATCCCGGAGTCTAGCATTGAGTCCAGGGTCAAGTCCCACCTCGGGCACCTCACAGGGAGCCTGCTTCTCTCTCTGCCTACATCTCTGCCTCTCTCTCTGTGTCTCTCATGAGTAAATAAAATCTTAAAAAAGATTAAAAAAAAAAAAAAAAAAAAAAAAAAAAAAAAACAGTCCCCCAGACCTTTAACTTGTAGAATATGGCACTAACTCCAGTGTACAATGTCAGAAATGAATTGAACTGAATTGTTGGACCCACAGCTGTTATCTGGACAACCAGAGAATTGGCTGTTCATGTTCGTAAACACCACAGATAAAGTTTTTAATACACTGCATTGGACCAGGAAGATAAAGTTATAAACCTCAAGAGCCTGGTATGTTAAAACATGGCACTATTTGTCATATTAACTATATCTTAAGATGTCTGGGTCAAAAATTATCAGTACGTAGAGGGAAGTGTTAAAGTAGAGAAATACAGGAAAGACCTGGCAAGATGGCAGCTCTAAAAGGATAGGTTTTCTGTTCTTCCATCATTGAACAGAAATTACACAAAACAACACCTTAAATAAAATCCAGAAAAGGGGCTAAAAAATACAGAGACTTGTGTTTATTGAGGCTGTCTTTACAGAAAAAATAAGAGATAAAACAATGGCTGATTCAGAGAAAAAGACATTAAATCTACCTCATGAAAGAATTGGAGAAAAAAATTGAAAATGATTACAACATCTGAAGAATAATTTAGGATAGCTGAAGATGCAGCAAAATTTCCTCCTTTCTACCTAGTAAGATGGTATCTAGTAGGAGAAAGAATGATAGGACTCTTAACCATAAATGATAGAACTCTTAACTAACGAGGCTTTAAAAATTAGTAGATTAAACCACCAGTGGCCATATAAGACAAAATGAAGTGAATAAAAGATACAGATTTGCAACTAAAAATGAAACCTTTAAAATAGTAACCATGGGGACACCTGGGTAGCTCAGTGGTTGAGCATCTGCCTTCAGCTCAGGTTGTGATCTGGGGTCCTGTGCTCCCCATGGGGATCCTGCTTCTCCCTCTGCCTATGTCTCTGCCTCTCTTGTGTCTCTCATGGATAAATAAATAAAATCTTAAAAAAATAATAAAATAAAATAATAACAATGAGTTTCAATCCAATGACATTCTGAAGTACATAATCATATTACTAATACAGCACTTGATTACCAAATACTCCTTTGTATTTTGACATATATGCACACATCTCTTGTTCTACTAGCTCATATAAAAGAGACTGTATATTTCGGTTTCCTGTAGCAGAGGGAGCCAGTACAATTATTTATTAAATGAATGAAGGGAAGGGCTGGAATGTGGTATTTCTGACAAAGGATACAATTTGCAGATTAGCATGTTGACTTAAACAAAGGGAAGAAGGTATACAAAACAATAAGGTCCCTAGATCATGATTTGAACTCATTCAGCCCAAAATGTGTTATCTGAAGTAAAATTATTTAAGAAATCCACCTTATTATCAAAGATAAAAGCATTAGCAAGGCACAGAGTAAGATGAGAGCGCAAACTAACTGTGACAACTGTTTCCCCTCCATTATCCAGATGGATTCAGCGAATCTACCTAGCGATAGAGTAGTATCTCCTTCCCTACAAAAAGCACATGTTCCCCACTCCCCATAGTTGGTACACTAAGTAGAAAATAATCCATCGACATAGAAAAGGGTCCATTTTTGGCAAGGAACACAAGTTGCCTGAAATTCAGACAGAATACAGGCAAGGAATGGTGTAAGTTCTAAGAAGTTAAGAATTTAATCTGTACAGAGAAAACCAGTAGGAAGAATACATACCACTTGATCACTCACTGGTCTCATCATTCGGGCCAGGACATTCAGTAAGTCTTGTCTCTTGAGGAACTGAAAACCCAAGAGAATAGTTGCAACTTTTATTACTATAAAGACCTTGAAGGGGGAATCGAATGTTTCAAGAAATATACTCTACATTTGCCAATTAGTGGAAAGAGGATTTTTACATCTAATTTTTAGCTAAAAGAAAAAGGATAAGATAGTAAATTTGGATCTGGAACCACACTGGAAAACAATTAAAGGAAGATATACATTGTACCACTAATTCTGAACTTACCCTCAGCTGGATGAGCATCCCTTCACAGCACACTCGACCAGAACACCACAAATTGTAGATATGCTCATTCTCTTGGTTCAGCTTTCCTGTACTTGTTGCTTCTTTGTTAGTTCCATCATCCCCTAGGGGTAAAACCATTTAATGTGATTCACGGAAAATGTTGGGGCCTAATCATCACACTTCCTCCACTCTGACCCCCAAATGATCATAGATTTAGGGAAGCAATACTTTGCTATCTTACAGAACTCTCCTTCGGACATACATTACAACAGATGGTCATCATTCCTTTAAATACTCTTTGTCTCCATCGAAAAATTATGGAGGGGCACCTGGCTAGTTTAGTCAGTAGAGGATGTGGCTCTTGATCTCGGGGTTGTGAGTTCAAGCCCCACAGTGGGTGTAGAGATTACTTAAAAATATAATCATGGACTCTAGTGTTACCTGTTAATGATGATTAGCTCAAAATATAAATTTCTCAAAAGTAGATACAAAATGGATGGAGCAAAATCAGTTAAAAAGGCCTGTCAAAGGTTAAAACAAACAAACAAACAAAATTCCTAAGCAGTGAATAAAAAATACCATGAATACAAACTATTCAACACTCTTGCCTATGTCTCCTGTGGATTAACTTTAACCAAATTTGCTTTTCCAACAGCAACATGGTAACAGTTGGTATTAAGAGTTGTATTTTACATCTAGAAAGAGCTCAAATTCCAATCATTTCCTTCTTTCATGTAATTCATGCAGTGTAGTATCTGTTCACTGAATGAATACAAAAGAAATTGTTCAACCTCACAAGGGAAAGCATAGTGACACACCAAATGAAAATACATGAGGGGAAGTGGAAGGCATTAAACGCTGTTTGTTTGTTTGTTTGTTTTTTTCCCCTGATTTCCAAGTAAAAAAGTACTCTGAAATGCTATGGTACAGTGGTGAGAGAGAGAGCATGGACTTTTTTTTTTTTTTTTTAAGATTTTATTTATTTATTCATAGAGACAGAGAGAGAGAGGCAGAAACACAGGCAGAGGGAGAAGCAGGCATCATACAGAGAGCCTGACGTGGGACTCGATCCAGGGCCTCCAGGATCACACCCTGGGCTGCAGGCGGCTAAACCGCTGCACCACAGGGGCTGCCTGAGAGCATGGACTTTGAAAGCAAGTAGACTGGCTTCTCATATCATGGTTGCAATTTAATAGCTTAACATTTCTAGACTTTAGTGTCTCCTTAAGAAAAGAAACTATATCCAACTGACAGTGTTGTTACAAGGATTACCTAAGAGGGCACATGGGTAGCTCAATAGGTTAAACTCTGCTCGGGTCATGGTCCCAGGATTGAGCCCCATGTTGGGCTCCCTGCTCAGTGTGAAGCCTGCTCCTCCTTCCCCCCACTGCTGTGCTCTCTCACACACACATTCTCTCCCTCTCAAATAAATAAAATCTTTAAAAAACAAACAAAAACAAAGACTACATAAGAAACAATGTATGCAAAGTACCTAGCATAACATATAAACAGTAGGCTAAAGAGCTGAGCAGATGGATACTTGCTTACCAAAAAGAAACACAGTGTGAAAGGCCAAACTGAGATGAAGGTGGAGTGAGTCCACCTTATTCCCTCACTACACAAGCATGGGGCTTCCTCTAAGGTACTTCAGTGTATACCTTTTCAATGGATTTGAACTAAAGTACCCAGAACTTGAGGAAATTCTGAGGGATTTCTAATTTCTAAAAGATGAAATGAAAGCATCAAGCTACCTAAAATGTCAAAATTCCTTGTTTTCAGCCAGACTTCTATCAACTTGTTTTGATAGCACTGTGAACCTTATTCTAATCAGAAGCTGTTTAGCAATTATTGATTGATGAAAAATTAGAAAATTACTTTTTATTTTTTTATTATTATTTTTTTAATCTACGATAGTCACACACAGAGAGAGAGAGAGGCAGAGACACAAGCAGAGGGAGAAGCAGGCTCCATGCACTGGAAGCCCGACGTGGGATTCGATCCCGGGTCTCCAGGATCACGCCCTGGGCCAAAGGCAGGCGCCAAACCGCTGCGCCACCCAGGGATCCCAGAAAATTACTCTTTAAATTAAATTAATTCAGTACATAAAACCTAATAAAAATGGGATCCGGGCAGCCCGGGTGGCTCAGCGGTTTAGTGCTGCCTTCAGCCCTGATCCTGGAGACCCGGAATCGAGTCCCACGTCAGGCTCCCTGCATGGAGCCTGCTTTTCTCCCTCTGCCTGTGTCTCTGCCTCTCTCTGTGTGTGTCTCTTATGAATAAATAAATAAAATCTTTAAAAAAATAAAAAATGAGATCCTTCTTCAGAGGAAAAAAAAAAACCAGCCTCTTCAGCAGTCCATGAAAGCAGTTAGATGCTTATACTGAAGGGAATAAACAGTTCTTACAAGGTGGTATTCAAGCATGCAGCTGGACTTATATTAGCCTAACTTACCTACTAAGGTAAAGTTGCTCTCCAAAAGCTCTCTGTGAGTGTTAAACCAGGCTTGAGCAAGGCGGCTATTTTTATTCTTCCCAATGATATAATTCATGATGTAAGCGAGCAGACCAGTTACCATCAAAATTTCTAGGTAATAACTCTCCCAACTGTTCTGGAGGTGTGCAGGAACCTAAAGATGAACAATCATTCCATTTAATGTTGGCTGAGGCTGAAGGATGGAGTCTAACTCATGGGATAAAGGATAATGAGAAAAGTGGATAATTTAGATAATTGACGGTTATCTTTGGTTATACTTTGAAAAATATGCTCATTTTAGTTTTCTAGGTTAGCTTTGAAAAGATTCTTTAAGGAAATGTGAGGACAATCAAACGGAATGAAAAGCTGGAAAGCCCTCTGTATTAAACTTGATTCTGAGTCTTACCCCCAAAGAAACCCAGTTTCCAGTCTCTTCATCATTCCTTGATAAATACAACTAGGAGGGCTTGAATAAAAACATAGGGGTTGCTCCTCTAAGTGTGGAGTTTTATCAGAAGAATTGATGTCAAGTTCTTTCACAGCTCCCCACTATTACGTCAACACCAGCTATATTTAATGATATTTTTAATTATATTTCTGGAATTAGTAACAGCTATTTTGTTGGTTAGTATGGAATTCAGAATCCTATATACCTACATCAACAATTGTTATTGGGTCTTTATTTTTGCTAGAAGAAGTATCTGGCTTGTCTTCATAACCTTCAAATTCTTCATCATCATATGGCTCACTCTCCGTATCTCCCTCCTACAAAAACGAGGAACAATCTGTTTTCCCCTACAAATGTGGCCAGTAATTGCATCTCATTTTTGTAGGCAATATTTGTAGAGGAAAACAGAACATGTAAGCAGCAGCACAGAACACAGAGATATTCCAAGTTTATAACAAATGATAACTCTCCATGCATTTGAACTTTGATATAATTCCCACCTATACACAGTTCTATTCTCCAACCATTCCAGGTAGGCTTTCCATAGAGAAGAAAAATATAATTCATTCTTCCATCAGTGTAAAGGTGGAACATATCACAAAACATTTAGAAGAGCTCTACCTACTGAACAAAAATGAAGAGAGCAGAGAGTAAAGGTCTCCTTAGATCTGGGTATTACTTTTAATATCTGGGAAAGGGCCAGTTACAAATCTTCTAATCTTTCCACTTTCCCAAGAATCAAGAAAAAGAACCTCACCTGGGTATCTGCATCTTCAAAATCTCCTTCTTGGTTTTCATCCTGCCCTTCCAACTCCACAGTGGTCTCGTCTTCATCATCTTCAGTAGTTATCACCCGTTGAGGAGATTCAGTAACAGAATCTTCTGTGACATCCTCAAATTCAGCAAAGTCATTATCATCATATTCTACTATGTCTTCCTCATCCTCAAAATCATCAAACTTGGCTTCAGAGACACTCCCGAACACCAAAAGGACAACACACAAAGCAAGGAAGGCTTTCATTGCACCTTAAAAATGAGTTAAAAATAATAATAAACCAAAATTCTAAATGGACAACTACTATATATATATACACCAAATTTTATAGTTAAAAAAATCAATCTGTGATCTCTCCTGCTTTTTAAAATTTTAATACTATTCACTTCATTTTTGTTTAAAGATTTTATTTATTTATTCATGAGAGACACAGAGAGAGAGGCAGAGACACAGGCAGAGAGAGAAGCAGACTCCATGCAGGGAGCCTAATGTGGGACTCGATCCCGGGACTCCAGGATCATGACGCCCTGGACTGAAGGCAGGCACTCAACTGCTGAGCCACCCAGGCATCCCTAATACTATTCATTTCAGATAGCATTATATAAAGAGCAATGAAGGGAGGGTCAAGAGTTCTGGGTTCTAGTCTGGACTCTGCCACTAGCTATCTGTGAAATCTTGGACAAGTCATTTAATTTCTTTAGGTTGGTTTTCATTAACACTGTGTATTCAGTAAGCATTTAAGAACTGGGAAGCAGTATAAAGAAATAAGAATGAAGGACGCCTGGGCAGCTCAGTGGTTGAGCGTCTGCCTTCAGCTCAGGGCATGTGTGATCCTACATTGGGTTCCTCACGGGGAGCTGGCCTCTCCCTCTACCTATGTCTCTGCCTTTCTCTGTACGTCTCTCATGAATAAATAAATAAAAATCTAAAGAAAAAAATGCAATTATCTTTTTTTATTTTTTAAAGATTTTATTTATTTATTCATGAGAGACACAGAGAGAGAGGCAGAGACACAGGCAGAGGGAGAGGCAGGCTCCATGCAGGGAGCCTGACGTGGGACTCGATCCCACGTCTCCAGGATCACACCCTGGGCTGAAGGCGGTGCTAAACCACTGAGCCACCCAGGCTGCCCGCAACTATCTTTTTTTTAAAAAAAGATTTATTTATTTATTCATTGGGGGGAGGGGGCAGAGACATAGGCAGAGGGAGACGCAGGCTCTTTGTAGGAGCTGCACATGGGACTCGATCCCGGATCCCAGGATCATGACCTGAAGGCAGCCACCCAACCGCTGAGCCACCCAGGTGTCCCAAAATGCAACTACCTGTTAGCAGTAATACGTAAATAGAAAAACCGTTTGTCCTCAGATCAACTTTGTGTGTGTATATGTGAACATCATCATCATGAAAGCTAATGTTTTAAGATATAAAAGTTCTAGGGATGCCTGGGTGGCTCAGTGGTTGAGTGTCTGCATTCAGCTCAGGGCATGATTGTGGAGTCCTGGGATCGAGTCCCACGTCAGGCTCCCAGCATGGAGCCTGCTTCTCCCTCTGCCTATGTCTCTGCCTCTCTCTCTCTCTGTGTCTCTCATGAATAATAAAATCTTTGTTAAAAGGAAAGAGAGAGATATATAAAAGTTCTAGGCCCTGTCCTAAAGGCTTTACAGTAAAAAAGCAACAAATTTAATCCTCATAAAAACCCTTTGAGAAAAGTAGCATTAACATCTCCATTTCACAGATAATTAGAAATGAGGTGCAGAGACACTAATACAAATACCAAGTGGCACAGAGCTATGATTTTGATCCCAGTTATGCTTCCAAAATCCCTACTATGAACCGCTTCTCAAGATGATTTTCAAATGTAAGCCAGTGGCTGTGATTTTACATCATTTACTTAAAAGTAGTAATTTTGTTTTGTTTTGTTTTTTGGTGGGCAGCAAAGCAAGGTTTATAGAGTGAAAGTAAAATTTATTGAATGATAGAGTACAAAGATCCCAAAGAGGACCCGAGAGAGTTGCCCAAAATAGTAATTTTTTGTTAACAAAATTGTTCCTAGTATACATAATGGGATTATATACATCAGCATTTCACAGCTTTCTGAAGAGAACACTAGGTATTCCACCCTCTAAACAAGTTCTGAACCAATAAATACAATGAAATCAGATCTATGACAAAAATATGCCAAATGATATGAAAACATCTTACCAAACAGGTAAGGCTTTACCAAAAAGGGAGAACATTTGATCCACAGTTTGAAGCATAGTTAGATTTAAAACATCAAATCTATTTAGGTTGTATTTCTAGTTCTCCTTTCTCATCTGAACACGAGCCCTACAGCACCAATTGTGTAACAGACATGTCCATTTTTGTGCCCTACTCACTTTTCTGTACAGGGTCAAATAATAAATATATAGGCTTTGTGGATAGCATACTGTCTCCATTACATATTCTTCTTTTTAAAAACAATCCTTTAAAAATGTAAAAACCAGGGGATCCCTGGGTAGCTCATCAGTTTAGCGCCGCCTTCGGCTCGGGGCATGATCCTGGAGACCCGGGATCGAGTCCCACGTCGGGCTCCCTGCATGGAGCCTGCTTCTCCCTCTGCCTGTGTCTCTGCCTCTCTCTCTGTGTGTGTCTATCATAAATAAATAAATAAAATCTTAAAAAAAATAAAAATGTAAAAACCATTCTTAGTTCATAAGCTATACAAAGACAGTCTAGTCTGTCTCTCAGGCTGCAGCCTGCTGACCACTGCCCTACAATCACCTTAAAACCAGCAGGTACCTGAATTTCTCTATCTCTATAATATTAATCCCATTTTCCAGTCTTGTTTGAAAGAAAGATATCTAATTTTTCACTTTCTTTTTCCTTTGATACCTAAACAGACATCAAATCCTGATGTTTCCTTCGTTGGTTCCCAAAGCCACCATGATAGTCCAAGTTATCACCTGCTAAAGAATCACAGTGATATTCTAAATGATCTCCCCATCTAAACTCTCTCCCTACCCCCTTCTTCTCTTCCTAAAAGACATCATCTTCCTAAAACACAACTTTTATTCCATAAGAATTTAATAACCATCAAAGGCTAACCAATTCCTTTAGAATATTATAAACCCTTCTGGCTTTCACTGCCTTTCATAAGATAATCCTACCATATCTAATCAAATGTACCCTCATTGAACACATCACCACATCAAATACTATGTCAAGAGAAGTAAAACATCATAAATTTGCATGATACTTTAGCTGCAAGGGATTGTGTTATAGTATTAGTTATGATAGTAAAAAATTTGAAAAGTTGGGTTAAACTGTGGGTACATACAAAAAACAAATTCAATTTTTTTGTCCATTAAAAATTGTAACAGGGCAGCCCAGGTGGCTCAGCGGTTTAGCGCCACCTTCAGCCCACGGCCTGATCCTGGAGACCTGGAATCAAGTCCCACATCAGGCACCCAGCATGGAGCCTGCTTCCCCCTCTGCCTGTGTCTGCCTCTTTCTCTGTGTGTCTCTTATGAATAAACAAAATCTTTTTTTAAAAAATGGTTACAAATGAAGTAAGAAGCTCCGTTTTTTTTTTTTTAAAGATTTTATTTATTCATGAGAGACACAAAGAGAGAGGCAGAGACAGAGGCAGAGGGAAAAGTAGGCTCCCTGCAGGGAGCCCAATGTGGGACTCAATCCCAGGAACCCGGGATCAAGACCAGAGCCGGGATCAAGACCAGAGCCAAAGGCAGATGCTCAACCACTGAGCTACCTAGGCGTCCTGAAGCTCTGTTGCTTTAAAAGCAAATACACATAAACAATAAGGTTTTGACATATATCTATAAGTAGTTACTTTATATGGTAAGATAATGTGCATTTTGCCTTTTTAATTTTCCTATGATGTGCTTTTGTATTAAAAAGTTCTTGGGGGATCCCTGGGTGGCGCAGCGGTTTGGCGCCTGCCTTTGGCCCAGGGTGCGATCCTGGAGACCTGGGATTGAGTCCCACGTTGGGCTCCCGGTGCATGGAGCCTGCTTCTCCCTCTGCCTATGTCTCTGCCTCTCTCTCTCTCTCTCTGTGTGACTATCATAAATTAAAAAGAAAAAAAAAAAAAAAAAGAGTTCTTGGGACCCCTGGGTGGCTCAGTGGTTGAGTGTGTGCCTTCAGCCCAGGGCGTGATCCTGGAGTCCGGGGATGGAGTCCCACATCAGGCTCCTCGCATGGAGCCTGCTTCTCCCTCTGCCTATGTCTCTGTCTCTGTCTCTCATGAATAAATAAATAAAATCTTTAAGTAAGTAAATAAATAAATAATAAAAGGTTCTTTTAAAAAATAAAACATGGTTCCTGTACTCAAAAAGTGCTACAGACTATGGAATAGCTATAGCAAGTCTGGTACAATGAAACATTGGGTTTGTAGACCTAAGTTAGTTAGGGTAATTAGGCTAGAAAGACCAGCAGGAGCCAAATCATAATGATCCTCATTTAAATACCACACTAAGAAGTTTGGATAATTAAAATCAACTAAAGGACTTAGGTAGGAGAGTGGCACCATCAGATTTACAATTTAAGCCTGATAGCTTATACATAGGGTGTACTGGAATAGGGCACATGAGGCAGGAAAAACAGAAGTGGCTGAGACAGATAAGAGATAAAACAGGATTGAACTGGCAGTGCTGTTGGGAACAAACAGGAAAAGAGATCTGACAGATACTAAGAATTATGCTTGTCAGCATGAAGTGACTGGATATAGGGAATGTGAGAAAGTTAGATTTGGGTGATTCCAAGTTTTGTCTTGAACAAAGTCATCCTTGAGATAAAGAATAAAGGAGAAAAATTGGGGGAGGAGGCAATAAATTTAGTACCTGTTGAAAAGTTTGGAGTATAAAAAATAAAAGTTTGGAGTATTTTCAGGTAGTATGTTGGATGATTAACATTCACAAAATCCCTATAAAAAGGAATTATAACCTATTTTACAGATGGAGAAAAAGAAGTAGTTTGAAATATAAGTCTGGAGTTCAGGATAGAAGACTAAGATGGAAACAGAGATGGTGCCAGAATGGATGAGATCCCCAGGGAGTATTAAGAGTTAGGAGAATAAAAAAAACAACAACACCCAAAACTCTAGAAACAAATCATAACAGCTTAAGAGTTAGGCATAATAGGAAGAACTGTAATGGGAAACTAAGAAGGAATGGTTAGAAAAGAAAAAGAGACTCTGGTCAAAGTGGTATCATAGAAGTCAAAGGAGAAGCATATTTCTAAGGAAACAGAGCTCAGTTTTAATTGCTACAGAAAGTTCAAGTAAGAAACAGAGCAGAAATTTCCAAATACTAACAAAATCATTATTGGCAACTGCAAGGAGGTGATCGAGACAGAAGCCAGAATGGAGGGAGTTGAGTACTAATGGAAGTGAATGGGTGGCAAAAAGGAGTATACAGTACTCTTTCCGGGTACTCTAGGATAGTAAATATTCTATATCTCATATTTACAACACTGTAAATTCTTAAAGGAATTAGTTGAATATCAAAGGTTATTGCCCAATACTTTGTAATCCATGGCTACTCCAGAAACATACTTAAGGGACGCCCGAGTGGCTGAGTGGTTGAGCATCTGCCTTTGGCTCAGGGCATAATCCTGCTCCAGGGATGGAGTCCTGAGTCAGGTTTCCTGTGAGAAGCCTGCTTCTCTCTCTCTGCCTATATCTCTGCCTCTTCCTCTGTGTCTCTTATGACTAAATAAATAAAAACTTAAAAAAGAAGACTTACTTAAGATTCAACAAAATTCATAAAATTTGAAAGGCACAAATGATTTGATAAATGCCATAAAGGACAGGCCAATAGCATATCCTTTCCAATATCTGATCTTTGAAGTCAGCACCAGGGGACATTTTATGGAAAAAACATAGCTGTTTTCTCTCTCTTTTTTAATTTATTTGATGGAGACAGAGAGCACAGGTAGGGGGAGCTGGGAGAAGGAGAGGGAGAGGGAGGGAGAGGGAGAAGCAAGGCTTCCCCCCCAGCAGGGAGTCCAATGCAGGGCTGGATCCCAGGATCCTGGCTGGGACCATGGCCTGAGCCACCCAGGCACCCCCACAGCTGCCTTCTCAACACCAATCTTTTTTTTTTTTTTTTTAAGATTTTATTTATTTATTCATGAGAGATACAGAGAGAGAGAAGCAGAGACACAGGCAGAGGGAGAAGCAGGCTCCATGCAGGGAGCCTGACACAGGACTGGATCCTGGGACTCCAGGATCACAATCTGGGCTGAAGGCAGGCGCCAAACCGCTGAGCCACCCAGGGATCCCCCTCAACACCAATCTTAAAGAGGTTTGTGATGTCTCCAAACATCTCTAGCTTACTTTAATAATCTTTTATTAGAGTCAAAAGTGGAAAAAATATGAAAAAGAGCACATACTTTGGTGGAGTTACATTGTTAGAAAAACATCAGCTCCACCATTTACAAGCCATACGATCTTAGACTAATTACCTAAAATTCCCCGTTCCCCACATACAAAAAAAGGGATACCCATTCACTATTTGCCTCACTTATAAGGCTGTAGTTGGTATTACAGGAGATATGTGCCTGGCACATACAAGGCATTCAATAAATACTAGTTCTCATTCCTTTTTCTCCTGTGCCTTATGAACACACTTTAATATTTAAAATATTAAATATTTTAGTGCTTCCCTTTCCAGATTTGTTTTATACTTTTTCAAAGAGAAGCAAATAAAGATTAATATTGGCACAGGCCACTTGATTAACCGCCAGAAAGTCTCATTATTTCAAATTGAACTTCCACCTAGAATGTTCACACCACAGAGACATTTCTAAGATAACTTAGCACTGTAACAGGCTTCTTCAAGGTTATTTAGGTTAAAATTATCCAAGTCACTTATATCTTGGCCTTCCCTCTGAGAAGTTTCTCTGCTGCACCTGTCATCTCATTTCTCAAAGGCACAACTCCTTGCCAGGACACCCGTTCCTGAGAGTCCTGGGCAGGAAATACAAGCACTAACAAGTCTGGGGTCTGATTATCTCCTGCTAGCTCACTCCGTAGTCTCCCGGTAACTGGGTCTGAACTTAAAAAACCTGAAGAGCAATAAATGAGGAAATCATTCCTTGTCATTTTAGATTAGGCCTTTCTGACAAGTGCCAGACTACCAGACTTCTGCAAATCATGTAGACATTTCCTTGTCTCCTTACACCCGTTGCATAAAAACCGCCTTATGTCAGAAACCTTCAAAGACTGACCACAGAGACTGTTGCTTCTGTTAAGCCACCAGGGTCTAGTTTTTTTCAACCATGGAGAATCAATTCATCCTCACAGTTATACTCCACTCTTCCTGCTGCACGCTGTAAGCTTCCTGTAACTTTGCCCTTCTAGTTGGTTCCCCATACCTCTGCGGGGAAGTTCTCAAAAACCGTTAAAATCACCCCAACCCCGAAGACCAAGAGAAAATGGGCCTTGGGGTGGACGACGTTTGTTTTCTGTTTTTAAGAAAGTCAGGAGAGGTGAGAAGGCGTGATCCATGTCACCCGGGGCCTGACTTGGAGGGGCTGGGTGGTAAAGGGACTCGGCTAGGCCACGCAACTTAAAGTCACCGCTCGGCCTGGCCCGGCTGCACCGACTAAACACGTCATGGCCCGTTTCCTACCTGTACCGGCGGCAAGAACTCGGCCCGACACTCCTGCGGCCGCGGCTTCTCGGCCCGGCCGCCACTTGCGCGGTCGCCGCGGTTTCACTGCCCCTCGATCCCTCTACCACAGCCGGACCAGGTAGCTCAGTCACGCTGAGCCACTCTTTACGTAGTCTCCGCCATCCGTTACGTAGAATGCGTGCGGACTGTCCGCGCCTGCGCGCGGCGAGGGGCGGGGGGCGGGGGAGCGGCCTGCGGCCTCAGGAACCGCGCGAGCCCTCCTCCTCCCCGCCCAGCAGAGGCAAGGTGGGGCCGCTGGGAAGATTACATAATCTCGGCTCGCGGGCCGGAACTGCCTACGCCGATCCCAGCCCTCTCCGCTAGGGTTCAGTCGAATTGTCATCACTCTGAACTGGTGCTCCGGAAGCTAAAGGTGGCCATGGTCTATGGGACCACGTGGCCAGAGACATGCGGAAAATGTTGCCTAGGTCGTATCTGCAAAGGACCAGAGTTTAGGGAGTCCACAATTTTATGTATACGTGGTTTCCGCCCAATTCCTTTTCTTGGGATTTCTAGACAGCTGTCATTGCTACGCTTTCTTCACCCCCTAGGCCGCCTCCCGGGCTACGAACGCTCCTCCAGCAGCAGCAGCAGCAGCAGCAGCAGCAGCAGCAGCAGCAGCAGCAGCAGCAGCAGCAGCAGCAGCAGCAGCAGCAGCAGCGTCGGGCGGAGGGAGAAGTCTGGGAGGTGTTCTGGAGCTTTAAGGTCCCGAGCCCGCGGCGCCTTCCGGGAGCCGTAGCCCCAGGCCCCGCCCTTCGGCCCGCGCTCTCTGCACTGCGCATGTCAGCTTTGCGTTCCCCTCCCCCCGGTCAGCAACGGGCCGAGAAGCGGCGGCGGCGGTGGCGGCGGCGGCGAAGAAGGGGGCGGAGAGGAAGGAGCGCGGCGGCCGCGGCCTGGACCGCGCGTACTCTGGCGGTAGGGTTCTCTCCGCGTCGGCGGTAGTATCCGCTGCCGCTGCGGCCACAGCAGCAGGTCTGTGCGAGGTGGGTCTGAGTCGGGGTCGCTACCCTTGGGGCGACTTGAGGCAACTGCGGGGCCTAGTGAAGGCCAGGGAACCGCGGCCTCGTTTAACAAAGAGTCTGTGAAGCTTCGGGGCAGCAGAGGCCCAGGGGGCCGGGAGGGTGGGAGTGCGAGGCGGAGGCCTCCAGAGGTCCTTCCCGACCTCGTCGCTTCCACAGCTCCCGCTTCTCCCGTAACTCTCATTGTGGCCCAGTTGGCGGCTTTCCGGAGGCGGCGCCCGCCCGCCCTACTGAAAAAGGGATTTGCTGGGTGCGGGGCTCCTGGTAGGGATAGCCACAAAGAGGGTTCTGACCAAAGTCGGCAGCAGTTGGCGGATGCCAGCCTCCGAATCGGGGGGACGCGATGGGTAAAAGTTGCCCAATCGGAAGCCAGTAAAAATATAGTCAGTGATCTTCGTGCAGCCTTGAGTACATCCCTCTTGTCGCACAAAGTTTTTTGTGGCCTATTTAAGAGCCTATCTGATGCAAGTAAATAATTTATGTGGAGTTGCAAGTACACGCACCAAGGATATAAGAAGGAACTATCATGCTAGTTGAGAGTTTTAGGGGAATCAGCTTTCCTTATCACCCTAGTGAAGCTTTCCCCTTTGCTCCTCACTCCTTGAGGCGGTCGTTCAATTTCCTTAGGTTGTGTATTGTGTTTTGTAAATGATGTTTTTTTTTAATGCCTATTCTCCGTATGCATGCCCTCGAGCTCCCAGAGGGCAGAGGTTATGTCTTAATTCACTCTAACTTTCCAGAGCCAAGCCCAATTCTGGCACAAAGGAGGTGAGCAATATGTAGTTCATACAGAAATTAGATTTTTAGCGGCGGGGAAAAAAAAAAAAGCATGTTGCATTTTCCTTTACCTAGAAGGGACATTATATGGTTTGATCTGCAGCGCATTCAAAGAATATCTTTATTGATGTCTGCTGTGTGCCTTTTAGGTAGCAGTGTTCTGTCTGTGACCCCTGCCCTCCTGAAACTTACTTTCTAGTGGGGGAAGGAGAGATAAAACATAAATACAGAGGTTATACTGTATGTTAGAAGATGATTACTGACTTAGGTTTAAAAAAAAAAAAAAAGCTTAGAAAGAGGGATGGGGAGGTGTACTGCATTTTGAAGTAGGGTGGGCAGGGAGTATTTACAGACCAGCTGATATTTAAGCAGAGTAGAAGGAGGTGAAGGAGTGAGCCTAGCAAGTATTAGGGTGAAGGAACTTTCCAGGCAGAGGGAAAAGCAAGTGTAAAGACCTTGAAGAGGACAATGCTGTTTTTTTTTTTTTTTAAGAGGAATGATTAGAAGACCAGTGTGCTTTGGAGCTTTGTGAGCAAAGGAGGAGGAGTAGGAGATAAGGTCAGGAAGACCTGGGGGAGGCAGCACCAAAACAACCAAGGAACTTTTAGGCCATTATGAGGATTTCACATTATCTCTGGAATCATATGAGGCTTTTGAGCAGAGGAATGGTAAGAACTGACTTACGTTGTAGTTTAGTGTAATTCATGAAGGAATGATTTCTTTTTATTTTAGTTTTACCAAATTCATATTTATGTAGTCATCTTACTTTCTCTAAGCTAAGAGAGGAAAGAGACACTTCCAAAATAGGCGTAACCAAAACTTACTTGAACTTGGCTTTAGAAGAAAATGAAGACATTCTTGGGTTTTGTACAGATTCTCATTAAAGAACTACCCAGTGTATAGTGTGTGAGCTGTTCTAAAGGCAGATTATTAGATAGAGTAGATGCTAATCAACTTTCACTAGAACTTTCTCCTTTTCCAGAAACATAAGTTTTAAAGTAACATGGTTTTATAATCTGTTGTTTGGTAGTGCACTATTTTTAAAGGCATTAAGATCATATCTTATTTTCCACCTTTGCCCAAAACATAAACTCTAGACCAATTTTCATCCTGATATTCTACGCTTATTCTGCCTTTGCTATTCTTCCTAGCTTTCTTCCTTAGAATGTCTTCTTCCTTCGTACTCCTCTAGTCAGCTTGCATCTTCTCTGCCTAGCCGGGTACCAGCTCTCTTACGAAGCCATCCCCACTTGTCAGCTCTTTGTGGTCTGAAGTGTCATGGGGCACTTATGTATGGGATTCCTGAGTTGAAAGAGATCAGAGTAAAGCTTGACATTCTCCATTTATCAGTGGAGAAATTGGTTTCTGGAGAGAGAATGATAAATACGGCAGCTAGTACATATTGTGCACTTACTATATACCAGCCTTTGCTGTAAGTGTAATTTTGTGTATGAACTCAATACTTTACACCAGCCCTGTTAAGTAGGTGATATTCTCACCATCTTACAGGCCCAGAAAAGCCAAATAACTTCCTTGAGGTTCACATCAAGTTAGTGCCAAAGCTAGAGTTTGAACATAGCCTGGCTCTATAGTCTGTGCTACTTTACTATGCTGTTAAGATTTTCTACTAAACCATAGATAGCATTTTAGAACCATAACATTTAGAACCATTCCAAGTGGGACTTTATGTTGTGATTTTTCTCCTTGGCCATGTTATAAATCTTGGGATTCTTGCATATTGAATAAACATGCATAAAGAGTACATACTGTGGAAAACAAGAGAGATAAATGAGTGCTTCTTCACCTGTGAAACCTATAACTTAGAGTTGAAGAGAGAAAATTAGAATACAAATAGTTATGATTAAATGTTGGGTGTTTTAAGACTGGAAAGGGAGTTTGAGGAGTGAGCTGCCACTTCTCTTGGGATTTTTTTTTTTTTAAGATTTTATTTATTTATTCATGAGAGACACACAGAGAGAGGCAGAGACATAGACAGAGGGAGAAGCAGGCTCCACGTGGGGAGCCCAACGTGGGACTCAATCCTGGGAGTCCAGGATCACATCCTGGGCCAAAGGCAGGCGCTAAACCACTGGGCCACCCTAGGATCCCCAGGAAGTCATATTCATATCATAGTTCTAGGAGTTGGGCTTCGAAGGATAGAACTTTGGTAGATAGGATTAGAGAGATTTGGTGGGGAAGGAATCCAGGTTAAGGGAAGAGCAAGAACCAAAGTGCTTGTTTTTCTTGGAACACCAGTGCATGTGGGGAAACCATGCGAGATATGAATGTGAATTGTGTAGTTTGTTGCCACCATGGAGAGTGTCATTCCATCTTGACTAACTGGAGAACTATTTAATTAAAGGGAATGACAGAATGAGAAATATGGGGCAGCAAAGTCTGGGGCCAGGATCTGAAAGAACCTGGAAGAAGGTTTTTGCTGAGTACCTGAATGCTCATCGCCATTGGGTGTGGCTTTCCCTAGTTCCACAATATTAAACCAAAGGAGGTAGAAATTGATTTCCTCTTTTGCTACTTGTTTCTGGCTCACCATTATTTTATACTTTACCACATACTCACTTTTCATAGATGATGGAATATTTATTGGTTGTAGATGCAGCCTGAAGTTGTACATCATCATGAGTTTTCTCATAAAACACATTTTCAGGGGTGCCTGGGTGGCTCAGTCATTTAAGCATCTGCCTTCTGCTCACATCATGATCTCAGGGGTCTTGGAATCAGGGAATCTGCTCCTCCCCGCTGTGAGCCCAACACGTGCTCTCCTCTCTCTCTCTCAAATGAATCAATAAAATCTTAAAAGGGGGGGGGGGGGGTAAGCATTCTTAGAACAGTAGAGTTGAAGGGATACAGGGTTACTTGTCTAATGTCAAACAAATATTAGTCACTTCAGAGAGGCCTTACCTGATTTCTTTCTGTTAATAGCTTACTTTTTTCTTACTTGCCTTTATCTTTTTTTTATATTGTTTTGTTTTGTTGAACTTATGATTTGGTTTTCTTTCTACTGGACCAGAGTGAACGCCCTGAGAGCTGCGGTGTGTCAGATTGCATAACTATATCCAAAGCACCTAGAACAGTGCTTGACAAAATAGGCAGGCACTCAATACATTTTTGAATTATTGGTTACTCTGGTAATGGTTGAGTGGCTGGATAACAGGAACTTTATAGGAAACTATTGCTATCGGAGAGATGGAAGTGGGAAGGAGAGGTGTCCTTCATAGTATTGACACGTAACAAAGTAGTTAGTGGTCAATATAGAACAATGTTAGTTATTACTAAGACCAGACTTAGGTTGTTCTCTTTAAAGGAGATGCTCACGAAATTTTGTTTATGCTTCTATTACACAGCTAATTCTTTTCAAATTAGAAATTTTTTAATTCAGTCTTTTGTAAAGAAAAAATGTCGGATTTTCACAAATATATTTGCATCTCAGAGTAGAGA